>NC_141697.1:1142459100-1143659100 GCF_964263255.1 Lissotriton vulgaris
GAGCCCAACATAGTGGGCTCTACCAGCCATTACAGGCCCACTCCTGCGTTAAACAAGGGAGCAAGCCTTTTAACCCCATCAGCGCAGCGCGAATTTTCGCGCTGTGCTGAACGTTCTTAAGAACGGGCGTGGTCATGACGGAACGGTTCCGTCATGAGCACAGCCCAACCGACGCTCATATCGGAACCGCTCCGTCATGAGCGTCGAAGGGGTTAATGGTCGGTAGAGCCCACTACTGACGGCTCTAAAGGCTATTAGAATATTCTGCGCCTAGAGGGCAGAATGTTCACATTTGCAAAAACAAAGGCCGCTCGGAGACCGATGGGGTTTAAATCCCCTCGCCCTCCGAGAGGCCTTTGTTCACAGCAACAGCTGTGAAATGAAAACAACATTGGAATGCTGCTCTCCGTGCTTCTATCAGCCATTAGAAGCCTTGAGCACTCCATTGTCTACAATGGAGAGCTCAACATTCCAATGTTCAAATATGAAATAGACTATCTTAGATGATCCCTTTTGACTAAAGCAATATCAGTGACTCATTTCAATAGTAATTTTTGGTTCATGAAAGTATTACCATTACATATAATGTACTCAATTTATCTTCTGGATATTTTTGGAGTGAGGAAATGCATCAAGAATGACCGGTATTGTAGATACCAGTTTGTTTGAGAATCAGGACCAGGGTGCCATAAGAGCAATGGAAGAGAAGAAATTATGCATATCTTTGTAAATATGGAGCACTTCTGCTATCTCCCTTTCACACAATGCAGTGCAGCGAGTTCCCCTGCAGTGCTACATTGCGTGAAATAATAGTAAATATACTGAACTGGTTTAGGCATCAATTAGAATACAGTTCACATGGCGCAACAAATTATCCCACAGTGAATTGCTGTGTTTCTGGTGCCTCTGTACCGAATTTGGGGGCATATTATCAACAAACTGCGATAAATATCGCAGAGCGAGCTTAGCGCGAATTTGTTTAACGCCGGCTATCGCTGGATTTAATCGCCGAGATAACGCGTTATTATCAACGCTTATCTCCACGGCGATAAAAAATCTGGCGATAGCGGCGAAATGAGGGAACATCGCTGGAAATCCAGCGATACAACTACAGCGATAAGGGAATCTTTAGAATCCACCTCCCTTTATAAATATAGCTAAGTCTGAAATTTAGCTTATGGCGATAACTGCGGTTAGCGCAGCTTTTTATATCACTATGGGTGTCCTGGGCCAATGTTAATACAGAGTAGTGCAGCTAGCGATATTTTACGTGTTGTTTAGAAGAGAAACGCCTACTTTGCATCTCATTAGCGATGCGAGGTGAGGCGTTTTGAGAACGGCTGCAAACATGCGCTAATCATGTTAGCGCCGCCTTGTTAATAGGGCGATAAAAATATTGTTGCTTTAGTGGCAAAAAGTGCCGCTAAAGTGGCAATACTGCCCTTGATATTATGCCCCACGGGCCCTGAAAATGTAGCCTCAATCAGAGTAGTTTGTCAGTGCGCTCAGACCGTACCTTCCTAACATGCTGGATATTTTTTGCCAGCATTCTAAGAACGCCATGCTCCCTCTTTCCTGAAAATCAGACCCCATTTCTGGAATGGACTTCGACACATTTATCACCGCCACAGATATGGAACCGAAACTGTCGTTCTAGGGTGAGAGGCTGATACGCCACAATGCATGGTAAATTAAAAACCCTATCCAAGAGGACCCAGTGGAGTAGCTGGAGAAGTTTCCACTGGTGCATGTGCAGTAGCTGAGGGGCGTTAAATATGGTGCTCTCACCACGTAGGGTTGCATGTCAGAACATCAGAAGGTTAGCGTGAGCAGTGGGCAGCAATGCAAGCTTACCCAGAGAATGAGAAGCTTTTGTCAGATTTCCTGGTTTGCTATATACATATATTGTGTGCTTCTTACTTCAAATAGTGACCCAGTGGTAAAAAGGGCAAATAGGGTCGCTTAGAGTTGTTTTTCGTGCAGGGTAAATGTATCAAAGGAAACCGGGTAAAAGTAGCCAGGAAATTGCAGCAAGCCTGAGAGGTTCAGCATTTGTCGCCTCGTCTTTAATTTCCACACAGGGGCCCGATTCACAGAACTAACTTAAGACAAAATCCTAAACGTACTTCCATTTTGGTATTCACAGAAGTTAGAAGCCCTAACTTTAGGACTCCTAAAGGCCTTCTGTGAATACCAAAAGTCTTAAAATTAGGATTTTTCTCAGTTTATGAGTAGTAAAGTTAGGACTCCTAACTTTAGGACTACTAAATGCCTTCTGCGAATACTGAAAGTCTTAAAGTTAGGATTTTTCTCAATTTAGTAGTAGTAAAGTTAGGACTCCTAACTTTAGGACTACTAAATGCCTTCTGCGAATACTGAAAGTCTTAAAGGTAAGATTTTTCTCAGTTTCGGAGCATATTGCAGACTGCCACCACACTGGGATCCTGAATCCTGGCAGAGGCGGTGGTCTTGAAGCTGTCCCACTGGCACCATTGTAATTCAGTACTGAGACCACTGTGGTGGTGGAGGTTGGACTGCCACTGCGAGTACGGCAGCCCCAGGACCGCCGTACTCATAATAAGGTGCTTAGACTCAGAACAATAAAGATTACCAGTAAGTAAGCATTTTCCCGTTGCATCCAATATTTTAATGTAAGTTGCTGTAGGCAATGATTTGCTGATGCTCCTGGGATTCATCCTCTGCGAAAGTATTGGGGCTATTTTCCTTTTCTTTTTCCACATGCTGAACTGTGACCTTAAAAAGAGCTTTGTTCAATTTCTCCTGAGACTCCACACTAATCATCGCATACATTTAGACGCCTTGTTAATGATACCGTATGAATAAAGATACCACTTCCTAAACAAATCAATTTCAAATCAAATCAAAAGTTGTTTTCTAAACTTTGTTTTGTATCTGCCTTTTGTCCAATTGTTCGCGTACCACTTTTTTTTTTCACTGTAAAATTAAAATGAATTGTCTGAGTTGCGCATGCCTTCCACTTGATTTTTTCTTCCATTTCATACAAAGCATGGCTCTGTTTCATTTCATAGTTGCATTAAATTTGTAACTATGCGATAGTTGAGAGATTTAGTGTTGAATTTGGTTCTGTGATATATCAAAGTCATGCACATAACTATTAAGGAAACAAATATTTTTACATACAAAGTACAAAATATCGTCTACAACAATGTAGTGGATAAAATATTGACCTTACATAGGTAAGTAAATATATTTTAAGTTAGTTAACATTATAATAGCTTTAAAAAAATCCAAATTAACATTAGAGAAATTAGCTCTCTCATTATACCATATTTGGCAGAGGTCTATTCAGGTGACCATTGTTATCTATTTCTGACTTCTGCCCTCTAACTGCCCATGGGACTGGAACCCACACTTGAAATTCTGCATCTTCAGCCAAGTACCTGTGTGTAAATTTCTGTCTCGACACCCACAGACCTTCTGTAGGCTGAGCACAAACCCATTCTTTCTTTAAGAGGTGCTTTTGAGCGTTCTCTCCTCCTGATGCACTGCTTTTCTTTCATGAGGAGGGCCTTCTTTTTTACTATATTGGTTGCTGAGTCAGATGTTCTATCAAATACAAGGTTTGAGTCTGGCTTCTTGCCCATTATGTGTAGATGACTTTGACTTTTCGGTGATGTTCTCTAGTGGTGGAATTCCTACTCAGGATAGTTGATGCTTGTATGGATGTTAACATGAGGGTGAATGACTTCTGGTCTATAGAGGTCTATATCCCCGTTGTGTTGGGGGGGTATTTGATATTGCTAGGCATAGGTTCCAAATGCAGTGATAAAGAGTAAAACATGTAAGTCCTCTTTTGGGGTATCTGCTACTATTTTGTACCCTTACCAACTTTAACAGTGGTCTGTGCTATTGAGTCTCTAATCTGGATGTTTCTTTTTGTTTTTTTATTTCTTCGTTATCCTATCGAGGTGATTGGTGCGAAGGTGGATCTGGTCTCCTCTCTGGCTGGTCGGGGTTCAGAGACTCTGTTTTCTAGACATCCCCATCAGTGAAAGGGAATCTTTTAAATATTTGTGGGTCTCACCATCTGGTTTAATACGTGTTTCTTCTGCAGGTGTCTCTCCTTTGGTCGTTATCTTGCTTGATCATTTACTACCTCAAACTTGAGGTCAAGGATTGGTCTTGGCTGTTTTTGGTTTGTGGTGATCCATTACTCAGTTACTTTGTTCTCTTTTTAGGTACTTTCGTATTGTCTTCAACTTTCTCTGCTTCATGCAGTTCTCTTCAGACTTCGAACTCTCATGCAATTTGGTACCTGCAAAAGGAACCTTTTCTGAGATGTGGCCCTTGATAGCCTTTCCCTCCACAGGCACATGAGTTTCTTTTTTAACTAGCTTTAGGTAGATTATTAGCTATTTTGGGGGGTTCTCTAGTCATAGAGTAAGGATTTGGGGTTGAGGCTCTGCAAATAGGAACTGTGTTTAATACATTTACATTAATAGGTTGAGGAACATGGAGATAAAGTGACTTCATAAGAACAACTACATTATTTGGTCAAGTGGACAAGCTGGGATAAGAAGCCAGTTGTAGAAGTTATTAAGACAGCAATTAGGTGATTAAACAGCATCTTCTCTTTGATTACTATTTTAGACGTGTCAAATCTGTCCAGCACAGGAAGACAAGAGATACCCCTAAAAATCGAAAAGTAGAGTAAAAGTAGAGTAAATCTTAAAATGTACAGATCTGTCTTTTCCACCTTAATGCGAAATATGTAGAAGAATAATTGAGTTTCAGAAGAACAAATCGGGTTTCTAATTTGATTTAAAAAGTGCAACTAAACACAGCAAATCTGTGCCTGTATATTTTGAGGAGAACTGCAGCTAGAACGACTAGTATATTAATGTCTTAAAAATATGCTGATTTTAAAACTCACTAAAATGAAAGTATTTTTTTCAACATTTCTGTGATGAGTGTCAAGATTCCACAAGGCATGTTCATTAAATGACAACTGCATGCAGTTCTTTTTTTTCTACAACACAATGAAAAATGGCTGACTACTGATATAAGCTTAGGGTGTAGGTTGGAGCAGTGCTCAAAAGAAGGCCATCATATAATACCTTCAGAAACAAACGCATCTATGTGAGAGCCCGGCCTGGGTTTGCCACTTAAGGGGATCAGCTTTTGATAAAAATGACTCTTGTTTCCACCCAATTATCACAGTCTGGGCCAATGGTCTTAAAACTGATCCCAGAGGGGCATTAGTCTCTGGTTAAAAGAAGCATCATGCTGATAGAAGTGCTTTGTTTTAAGCAGAAAACAAATGATCAGCAGTTAAGGCACTCTGGGCCATTACTAACATCTTTTGTCTCTTATTTCTGTCCTGGAGTATGTGTCAAAAGGGAAGGGACTCCAAACATTATTCAAACCTCCCCTTCCCCATTTCAGATAATCGCAATGTGGATAAAGGATGTATGACGGTACAACGCGTATTACCACGCGTACCGTTACAACGCAGGTTTTACAACGCAAGTAGTTACAACGACTTGCGTTGGGGGGCGCTGGATAGTGAATAGTTTCATTTACTATTCCAACTCCAGTCCCTGTGGATAGTAGGGAAGGTGTTGGATAGTAAATTAAACTATTCCCTATCCTAGAGCGCCCTCCAGCGAAAGTCGTTGTAACGACTTTCGTTGTGAAACCTGCATTGTAATGGTACCGCGTTGTTAGAGTTTCGTTGTAAAGGATGTTCCCCGTGGATACATTTACACGTTAGTAAGGCTCAGCTAACCAGAATAATAAGTTTGCCAATCATGCATTTGATTGCATTTTTGTTTAACATAACTGTAACAAGTCTATTAATATTTAAACATTGCAAATTTAATACAATTATTGTGAAATATTTTGGAGGCCCCAGTCATTTTCTTTTCATACTCTTTGGGTGCGGCATAAAACAATGTGACCACTGGTCTGGGCAGTATCCCTGTTTGTATTAGAACTAGGGCTGGACAGGCTTTTTATTACACTAGGCATGCACCTGGTGGGCTGGAGCTCTTGGAGGCCGGTTTCGAAAGAGCGGCCCCTCCTAGTTGCTCTGTCACTTTCGCCAGCTCCTCGTGGCTAATTGCAGCAGGTATGCGGAGGCCGAGAGAGAGAAAGACAAAAGAAGGGAAAAGGTAGGACGAAAGTGATCAGAGAGGGGGAAGAGAGAAGGAAAGAGAGGATGAAAGGAAAGAGAGAGAGAGTGCGAGGAGACAGAGGGAGCGGACTGGTTTGGGCATTTTTGCAAGGGCTGCTTTTGGTTCTCCAGTCAACATCATATAACTTTATTCTATCATCAAGATCATAAAGGTGCATTAAGACAACATAAAAGCAACACTTGTGATGTCATACAAGAACATACAAAATAAAAGCAGGGGGGTTAAAAACTCGGACAGTTTAGTCAGTTTCTCTGCGTAGTACCATACTACGGCTCCATTTAAAGAAGACAATTTGATTGTTATGACCATACAGAAAATATAATTAAAATGGAAGACCTGATCAACCGTGCTAATGCCACATCTAAAATCTGCCTGAAACTCAGAGATTATAGTTTTCTCCTTGGTCCAGTCCAAAAGATGCACTAGCACTTTCCTGCAGAACAATCTTCTGCGAGGCATCTATTAAGCTAATCGGCTAGTAATTACTTAGAATGCTTTGTTGTCCTTTCTTAAAAATTCGGGATAATTTCAGATGTGAGCCAAGTGGGTGGAATCTTCATGCCCTTTAATATTTAATTTGATTGATGATTCATATAAGGAACCCAAGTGTTCAAGTTGGCCTTAAAAGCTCATTTGGGATCCCATCAGGACCTGATGGCATCTATTGTATCCCTCAAATTCCATGAAATTGTGATTCTCAATTGTAGCCGTCAATGCTGGATCAATGCCCACCCATGCAGGGGCTACACTACAAGAGTACAAATTACTGAAGTGCAATACTCAGTCCTGGGTCTGTGCAATGCATTTCACTCCCTTCGTCCCATCATTTCCACTCAACGCCAGGGTATTCCAAAAACCTCTATTATCTTTGGTGCACATGGCGAAAGGTTAGCTCACCCCATTGTGCATCTTCCCAATCCCTCTTAACCTTAGCTGCTTCTCTTTAATAAATCGCCCTATTGTGTGCAAGTTGGGATTTATTTTTAGCTTTAGCAGCTAGCAGAAGCTCTGTCCTGGCCACCTTACACAATTTAGTATACCATGGGGCTTCCTTCGGCAATTTGAGAGTGCTCTTTTTGCCCTGCATCAATGAGTCTCTTATATCAGTGAATAGTTCTTCATGGGCCTTTTTCAGGTACAAGCCTCTCTCTCCACTGGGAGACGTCCTTCCGATATCACTAGCAGTACTTTAGCCTTATTTACCACCTTCTCCAAGCCATCTGGGTGTTCTTCAACCCATCCCCGCCTGATAGCTTTTCTATTATTGGAGAACCCACCCTTCCCTACTTGTGCATGGCCTTTGGTATGTGGAGCTTGAGCTAACGACATTACCATCGGCAAACTCAGGACATTATGATAGCTATTGATCCTTTCGACCACTACCATATCATGCTTGAGTGAGCCTCCAGCCGAGCTTATTAAAAAATTGTCGATCCGACTAGAGTGGCCAGGTCGATTGTACATATAGCTGCCCTTACCATCTGACCTAGATCTATCATTTACAGACCTACATTCAAATTTTAGGGAAAGTGCCAACAACTGGGCAGCACTAGGGGTACATTTCATTATAGGAAGATCTATTGGAGAGATTTTCCATCTAGTATCCAAGTCAACTGTCAGATTTAGATTAGTGGGCACATGTGGATCAAAGGTCGCATAAAAAAAAAACACCACCATGGCCATCCCTTTATCCTTATACACCAAGAGGAAATCCTCCAGTGTGCTTATGGCTTTGGTTTCTTTATTCATGTCAACCACCTGATTGCACACATTAATCAACAGGAATGAGATACCACCATGAAAGTCCACCCTAACTGCCAGCACAATCCGGAACTTAAGTGATAGTTCCTTTAATGTGCATTGGAGGTTTACACTCACCCATATCGCTAAACCTCCTCAGTGACTTCCACTGGGTGACAGGGTGGCGTCAATGGATAAGGAGGAGAACCCATTCCTAATGACTGTGGTTGTGCTCCAATTCTACTGAAAGAGACAGATGTCATGTCTGTATTTAATCCGCCTCCATTCAGTGTCACCCAGTTTAGGCCCAATACCAGCCAAATTCCAAGAGAGGGATTTGGTCAATTTGGGGATGGTAACTGTGGATGCTTCCTGCCCAACCAAGGAGCTAGCCCTCTCCTGCGTAAATTCTCTAGGCTACCCAATGGTGGCCCTATCGGAACTTGCCCCATAACTCCCTATTGGATGACCTGTCAAACTTTCTGTGTTTACTTTAAAATGTACTTGAAGTCTGTAAGGTGTATGTGAACTCACACTTAGGTGATTTGTAGAGCGCATAGCTGCTCAAAGGCTTCCCAGCGCTAAGAGACCAATACTGTAGAAAGGATATAATTGGATAAATAATACTAATGAAACAGCCAAGTTTTGATCAACTTCCAGAAGGCTGCTGCCATTTCCAAGAGTCTAGATTCGTGTGGCAGTGAGTTTCACAGCTTGGGTACCAGATGAATGAAGGATCTGCCTCCCCATCTGGCTCTCCTGACTCTGGTAGTTTTTATCAGCCGTTCGGAGTCGGATCTGAGGCTTCTGTTTGGGACATAGGGGGTCAACAGGTTTATGATTTTACTCGGGGGGCCTTATTGTGTAAAGCTCTGTGTGTCATACAGTGTTCCTTGAACCTAATTCTGGCTTCCATTGGAAGCCAGTGAAGAGCTTCTAGATGCTTCCTGGCTGATTCATGGATTGGGACCTTGTACAGCAGCCTTGCTGCAGTTTTCTGAACCACCTGGAGTCTATTGATAACGTATTCTGGTGCCCCTAGAACGAGTGAATTTCCATAGTCAATACGTGATGTGACCAGGGAATGGACTAATGTCTTTCTGAGCAGTATGGGGATACACTCCGGAACATTGCGGAGCATTCTAAGTAGTCCAAAACATGTGCTTGCTAGTTTCTTGGCTTGGATCACCATTGTTAGATCCTTGTCAAGTCAGAAACCAAGATATTTGATAGACCCCTTTGGAGTAGGTGGGCTACCTAGGCAATTAGGCCAGGTGATCAGAGACCTGGGGACTGCCTTGTTCCTGAGGACCATCAGAGCTCCATGTTATCCCTGTTCAGCTTTAGAAAGCTGTTCATCATCCAATCCACAACCCATTCCATGCAGTGTGCTAAGTTATTGGAGTCATCGTTGGATTTGAGGTCTAGGAGAACACCAACTGAGTGAGTGATATCATGGAGACATCAAACTCTTGCGTTATCCCTGCTAGTGGTCCCATGTAAGCATTAAACAGCATGGGGCTCAGAGCAGAGCTCTGAGGCACCCTACAAGTCAGAGACATAATCTTAGAGATGAAATTAGTTTCCATAACTTGGAAAGTTCTACCTTCCAGAAAGGATGTCAACCAGTGTAGGGTTTTATCTTGGACACCAAGGTCCAGCAGCCTATTTAGCAAAGCATGGTGGTCCACCATGTTGAATGCTGTCGAGAAGTAGTATAGCGACTGAGCTTCCCTGATCCAGTGTCATTTTGAGTTCCTCAACCACTGCCAGGAGTGCTGATTCTGTGCTGTGCTGAGCACAAAATCCCATCTGTGTGGGATGGAGGCATTGGTTTGTTTCCAGAAACTCTGTCAGCACTCCATTTACATGTATTTCAAACTGTTTTCCAACAAATGGCAGCAGCGAGATGGGGCGATTATTCACTGGTTGGGTTGGGTCTAGATTCGTTTTTTTTAGCAGAGGTCTGATTATTGCATGTTGGTACTTCGCCCGACTCCAGTGAGAGATTCATAATTTTAACTAGTGTTGGGAGGAATATCAATGTAACTTTTTTAGGAATATGCAGTGAAGCAGGGTCTAATTGCAAGCCTGAATTCACCTTCTTCATCAATAATCTCACATCCTCTGCGTGGACTGGGGGAACGCTAGTGAGAGTGGGCGTAGAGGTGATCTGCGCTTGATCTCCTTCCTGCCTTATAAATGTGTTAGAAATGGGGGTCTCTAGTTGGCAAGGGCTTGCACCTTTGTCCAAGTAGGGATCCTTCTTCCTAGTTAGGATAAGGGAGTTACACTCCTAAAATAATACCTGCTCACCCCCTTGGTAGCTTGGCACGAGCAGTCAGGCTTATTTTACCAACAGTAATACAGTGTACGCACTACAAAAGGACACCACACCAGTTTGGAAAAATATCCAATATTTTTGTATACTCAAGACGAGACCAAATACGATGAAAATCCACAATACAGTACTTTAAAAATAGTTAATTCGCAAGATGTCTTTAAATTGGCAAAATACGTTGAAAACACAGTTTGTACAAGTCGGTAGCTCGGTCCGAGCCTCCTATGATGCTGAAATCAACAGAGTCTCCCGTTCCAGCTGACCGCGTCGGTACGGGCCAGCAACAGCGTGAACAGACTTGTTAACAGTACCTTTCTTAGTGCTGCTCACACGGAGGTGCGAGTCGGTCTTGGCATCCGTCACGGTTGTGATGCAAAGTGGAATCGGTGCACGGTGCAGTGTCCTCTCGATGCGGTGCGAGCAGCGGCTCAGTGACGATCATCCAGACGGCGTCTGTGAGACCAAGGCTTGTGGTGCAGGTGACAGAGTCGATCGTGGCGTCTGTTGCGGTTACGGTGCAAAGTGGAAGCGGTGCAGGGCGCGGTGTCCTCAGCGGCTCAGTAACAAACGTGCAGACGGCGTCGGTGAGACCAAGGCATGCGGTGCAGGGCGAGACGATGCTCGATGCAGTGCTGGCAGGTTGCGATGCAAGCGACAGAGCCGGTTGGTGGGAATTGGCACTGGCGGAGCCGGACAGCTGTGCATGACGAGGCGGTCAGGGGTGTCGAGCCAGCAGCAATCGTGTCGGTGAGACCAGGCCAGCAAAGTGAAGCGAGGCAGTGTGGGCTGCAGTGCCTCTCGATGCGGTGCAGGCAGCGGCTCGGTGATGATCTTGCAGACAGCGTCGGTGAGACCCAGGCTTGCGGTACAGGGCGAGATGGTGCGGCCTGCGCTGCCTTCAGGACACAAGGACAGCGACGGAGTCAATGACAGAGTCGTTCGCGGTTCTCTCTTCTCTTTGACAACTGAAAGCTTGGTGAAGTCTTTGCAGTCCCTGAGACTTCTTAACAGGAAGCCAGCTCGGTTTTAAGCCCTTGGAGATACTCAGCACAAGTAGAGAAAGTTCAGTGCAGTCCTTTCACTGCCCAAGGCAAAGCAGCAGCTGCAGGCCAACCCAACAAAGCAACAACACAGCAAAGGGGCAGTACTCCTCCTGGCAGCTCTTCTTCTTGGCAGGTTCCTTGATTCCAGTGAGTTCTAAAATCTTGGGGTCTGGGCCCCAATATTTATACCAGAAATTCCTTTGTCCTCTGAAGGCAGAGGGTCCTGTACCTAGTCCAAACCAGTTCTGGTCAGTCTTGGAGCACTTTGTTTACAGGACTCCTGCTTTTCCTTTGACAGTGTAGGCCAAGGATATCAGACGCACCACAGGAGGTGGAGCCAGCATTGTCGGAGGCAGGCCCAGCCCTATTCAGACCCAGGAGCTACTCCTCCCGCCCATCTATGTGCAGATAGGTCTATTTGGCCCTGTGCTGACTCACCCTGTTGCCTGGTGTCTCCCGCAGCCACTGTCACTCACAAAACCAGACAGACAATACACAACCTCGCAGAGGCAGGCTGGATGGTTAGGCAAGAACACACCTACTTTCTAAAAGTTGTATTTTCAAACATAGAATGTTAAAACCAACTTCACTAAAAGATGTATTTTATCAGTCTGAGTTCAGGCATACTAAACTCGAAATTCTACCATGTTCCCTGAGTCAGTTAGGATTATTGGATGTTATAATCAAACTGCCCACTCTGGCCTATGGGAAACAGGTAGCCTTGCAATAGTGAAAAACAAAGTAGGCTGGAATTCACTATCAGGACATGCCACACACACCAAGGCATGTCCTACCTTTCGCATACAATGCACCCTGCCCATGGGAGTACCTTGGGCCTACCTTAGGGGCGACTCACATGTAGAAAAGGGAAAGTTTAGGGCCTGGCAAGTGTGTGCACTTGTCAAGTCAACATGGCAGCCCCAGGCTGAACACAGGCTCTGCAGTGGTAGGCCAGAGTTACACTTTACGGGCTGTTTGCGTGTTTCCAGTGCTGCAGCCCACCAACAGCATTTGATTTTTGGCCCTGGCTCTCGCAGTGCACTTTACTAGGGACTGACACATAAATCAAATAAGCCAATCATGGAAGTACCAATCCATAACACATTTTACATGAGGAGCACTTGCACTTTACCACTGATCAGCAGTGAGGAAAGTGCGCTGAATCATTACACCAGCAAAAACAGAGTCAAAACCGGGAGGTCAGAAAGCTAAAACCCCAGGGGAAAGACACCAAAAGTTGCCAAGTCTAACAAAATGTCTCTCTCCCGGTCATGAATGAGCTATAGATGTCTGTGACTTTTTTGAGGAAGTGGGTAGCAAGATCATGACATCTTTCCTCTGTTGCCTCAGCCGTATGAGTGTCGTGTGCTAGGGAGGTTAAGGCCTTGACTACTGGGAAAAGTTCCTTTGAGGAGTTCTGTGCCTGGCTAATCTTTAGCTCAAAGAATGTTGCCTGTGCCTCTTTAATGCTGTTGAGGTATAGTCTGAAAGCTGCTACTTGGCTTTAATTTGTAGGTCAAAGGCTTTCTTCCAGTCCCTTTCAATTTTTTTTACAGTTATTCTTTAAGGATAATAGTTGAGCGTTAAACCACCAATCACACCAATGTTTCCATGCTGTAGCATAACGTTTGTGGGTGTTGGGCGACCAAGCTTCATTGATAAATCTGGTAGCGTCTCTCGAAAGGCCTGGGACTTTCCATCGATCCCCGAAATTCGCCATGTGACCAGCATGAGTTGACCCGATGTTATCAACGGATGTGGAGACTGGAGAGGGTCTAACAACAGATTCCACCGTTGGGGACGAAGGAGTGGAATCGCACACAACATTTCCAGAAGCACCGGGAACCATGCTTAAGCCCTCCAAAGAGGAGTGATCAGAATCATTTCTGTCTGATAACATTTTGTTCGAGCCAAGACTCTCGGAATCATGGCAAACGGAGGGAACGCATAACAAAGAGCCGGAGTCTGAGGCCACACCTGCGGGAACGCATCCGTGGCTGAGGCCTCTGGATCCGGACGCCAGCTGAAGAACACCGAAATCGGAGTGTAGAGTCTGGAGGCAAACAGATCGATCTGGCAAGGACCCCACAACTTGGTCAACCAACGGAACACTTGAGGGTGAAGCCGCCAATCGCTGAAGTTCCGAAGATGACGGGAATGCCAATCAGCAACCTGGTTGCTGCACCCTGGAAGGTACTCCGCCACTACAAACAGCTTGTTCTGAAGGCAAAAGTGCCAGAAGTCCTTCACAATTTCCGCTAGAAGCCGGGATCGTGTCCCGCCCAACTTGTTGACATAACGAACTGCAGACACGTTGTCCATGCGGAGAAGGATGCAGCAATTCGTCTGACGGGGAGAGAGGTACCGAATTGTAAACAACCCCGCTAGGAGTTCCAGGCAATTGATGTGGAGAGACAGTTATTCCTGAGACCAACGACCGCCCATGGACAGTGGACCGCATCGGGCTCCCCAACCCCACCGACTGGCATCGGATTCGATGACTACCTCCGGCGTGTGACCAAACAGGGCTCGCCGTTCCACGACTCCATATGTTCCAGCCACCACAACATCTCCCACCTCGCTACCTCTGAGAGAGGAATCTGATTGGAAAACCGGAGGCCTTTCTGGAGATGGCATATCTTGAGCCGTTGAAGAGCTCGGTAATGAAGGGGACCTGGGAAGATCGCTTGTATAGAAGAAGCTAATAACCCGACGACTCAGGCTACAGACCTCAAGGACACAGTCTCCTTGTTCAAAATCAACTTCAACTCTCTCTTGATCAATCTGATCTTCTGATGGGGCAGGAGGAGTTGACAAGAAAGGGAATTGACTAGAAAACCCAGAAACTCCGTAGTTTGAGAGGGAACCAATACCGATTTCTGAGGATTGACTAGAAATCCCAGATTGTGCAAGAGGTCTACGGTGCAGGCAAGATGTTGCAATACCAGATGAGGACACTGACCCAAGATGAGAATGTCTTCCAGATAAATGATGAGGCGAACGCCTCTGGTACGAAGAAACTCTACGACAGGCCTCAGAAGCTTCGTGAAGCACCAAGGTGCTGACAAAAGGCCGAACGGAAGGACTTTGTACTCGTACCACGTCCCTTGACATTGGAACTGAAGAAAATGACGATGAGGTTTGAAGATGGGCACTGACAGATAAGCGTCTTTCAGGTCCAGATGGACCATCCAGTCCCCTTCCTGAAGAAGATCGCGAAGAAGATGGATCCCCTCCATCTTGAAGTGACGATACACAACCCATCCGTTGAACTCCTTGAGATTTAAAACAAGCCTGGATCCACCCCCCTTCTTCTGAACCAGGAAGACGTTGTTGACAAAGCCCTGAGGATGGCGAACCGTCCGCACTATGGCCCCTTTCTGCAGAAGAGACTCGATTTAGCTGGAAATGAAGACCTGATCTCGATGGGAAAAGACCATCGGACGCGGGGAAGAGACTGAGATGGGGAGTGAAGAAATTCGATTTTGTAACCCTGAACCGATTCTAGGATCCACGCATCTTGCGAGATCTCGCCTTGCTATACACAATCAAGGGACACAGCCTATCCTGTAGATATGAAATATTGAGCATATCTAGGAACAGCTAGAAAAATTGTGAACCCGGATGTGTAATGTTTATGACGAAAAATAGTGTCTGTCTATTTGTCTCTCTCCGTGATATAGTACCCATCAGTATCTAGCTTGTGGTCTCCCAAGTGTAGTACTATTGAGGCTCTAAACCCCTCTTTCTGTCTCTTCTCAATGAAATAATGCTTTTTTTATGAAATATTGTTGATTGTAATATGTAAAATTGTTGATTTTGTTTTTGATGACAATGTATTTTTATTATGTATTGTTATACTGTGTAGGAGGGTGTTTTTAATAAAAAAAAAAAAAGAAACTACATAATCTATTTAATTTTGGAATTTATGTTGTTGGCAGTAGATGTAATTCTAATACATGGGCTGTAATATGTGCGAGGAGCGCACGTAGCGAATCTAAGTTGGTCTAATCCACCAAGGGATCCTCTCTTTTTCAACTGTTAAAAAGTGCCCTAATCCCCTGGTTCGGTTAAAGGGTCTCTCTCACGTGTTTATACGGCATTGCCCAATAGACAAACTGCACGCTGAGCCCAACCAATTAAGTAATCATGTTTAATTATCTGCCCAGTAACCTTCGCTTTGAAACCCAAATCTAAGATTTTAGTGATAGGACTGGTGAAATCGAGCAATTTGTCCTGACAGGACCTCCATGCACGATCTTTACCCTTCTTGGGGTCCTTGGTATACTTTTTTAAGTACGTAAGCATGGAAGGATCCACTTCTGGAGTATCCGCTACCTTGTCTGCCAAGTCCGGAAGGGGGCACTCGGACCTCAAGCGCGCCCTGACATCTTTGTAAAAGCGGTGTCTCAAGTGGTGCTGATCGTAATCTGCAACCTCAGTAGATGGTAACCAAGAGGTAGAATTAGGGTGAATAATGGAAGTGGGGTCAAATGTTAGCAGAGTGGGATGGGAAGGAGCGTCAGCGTATCTCTCCTTGCGCTGCTTCTTGGCAGGGGGAGGGGAAGCCTCTGACTCAGACGTAGAAGCAGAGGAAGAGGAGTCATCAGCATCCCTGTGAGGCGATTTGCAAGACGTATCTTTGCCACTGGAGACATAAGAATGGTCAGAAGACAACGACTGTGCCAGTTTAGCAAAGTCTGATGAATGTGGATTCTTTGACGCCTTAACACCAGAAGTAGTAGACCGAGACTTAGCGAAAGGGACCCAGCCCTGCTGTCAGCATAATTGCATAGATGGCGCTTTAAGGGTTCAATAGCCCTGACCATAGCTTTGTTGACAGAGTGCTGTACACCCACATCCAGTCTCAACAAGTTCATTCTCCAAAGACCCAGAGGGTTCCTCCTCAAAATAATCAGCTTCATCATAGTAGTAGTCAGACTGGTAAGTGCAAGAATATACCCACTGGAGGAGAGGATAAATTAAACACTACCAATGGTGCAAAGAAACGTAGAATTAAAGGCAATGAAAAATAAGGGGGAGTGGTAGAAACCCCTGGCAAGCCAAGCAACACTGAAAGAGAAACAACCAAATGTGCAGTAATATTAAAAAGTGGAGGGAGGGCTTGCCCGACAACACCACTCTAGGCAGAGCCTATGCGCAATTATCCAGCCCAAAGTCTACAACAGGACCTGGGCGTCGCTGGGAGGCTCGACGAGGTTGTGGGTTTTGAGCGTGAAAAGCGCTGCTCCTGCGCACCAGAAATACCGGCAATCAGCTGAGTAAAACACCGGTATGCAAAATATGGCTGCCGCGCATGCGCAGAACGGCCGAAACCCTCGCCGTAATAAAGGTCAGCGCGAGCAGTGTGCGGGCAACCTCGCTCCCCGGCTCCCACTCCACAAAGCAATGCCGTGGGCACAGAGCGCCCGCGAACTGGGAGGCAAGCCGCGCTCCCAAGCGGCGCGTGCAATCCGCTGCCGCACCCACAGGAAAGGAAAGGAAAAGGTAACCGGCGGCGCTCACACCCAGACGAGTGTCGCCGTTGGGAAAGGCAGAACAATGGCAGCAACCGCCAGTGAGAAACTAAGCGCGAAAGAGCGCTACAGCCAAACCGGACAAAGTAAGCAACCGAAGCATGTAATGCTTCAAAGGGGCGCAGCGCGAACAGCGCGACAAAGCAGCACAAACATGCCACAAAGAGCGTAATCACAGTGCATAAGCGAGCATGCAATCAAATACAAGAAAAGTACAATTAAGGAAATGAAATGCACTTAACTGGCTGCAGAGCAGCAAAGAAAGAGGATGTTCTATTCTCTTATACTCCTTTTATAGGGGTCTACTCTATGGTTACCATGTGACGCCCTCTACGGTTCATGGGTATTGTAGTATGTATTTTTTGTTTCTTTTTCTGATTGGCTGCTGAGAATTTTCAGTAAAGAAATTGAGAAGCATAATCGGAGCCTCCAGTCCTGACATAGAATTAGCCTGGCTAAGGTGGGCTACCGAAACACAGACAGCTTTGATCAATCGTCATTTCTCAAACTCATTTGAATGCCAATGGCTCCTTTAAATGAGTTTTTAAATACAAGCAGCATGTATTATTCACTCAGTGAGAAACTTCACTTTCCCAATGTACTTTTAAGCCTTTTCAGATACTCTCACTTTAAATAATGAACGTTTTGCTGTTTACAAGTTTGTATTATCTTTTACAAAAAAAATACGTATACATAAATGATTGAACACAATTATATGGGACTAGAACACTTTTAGACGGGTGAGGAAAATGCATGTGATTTGCGAAGTGACACATTACTTCAAAGTGATTTCTTCAAATGTGTACGTGACAGTCACATTGCAGCACAAAATAGCAGCAAACAAATCGTCGTGGGTCAAAAGCTCACATGTATTCAGACTCAGCCTGCACGTGCTTGCCTGCATTCTAATTGCGACGTGCGGCGAGTGACCTCTAGTGGGCTCTGCTAAGATTGTGGCAGCTTCACTTTTGTTTTCGGGTTTCTTCTGAACAAGATTCGTTTCCCGTAAAAGCAACTGCAGGGCCGGTCCGAGGATTTTCGGGGCCCTGGGCAAAAGGTAATGTGCGAGGCCCCTGAAATTTACTTAAGTGACACCTTCTGATCTCGGGAAGCTGCTTTGTGCAGACTCCAACTGGGCCCCAGCTCCTCCTCTAATCCACCCCAAACACCTCTTGTACAGTCCATTTCAGACTGAAAGGGTGAGAATTGCTTGGGGGCTGAGTTAAACCTATATGGGTTAAAGTGCCGACAATGGGCACCCTGCGGAGTCTCTGAATGGGCAGCCCGAGTGGTGTCTCCCTCCCTTAGGCCTTCCCACGCCACCCCTTAGAGGCTCCAGGAGGGGGGCACCCTTCCATGAGCCCAATTGTAAAGAGACGTATTTCTTTCACTTTGATCGGCAGGGGTACACAAGGACTGGTGGGGTGTTACCATTGTGTGGGGCCCCATCCTGGTAGGCAGAGTGCGAGTTACAGCCTGAGTTGGAAGTGACGATGATCCTGAATTTGTGACAGTCAGTTATTCATTCATGCCATTCAGCAACACTAGGGCTATTTAATGGCTGTCATGTTATTCCCTCTGCCCGCAACTGAGGGGCCGGCGGCGGGGCCCCCCTGAGCACGAGGCCCTGGGCAGCTGCCCATACCGCCCATGGCTAGGACCGGCCCTGAGCAACTGATTACACAAGTGTACGAATGAGCGGATGATCCCTCTTGTTCCTCGTTACGATATGTCATCAGTACAGGAAATAAGAGGATCAATACAGATCCTGGAACCAGAAGCTACAATTGAGCGGGAGTTGGGATCTGGGCTGTCTCTAGTGAAATAAGCTGAATGTCCGGAACAGGGCCGGTCCGAGGATTTTCGGGGCCCTGGGCAAAAGGTAATGTGCGAGGCCCCTGAAATTTACTTAAGTGACACCTTCTGATCTCGGGAAGCTGCTTTGTGCAGACTCCAACTGGGCCCCAGCTCCTCCTCTAATCCACCCCAAACACCTCTTGTACAGTCCATTTCAGACTGAAAGGGTGAGAATTGCTTGGGGGCTGAGTTAAACCTATATGGGTTAAAGTGCCGACAATGGGCACCCTGCGGAGTCTCTGAATGGGCAGCCCGAGTGGTGTCTCCCTCCCTTAGGCCTTCCCACGCCACCCCTTAGAGGCTCCAGGAGGGGGGCACCCTTCCATGAGCCCAATTGTAAAGAGACGTATTTCTTTCACTTTGATCGGCAGGGGTACACAAGGACTGGTGGGGTGTTACCATTGTGTGGGGCCCCATCCTGGTAGGCAGAGTGCGAGTTACAGCCTGAGTTGGAAGTGACGATGATCCTGAATTTGTGACAGTCAGTTATTCATTCATGCCATTCAGCAACACTAGGGCTATTTAATGGCTGTCATGTTATTCCCTCTGCCCGCAACTGAGGGGCCGGCGGCGGGGCCCCCCTGAGCACGAGGCCCTGGGCAGCTGCCCATACCGCCCATGGCTAGGACCGGCCCTGGTCCGGAAATTGGGGCGACATTCAGCAGCGCCCGCATGACATTCAGCAGCGCCCGTATGTTGCCTACTTTCTGTTGGAAGCAGCAAAATACAGACGGCGAGAGACTTTCTTAGTTTCGTTTCCAGCTGGGCCCAAAACAACAGATTAATTTAAAGGGCCATCAACCCTCTTTTTGCTAGAGTAGCCTCCTGGCTCAGAGCTCACTGTAGTCTAATTTACAGGCCAACGCACTAGATGGAAACAAAGGTACACAGGGTATCACTTCAGAAGTTTCGTAAGAAAAACTATGATTTAGAGGCAGGGTTGTGACTTTTTTCAACCCCTGTATGTAATTAATGTGCAAGCACTGTAAGAATGTCAGATGTATCGGTTTGAGTAATCACAATAATAACATTTTATTTAGTTCTTCGTTTATATAATATTACTACCAACCAAGGTAACCATTTTTTCAACTTCAGAGTAGGAAAAAAAGATTTTGCAAACTCATGCCTTGCAGTTTGTATGCAGCTCTTTGAAGTTGCCTCATAGGCACAGTGAAGGGTGACCATCAGACATGGGTACAAATTCAGGACAGTGAGTGTAGAAATTCAGGACAAAGGGTCAAAATTCAGGACAGAAGGTCAGAATTCAGGACAAACATTCGGGACAAAAGGTGCATTTTACAGACACATCAGATGAGGTCGCGCAATTTTACATAAGTAAATAGACTACCAACACAAGCACAAGTCAACTGTTTTTTTAATTAGGTTGAGAGCACCTTGCACTGCATCTGTTGTGTGCTGGAGTGAAACTTAAATACCCGTGTTTGCATATTTGATGCACCTTGGTAACCTGTCAAAATGAAACCTCCACCCCACCCCCAGAGCTTGGCCCCTGGTGAGGTGATAGGAGCCCATAAACAAAAGCAGTTTGCCATGCCCTAGTCTCTGGCAGGAGGAGGCCCAGCAAATCCTGTCACTGGCCCATTATCATTCTGCATGTGATAATTAGGCCAACAAACAGAATAATAAGGGGCTGATAGCAGCCTGTGCCCACCATAGTTATCGTACCATTCCCCTGAAAATAGCTTGGCACATGCAGGTCGCTGCAGCAGGTGCTTTAACCCATAAGTTCATTTTAAATGCAACCTCTTTATGACCAATTAAGGACACCAGGACAGATTTACTGTCACATTTGTCGTTGAGGTCAATATCTTTGCAGCAGAGTTTAAAAAATAAATAAATATGTAAGTTAACTGTCAGGCTCCACCTTTCATGACTCGTCCCTCGTGATTCCACCTCCTTTCTTCTGGGACACCTTGACCTCGAATTTATGAATTCCCTGAGTAAATATGTTCCATTTCCAGCAGCCTCAAATTTGATTGATTTGATTACATGCTTTGTATTCTATTAAAGCTACTGTGCTAAATGAAAACGTACAGACTACTTTTATTTTCACATAGTTTGTGAAATGATTGTGAAGTATTCCCTAATTAAGCATGATGATGTAAAAGGAAGTGATAATATTAGCCACTTGATTCCTTTTTTATTTTATTTCACATTAACTAATGCAAATATTACATATAAAAAAGTGTAAATGCAGTTAAGGATTAGCTACATTACAATTAAAGGGTGTGTTAGATAAATGAGCAAACATGAAGTCAAGAAAGCAATGTGTCCTCGTTTAAAGTTATAATCATTACTGAATATTATTCAGGCTTTACTTAACAAAAAACAAAGTGTGTCTACATTCATTATAGTTAACAAATCACAGAGCTAATTAGCCAAAACACAATCCTTGATTCCTTATCAGGACACTTAAAAGGTGCTGATTTAGAGTTTAGAAAACAAGGTACTTTTTCCAAATGTGACTCTATACCCTGCCCGCCAAACTTTGTTTCACTTGCCTCATTTAGGGATGGGTGTATTGAGAATCAGGGCCGGACTGGCCATAGTGGGCATTGGGTGTTTTCCCAGGAGGCTGGAAGGGTGGGGGCCTGGGTTTGCAGCATTGGGGGCCGTTTTTTTTTACTGGGGCTGGTTTTGCAGAGGTGCTGTAATATCGGCCCCCAGTAAGTGGAGGTGCAGTGCATTACACTTGCACCCCCCCCAACTCCCTCCCCCCTCCTCTCGGTGGCTGGTCCTTCAAAATTGCCAGGGTTGCTTTGGGTTCCCAGTCCTGTCTTGTTGAGAATGAAGAATCACACTACCCGGAAGAGGTGAGATGAAGTATCCATTTATGAGAAGAAGCAGACTGCATCCAAAAGCCTCTGATCTGTAAAGAATCCAAGTCGTTGACACCTGGATTCCACGATGCATAACATATCTCCGCTTCGAATTCTGTATCGCAAGAAGCAGGGGCATCACACAGGCCGCAGCCCCAGAGGCGCGGGGGGGCCCACGCTCCAGGGGACCCCTCAGCACAGCACTCTGGCTGCAGAGCTCCTGATCGAGCCTGGAGTGGGCCCCTCTATGTGACTTACAAGTAGGCCCACACGAGTTTCGTTACACCAGTGGCAAGAAGTAGACTGGAGTTGTTGAGTCTGAGGTACAACCAGATAAGTCTGTGAGTGACGACATTGTTTTCCTAGATTAATCAAATCATCTAGCACAAATGCAGGGGCGTAACACAGGCCCACGCATCCCCCGCAGTGCGGGGGGCCCTCAAGCTCAAGGGTGCCCTCTCAGCACTGCACTTCGGCCTGAGAGCTCCTAATAGAGTCCGGAAGGGGCCCCTCCGCGTACCAGGCAGGGGGGCCCCTCAATTATCGTTACTCCACTGCACAAATGCAGAGGAGTCTATAGATCCTGGTGATCGAATTTCTTATGGTGGGGTCAGAGAAACTAACCCTGAGACGAATAAAGAGCAAGCACCAAGTGAGCAAAGTGGGAGGAAGAATAGTATTTGTATGAAACGTACACCTAGTAAATATGATTGTGTTAGTTTCTGAATGCTAGGATTCATATTTATGTTTAATACATGTTCTAGTAATGTTCATGTTTATATTTTAAGATGTTGTTACTGTGTTCATTTTCTATTTTTGCTATTTATTGTTTAAGACAAATATTTTGGGAGATAGGCGTGTTGTATTCCACATTTCCAATCCAGACCTTTAGATTTCCGACAATGAAGTCCCATTTGGCTCTGTCTACGGAATACTTTCTCCGGTTGCCCGACAGAGCAGGTGTCTTTGGAGGAAGGACATTACACTGTCCGCCCTATTTAGGGATGACACTGTAATGCCTTTTTTTTTTTTTGCTGAACTTGTGAGATAGGAAACAATCAGTGATGAGACACGCACACAAACACACACACCTTAGGAGAAAACGTTAAGGGTCTTTAGTTTTTCGTTTTTCAAAACTCCCAAGTGGTAGTTTTTTTTGGAATACAAACAAAAGTCAAATGTTTGGTGTATGGCTGTCTAAGCTGGCAATGGATGTCAAAACTGAAGGCATCCATTCACCAAACTTTTAGTCCATTGGAAGGAACCACCGTCAAATACTACTTATTTTCCCTTTGTCTATTTATCCCATGGATTGGCGGCCTCAGTCCGATATGTGACCGGCGTTAGAGTGGCTGCCGACCAGCCACCCTAACGCCCCAAAGGGAAAATAACCTTTTTATCAGAAACCCGCCATCCATGCGGACTGCCACACTGGGCTTTAACTTTTGAGATATATAAATCATAAACCAGATCCTTATTACGACACAAAGTGCTGCCTAAGAAACCACATCAGATTCCCAGAAGTGTCCAGCGTCACCATATCCTGTTTGGACCTATAAATAAGACAAAAGGTTCTCAGCTACATCGGAATATTAAATAGAACACACTGTTCCTTGGCATACCAAACTCTTGGCCATAGGACATAAAGATCTGTGGCTTTTCCTGACGAAGGCGTACTTTATACCGAAACGCGCATCGAAGATTAAGTATATTACCACAAGATTGTCTTTTTTTAAATTGTTTTTAATGAGAATTTTGTAATACATGACAAAGGAATTGTATGTTAACACATAACATGATGGTTTTTATACTGTGTTAAACAACACTAAATAGTGATATGTAAAGAATAAACTTTTGTACTTTTTAATTACTTTCCTGTTGCACTCAGTTACTTCAACCAGATACATAAACCAAGAAATGTTATATATAACCATTGTCTAGGAAGTGCTAAAGAAATGATTAGGGAACTTAACAACAACAACTTTAACCTCACCCTCCCTGGTTGGAGGGAGAGTCATGGACCCAATCTTCGTGGTGGAAAACAGTTTCTTTAATAGCAAGCGTATACATATATATATACACATTCAGTGAAAAAACAAAGGGTCCAATGTCTTTACATTTAATTATGGTCTTAATATCTTACTTTGCATAAAAAAACTCAGAAATTCACTGAAAAAAGCAAAGGTTAAAGTGATGTTATAGTTAGGTGAAAATGTCAGTTTAAATGTAATGTTTTGAACTAAAAAAACACTAACATTAAACAATTATAGGTATTTCAGTTCATTATAACTCTCGCCTTCGCCATGCGCAGTGTTGTCGTCAATGAAGTCAGTTCAGTTGTCATTAGTAAAGTTATCAATAATGTTTGCATTGATATCATATCATATATCATGAGCGCTGTAATAAGTGAGATACAGGGTGAGGGCATGAGTGTCCCTAACCTGCCCTCTTATACCTTTAAAAAATATATTTTTAGGATACGGGTACTGTATCCCTGTGTCCTAACATGGCAGCTGCAACATTTCTATTCATGTAGTGGCCAGCTAATCAGAGTGCGAGCTTCCACAGGAGGTTGTGGGAGCTTTTCGCTCCGGGGGAACAAGGCAGCTGATCACTCTATTATTTGAAGTTGCATGATCGTGGGATTTTTGTAAGCCTCCTGTGAACCCAAATGTCCAGATAAACAAAGTATTTGAACCTTAATTTTTCAAACACTACTCAATGGATTTACATAACATTACAAAGAATGCTTTCTAGACCAAGATCTAGCTTTCTGTCAACGTTGGTGTTATTCTGTTCAGCTGTTTGTGCGGTATCGCTGTCCAGTTTTCCTAAAGGGGTTTTCCTATGTGGAGATTCTGTTTTGGGACCCCGTTTTTTCTTGGCCCCTGCTTGATTGATCACCCCAAAACTTTCCAGGACGGAGCTGAGGCGGGTAAACATTTTTGGGTTTTGTGAAGATTCCTCAAACAGCGCAAAAGTTATTAGCAAACTCAAAAAAACACTCTAGGATAGCTAGGTCCTAACTATAACTACAGTATTTTTAACTTTAATGGATTCTGTTACGTTTCTTCTAGTTATTTATAATTAAGTATTTTTCATCGTTTTTTTGTGAATTTTGTTTTTACGTTTTTATTAAAAATTAATATGAATCTTAAAATGTATTCAGTTATTGTGTTTGATATGATTTTAGTGATGATATGTTATTTTATTTAATATTTTTTTTGCTTAATATTTCTTATTTGTTTCAGTTGGATATGATGTAATTTCGTTTTTTCTGTTACCTAGGGTTTGCGAATAGTAAATGTGATTTTTCTATAGTCCAACATGTTCTATTGCTGGTCATGGTGAATTAGGAATGCTAATTATCGTCCCTCCAAAATCCAACACTTTCCCTACAGTTGGAGAAAGAATAGAAAATCCGAAGCCCAAAACGTTCCTATTTTTGCTCAGGATGCAGTGGGAATAGTAAATCTAGAAATGCCTCCAAAAGTTCAACATTTTCCATACTGTTATTCAATTCAGAGTGGGATCTGCAAATTGGTTTCCTCCAACACTTTCCCTATTGTTAGTCAGGTCGGAGTGTAAGTAGTAAATCTGACCCTCCAAAGTACAACATTTTCCCTAATATTACTCAGGTTGAAGTTTGAATAGTACATTTGACAATCTGAAGTCCAAATCTTTTCCTTCTGTTGCTCAGGTTGGGAAGAGCAAATGAGATTTTTCTAAAGTCCTAAACCTTTTCTACTGTAGATTAGGTTAGGCTGGGAGTACTAAGTATCATCCTTCCAGAATTCAATATTTTTCCTTCTAATGCTCAGTTTAGAGTGGGATTGGTTAATCTGACACCTCCGAATTCCCACACTTTCTATACTTTTGCTTTGGTTGGAGCAGGAATAGTAAGTCTCATTCATCCAAAGTCCTACAATTTCCCTACTGTTGCTCAGGTAGGAGTGTGAATAGTACATTTCTTTCATGTATGTGGTTTTTAAATTTGTGTTTGAATAGAAGTATAATGGTATGCATTTTATATGTTTATTAGGTTGGAGATAGAATTACAATATTTTCCCGATTTGTATGCAGCTTTTATTCATGTTTATTCTTGTTTGGTGGATTTTATTTATAGCAGTATTTCAGATTTTTTCAATAGATTTCTGGGTATTGTTTTGTACTTCTTTTAGTTTTATTACAGATATATTTAGCATTTTCATTTTAAAGTATATATATATATATTTCTTTTTTATATATTTGTATTTTACATATTTACATTTTGTTTGTGTTTATGTTTGAAACATTTCAGTTTTAGCAATTTACATTTTATTTTTAATTCTAATAGTTTAATATTTACATTGTATAATTGTAGTTGTTTTATGGTTGATTAATATACATATATATTTCGTTTCCATTCAAAATTGAATTATTCGTTTATTTTTATTGAATCATTATTTTTTATTTAAACTTTTACTTTATATTGATATTCATTTTAATGTTTTAATTTTTTGTTTTGATATGATTTTAAAATTGCATTTTTTAAAATTATTTCTTAAATATGAAATGTATTTTTATTTGTATTTATTACATATATTATTAAATATATCATTTGTTTAAAATGTATTTAAATGCTTTAAGGTTTTATAATGTCAAATAGTTTGAAATATAGATACCCATTTAATGTTGATATTTTTGCCCACTATATTTTTGTTGTCAATATTTTTGTACCTTAAGCAGTATGTATTTTTGCCACAATATTTTTGTATCATATTTTTTTTACTTCGATATTATATCATAGTAGCACATTTTCTGTAGGTATGTCTGTCCTTGTCCATAGTAGACTTTGTGTGCACGCACAAGCACTTTAATCAGATTCACTTCCATGTGGGGTAGCAATAGGCAAAAGACAGGATACTAAGGGCATCATTAGGATTTCCGCCGCCCATCCCATCGTGGAAAGGGACCGCCCGCCATACGGGCGGGGGCCCCGTGGGGGAAATTAGGATGCGCCCATCCTGTATTTTTAACATTGTGACGGGCGGTGCAGAAAGCACCACCCGCCGCAATGGTAAAAATACATGTAGTGCATTTCAAAGCACAACGGCACCGCGCGGTGCCTGCCACGTGCCTGCCACGTTGTTCTTTGAAATGTTCTTTGAAATGCTGGGGGATACCATAGGTAACCCCCATGTGCACCACCCACCCCCCTCCCGAAGTCCCTGGGGGCCCGCAACAGGCCCCCAAAGCAGACTCCGCATGCCTTTCTGTGGCAGCAATGCTGCCACGGAAAGGCATTGGAAAATGCCCATACTAATAAGGCTGGCAGTGTCTGATAGACACCGCCACCATAGAGAACCCTTTTCCGCCCAGTCGCAAGGTGACCGGGTCTGAAAAGCGGCGGACGGTCTTTCCGTTTGCCGCGGACCCCCCAGCCATAATAATATGCCGGGGGGTCATTCCGGCACGGATGGCGGGCGGATCACCCCCGCCATGCCAGCGATGGCTACTGCTGGCCTGGTGGGGGCGATCCGCCCGCCATCCTAATGGGAGCCTTAGACTTTACTGTTCAAACACAAGACAAGTCTTACCAACATATCCTGAACAGTCAGTAGTCTGTTAGTATATAATGGATATGAGATGTGTCCCAGGATCCTAGGCCTCCATGAATTGGGCACATTTCAAAACTATTGCCTATCACCTGAACTTTAGTCTTTCCAGTAATTAATTGTAACTCTTTCTCCCTCATCACCTAGCCACTGCACTTGTGCAGCTTTTAAACAATCCCAGTGCCTGTTCCCTCCCACATCTAGCCTCACCCTACATTGTATGTCTACCCATAAAACTTGAAATCAGAAGAATGAATTTATGTTGCCAGAGGTTTCACATAGTTGTATCAAGTGTGGGGATGATGAAGGAGCCCTGAGGGAGGGACACCTCATTTGAACTTTTTGGGTTTGGACTTAAAATCTCCAAGGGAAACTGACTGTGCACTATCTTGAAGCAATTACACCGCCCAGTTCAGGACACTCCCTCCCTTGCCTTGTGAATGTGACGCATGCAGACCTTATTACAGACAGTTGTAGTATTCTCCTATTACTATCTATCTCTTATGTTAACTTGTCCCTAGCTGCTCAGCCTGTGTGAGTGTTCTGAGTGGAATGTTGGTGTGTGGGCTGTGTGTGGAATGCTTGGATGACTGGAGCTGAATAACAGTTGGATGGATAGGGCTGAGCAGCTAGCAGGCTGCTCCCGGAGGGACTGTTGATGGACACTTAGTACTTCTGACAGAGATCTTCAATAAAGCTAAGTTGACTTCATCACACCTGTGTTGTCCAGATTACTACACCCATTTTTGGCGACGAGGTAAAGACGTTCTTACGCTCAACGGTGTACAAGTGGCCTGAGAAACATCATCATGCCTTGTACAATATGCTGGAGACTAGATCCCACAAGTAAAGGACGACTGGTCAAAGCAGAAGGAACAAGGTGTTACAGAAATGACGTTCAAGAGGCCTCACAGGTACCTTACTCTAAAGACATTAAGCTTAAAATGAAACAAAAGAAACTAGCACCAAGACAACGTGTTGTGCAGTCCCACCGGTGTCCATCACACTGGACAGCCCCCAGACAAGCGTGCTGTTCTCTGTCTAAACAAGTTTCTACTACAAGTCACAGAATAGATGCTGCTCAAAGTGACCTTCAGTGTACAGAAAGACTTTCTTTTCTTTACTTTGAATCTGCCCAGAGTGTGTTCCTGACAACTTCTTGTGGGTACCTCATGGAAGCTATGCAGTGTGAGTGTACATGCTACATGGCCGCAGCATACGCCAAGATGTACTTGGATAGCTGTTCTGTGCTAAAAATTGCAACTTTCATTTGTGGGCGCTATTTTGGTGATGCCTGATTAGTATTTCATGTGCTGCATGTTCATACAAGATCAAAAGCAACATGTTCATTGTTGCTTTTGATCTTGCACAACAATTGGGACTCTCCTCAATATTCTCACGGCCATGGATGTTTTATTCTGTGAATCTTCACAAGAAGAGTTTGAGTAATGCTCCGAACATGTTGGGTGTTAGTTATTATTATGTATTTGACAGCTTGTGGAAGCCGCTTTAGCAGATATTCCTTTCCCGGTTTTGCTCTTTGCTGGTTTGGACGTGTGGGGGTAAGTTAATTAGATTTATTTATGGGCCCTATGCGTCCACTTAACATTTTGCCAGTTCAACCACCTTTGTTTAATTTGAAAAAATAAACTTCCATGAGCCGAGCAGTGCGCGCACACGTACTTGTTTTGTGACGTGTCAAGCTCGATGCGATCCTCCGTGATGTTGGTTTCTGCTCTGGTGATGCCTACAGACATATTTGGTGCATTTACACGCCGGGAACCACCCAAAGCGACGCTCCAAGCGTGCCACCATTTTAGGGTTGGTAGTATCACATAGCATGTCTTATCTTCGTGGCAACCACGGTATTCGTGCTTTATGCGTTAAAGGTTTATGAAAATAGACATGAGCGCCGCGGACTTAACAGTTTCTTTACGAGTTAAACATTACCCAGATCGTCAACTTCGGAGTCTTTTTGAATATCCTCCGTTATTTACAACTAGTTGCTTTTCTGCCAGCTAACCACGCCAACCATGTTTCATCTGACAACATTTTTAATAAAGGTTTAATTGAAGGTACAACATGGACAAGGTACAACGGGAACGTCGTGAGGAGAAGTTTCCCTGCCTGCAACACATTTTGGTCTCTCAAGGTACTTTTGGATGGATAGGGCTGAGCAGCTAGCAGGCTGCTCCCGGTTGGACTGTTGGTGGACCCTTAGTACTTCTGACAGAGATCTTCAATAAAGCTAAATTGACTTAATCCCACCTGTGTTGTCCAGATTACTACAACAGTGTAAAAGGCAAACAACACGTCTAAAAGAATCAGAAAAGTTGATTTCTGTTTTTTGAGCAGTAATTGCAACTCACCCAGGACAGAATAAGAGCAGTCCCATTGAGTCAGCCGGCCTAAAGCCAGTTTGAGGAGGGTCCAATAAGTTATTTTTCTCTAAATAATTGGAGAGCTGGTTGTTAGCTAAATGTTCCAAAACCTTTGTGGCTAATAGCAGGACTGGTATTGCTGTATAGTTGGAAAAGATGGAGGGTCCTGCAACTTTCTTCTTCAGGAGAGGAATATTTATTCAGTGAGTGGACACCTGCCAAGTCAAGTTGTTCTGGCAGTAAAGCTGAACACGCAGGCTCTGTAGTAGCAGGCCCGAAGCATTTTTAATGGACTCCTTGTCTGGATGGGCGAATTGGTTGTGTCAGTACTTGAGTACATAACTCCTTGGTAAGCCTTAAACTTCCCTTTTACTACATGTAAGTTACCCCTAAGGTAGGACCACGTTCACCCTCCCTTAGAGGTAACTTACATGTAGAAAAAAAGGAAGTTTAAGGCTTGCCTAGGGGTTTTGAATTGTAACTCGTGCTGGCAGTAAAACTACACACACAGGCTCTGCAATAGCAGGACCAACGCATGTTTAAAGGGTTACTTGTCTTGATGGGTGACTAGGGGTATCAGTACTTAAGTATATATCTAAATAAGTGTATCAGCCCCTCTATGCGTATGTCCCTGGGTGTGTAAATATCTATGTCAGCATATGACTGGCTATGTAGTATCTGTATGGGTCAGTATAAGTGTATGTAAGTACCTGTAAGGATTTCTTACTGACTGCGCTAGTGAGTGTTGGGGTTTGCAACTGGCTCTGTTACTGCTGGAAACATAAGTGCTTTGTGGGTGTGTGAGTGAATGTGTAAGTGCCTCTGTCGCTGTCAGACTGGGCGTGTGAGTGGCTTTATGATTTTGTAAATAGGGCTCTCGGTGGGAGCATAGATAGCTGAGTGGATGTATAACTGGGTGTATTGGTATGCAAGTATGATTCTAACTCACTGAAACTTCAAAGTACATGTTTCACTTTTTAAACACATACGTTCCTGCCCCATTGGCTACATACCTTACCTTAGAGGAGATTTAAATGTAATAAAAGGAAAGCTTAATACATGGGAAGGCATTATAATCCAATATAGCAGTGTAAACTGCAGGCAAAGGTTCTGGAGTAGAACGCCTAATACATATTTGAAGGCCTACTCCTCTGGGTTGCACAAGCCGAACTACAATGATTCTAGTACTATTTAATTTACAGACCCTGGGCATAGCTAGATGATTGAACTACAGGCTTACAAATAAACTAAATATACCAATTGTGGATAAGTCAATTACACCATATCTAGGGGACAAAATCATTCACTTCACCACTATCGACCACTAGTAAACTTTTTTTTGGGCACCTATTTCCAACTGAATATCTCAGTATGTATCTGGATTTCTTAGTGACTGTTTCATTGTATCAATGGGCATCTAAAAGATTGTATACATGTATATATCAGTTACTGTTCAAATGGGTGACTACCTGCGTCAGCACTTCACTTCATATATAATTGAGTATATTAGTGCCTATTTGGGTACGTACCAGGATATGTATCTAATCTTCATACTATCTCTCATTTAACCCCTTGTGTGCTTCGGACGGCCCCTGGCCATCCGATGTCACGGTGGGTGTGTGCTGACAACGGCCGGGGGCCGTCCGAATCCCGCCCACTCAATAAAACCCAGTACAGCGCGAAAATTCACGCAGCACGGAAGGGGCTAACATGCACTCATAAGTCAGTATATATATATATATATATTAGCAATGTGCACCATTATTAACATACCTGTGAAATCTCTTTGTCTTCTCCAGTTTCTAATGCACTTTTACTTAAAATTTCTTTTCAGGCAAAATAATAAGTAACACTGTCTACTAATCTTTCCCACTCTTTACCAGTGATAGTGATGTACTTATAAAATCATAACCTTCATTTCATTTTCTTTTTGTTACTCCACTTCTCAATGGTCAGTTGTTTTTTAACCCTTTCTTTGTCTACTGTTAGTAAGCCCAATCTGGTAGTATTTGTGGACAAATCCTTTACGACGCTCAGTGCGGTCCCCCGTGTAACTTCTCAATAAATGTGTGAATCTATACGGGAGTAAGTTGACGTACTATTAAACTACTATGACTTTGCACCTACATTTTATTATGGGCCAAATTATGATGTCAGGCAGATCGCTACTGACAGGCCGTCAGTGGCAGTCCCTCCAACATCTGAGGCTGCGGTCTCATGGTTGGATTAGGATGCTGGCAATTGAAGCACATCGGTCGGAGGGACAGACCTATACCGCCAACAGGTTCAAGGAGCCCGTTGGGCATCGGTCGGACCATAATCTCTACAATGGGGCGGTGCAGAGGCAGGCACTGCCGTAAGGATTAAAATGTCTCTTTCCTACAGCCTTTTCACGGCTGTTGACCACCATGAAAAGGCGGTCAGAAACGGACTATTGGGGCCCCTAGCAAGGCCCCCGTCACCCATAGGCCTCTGCTATGGGGCCTGTGGGGCACATGTGGTGCCCCACAAAATATCCATGCACCGTGTGCCAGGCACCACATGGTGCCTCCCACACAGTGCATAGTTGTCTGCAAAATGCCTTTTTCCATTGCAGCTTGTGCTGCAGTCCTTTTTCAGGCCTCAGCAAATGCTGCAATGTAAAAAGGTATTTTTACGACTGCCTACGGGGAATCGCAGTATAATTTGGCGGGTGGAACTGCTGACTACATGTTGGGTGGTTCCATAACCTCACGGTAAAGGCGTCAGATGCTCGCCCAACCACCATCGTAATCTAGCAATATATAAAATAATAGTGATTTAGAAAATAAGTATTTTATGCTAAGCAATATGTCTAAACCACTGTCCTTTCAACTTTGAAAGTACAATCTATTTAGAACCCTTCCCCCCACACTGTGTTAGCTCTGTTTCCATAGAACCCCCCTTTGGAACACTCTCTTGTACCAGTAGCTCAAAAGTTCGCAACACTTTCTGTGAGCAGCATAAAACCTTCAAGTTCAATAGTAGCTGGTATGGTTGACTATTTTAAAATATAAGCATATCCAAAATAGTGTTACTTTTTTGTAATTTTTCCATAGCCAATTACTGTAGCGTAGTTCCTATATTCCCAATAGGCTCTGTGCATTGGAATAATATATCCTATAGATTAGACATAGGACTGAGGTCGACTAGTTCTCGATTGAATATATTAGACTTAATTGTGAGTGCCAGCTAGCTCAGAGGTCACTAGAGACTTTCTCGAATAAACAAGAAGGGATTAGTTTCTGACAACTGCATAAACATGACAACTTTGTTTCCCCAAGATAAGAGTCGTGGAAACAATAGATAGATATTTTAATCAGTCATTCGTGCATGCTTCGTTTCACCAGAGTTGCTGAGAAATGGAGAGACGGGCGTTTTCAATAAAAGTATTTATTGAACAGTCTTCTTTCTCAGGCAGAACAAATGAACTGCTACAATCGTAATACTAGCTGCAAAGTATAATGCGTCCAGCAAGAAGAGTATTATAAAATAATACTGCAAAAGCATGGTATGGTTTCTAAGCAATAAAATACATAGAATACATACATGAATAAATAAAGACTAAAAGTACTCAACTGGTTCTTCTAAAATACGCCTACTCCGATGTACCTAACCTAGGTCTAATACGAGAGAAGAAGTAAGTGTGATGTAGCATAGGTTTAGTATTCTTTGTGCCAAGAATCTATCCATTATTTCTCTTAGGGTCTAATCAGCTCCGTACCTTGGTTTAGAATGAAGGAGTTCTGGTATCTCTCTGTCTCAGGACTCGATTTCCCAACAAAAGGGAAAAACATGAAGGGATGTTCCCTTGCTAAACAGAAATCAAAAATTCAACTCACATCAGCAGTTCACCCATGCGCAAAAATACAGATAAATTTATTCAAAAAAGTTTTTAATTTTCATTTTTTGTACATATAAATATCAACATACTTTTTTTAGATACATAATTCCATTTGGACAGTAAAAAACATTAGAAAGAATTGACAATCATGAATGCTAAAAAACTAGGACACGCAATGACAATTCAAAAAAAAGAGGCACCAAATATATCCATTCATACATACAAACATCACTTTTATACAGTCAATTCCGCACACAGGCATTCACATCCATATCACTACACACAAGGACAGGAAAAGCGCCGACGCGCGTTTCGGACAAGTGCCAGTAGAGGCTTCCTTCATCAGGGCGCACTTAGGAAAGACATAGGCAGACACAGTAAATGATGTCTGTAACAAGGTCCTGAAAGGCGGTCCTAGGTAACAGCAAGGCTGAGGGAGGGTGATCTAAAGACCCTAAAATGACAAGACCCTTTAAGATATGTAGGAGGGTCTGCAGATAAGTAGAAGACCTTATAAATGCGGGAAATAATCTCCAGGTTCCACAGGTCAGGAAGTCACAATTTAAAAATAGCCCCGCAGGGGATCCAGGCTTTCAAAAGGAGCAAGGGTGCAGGTGCAATTCCGTAGAAAACATCCAAATGTCTCAAAGAGAATAGCAGGAGCTGTTTTAATACAGGAAATAACGTAGAAGCCTTTAAGGAAATAAGAACGACCTCAATTAAAAGGTACTCAGAAGCGTTTAGTTTACGGTTGGAAAAAGACGAGACGTATCCAGCTAGTGCAGCACATCAGTTCAAAAAAAGGTACTGGGGACCTGATGCGACCCGAAGGTCTGAGTATAAATAGCGTCCTCGATGACAGTAGACGCGGAGCTCCTTCTCCCTGCAGCCCGAAAGTTCGTCGATTTCCCAACAACCCGCAAGGGTAGCTTGGAAACACTGGAGCTGGATTTTTCGGCAAGAGGAAAGACAGCGTGTCTCTCAGTGCGTCTGCTGGAGGGTCAGCTTCCTTCGACCCTTGCTGCAGCGAAATGCGTTGGGCAAGTAGATAGTTGAACTGCTCCAAACCACTGTGTGTTTGCTAGGGCAAATGTGGGCCTATTTATACCTTGAAGGTGCCAAGTTTGACGTAAGGTTGGACATAATAATGTCATCAAAGAGTCTCAGTTCTTTGAAAACTCCATGAGTTCTTGGACAAATCAATATTCAAGCAAGGGGAAGTCCCTGACTGCTGAAGGCGAGTTTTCCAAGAAATCGTTGTGGATTTTCGGAACTAGTGGAAGTAGCCATGCCATATTTGGACTGCATGAGCTATGTCCAAATATGGTTATGATTTCTATGCCTATAAAAGGATAGGGTGATTTATACTCACATAAGTGCATGAATCGGGAAAATTACACTAGGGTCATAAAATCCTATACAATATTACAGATGTACTTACTTTTTGCACAAAATATCTACGTAATTTTAGCTATCTGCATATTTACACACTCCAATCAAATATTTTTTATTTAAAGTAGGTCATGTCCCCCATTTTAACTGCCTTTCATTTTGAAACTGTCTCATTCAGCTCCAACCTTATCAGTGGGTGTGTCTGTGGCTCTATGGATGAGTGAAAGGCTGTATGTTTGGCTGTAAGGGTGAGTGAGTGGGTGTGTACGTGGCTGTATGGGTGAGTGGCTTTTTGAGTCGGTGTTTGGTCAAGTGAGTTGATGTATGAGTGGCTGTATTGTAGAGTAAGTGTCTGTGAATGGATGTATGGGTGAGTGAGCAGATTATTGAGTGCTTGAATGGATGTGTGTATGGGTTTGTAAGGGGTTGTGTGTGTGTGTGTGTGTGTGTGTGTGTGTGAGTGGCCATATAGGTAATAAGTGTGTATGTGAGTAGCTGTATGGTGAGTGTGTAGCTGTGTGAGTGGCTGTATGCATGAATGAGTGGTTGTATGAGTAGCTGCATGGGTGAGTGAGTGGTTCTGTGTGTGGCTGTATGAATGAGTGCATTGGTGTGTGAGTGGCTCTATGGATGAGTGAGTGGTTGTGTGAGTAGTTCTATGGGTCTGTGAATGGATATATGAGTGGTTGTGTGGGTGTGTTAGTGGGTTTATGAGAAGCTGTATGGGGTGTGAGTGGGTATGTGTGATGCTGTGCATGATATCATCAGTGATGTCATTCGAGATGTCATCAGTGATGTTATCAGTGATGTCACTGACCTTGTCATGAATGATGTAATATGTGAGGTCATAAGCAGTGCATTGCGGGGTCGTAATTTACAGTTAGCCCATGTAACTATAACTGAAATCTTGTAAAATCTCAAAAACTAAAGAATGGATTTACACCACTTCACAAAAGTCCCAATCAACCATTCACACACCCATACAAGCACTCACACATCTGCTCACTCACCCATTCAGCCATTAATACAGACACTCACATAGCCAAGTGACTCACTGATACAGCTGCTGACACACCCACTCACTCACCAATGCAGTCACTCACATAGCCACTCTCTCACCCACACACCGACTTATACTCCCATACAGCCAAGTACACATGCACTCACACACTCATACAGACACCCAGGCTTCCTTTCACACACGAATACAGACAGTCACACAGCCACTCACATAATATATGTTAGAAATAGTATAACTCATTAGTAGTACATAGTGTGTACACATTTAACTTTTGTGTTACATTGGTATATAGGTGTATCACTCATAAATGTTTACTAAACACTAACACTCACTGGATGAAGTTAGTGATGTCATCAGTGATATCATTTGAGATGACATCAGTGATGTCACTGACCATGTCATGACTGATGTAATATGTGAGGTCATAAGCAGTGCATTGCGGGGGCATAAGTAACAGTTAGCTCAGGTAACTATAACTGCTCAATTTCTATGGTTGTGTCCGAGTGAAATGTGAGTCTAACTATAAAGTCCCTGTAACCTTTGATTTATTTCAGTGCATTTCTAAGTTTTTTTAATTCTATTGCCTAACTATAACACACCAGACTGAAGGGAAACATTGCAGTCCATCAGATGCCAAAAGGAAGATAACCAATAAAGTTGAAATCAAAGGATCGAAATGGATCTAGAACAATGGAGTAAAACTGAAGATTGGTAACGTGCATGAAACTTTTGAAATTATTGAAATTCACTTGTGAAACAGGATCAAACAAATGAAATGGAATATTATGATTTTGCAACATATGACTTGAGTGTAAATTTATATAAGATAATACATACATTTAAATAAAAAGTAGAATCTAGAATTATAATTGAATTACACTTGAACTGAGAAAAGAAAAATCTTATTGAATATGGAGGGCAGACAAAAAGATGGGCATTTGCTGCCAAATGCATGCTCTGTGATACAGCAAAGACCAAATACAGGAGAAGAAACTCATGAGCAGACAAAAAGAACACATGTGCAAATAATCAAAGAACTGGAAAAAGCAAGGAGAATCAAATCAAAACAGTGGTGGGAGATTACTTCACTTTCTAAATATTTGGAATGTGAGAGAATACCAAAGGTGTTACGCATCATGCTGTTACCCACTATGAAAATATGGATGAATAGTGGTGCACAAGCACTGAGGATTGTTCCATGAGACTAATGAATACAGTTACCAAGCATGCTAAACGTAAAATGAAACATACTCCAGAGGTAGAGTCTCTAATGTTGGGAATAGAACAAATAAAGGATAATGAGGAAGTTAAGGGATTGTTAACCAGAATGGAAACACTACAAGCATATGATGAAGAAATTATGGAGAGAAAGTCCAGAACATTCCTCAGAGATAGGATGGATTACCAGTGTGGCAGAATTTATACCTTTGCTAAAAATATTTGTATTGTATTGTATTGTATTGTATATTGGATTTATATAGCGCTTATCACCCAGGGGTCTCTAAGCGCTTGCCTTGGGAACCCGTCCTAGCTTTTCCCTGTGAGATAGCCCCTACAGGGCATCCCCAAGGTGAAAGCCAGGCATCCCGCCACGGGGGGCCGTTGTGGAGATTAGGAAAGCTTAATGCCCAGAGTTGCAGAGTGTGAACCCATGATTAGGTCAGGCACCGAAGCGAGAATTATCGAGTCTGTGGACATTTGAGCTCAAGACCCTGCCGCGTCGGGAATTGAACCCTGGTCCCGGGTCTGACCTCTGCTTCAGGGTCTGAATGCTCTAACCAGTGCGCCACACTTCTCCAGATTTGACAATCTGAGAATGAAATAAAAGATGGCTAAACCCAGAATAAGTGTAGAAAGTGAAACTGACCTCAGCTCGGGGGCTGGATCCAGTGAGGATGAGGGCACCTGCGTCTCCGACGCACGACAATGTGATAGGGCGGAAGAGGCACATTCACAAAGCATGACAAAGAAAATGTAGGATGAGGAGGGCCAAGAGGAAGGGGAAAGAACAAAATGAGGAGTTGAAAGCAATGGTGAACGAGAACAATGACCAACAAGGGCGACCATTGGTAATTAGTATATCCTCCACCAAACTGACAGTAAATCAAGAAAAAATATTAAATATGGGATTAACATTCTGTCCATTATTAGCACCTGGTTTCTCAAATACTCGAAATGAAATATACAAATCCACCACAAAGTTGAAATTAGATAAGTTCTATGAGACAAAGCCAAAGAGGCAAATTGAATAACATTATGGGATGAATAAAGTATCAGGCTTCACTGTTGGAGATGTAGCTACCTTATTGTATATAAATGATCTAGCTGATGAAAACTCGCATACATCAGCAGTGAGAGAAAAACGGATTGAAATTCTGAACAAAATGGGCTTCAACACTGCTATGGCAATGTCCAGTGGGTGCAAACGAAAAAGTAATTTCTTTCCACAGTTAGCAGTGGGCAACAAATTAAACCTCTTCTACGAATGGTGATAAAAGATTTTGAATGATTTAAGAAGAAAAATGAAATGGAAGAATGGAGGGAACTTCAAGCCCAAGGATTGGAATGATGTAGCTGCTTTAAAAAGAAATAACCCCCTAGTAATAAAGCCTTACGATAAGGGGGTAACATTGTAATAAAGGATAAAACAATTACCCTAGCGGAAATGCATCGACAGCTGAACAATAAAGTGCATTATTAACATCTACTTAAAAATTCACTTAAACAAATGGAGATGGAATTTCATACATTTTTAAAAGAGAGGCATGATAAGGACATTTTTGAATGGGAGGAATGTAACTATCTTCAAACAGACCATACTAGAATAGCAACTATATTCTTTCTCACAAATATCCATAAAAATGTCCAACGACAACTAGGGAGACTGAAGGTGAGTTCTATAGGATCCCTTTTGGAAAACACCTCCAGAAACTTGGAGCTATTCCAAAACCATATGTTACGGGATGTCCTCATATTTAAAAGACTCAACAGATTTACTGCAATAACTTGAAGGTATACCATGGAAATCAGAGTACATCATGGTCACATTGGATGGATGTATCATCTTTATATACATCTATCAGTAATGTCGTCTTATCGCTACTTTTTGAGACAGACCAGTTGAGTACATGGAACATATCAGATGATATTGGAAATGTTACGATATTGTCTAACACATAACATCTTCATCTTTAATAGATAAGATTTACCTGCAACAACTGAGGTGGGCTGTGGGGATCTACTCCCCCCCCTACGCATATTTGTTCATGGGGTGGTGGGTAAAGGAGGTAGTCTGGGCAGAGGAGAATGAACAGTACATATGGTACTCAGGACTCAATTTATCAATGATTTTTTTATCTTGTGGGAAGTTGGAGAACCAGAATTAAAATAATTCATATTAAAATGCCAATGATCAGAATATTCAATTCACTGAAACACACAGCAAAACAAGTAACAAGATATTGGACATGCAATTAAATATAAGTAATATCAACATAAAGACAACCATCAACAGAAATCAATTTCAGCTAACTCGATACCACATGCTAACTGTGCCATCCAAAAGTGTTAAAGTGGAGTGTACCATATGGACAAATGTTAAGAGCACAAATAATATGCTATTCTGAAAAAGAGTTTGAATCAGAAGCTACAAAAATTATAGCAAGATTCATGAACCATGGTTATCCCTCGAGTGTCCGCAGTAATGCCTTAAAGAGAGCCCGAGATAAACAAAGGGAATCCTTGCTGAATGGGCATAATCAAGGAACACTGAGATCAGAAATTGGATGTACGGAAACTAGCAATGTATGTAGATTTTTGTTTGAATTTAATCAGGCACAAACAGACATAATAAAGATATTGAAAAATAATTGGCATATAATGGAACATGATCAATATTGAAGTATATATATTGGCCCAAATCCTAGAATAGCCTTCCGAGAAATTAAATCATTGTGTGACATTCTAATACAATTTTTGTTTTAACCGAGGAGAGGGGGGTGATTGGCTAACAGAAAGTGAAAAAGGCTTCACTAAATGAAACATTTGTAAAGCCTCGCCATATAGGCAAAATTGAAAACGTTTCAAAACCTTTGAGTGATGATTAATCAACATATCGGAGAGGATAACTTGCAACATGACATTTGCAATATAGGTACTTGAGAGTAAATGTGGAAAGTTATATATTGGAAGCATGATCAAAAATTGAAAATAAGGATTATCCAACATAAAAGCAATTTACAATGGTGAAAAGGGCCACCCCATGTCCAATTACTTCATGAAGCATCTTCAAGACTCATTGGAGGGGTTTTCATTTTATAGGATCAGACATATGAAGGGCTAACGTTGTTTGGAAGTGCCACATGGAGCCACAGAGATTAAAGTTTAAGCCCAGTCGAAGGCATCACACTGAAACATGTTGGTTGTTATTAATTCCCTTTTTAGACCCTTGTTTCACTTTGTTTTAAGAAATTAGAAATAAAGAACCTTTTTGCACTACATACTGACTCCAGTATCTGTGCCGCCTTACCACTGTATATAAGGACGGACATCGTGCCATGAATGAAAGATAAAGAAATATGATACTTACCGGGAGTGCCTGCATTTGCTCTTCTTGAAGGGGGCTGTTGTTTGATATATATATATTCACTGAAAAAAATATAGGTTTCAGGGACGTTACGGTTAGAAATTAACATTTAAAAAACCTTAGAAATTCACTGAAAAAACCATAGATTTCAGGGACTTTATGGTTAGTTGGATGTTTCACTCATACAAAATCAGAAAAACTTGGCTGTTTTAGTTAGTTGAGCTAACTATAACTCGAGGCCCCGCAATGCACTGGTGATGACGTCACATATTACATCATTCATGACATGCTTAGTGACATCACTGATGACATCTCAAATACCATCACTGATGACATCACTGATGACATCATCCAGTAACTGTGTGTTTCTGTAAAGTTTACATATCTTTTATCTAGATATATATATGACATACATATGTTTTATATATATATATAGATATATATATAAAACATATGTAAACTTTACAGAAACACACAGTCACTGGATGATGTCATCAGTGATGTCATCAGTGATGGTATTTGAGATGTCATCAGTGATGTCACTAACCATGTATGTATATGTATATATATATATATATATATATATATATATATATATATATATATATATATATATATATTTATATATATATATTTATATATATATATATATATATATATACCAAGGTGTATTGAAGAATGAGTGAGTGTATAAGTGTCTGAATGGATGATTTAGTAGGTGCGTGACTGACTGAATAAGTCAGTGATTAAATGTGTCCTACTGAATGCATGGGTTAGTGACTAATCTGTGCGAATGTATGTATCAGTCTGTCAGTTGGTGTGTAAGCGGCTGCATGGGTTGGTGAGTAGCTACATGAGTGTCTATATTGGTTATTGATTGGTTGCCTGAGTATCTGTATGGGTGCCTGAGTGTCTGTGTGGGTGGGTGACTGTGCTTAGAAGTGTGAGTGGGTGATTCACTGTATATATGGGTTCAAGAGTGCATCTGTGAGGGCTGTATGGGTGGCTAAGTGTCTGGATGGGTATGTTGGTTAGTGAATGAATGCCTCAGTGGTACATGTGTGAGTAACTACATATACAAAAGACAGCATATTTGAGTGTTGGAGTATACAAATTACTATATGTGGGAGTGAGTGATTGTGAGAGGGGCTGCATGGATGAGTGTGTGCTTGTATCAGTGATTGTATGAAAGAGTAAGTATGTGTTAGTATCTGTATGATTAAGTGAGGTGGTGTCTGTATAACTGTATAGGTGAGTAAATCGGAGTGTGAGTGATTCTTTACATGACTGACTAGGTGTGTGAGTAACTCTATGGATGAGTGGCGGTTTGTGAGTGTCTGTATAGGTGTATGCGTGCATACGATAGTGCTGTATTGATGAGTGACTGCATGTATGAGTGACTGTATGGGTGAATGAGTAGATGTGTGTGTAGACCTAGGAATCATTGAGTGGGTATGTAGTAACTGGTATTGGTGTGTCTATGGTTTCAAAATTGGTAGTCTATATTTTAGAGTGGGTATGTCAAAGGTTTTACTAGGGTGTGAGGAGGTGCAACAGATTATCACGTGGATGATGTCATCGGTGATGTCAATTGAGCTGTCATCAATGATGTCATCAGTGATGTAACTGGCCATGTCATGAATGATGTAATATGTGACATCATCAGAGGTGCATTGCGGGGGCATGAGTTATAGTTAGCTCAACAAACTATAACGGGCAAATTTCTTTGGTTTTGTACGAGTGAAACATTCGACTAACTATAACGACTCTGAAACCTATGGTTTTTTCAGTGAATTTCTAAGGTTTTTTAAAATGCTAATTTCTAACTATAACGTCCCTTAAACCTATGGTTTTTTCAGTGAATTTCAAAGGTTTTTTAAATGCAAATTTCTAACTATAACGTTTCTCAAACCTTAGGTTTTTTCAGTGAATTTCAAAAGGTTTTTTAAATGCTAATTCCTAACTATAACGTCCCTGAAACCTATGGTTTTGTCAGTCAATTTCTAAGGTTTTTTTAAATGCTAATTTCTAACTATGCCTTCAGAGGTAGGACAAGTGCAGAAACAGGAAGAAAAAGCACAGAAAGAAGCAAGAGAAATGCTGAAAGAACCAACAGAGGTGCAGAAAGAGGCCTTGTTGCAAAGTCCTCCTGTGCCCCAACTTTTTGCTGACTGGTACTGGTGGTAACTGACTAACCAGGCCCGGAGCCAGTGCTATGCTGAAAGACACTTAGAATACAGTGAAAACACCTACATACATTAGGGTACACTATGGGTTGGGGTACCTCTGTGAATGGCATTACCTCCCCTGCAAGGCCCTAGTACATAATAGGGCAGGGGGAATTAAAACTACCTCTAAGTCAGAGGTGCAGAAAGAGGCAAGAGAAGTGCAGGAAGAAGCAACAGAGGTGCCTAAACAGGCAAGAGAGGTGCAGAAAGAAGCAAGTGAAGTACAGAAAGAGGTAAGAGAGGTGCACAAAGAGGCAACAGAGGTGCAGAAAGAGACAGGATGGGTACAAAAAGAAGGAAGAGAAGTGCAAAAAGAAGCAAGAGAATTGCTGAAAGAAGCAACAGAGGTGTAGAAAGAAGCAACAGAAGTACAGAAAGAGGTTAGTGAAGTGAAGGAAGAAGCAAAAACTGTGCAGAAAGAACCAGCAGAGGTGCAAAAAGAGGCAAGAGGGTTGCAGAAAAAGGTAGGAGAGGTACACAAAGAGCCAAGAGAGATACAGAAAGAGGCAGGATGGCTGCAGAAAGAAGGAAAAGAAATGAAGAAAGAAGCAACATATGTGCTGAAAGACGTGTGAAGGGTGCAGAAAGTGCAAGAGAAGTGCAGTAAGAACCAACAGAGACACAGAAAGAGGCAAGAGAGGTGCAGAAACAGGCAAGAGAGGTGCAGAAACAGGCAGGAAAGGTGCAGAAAGAGGGAACATGGGTGCAGAATTAGGCAAGAGAGCTGCAGAAAGAGAAAAAAGGGGTGCAGAAAGAGGCAAGAGGGGTGCAGAAAGAAGCAAGAGCAGTGCAGAATGAACCAACAGAGGTGCAAAAAAGAGGCAAGAGGGGTGCAGTAAAAGGTAGGAGTGGCACACAAAGAGGCAAGAGAGGTACAGAAAGAGGCAGGGGGGGTGCAAACAGATGGAAGAGAAGTGCAGAAAGAAGCAACAGAAGTGCTGAAAGAGGCACAAAGGGTGAAGAAAGAGCAAGGGAAGTGCTGAAAGAACCAACAGAGGTACAGAAAGAGGCACGAGAGGTGCAGACACAGGCTGGAAGGATGCAGAAAGAGGGAAGAGGGTGCAGAAAGAGGCAAGAGGTGCAAAAATAGTAAAGAGGGCTACAGAAAGAAGTGCAGAATGAACCAAAAGAGGTGCAAAAGAGGCAAGAGGGGTACAGGAAAAGGTAGGAGAGGTGCACAAAGAGGCAAGAGAGGTACAGAAAGAGGCAAGAGGGGTGCAGAAAGAAGGATGAGAAGTGCAGAAAACAACAAAAGAGATGCTGAAAGAGGCACAAAGTGTGCAGAAGGAGCAAGAGGGGTATAGAAAAAAGCAAGAGAGGTAAAGAAAGAGGCAAGAGATGTGCAGAAACAAGCAGAAAAGGTACAGAAAGAGGGAACATGGGTACAGAAAGAAGTAACAGAGGGGTGCAGAAAGAGGGGAGAGGAGTGCAGAAAAAGGCAAGAAAGGTGCAGAAAGAAGAAAGTGAGGTGGAGAAAGAAGCAAAAGAAGTGCAGAAACAAGCCAGAGAAGTACAGAAAGAGGCAAGAGAAGTGCAGAAAGAGGCACGTGAGGTGCAGAAAGAAGCAAGAGCAGTGCAGAAAGAACCAACAGAGGTGCAAAAAGTGGCGAGAAAGGTGCAGAAAGAGGAAGGAGAAGTGCAGAAAGAGGCACTTGAGGTGCAGAAAGAGGTAAGAGAGTTACAGAAAGAGGCTCGAGGAATGCATACAGAGGCAAGAGAAGTGCAGAAAGAGGCAAGAGGGGTACAGAAGGAAGAGAGTAGGGTACAGAAAGAGGCAAGTGAGGTGCAGAAAGCAGCAAGGGAAGTGCAGAAACAGGCAAGAGAATGCACAAAGAGGCAAGAGAGGAGCAGAAAGATGCAAGAGAAGTGCAGAAAGAGGCAAGGGAACTGCAGAAACAGGCAACAGAAATGCACAAAGAGGCAAGAGAGGTGTGGAAAGAAGCAACAGAAGTGCAGAAAGAGTCAAGTGAGGTACAGAAAGAGGCAAGAGAGGTGCAGAAAGAGGTAAGGGAGGTACAGAAAGAGGCAAGAGATCTACAGAAAAAAGCAACAGAGGTGCTGAAAGAGGCAAGGGATGGGCAGAAAGGGGCAAGAGAAGTGTAGAAAGAGGCAAGTGAAGTGCAGGAAGAAGACAGTGAGGTGCAGAAAGAGGAAGAAAGGTGCCGAAAGAAGCAAGAGAAATGCAGAAAGAGTCAAGAGAGGCATGGAAGGAAGAGAGGTTTGTGCACCTTTAGTACCAGTTTAACACCCACATTTTGCAATAAGTAACACGTGACCGTTCCAGCTTTGCTAAGGGCCTTCCACCACGCTGTAACACATGATGCCGCATTTTTGGGAACATTTGAGCCGTTTGAGCTAGAAATAAGGCTTTTTTTGTTCAAATCCCCCGATTAGGGAGCAGATGATGAATTATGTGGCTAATGCGGAAAATGTATAATTGTGCGAAAGTCAGTGCAGCCAAACATTCGCATAATTCCAGTGGCCCAGCTCATACCTCTGATTAGGTCCACAAGTGCTCCTCAGTGATTCCTTCTTTTTTTGTCTCAATGAGTTCATAGTACCACATATTTCCACTACACATAACGTACATCCACTCTACTCCTAAAATCATTATTAAAAAACTTTTACATTTACAACACCAATAGCTCTAACTCTTGCAAATTCAAAACCTATGACATTGCAAACACTTATTTAACTAGTAGTCGCGTTTGTAGAGTGATGTAGAAAGAGTGCTGGGCCTCCGACCAGTGCTCAGGAATTCCACTGCGCGGAACTTACAGGAGGTACTAGGAGGGCTTCTTGGCCCCCAAAGTCCCTCGAGAGTAAATTGGACTTCATCCCCATCCTGTAGTCTGCCAGGAGGCAGAGTGGTAGAGAAAGGGGGGCATGGCTTCCGAAGACATCTTAGCAATCCCACTGTGTGGGACTTACTGGAGGTAACAAGAGGGGTAGTTGGCCCCCAAGGACAATCAGTTCTGGGAACCACCAAAGTTTTAATTTTCCCCTGAACACTAGAGACTGCTATATTTGAACATCTAACTCTCTTTTATTGTATTTTTAGTATATTTCTCCTATATGATTGAACATGTTTATATAAATTTTTATCAATATTATTACATTTTATATGTCATCATAATATTTTGTTATATTATCTTTTTTCTTGTGTTTATATTGTTATATTGGATTTTGTGCCAGATATATACATTGTTTTTGCCTGGGTATTTACCTTTGCCATAAACTGCTTTGCCCTGACCCAGGAATTTGATTTCACTCAGGGGGTCCCTATTTAACGTCGTAAAGACTATTGTAGCAAGGCCAAAGAGAACTATAAAAAGGAATTAAAAAAATATCACGCATTAATTAAGAAAACTAGATGGGACTTTTATACGGAAAAGATTGAAAGGGCCAATAACTCCTCCAAAGAAATGTTCTCCATACTGAAGTCTCTCAAAGCATGTGAAAACACAAATAATGATGCAGTAGCCTCTGTAGAGAGCTGCAATAAAGTGGTGGAATTCTTCGCAGACAAAGTGACAAACATTTTTATGACGCTTTCCCAGTGGAAGCGAGACAAGAGATAAGCATAACATGCAGATGAGATACCTCATTTACTGGTGAGATCCTGGACGAATTTAAGATGCAGGAGGCAGAAGAACTTAAAGTCACAGCAAAAGGGATTTATTTACTCTCCCCACTAGACCTTGCCCAGCCGGATATACTAATGCAGAACCTTATTATGCCATATATCTCTGAGCTCATCACATGCTTCTTTCAGGCAGGAGAGGTCCCCAATAAATCGAAACAAGCAATAGTTCGGCCACTTAAAAAGAAACCGGCAATAGATCAAGCAGTATTAGAAATCTATGCCCCATTTCATTGCTACCGTTTGTGGCAAAAATCGATGGGAAAGTAACTAAGAATTACCTATTGCACCCCTCTCAATCAGGTTTTAGAGCTGCACACTCTACTGAGTAAGCACTACTACTGGCAACAAACAATGAGAAAATATGCTGACGAAGGGCAGAAGGTTGCAATGATCCTGTTGGACCTCAGCGCGGCGGTTGACACCGTTTCCCATAAGCTGCTCCTCCAAAGATTAGAGGCATGTGGGGACAGTGGAAACACACTGCGCTGGATGACATCCTTTCTATCTGTGCCAAGCTTCCAAGTTGCACAACAGTCATAGCTATTTAAGAGCATCTCCCTGTCCCCCTGCCCCAGGGTGTCCCACAGGGATTGAGCCTGAGCCCCACTCCATTTAATTTATATGTGGGACCACTGGCTGAGCGAGTGGAAGAGCATAAGGTGGCCATTGTGTCATACGCTGACAACACGCAGTTAATTGTGATGCTATCTCAAGATAGGGAACAGGCAGCAATCCGATTTTCCTAGTGTCTGGAAGAGGTGGCAGCATGGATGTCTAACCATTGCCTTAATCTCAATGGGAATAAAACGGAGGTGATGATTGTGGGCAAGGCCCCAACCATTTGGTCATCAGCTTAGTGGCCTGAGACGCTGGACCAATTACCTACCCCGAAATCAGAAGTAAAAAACCTCGGAGTAGGGTTTGACTCCAAACCGACATTTGACAGCGAAATTCGGAAAGTATCGGGCAAATGCTATGGGATCATGAAAATCCTGAGAAGGATCCTTGACCTCCTGCCGTCTAATGTCAATAAACCATAGTGCATGCCGTGATAACCTCCCAAATGGACTACCCAATGTACTATATCTAGATGCCACAAAAAAAGGACTGTCCAAATTACAGACAGTGCAAAATGCGGCAGCTCATTTGGTACCAAGCCTCCAGAGAAGAGCCTCCGCAAAGAAAGCCCTAGCAGAACTGCACTGGCTGCCAGTAGAGAAGAAAATCGTGTTCAAGGCTGTTAGAAATGGGATCTCTGGTTGGCTAAGGCGTATGCCAAAGCCAGGCAGAGACCACCACTCAGTGCAAGGGTGTTACACGCCAAAGATAACCCCTGCTCTTCCCCTTGGTAGCTTGGCACGAGCTGTCAGACTTATCCCGGAGGCCATGTGTAAAGCTTTTGAGCACGCAAACAGCAACAACATACCAGGCACACCACAAAAGGAACTCCACACAAGGTTATATCAGAAATAGGCTTTGTATTCTCATAACACATTAGATTAGTAATCCATAATATACATTGCACCACCTGGCACTAGGTAATATCTACAAGGGATTATGTACACCTGACAGGGCCAACTGAACCACTGTCAGAACCATCACAAAGTGAACTTAGTAAAAGTAGGACATCACATAAACGTACAACCAGTAATCACTGGTAACCACTGTACTCCCTCCTCGCCACGGGAGCCCCACCGACCAGCTGCAGCACCTCTCCTTTGGCCCCTCCTGACTTCGTCTCAGTCAGGGCCGGTGCACAGGACCTCTCGTCCTCCACACGGAGAGGTCCCGCTCTGGTGCAGGCAGCCTCTTCGCTGCCGTGCACTTCCTCTTCAGTTTGCCAGTACAGGGTGGGCTCCCGCCTGGCTTCTCCTACATGCGGGGCTCTCCCTTCGTCATGGGAGCCCCCGCTGGCCGGCCTCAGCACACCATCTCTCCTCCGGCTACTCCGTGGGTGAGGCGGAAGTCCGGCCCCACATCAGGCTTCACGCTGCCTGACTTCCTGCGCGGCCGATCTGGCCGCGGCGGTGATTTCTTCATGGCAAACCCAGGGTGGGCACCGTAATGAACATAGAAACAAGCTGGGTGGGAACCCGCGAGTTGGACCTGAAAATAAGCGGGTGGGCACCTGCCAGCAAAAGCACCATAAAGCGGGGTAGGCTCCTGCTATTTTAAATAATCATGAAGTAGGAGAATCCCCTCGCTAGGATTACCTCGAACAGCAGCTCTACGCTGCGAAGCCCATGCTCTCCTTAGGGGAAAATGCAAAATAAAGTGCACAAAGGGGGCAGGATGATGCACAAAGTCCTGAAGACACAAAGAAAAGCAGAAGAGTCCCAAAAAGTCCTCAGAGATGTAGGGGCAATGCATGGCCCAGGGAGGCAAGCCTCATGGCAGCCCCACCTGGGCCCCAGCAGCAGCATGCCCCGACAGGATTCAGGAACAAAGTCTGAACATTTTCATTGGGTCACAGCCCCCACATTTATACCCATATTTCCTTTGTCTGTAGTGCTGGGCATGGGGGAACCAGATGCAACTGGTTCAGGGGCGAATTGGAGCACTTTGTTTTGCAAGCTCCTCTTCCCCTTTGTCAGGTGGGGGCTAGGTGATCAGACACACCACAGGGGCGGCGCCAGCATTCACTAGGGCAGGCACCATCCTATTCAGAGTCAGGGAATTACCCCTCCCACTACTCCCAGCCCAGATCTCCTATTCAGCCCAGCGCTGACTCACCCTGCTTCCTGGAGCCACACACACCTCCCAGCCCCTGTCACTCACAAGCCAGACATGCAATTCACACCAGGCAGGCAGACACATAGCACACAGAAATGCCAACTTCTCAAAGTTGCATCTCTCCACTAGTCAACCCAAATTCTGCGCACACCATTCCGCAGCATTTATTCTCACAAATTCATACATACTAAACTTGACCTGGCTGCTCCTCTCATACCAAGGATTACCATGGACACATTTACCAATGCATTCCTATGGGAGGGCAGGCCAATTTCACCAAATGTGCACAGAGAGCGCACGCACTTTACACTGGACCCCAGTGCTAAAGTGCCCAGGGGCCTAAAACCACCAACACCATGTCAGAACTTAAGGCAAAAGATTTAGGGGTGAACCTGCCAAAAAGGGATAAGTCCAACAAAGGCAATGTGCCATTGTCATTGTATCCTATCAAGAAAAAGGCCCACAGTACTTATAACCACTATTAACACAGTACACACCATGCCGGAACCTAAGATCCAAGGGTAGAGCATTAGTGACTGTACCAAAAATATTTAAAGCTAGAATGGAGGCACGATCCTTCAGATACCTCGCGGCAAAAGCATGGAACACTTTACCGATGGCCCTAAGAACAGAACCATGCGAAACCAGATTTCGCAAACAACTGAAGACATGGTTATTCTTAACAGCACACTAAATATAGCACGCTGGCCAGTGTGAGTGACTAGGTATGATATGCAAATCATACTTACGTATCCTTTCAGAGTGCCTGTTCCAGTGCGGGGACACACGGTTGGTGTAACCATGCACACTATAAATGGTCAACTAAACTAAACTACACTAAACTTTAGTGTCCCAGCCATGAAACTGCATAGGTGCTATCGATGAGTTCATATCTAACTTCCATATTGGAGGTTAATATATAGAGCTATAAATGTATGTATCAGGTCCGATCCTAAATATGAGGAAAAGTCTTTGTAAAACTTGAACGCTGTCTTATTCACTTCTACTGCTTTCCCCGAGGGCAAATCTTTTATAGCAGTTTGCACTACCTCCTATGAGGTCAGGCGTCCAATAAATCTCGAACTTGAACATTTAGGGGTCCATTAGGATGTAGGGCGGATCGCCACCGGCCGCATGGCAGTGGCGATCCGCCCTACATCCTTGCCCGCCTGCCACCCATTTACTCCCGCCATATTAGTATGACGGGGGTACCGCGGCAGATGGGAAGACTGTTCGACACTTTTCCGCCTGGTCGACAAGTCGACTGGGTGGAAAAGGGTTAATTATGGTGGCGGTGTCTGCTAGACACAGCCATCCATATAGCATGGGGGCCGAAACATGCCTTTCCGTGACAGCAAAAAGGCATGCAGATTTTGCATTCGGGGGCCCGTTGCAGGCCCCCAGGGTATTGAGGGGGTGGGGGGAGCACATGGGGGGTACCTATGGACTGACTCTAGGCTTGTGTTAGATCCCCATCTTCATATTCCTCTTCCTTTTCTTCTTTATAGAGCCTCTCGTAACACCCCTGAAACACCTCTCAAATTCCCTCAGGGTCAGAGACCAGGACTCCCCAAGAGTCCCTTACCTCAGTTATCTCATATTCCAAGGTTTTTTGTCTTGTTTGAACGACGAGCATGTGTCTTACCCATTTGCTGTGCTCATGGTACTCCCTCTTCCAAACTACATATTTATCCGTTGCTTTCTTTTCCAAATTTTCATTGATTGCAGCTTTAACCAGTGTCACCTTACATTGAGCCACCTTAATATTTTTGTCCTTTGGAAGCCGCTGAAATTAATTGAGATTTGGCTTCTTCCAGGTCCGTAGATAGCTCTCCCTGCTGCAACCTCTCTTTCTTTTGACAATTTAAGCCAAAACTGAGTGTCTCCCTCCTCAACCCGGCCTTAAAATGATCCCAAACTGCCCCAACTGAGGCACTCCCTCTTTAACACTCCATAAAATCCCTGATCCAGCTGTTGATATTCAAGATATATTCTTCATCCGTGAGTAATGCCCGCTCAAAAGTCCTGTACTGTGTATTTGACCCCAGACCAATCCCGCCCTCTCTAAGACCATATGGTTATGATTGGACATAACCGGGGGAAATTTTTTAATCTTGGATCCATGTAATAGGCTATGAGAAGTCAAGAAATAATCCAGATGGACAAATTGGACATGTGATCTATGTGGTGCAGAGCAATAGGTGAACCCAGGATCTGAATCTTCAATCTTATACCAGGCATCAGTCAGCCCATGATTATTGTTCAAATAAACAAGAGATGTAAACATGTTGGGTTTCCGACCTAAATAGCAACTTACCCCTTCATCTAAAAACCCGCCCCCCCACTTTGATGTTGAAATTCCTGCAGATTATAATCGGAGTGGGCCAGAGTGGCAATTCAGTATCCACTAATTAAAGACTGACAGATCATCAGTGACAAACACAAACACCCAGCACAGGGTGAAAAGACCACCCACATGATGAAACTCAGTAATCACCCATCTTCCAAATCTGTCTGCCAGTGTTCGGTTAAAAATGCAGACATTTCTTTCTGCCATAATAGCCACCTACCCCAGATCCTTACCCCCTTGGTTGTACACCCTACTAACTGAAAACCTAAAGATCCAAGCAGGTGCTTCCATGCCCCTACTATATGTGTCTTCTTTAGCCAAAGTATATCTCCCATAATGTTTTCAGATCCTGGACCACTTTTCTCCTCTTACAGCTGTTGTGCAGCCCATAGATATTCACAGTTGCTATACGTAGCTTACTCATAATCACTGTTCCAAGCAAAGAACAACTACCCAGAGACCCCTAGCGTTGTTCGCAAATATGCTTCCATGCCGCTAAGTGGTATAGGCCATGCAATGCTATTGCCTCTCCTATATTGTTGTATTATGTTATGTTATGTTAGTATGAATTTGTAGAGCGCACATTCACCCCAGGGATTCTTGGAGCTGTATGCCGCTGGGGAGCCCATCCTGGCTTTCCCTGTGAGATGGTCCCTATTGGGCATCCCCAAGGTGAAGCCAGGCATCCTCGGCAGCGAGGGGGCCATTGTGGAGATTAAGCAAGCTATTGCCCAGAGTTGCAGCGTGGGACCCATGGTTAGAGAGGCACCGAGGCGAGATTTATCGAGCCCGCTGACATTGGTTCCGTACCCTGCCGCGTCGGGAATTGAACCCTGGTCCCGGGCCAACCTCTGCTTCTGGGTCTGCCGCCTCTAACCGGTGAGCAACACTTCTCCATGTTGACCCCACTCTTCCATCCCCCTCCCCATCCCACCACCAAAGGACCCCAAACCCAATGCCCCCCTCCCTAGAGGACCCTCCCACGAACCTCCCTCCTCCCCACCACAACTATGAAGCAGTTAAGCCACCCATGGCCTTAGCAACGACTCCTGAGACCACCCTTTTTGTCAGCTCTAGAATACTGTATTTAGAGGCAGAAAAGGAGAGAAAAACAAACAAAGCATACAGATAACCAAAACTCAAAGTGTTGTGACAGACACCCCCCCTTACGCCGTCATGAGATTCATACCTATAATGCCCCCTGAATAGATACTTAACCCACACCAAAAGAAACACAGGGAGAGATGATTTTCATTTTAAAGATCGATGAACACAAAATACCAGCCTTGTATTAGCAACTCATTCTAGATTGTAGGAATACCCTCCCGACTAGGAGAGCTTGCCAGCCCCAGAAGGAATATTTTTCAAGTAATCCGTAGCCTTAATCTCAGAGGAGAAAGTCCAAGTTTTGCCATTGAGGATGACCTTCAGCCGGGCTGGATTTAGCAAAATGGCTTTTCCTTCCAGATCCTGAAATGGTTTGATGAGTTGCCTGAGCCGCCATCTCCTCCCCACTATAGCGTGCCAAAAATCAGGCCAAAAAAGGAATGCCATAATAACTCAGCTTGGCATCTGGTTGGGCCCTTTCAAAGATTGCCTGACAGGGCAAAATGCTACCAAGGTGTTCCAATGACAGCTCTGGGTCGCTCAACTTGCCCATTTTGCTTTATTTTGAGCATTAGGGGAAAACAATGCACACGTTCGACCTCCATATCCCAATTCCAGATGCTAAGTTGAGGAAAGGCCCCCTTCAGAAGGTTCAATATAAAGGCCCTAATATCACTGCCTTATACTCCCAGTGCAAGGCCCAGGAATCTCAAGTTATTTCTGCGCTGTCTGTTTTCAAAATCCTTCATCTTCCAAATGATATCAGACATTTGAGATTGCTGACCATCAGCTTGACTTCTAAGTGCCCCTCATTGAGCTCCAGTACAGCAGCACGCTCGTTCACAGAGGAGATCCGGTCCCCAATTTCTGTGCAGGTTTTGTTGACCTTCCTGATAGCCCCTTGCAGTTTTTTTACTTTCAAGACACACACAGCAGCTCTCATTGCGAGTTTCCTCCTTGAGTTGATTTATGGAATTATAGATGAGCCAGAGCGAAGGCTCTCCTCCTACAAAAGGTTCGGGTGATCACTTTCCTGAGAGGGTGACTTCATGTGTGACATGGGGTCTTCCGGGTAGACTTGCCTAGTAGGCCCATTTTAGGACCCGAGACACAAGAGATTTATTTTGCAGATCACCCCCTTCTTTTGGATCCCCCATCTTGACTTTTTCTGTTGTGTTATATGCTTGGCAGTACTGCAGGATTCATCAAGTGTACTACTTTAACTGGCCCCTGAAGCCCCCGAGTTTAAAGGTTACAGATCATTGTCCATATCTATAGTACTTGATTTGGAGGATTTTGATCCATTAGTAAGAGAGAAGAGTTTATACCCGAGATCTGGAGAGTCCACCAAGCTGTTTAAACTACAGGGACCCAGACCTTTCTGTGTGGGAGCAGTTGTGACAGGGATTAAAGGAGGCATGCTGCCAATGGTGTTCAAGTTATCCATTTTATGTTCAGGATCCACTTATTGAACAGGATTAGTGGTCAGAACGGATGCTGTATTAAGAAAGTACTGCCCACCCTTTCCTTTCCCTGATTCACATTGTACTTTATCAAACTGCTCCAGCCCCTCAGACCAAACAGGGCTTATACTGGCTGCTACAGAAGCTGAGGTGCACACCCCCCTAACCAGGCACCCCACACTGACTTGCATATTTGCTGCTGACCGTTGTTCCTGCAGACCCTCTGGTGCCCCCTTTAGGCATTTCGGTTCAGCCTCGCCATCATCCTGTGGCTGTGACACAGAGGTTTCTTCCATTATGGACAGGCAGTCAGTCCAGGCAGACCCCCACCAGAATCTTTATACTCCACTTCCACTTATTTTCCGGTGTATGTGACCTGCTCTGCCGCCATGCGGGTATCCACGGAAGCAGGGGAAAAATACTCAGTAATGAGAAGTTGCGGTTGAGTCGATGGCCCTCATTGCCCCTGTTCTGGTCTATTTGATTGGGAGTTTTCCTGATTGCAGGTACCTCGGGAAAATCATCTGCATCTTTGCAAGTGTTTGCCTCTAGGTTCCTGACCCCTGAGCTGCTCCGTTACATTTTTGGGCAAGTTTGCCCTGTAGACCGCTGCGGAGTTGCTGCAGCTTCTGCCCGTTCCCAGAGCACCATTGATCCTTTGGGCAGCATACTCCAGCCCAAGAGACGCTGGAGCAGAACACCGCAGAGAACACTGGCTACCTTCTGTCTGGTCCATGACAAGACCAATGCAGAAATTAGCAGGACACGAACGTCTGTCTCATTGGTATTCTGTAGAAACAGACGCAGCTATATCCCATGAAGGTAAGATGGTCGAGCAGTGGGGCCAGGTTGGGGGGTGTCGACAGACGACCACGAGGTTAATTTAAACAAATAATTCATTTTCCCTTGTGGTCCTCTGTCGGATCCCCCTCAAACTGGCCCCACCAGCCCACTGCTCTAACCTGCACGGGTCGCGGCTGAACACACGTGATTTCAGAGGGGGGCAAAGTCTCCACTGTACTTAACACTGCAACTCTGGCCCCTCAGCCCACCTTTTTCGAATTTTTTTCCCCCATGTCTGCTTAACGAGCAACAAGAGCTAGGGAAGGGCTGCAAGCCAGGTCTGTTACGCAGTCGCCATCTAGCTTCAAATTACTGTTCTGAAGTTTAAATTAAAAACATTCCCATCTAAAGTAAAAAAACTATTTTTTTGTGTATTATGTATTAAAAGGGATGCATATAATTAATTAGGAATAACGTAATTATATTTTAATTAAAAATATTGTTGCGTTAAATTTTAAGTTAAAAAAACTAAAGTATAACAAAATTAAATAAAAAAAGTATTCTTTTTAGATTTTTTCAGATATTTACATTTTTGGATTTTTTTAACATTAAATTATATTACAGTTCAGCTATTTTAAATAATTTTATTTAATCTAACATTTTATAATTGGATCCTATTTTAGGTCCCCTGCTCCAATGATTTCTATAGGAGGGTCTTGCAGTATTAGTGTTGGCCCATGTGTGGTGCTGGACTTGGCTCCAGCTGGAGTAATATCCTAGCATTTAGGTCGTTTTTAGCTGTAGTAATTTTAGAGGTACAGGTTTTGAATAACAAAGGGCCTACTTTTTTGTGGGTGGGTGTCTGCCTCTCTCTAAACCCCTATCCAACCCTCTCGAAGCCCTTCCTAACTCTTCCACAACACCCTAACATTTAGTAGTTAAGTATACCCCTTTCCCAGCATTTCCCCTGGACCCTCCCACATTTACTACTTAAGGGGCCGATTACAATCGAGTCCGGAAAGTATTCCGACCAATTCGGTTCAGGAATGCTTTCCGAACTACTCAGATTCAGGGAATCCCACCACGTGATTTTGATGCCTCGGATGCTTGATTTTAATGAGAGCCTGTGTTCCAAACGAGAGCACAGGCACCCATTGACAAAAGAGGTGGTTGAGGAAATCCTTGCACCATGTGGCATGCACCCCATGGTCCCTGCCACCCAGTGCATGCATGGATATTGGGGACCCATAGGTACCCCAACAGGCCTGATTTGGAGGGCCCCAGTCGAGGGGGGCCTGCTACGGACCTCCAAAGTCAGTTGATTAGTTTTGGAACAACAGATTATAAAAAGCTGACGGATTCTGACATCCCAATCACTCCGCTGGGAACGAGCCCTGGAGACCACTACGATTCACCTCCGAACGACTCGGTAACTCCCAATGTCTTTCGGAACCAAGTCGGACAGTTCGTATGCTTCCCAGCCATTGTAATAGCTCATTGGGAAACATGTCTAGGTCGGTCCGAAAGGCGAGTTCGGAATCGGATTCGGACTAATCGAATACCATTGACCCCTAAGTAGTAAACTTCATGTATCAGGATCTCCCCATAGAAAAGATTGGAGAGGTGGCGATTTAAACTCGTAGGTTTCTGAACATCATTTTTTTGTGCTTTAATGGTACTACTAAAGTACTACTAAACAGACATGTCCCCGTATATCCAAAACATCTCTTGCACTCGCACTCAAGGAACACCTCCTGGCCAATATATTACAGAACAGTGATATAGGGGTGCTAAGCTCAAGATTTTTGGAGGTCAAGTGCACATATTGTTTTGAACAATTTTTGGACAGTATCCATCCACCCCTTGCAAAAAAACTTTATGTGCAATTTAGACACGGAACACTACCGGTAAGGGATTTTACGAACAAGTGGGCAGGTGTAAATTCAACATCTAAGGACTGCCCAGGCTGTACTGCGAGTGTAGAATCCGACCTACATGACCTGCTCTTCTGTCCCTCCTATGCCATCGCAAGAGCCAAATGGATCATCCAACTTTGTAAAAATCTGGGCATCAGGAACTACCAGGAAGCGTACTGTATCCTAAAATACGATTCCTCTACCTTACTGGTTTTTGTGACATCCAGATTTTTATTCTATATGTGGTGTCAAAGAAGGGCCAACCTCAAGGCGCTTGATACTGTTCATAGCGTCTAGGTGGTTCCCATCTCTACAAAAAAAGGAGGGGGCCGGCAAGTGACTAGACACACAAACTCAGCTTCCCCCTCCTGTATCTAACGCTCTCACCTATGAATAGTACTGCTTGCGACCAATCTTCATCAACATTTAAAAAAATATTTTATAGGATTTTATCGTTATTATTCAGTCATACTTCAACATCTTATGTTAAAATGTTTGTTTTAGCTTTGTATGTCAGACAAGTCTAGTGATGTTTTATTTTTGTACTGCTTTTATGGCCTACGACCGAAATAAAGATCTTTGACTGACTGACTGACTAAACATACTACAAAATGCAGTTTTAAAATAGTGCCTAATGCCTCTCACATACATGGTCACAACACCTTATCTTTTACACACACAATACTGTCAAGCATACAGTGCTTTAGTACACACACACACAAGTGAACATGATAGTAATGGTAGTGGTGCCACTGATAATGGTAGTGTTTGTGATGGTAATATTTATGTTAATGGTGATAGGAGTGGTGTTGATGATAATGATAGTTGTGGTGCTTAGGGTTATGTTGGTAATGGTGGTGATGGTCATTTTGGTAATGGTGGTGGTGATAATGATGGAGGTACTAATTATAGTGGTATAAAGGTGGCAGTTGTGGTGTAGTAGTGGAGATGGTAGTAATTATGGTGGTATAAAGGTGGTGGTGGTAATGTGGTGCCGGTACTAGTGGTGGATGTGGTAATGAATTTTGTAGTAGTAGTAATACTGGTGTTAGTGGTAATGGTGGAAATGGTGGTGGTGTTAGTAATGGCGATCGTGGTAATAATAATGACAGCTGTGGTAATAATATGGTAGTAATGACAATGGTGTAAAAGGTATTATGGGTGGTAGTAATGGTGGTTGTGATAATGGCAATGTTGGTGGTTGTAATAGTGAGGTCAGACATTTACAAGATCTCAAACTGTTATGCATTGGTACTGTATAATCTTTTGTTAGCCATTATCATCATGCTGAGTGGTTGCCTACCAAATGAGCATCCCATCGTGCACATCTGAGAGTCTACTAGTGCATACTTAGCATAGAAAAGAAATGAGTAGCCCAGGAAACATGTCACATGTGCTAGTGAGTACAGGTGGAGAAGAACAGATGCAAAGACTGCTGTTCACAGAAGAAGAGAAAACAACCGGGGACTGTCAAGAGTCAGCTTATCAAGGCAGGTAGAGAGGGAGCAAGATGTCAGGAAGTCCATTTTAGGGTATGTAATCCAAAAACGCAGTTATGTGCAGCAATTGTAAGGTCAGTCTCCCACTCAAGTCCTGACAGAAGCTTTACAATGCTGCAAAGCAAAGGATGTCGCTTTGCTGTGTTGTGTGAAAGGGAGACATCAGAACGGCACCATATTTGCAAAGATATGGAGAAGTCAGCTCTTTACATGCATTGGTGCACTTTACGCTGCCTAATGCCAATCATTGCACCCTTGAGCCATAGTGCAGGGGTGCCCATGTTATGGTCAGGATAAGGGGACCTTCCTCTACAAATGATCCTTTGAGATGCATGAATACAGAATGCAGCACATGTGCAAGGAATAAGCTGCAAGGAGAAATAAATATATTTTTCATCATTACCCTAGGCTCATGTAGGAGCACCAGTTCAGCACAAACCCATATTTACAAGTATTTGTAAATATGTTTTTCTTCAAACTACATGGGTGAATGCACACGAACACCCATGCCCCACCCGTGTAATACCTACCTGACGCCAGGTATAACAAGGCAGCTATATACGCTGCCATGTATTACTTTTATTGTTACTAGGCTGCACCAAGCCCTGCAACAGGGCTTTGTGTGGCTTTGTAAGGTTTTCCTTTGAGGCTGCATCAAAAATGTGATGCAACCCATCCAGGCGCAAAATCTTAGTAAGTCTGGGCATGACTGCGTGGTGGCTATGTACTTTGTAGAAGTAAAATAGCCTCTCATGTATTGCATGTAACCAATTTGTAGAAGCAACATTGATACACCCAAGGACCAATAACGTGACAGTGAGAGAGAAATACTAATCTGGTCTGAAACAAGATGTGATTGGCAATTCCTCCAATAAATGGAAGAACACGCAACAAGGCAGTAGCTAAAGGGTCAGACACAAAGTTAACTCTCGTTATATTGTAAACAGTATGACTTGCAGGCAGCTGAGCTGGTAAATCAAACCTATAAATGATCATTTCATATCTAATTCTGAAAGATGACTTTACTGGGAGACAGCAATTTAAATCTGCATCTTGGCAAAGCGTCTCTTTTCTCTTCTTACCCAGTGAGAAGACCATACTTTTCCCAAATCTGCTTCAAAAAACGAATAATACTTAAAACATAACCCGGTATTTCTATACAGTTTACTTCTCTGATCCCAAGAAATATAATATCTGCCCAAAGCAGTCCAGTAGTAATCAAAAACAGTTTCTTTTTATCCTCTCTGGACCTATGCAATTTTAGAGGCATTAAGTCGTATATGGGATTTGGTTCCCTTCTTTTGCTGGAGTGAATTATCTTTTATTCCGTCACTAAAGGGCAATTGGGTTACAATTGGGAAAGACAACTATTGTACAGAAGAGAGCATACAATACACGGTTATTTAAGATGCTAGCTGCTCTTCCTCGAGACTGTAAATATTTCACTTGTCACAAAAAACAATTATGCTGTGTTAGTCCACCAGGAAAACGATAGATGTAGATGCAAAACAAGAAACTAACTGCATAAGCCTCTGAAACTCAAACAATTCACAAACGAGTTTTTGTTCTGCTGTAGACAAAAATTATCAGCCTCCTTAAGGAGTATTCAGGTAAACTCTGAGTTGCATCTACATAATTAGCAATAAATGTGTTTCGTTTAGGTATTCAATGCATTCATTCATTTTAAATCCGGTCTTAGGGGTTGATTATGAGTCTGGTGGTCCGACCGTCACATTACAAGTTGGGTGATCGGACTGCCATTGGATTGCCGCAACCACCAGCGATCCCCTATAGTGGTTCGGCGGTCTTAAGGCCGAAATATGCTTGGTGATACCGCTGTACCACCAAGCATATTACAAGTTTCCTCTCTGCCACAGTTTTCATGGTGGTTCCTCCTCCATGAAAGCCGTGGTGGAGAGGAAACAAAGGGGCCCTACAGGGCCTCCTTGTGCCTTAGGGCCCTGAGATGCCAGTCAGTCAGTCAAAACACTTTATTCGATTACTTAAAATCATAAAAGACAAGATAAAAGACATTTCATATATATACAATCAATAATAACAATCAATATACAATATACAATGAAGACCCATGATTACATATTAAAATACAGATAAAAATCAGACAGGGTTGTTCTCGGTGGCTGATCTTTTAGATTTGTTCCGTACAGCAGCCACCATAAAACTAGCAACACAAAAAATGTCACGAGTGCTACCTAACATCTGCAAATAAGTAAGAGCGGGCCTGACTTGTTAAAAACCCGCCTCTCTTAAAATAGGTACTAAAAAATGTTTCCGCATGTCAGAGTAGTAGTCACAAAACATAACAAAGTGCAAAGTGTCTTGTGTAGAAAAGTTATCACAGTGGCATGGGTTAGAATTTTCAGGTTTGCCCCAAGTAGGAAAAACGCCAAGGGTTAAATAAATTAAATTAAATCGATATCTAATTAAAAGCTGGAGATGAAAAGATCTAGGGCCAGATGTAGGTGGCTGTTTGAGGCCATTTACCGAGCGGTAACGGACGATTTTGGCCGTTACCGATCAGTAAATGGGTGACAGGTATGTAGGGGGCATTATTTTACCGAATCGGTAAAATTACCGATTCGGTAATTTACCGATTCGGTAAAATAAAAATTCGGTAATTTTACCGATTTTGAGGCACCCAGATGTAGGTGGGACTCTTCAGAGTCCCAGAGGCCTTACGGAATCGGTATTTTACCATCAAATCCAATTTGATGGTAAAATACCGATTCCGGTGTGCATGCACATGTGTGCATGCACACCTATGCCATGTGACAGGCAGACCTGCCCTTAGGGCATGTATGCCTGCCACATGGCACCCGAGCCTGTTTTGGGGGTGCCAGAGGGTGTCAAAGTGACACCCCCTGCACCCTTGTGAAAATCGGTATTTACCGATTTGGTAAATACCGAATCGGTAATGCACATTCATTCCTATGGGCTTCAAAGCCCATAGGAATGAATGGGCATTACCGATTCGGTATTTACCGAATCGGTAAATACCGAATTCTTCCGAATCAGTATTCCAGCACATCTGGAATACCTACATATCCACCCCTTAGATTTACCGATTTTTAATTACCGAATCGGTAAAATTCGGTAATTAAAAATCGGTAAATCTATTTTACCTACATCTGGCCCCTAGTTACTATTTTTAAATACGGCTCAAGTGAGGGAGTAGTTAATAAAACATAATTTGCTTTTACACATGGTTTCTTTAGCTCCTGCTCCTCACGTTCCAATGTTAGCATATTTAAAAACGAGTCTTAGTCCAGCTTACATCCTCCCTTTTAATACAGTCTAGTGAAGTGTAGATCTCGGGGCGCCCTAATTTTGTGAACATTGATCTTACGTACACAAGCCAGGGGACCCTTTTAGCCTTATCCATAGATACACAATCACTTAGGATCAGATGGTTTAATGTGATTTCTTGATTTAACCAAGTCTTTACCCAGCAGATCAGTGGGTCAACTTTCAACTGATCTGTAACATATCCTAACCCTAATTCCATATGTAATGAAAAGGTTGGGGTAGACTGGGGTACTGCAAGAAGAGATCTTAAAAACTTGTTTTCCGCAACTTGGATCTTCTCCTGCGATGTGCAACCCCATAAAGAGGCACCATACGTAGCTATAGCCAAACATTTAGATTTATAAATTTTCAAAAGGGCCTCCATTGGTCTTGCCCCCAAACGCTTAGCAAAACCCATGAGTGCTGAGGTAGACTTGGCTACAGCATTACTTTTAAGCTTCTGTTGAGGTCCCCAGGTACCCCTTTCATCGAAGAGGGCCCCTAGATAAGTAAAAACGGGCACCTTAGTTACCTCGGCACCATTACAAAAAAAGGATTTTAACTTCGATTTCCTACAGTGTTTACCAACCACCATGACATGTGACTTCTTAATGTTTACTTTCAAGTCCAAGGACCCCATGAAATCCCCAAAGGAGTCCAACAGCCTCTGGCCAGTACGGGCCAGTAAAACTGCGTTGTCCGCATATAGGAGAACCGGGATTACTGAATCTCCTATATGCTGTACATCCAAGGTGGCCCCCCTAGGAACTAATCTAGGGTGTTAATATATAAAGTAAAAAGGAGAGGGGCCAGGATACATCCTTGCCTGATGCCCCTCTTAGAGCTAAAGTGACTGGTGCATCTACCATCCTGTGTAACCCTGACTGACGCTAAAAGACCCTGATGTAAAACAGCTAGGAAATTAACCAAAGGTGGGTCAATGCCTATATCCAACAAAATTGACCAAAGTTTTGCCCAATTAACCAGGTCGGACTGCCATTGGATTGCCGCATCCGCCAGCGATCAGAGATCCCCTATAGTGGTGCGGCAGTCTTGAGGCCGAAATATGCTTGGTGATACCGCTGCGGTACCACCAAGCATATTACAAGTTTCCTCTCTGGCACAGTTTTCATAGTGGTTCCTCCTCCATGAAAGCCGTGGTGTAGAGGAAACAAAGGGGCCCTACAGGGCCTCCTTGTGCCTTAGGGCCCTGAGATGCATGCGGGGGCCCCCTATGTGCAGGCACCACAGTACCTGCACGGGTTGGACTTTTCAGTCCATTCCGGGCAGGTATTAACTTTGGCGTTCCCATTGTGGTGCATGTTTTCAGTGGCACTGCTTGACAGACACAAGAAAGACTTGTAATCTGGCAGGCAGCCGGGCAGCGAGTCTTGGCGTAGCGGGAGCGTGGCAGTGGCATACCGCTGCTCCCAGACTGCCAAAACTTGTACTCAGCCCCCTAGAGAATTTCATAAACAGGGTAAAGAACACAATGACCGGATCAGAATTTGAGGTTGTAGCTCAGAACACAATGGTAATTGTATGAATGTTCAACAGTATTTGTTTTTTTAAGTTCTCAAAGGGCATACATTGTCATCTGCCACACAGGCAGAAAGTGTTTCTTGGGGAATATTAATTTGCTTGGGGTGATTGGTCTTGGGCTGGTAGGGCCCTGAATTTTTTTTTTTGACCAATGCACTACTGAGTGAAAAGTCCACCCATGGGAATAGACACATCTTTTGTGAATTCAAGCAGAACTATTGTTTTGGGCAGCATTCTGCACGGCATAATAGATTGCTTGGTGAGCCGGTTCTATTGAATGTTTATTGAGTATTTTGACATGCCCAGAATGCATGCATTATGGGTCTGCATCAGACCTTTAATTTTATTTAGCCTAGGGGTGCAAATGACAAAATGGCTGCTCACGTTTAGACAGGGCTGGTCTCTGGGCCCCATCTGAATGCATCTAAAGGCAATAGCTTAGTAGGCCACCACTTTTGCACTCGCCTGCCTCTCGGGGGGGCTATAACCTGGCTGATGTGTCCATCGCTCTCTGCCCCAGTTCGGCTTGAGGAATATCGAGCGGGGAGCACGTTCAGTGTCTTCACATTGTCCTCAGTGCTGCGTAGCTGAGTACCGCGGAGAGGGTGTTGTCTATGCGCCCTGGTTGGAGGTTTCTCAGTGGCACATTTGAGAGGAACAGATCGGGTCTCCGACCTGCTGGCATATATCTACAGCAGTCGGAGGGAGGATAGTAGACTGCACTCGCTACATTGTTTCTCTTCTAGCTACCAGACAGGTTTCTCTAAAGCCTGCAACATTTTTTCAATCTTTTATTTGAGTATTGAACCCAGCAAGATCATTGATATTTCGGCATATTTACTAGCTTTGACTTACCATATATTCGCTAGGATGCCGGTCAGAGGGGTAGCAAAGGAGGGTGTGTGGTCGGTATGCTCTCACCCCATGAAGACTCGGAAGGAATCGGCTTCTCCCAAGTAAGTCAGTAGCCTATACTCCTGACAGGCCTTGGGGTTCAGAAGCTCTGCACCATCCTTCACTGCTTCCCCCTATGCATCGGACTCTGTGGGGAGAGATCTGAGCCAGTCTGGACCGGCCTGAAAGATACAAGGAGCTGAATTTGAACCTGATCTTCCCAGTAACTCCGGTACGGTTCTTCCATTGTGGATCCATCAGGGGTAGGGGGTGGAGGGGTGTTTACGCTGTGGCAGAAAACGTTAGATTACTATATCCCCCCTCTCCCGGAGGCTATGAGTAACAGTGCAGTGCCGCCTGAGGTGGTATCACAGACTATGGCTCCCCTCTTTGATTCCAATATTGGGTCCGCTTGACAAAGCTATCTGGGAGCTCTATCTCTGACCTCATAATAGATCATAGGTGGAGCCTCTTGTTCTGGGAGAGGAGAAACACTCCTGTGTCTTGACAGATGCTATTGTTGATCAGCGGGAAGTTGTTGATGCAAGGAAGGACAAACAGCTCGAACCGGGAAACTCGCAGGTCCATATTTTTTATATATACATGTTTTTAGTTATACATATATGTTTTCTCAGCTAGGGGAAGTATCCACTTCAAGGTAAAGACCCCCTCCGGCTCTTGTTGCCACAGGAACAGATGCTCAGGAGGCCTTTTTTTCTCTTTTTGATCTGGTAGCGTGTCCGATAAGATCAAGACCATACCACTCAACTAAAGGCTGTGAGGAGATCCTCAGTGCCTTTGTGTGTCTTAGGCATTGCAGTTGCATCAGCTGCTATGGGTGTCTTGAGTGGCAATCAGGGTCAGACAACTATCCAGGATATAGATACGTCTACCTTTGAGAAGGACATTCTGGACCCTGTTTCTTCACTAGGTGAGGAGGAGCTGCTCTGGGACACTGATGGGACTGAACTAATGACTACTAACTCTTCACCTCCAGCCTCTATTTCTTCAACTACCCCTCTAGCTGCTAATCGCGCTGCTCCTAAGGGGTCGGCTTCTGGGAGCGAGCCCCTGCAGATGATACCATCTGACCAGGATGCCCCTACCTTGGCTACTATTGACAACCTCCTCCTGCAACACAGGGAAGAATATTGGAAAGACTTTCTTGCATTAAAGTCTACCCACGTAAAGACGTAGGTTAGTCTGAAAATGTTGTTAAAGAACATGGACATTATTCAATCCTGCCTTGGTGAGGTGGATACTTCTCACGCCGCCCTTCGCATCAAAGTGAAAAAGAATTGCTCCTCTATCCTCCAGCACCACTCTCAGTTCTCTAGTCTTTCATCTAAGGTGGAAGATTTGGAGAAAAGGTCACAGAGGAATAACCAGAGAGCTCTAGGTATCCCTGAGGGGGCAGAAGGTGATGACCCTAGGAGCTATGTTGTCCGTCTGTTTAAAAAATCTATCCCTACACTAAGTGCGTGGGACATGGATAGCACGATGCAAAGGGCACCTCACTTCCCATTTAGGTGTCCAAGCAAGGGTGGGTCTCCCTGTGCCATTCGTATCTACAATGGGAATTTTATACTACAACAGGAGATTTACTGAGCGGCCTAAGTCACCTATCAGAGACTGTGGGGTTGAATTTTCTAACCGTTTTGATTTCTACCATCAAACTGTGGTAAGGCGCTGGCAGTTCTGGGAGCATATTGCGGCTGTACAGAAGATCAGGACAAAAGTTTCTCCTTTGGAGCCAGCAACACTGCTGATTAGACTTGATGGTCAAACTTACTTCTGCTATGACGGCCCAAGGTTTGCAGACCTACTAGCCAAATGGCAGCCTGGGGAATGAGTTTCTGTTCTTCCTTCTCACTCTTATTTTCCCTTCCCTTTCTCTAGGCAGGATGGCTCCCAGCACCGTTGGTTTTCAGAAATTGTTGGTCTCTCTGTACATGTATTTGCTGGGTGGGGAACCCTCCCGGAGTGGCAGGAGAGTATTATTCACTGGCTAAAGGTTCCACTTGGATTATCGATGGGGGCTGTACTACACTGTTTTTAGGTTACGATTCACTCGGAGGGGGCTTGGCCCCAGTACTATCCGCGAATCTGAGCAATCTAATTGTATGTTTTGAGTAAGGTGGTTTATGGACCTTCTGCTAGAACATAATGCGGGAGGGGTGGGAGGACGTCAGGATCTGGGGTGAGAAGAGGGGTGGGGTGGGGTGGAGTGGGGGTTCGATTTGGTGTACGTTTGTAACTTTGATTTTGTTTTTTGGTCAAGGGGCTGGAAAGGGATAAGGGTAAATATTGGAGAATGAATAGGCAGAGGGGAAATAGTCAGATCAAATGATTTTTTTGACCAGTTGCAGGGGAAGAGATTGCAGATGCTCTGTCTGTTTGGGGGAAGCGTGTGGATTTTAATGGCAGGTGATCATAAGGGTCTTGGTCAGCATTAGCTTATTCTCTCCTGGAACATTAATGTTGTTAAAGTGCCTCTTAGGTGCAAGATAGCCCAGGAAGAACTACATACTCTCAGGCCACAAACTGTTTGCCTCCAGGAGATGCACCTTTCCTATGAACAAACATCACTGCTAAAGGAGTTTGGCTATACCGTTTTATCTACTTCATGTTTTGCCTCAGCCCAGAGGAGTGTTGCACTGCTGGCTCGGAATAGTAAGGGAAAAGACTGATTCCGGTGGGTGATGGCTTATTGCAACTATCCGGAAAGATAGCATATGCGATACCACCTGTGTAGTCTATGGCCTGAATAATGATGACCCGACAACTGTTGATTTTTTATTGGCTAAGCTTCACCTTTGGCCATTGTCTCTCATTATCGGTTGGTATTTTCAGTGTCAAACTATGTCCATGGTATATTTTGCGGGCCTCTCAGGCGGAGTGTATGAGACTGGGCATTTAAAAAGTGCAGAACCAGGCAGCTGATAACTTTTGAACAAAGCGAAGACATGGGCCACATACACCTCCTTTAGAGTTAAGGATAGCACCAGTACAAATACCATTCAGCTGATTAGGAATTAAAAAGGGGAGGTCATGGCAGACCCTGTGGGCATCAGGGAGGTAATCCTGCAGTTCTATCAGAACCTCAGTCGAGAGGAATGCTTTACTCCCACTGTGGCTCAGTACCAATTCATAGGGCTGCATTTTCATAATTGCTGGTTCATTTTCAGCAGGCTAGATTAGAGGAGCTCCTAACTCAGTTTTAGGTAGAATCTGCTATCAGCTCCTTAACTAAGGGCAATGCATCTGTTACTGATCCAATTCCTCTTGAATTATATGCGATCTTTTCGCATATTCGTCCCCTGTCCTTCAGGGTCCTTTTAATTCTTTCAACATGCTTGGTCAGGTTCCGGGTTCTTGGGGAGAGACCATCATTGTCATCTTACTCAAAAAAAGGGAGGGAACCTACCCTATGCGGCTTGTACCAGCCAATATCTCAAATTAACAGTGAGTCTAAAATGTACACACATGTCCTGGCTGATAGGCTATTGGCAGTGATCACTGGGCTGGTTGATTCAAATCAGCATGGATTTATTCCTAGACGCGATACAACTTCACATGTCAATACAGCCGCTACAGCTCTGGAGGCTGCCTCCGTGAATGAGGGCTCAGTCGGAACAATCATGGTAGATGCAAAGAAGGCCTTTGAGTAGGTCTCCTAGCTATTCCTATGGGTGATCATGGAGTCAGAGGGTCTCAGCCCTCGTTTCATATCTAGATGCTATCAACTTTATCTTGGCCTGAAAGCTAGGATCCACTGCTCGGTATCTCTTTCTGACCCTATTAACATCTCTCTCGGCACCAAAAAGGGCTGTCAACTATCCCCTCAGCTGTTCACATTATACATGGAGCCATATATTCAAGCTCTCATAATGGCCAAGGATATTCTTCCTCTGTGTATACATCGTTTTGAGGTGAAGGTCCTCGCCTATGCTGATGGTGTGGCAGTCCTAACTCACACTCCAGTTAGGGCCTTTAGGGTAGTAAAGGCAGCTGCTCTAGCATTTGGTGACGTCTCAGGATATAAGCTCAATCTCAACAAAACACAGGTTCTGTCTAATGTTATCCCTTCTGCCCAAGAGAAGAGATGAGTACATTTGGTCACCTCTCTGGGAGTAGAACTGACAGTACGAATTGAGGATATCATCGAATACAATTATAGAAAACTCTACCAACAGTCAATAGTGTCTTCAAAAACTGGAATCACTTACATCTTGGCCTGCTGGCAGGTGCAATCTTATTACAATGATTATCCTCCCCAAATATTTGTACCTTTTTCGATGTATTCCTCTTGTTCTTTCAATGCCTTTCTTTAATAAGATTTAAGAATGCTGCCAGAAGTTCAACTGCCGCTATAAGAAACCTCGCTGCAATATACAGCTCCTGCAGCTTCCTGAGGACAAAGATGGGGTCTCCCTCCCTTTCTTGCGGTTTTATTACCTTGCTTCATTCTTGCCTCAACTTTGTGTATGGGCAGGAGTACATGGTTACAGGGTCGCATGTTCATAGATAACTTTCCTCTGAAGGATTCAGTTGCCCCAGCAACCAACATGATTGACACAGTATTCTTTAAAAGGACCTGGCTTAAGGTGATAAGTTTTATTTGGAGTTCTCTTTAAAAAGTATTTCCAGATCCCACTCTTTTTAATCAATACACGTATTTAGGATGTAACCCTCACTTACCTCTTTATAGCCATCATAGCTTTCTGGAGGGGTGGGAGGTAGGTAAACATTTTAAACTCTGACAAATGTTGGAGGGGATGTTTTCCTTTCTTTTGAGACGTTGCAGCAGTGGTCTTCCCTTACCCGTATTGGTTTTTGAGGTATTTGCAAGTTCAACATTTCATTGCTAGCCTTAATAAAGATGGGATTGGCTGCTCCCAAAGTATTCTCTTAGATTTTTAATGGGATCCCCTGAAAAGGGGAACACCAGCCTGGCCTGTAAGTTAATCTTGTCTGCTGAACTGGCCCATCGGGCTGATCTCTTTCTGCTAAGAGCAGATCAATAGAGTAGGCACGTAAACTCGGTAGTAATGGCAGAAGATATGACGCTCAGTAATTTTCTCATATAGAGCGTTTTAAACATTTTATGAATAAAGATCCCCCATATCAAATCTATTAGTAATTTTTAATATACTCCCCACCATTTATGGGTAATTTAGCTCATAGGGGATGATCATTGTTTCTGTTGTGGTGCGGTGTGGGCCAACGCAGTTCATGTCTTCACTACCTTTCCTGTCCTACGCTACTACTGGATTTTTGATTTTTAGAAAACTAACAGCGTTTCACACCAGTCTAGTGTGGGACCAGAAATTAGCATATTGGGGCATTCACCCTCTATTCCTCAAAATGCTGTGGGACTATATTGTTCCTCTATCTCCCTGGCCAGACCTGCTCTAGCACGATTTGGGCTTGCAAGCGCAGCCCCACACCCTTGGGTGTGGTGGGGTAAATTTCTCAAAATATGTTTCTTGGAAATGTCTTTTTTTAGATAATGATGTTTATAGAAGGAGATTTAGAAAGATCTGGGACCCAGTTAGGCTCTGGATGGGCAAGAAACTGGCTGGCCAAGACATCAAGTATCCCTTTTGATGTTTTGTCTACAACGCTTCTTTCATTATGGTTACTATGATTGTCTTTGTTATACTTTTATCTATATAGCCTCTTTTTTTCTGGAGTTTCTTTGTAGATGTTAAGACATTTTGTTCTCTTGTATGTATTAAGTTCTCCAATAAAAAAAATTATTAAAGTGTTCTTTAAGTACCCAGAACACATATATTGTCCTCTGCCACATAGAGTGAAAGTAATTCTTTATGAAATGTGAGGTTGCTTCGGGTGATTGGTCGTGGGTTGGTAGGGTCATCAATGTATGTGCTACTGAGTGAAAGGTCCGCCCATTGGAATATATATATTTTTTTTATTCAAGCAGGGCTATTGTTGTGAGCAGCGTCCTGCAGTGCATAATAGATTGCTTCGTGAGCCGACTCTATTGCATATTTATCAGTATTTTGACATGCCCAGAATGCATGCATTATGGGTCTTAACCAGAAATGTGATTTTATTTAACCCAGCGGTGCAAAGGGCATACATTTTAGGTACAAATTTGCATCAGGATTTACAAAGCATGGATGTTCACATCCAAATGTATTGATTTGCACATAAAATTGAGTCAGTATAGCAGATTTTCCCATGTAAGTAAAATGTTCTCAGGGGCAAGTACTGGGGACCAAGCCAAAGACGCCTGCAAAGGAAAGTGAATTCCTACAGGTTTGTGGGTATTGACAAATTTCTGACACACTGAGTTCTGTCATAAATAAAGAGGAAAATGTCCTCCTATCAAGGGCTTGGGTAAGTGTGTGTACCCAAAGAGACACTTTGCAACATCACCACTCCACAGTGGTCCCCAATGTGCAGCCACAGGTTGCTTATGGCACCATAAAGTGTTGCTCGCCAGGTGATGCTTATAACAGTTTTTAGGTCAGTGCTCCACTGTGAAATAATTATTTTTCTATTAATTGGAAGTCTCCAGAGGCTGGCCTGATTACTTCTCCTCTTTTCAGCAACTCTGCACATGCTGGTTTCCTGTGAGATTGTCCTAAAGAATAAATAATGTTTCAAGATCTCAGGATCTGAGGCATTACAGCCAGGTAATCTTAAATAGCAGTTTGCCATCTCAAAAAGAGAGCTGTAAGTCTGCTGAAATCCACGGTAGTCACTAGCAGGAGCCATGAGCTGCTGCTGGGCGGAGAATCTTGAAAGAGGATAGCTAAGCTCCTCCTGCCTCACTGATGCTAGCTCTGGACCTGACACAGGCTCCATCTTGCCAGTGTTAATGTCTTCTCCTTTGACTGGGCAGTGGAGTGCAGGGTCAGATAGACATCACAGAAGATCTGACCACAGTGAAGTAATTGTTCCCAGTGAACCACTGTCTAACTAGCCAGAGTCACACATGGACCAAGCACTGTGCCAAAAAGAGCATTCTAATGTTCATGAAGTGTTTCAGTAACTTTATGGAAAACATCAATGTGTGCTGACTGTGGCATTAAAGAAACTGCCAACGTGATAACTGGGCCATTATGTAATTGGTAAAGCTTGCATACTGATGGCATAATAAAAGGTTACAAAGTGAACTGACAGCAAATATTTGGAAAACATTAAAGCGATAACTGAGATATTTATAAAAAAATATATCAAAGAGTGAAAGCTGGGAATTGCCAAATGGGTATTGTGTGCTTGATGTAGAATTATGGAAACCACAAGCTGTGCTAAATGGGGTATAAGGGAAACTGTTAACTGAAAAAATGGGAAATTCCAAGTATATTAACTGGTTCCCTTATTTATTTATTTTTCATTTTTGCTTCTTAAATTCTGACCTCAACTGTCGGCTGTGGCATGATAAACAGAAATATCACATGAACTATTCTAAAATGTACTGCAGCTCCTGCTACTGTTGGCCTGGCGACCGCTAGATATTAATTTCATATCACTATCTAGCTAATTTTAAGCAACAGTAGAAGTGCAGTCTACTTTGCCTGTTGTTTGTTGATCACTAATGACATTTTGTGGCCCATAACTTATATAGAAAAACTTTGTACTTTTTCATTTAGATTTCAGAAGTGGTAAATCCTATTGACAGATTTCCTGACCAGGACATTAAGCAATATGTAGAGTTTATATAGCAAGGTCAGTCTGAAAGCTTGCTGAGCAGAGATTGCTAAAGGATGCTTTATGGAGGCCTGCCAAGTATGGTGACTGCGGCATTATGGAAAATGTAAAAGTGTGTTACAACACCTGTGTAAATTGATCTTGTATCCTACCAATGTTTAACAAATGTACTGGACTACTGTGCTATAAAATACACTGTTTGCCATGGTACCTCCCAAAACATCTCCTCCTGCTACATAAATGATTTTTTATATCCTACCATATTTTGACCAATGATGATAAACTGTTGTTATCTAGATTTGCTAGAAGGTCCATGGGCCCATATACTCCCAGTGAAGTGATTTACTGCCCTTGAAGGTTTTAACCTACATTCCTGGCATAATATGCTTCAAAATGTATTACTCACAAATAAGGCAGTCAATTCATTACCCAGGAAAGATTGCATTATTTCACACACCCCATAAAACGTGCCACCTCATGGATCAGAATGCAGCAGGAGTGAAAAATAGCTTCTATTACAGGTTTTTGGGGAACAGCCTGTGGGTTTTGGGGCTTCCTTCACCAAAATATGTATGTTCAGGTAATTACCAGGTATTTTTCCCCTGTTAAACTCCTCTAGGTTTGACCTGCCGAAAATTAACAGGGTATGGGAGCTTTATCATACCCAGTGAATATCCTGTGAGATGATAATTGCATAACTTGAAATTCCAATGGCTGTGCAAGCAGGAATTTGCACAGGGATCAGAATTATGCAGCCTATTCGCAATGAGGACCTAAATGTGTAAAATGTTCCTTGTGATGTAGTGCTGCAAGCCTCCTTATTCAATTGCATTTAAATACTAAAATGTTTATACCAATGCTACTGGCTCATATATTGCAAAATGCATAATTTGTCACTACGATCCCAAAACTCTGTAGAGGAAATCTATACCTTTAAGAGTCATCTTTAAACCATCCTAAAACTGGACATTTTTTCTTTGTGATGTTCTTTAAAATTCTGAATTTTACATTATTTGTCAAATATGTCTGGAGAAGAATCACATCTTTAGTAAATTTGCCTTCAGATCTTATGTGATTTCGGTTACTATCACTGGATAACATTATGCTTGAAATGTCCAGTGTGCCAATAAATGTTCTCACATAATACTGTTGATTACTTCAAGAGTAAGGGTGTCATTGATGTGTAATGTGTTCAATGCTGATAGTGCATTGGGATTCAGATGTTGCTCACTATTTGGACTGCCACAAATGTTGATCATTGCTCATAAATGGCTGGGGACCATTGGTGTATAGTAAGTGGATTCTCCATGGGAGTAATGTTTTTTCCAATCACAGAGGAGGGACACTGTGCTTTTTCGCAGGTCCAGCAGACGTGCTCAAACTTAGTAAAGCTACAGAAAGCATGCTGCTCCTAATTACGAGACAAGGGAAAACTAGGGGAACCGGTTTTGCATGGCCAGGAGAAGTAAGCGAATGGGGATTTCTCCGCCTGGAATTTGGGGCCCTCGCATGCTTCATCATAAGGCTGCTCTTCGTCAGGTCAGCTCTGCAATACCTGACGGGTTCCCTACAAGGGTCTCTTTGGTGGAGATCTTTTATTCCAAATTGCCTTTTGGTGCTGTGTGGGTGAGGGGCCTAACCAGTGTAGATGAGTGAGTTGAGGTGTGTAACCTGAAGGAAGTTTAAAACAGGTTTGGAAGTACCAAAGAAAACAATTTTAATCAATAGGTCTCCCAACCTGATTAAAAGAAACAAAGGCGCATGTCTGAGGTTATGTCTCAGGTAGCGCGCTCTATTGTGTGATCAATATGTTTCTTGTCTGGTAGTCAATCAATCTGGTGGTGATTCATCAGGACCGTCTTGAATCAAATCTATCTACACATTGGTGGTTATATGGTGTAATCTACCTCTATAAACCATCCTAACACATACTATGTGTAGTACCTGACAGAACATGACCAACCTGGTGAAGAAATAAAACCAAATATTAAGATCTGAGACTTCAGTATAAACAAAACTCTTGAGTTCCCTGTGAGCCTTCGGCAATTTGGAATAAATGATCTCTGCCAAAGAGCCCCTCATAGGAAACCCGTCAGGTATTGCAGCACCGACCTGACTAGGAGCAGCCCTATGATGAATCATGACACCCAGCCGGTTGGGCGAGGGCCCCAAATTCCAGGAGAAGGAATCCATGTCCTCCTACTTCTCAAACCGGTTCCCCTAGTTTTCTCTTGTCTCGTAATTAGGAACAGCATACTTTCTGCATCTTTACTAAGTATTGGTTTTTCAGCATGGAGAGCGAACAATCGCAAAATAACTTAATTTTAACATTTCTGCTTGCAGAAACATGGACTTACTAGGACTGTTTTTAAGTTAGATAGATGGTACTCCATCCATAAGAGTTGACCATCCATCTAATTTAGGGATGACATCCGTCACAGTGATCTTCTCTATACCTTGATAGGGACTGCTTTCACACCAGTTCCCATCAAGATACAAAAAGTTAGGTGGACAGCAGCTGTTGGTTTTGATGGCGGTCCTCCAAACTTTGATATTTTTTCTTTCTTCAAAGTGGAAGTTTGTTTTTGAAAAGCAAAAATCTAATGACAGTATGTGGAGGGGGTGTTATTTTTTCCTGTCCCTCACCGAAAGGACTGTCCTGGCTTTAATGGGCAAATTAAAGGACATTACACCGGCCACACGAAATAGGGCGGGCGGTATAATGCCCTTTTACCAGCGGTCCCTACTGTTGACTAGGGAGCTCTCCATCAATGAAGTCAACATGGGTTCCATCAACAAAAAATTTATGCTCCTCTGTCTTAAATAAAGCAGGCAGACCAAGAGTTTGGGGAGCCGGGCACTCCTTTGGCTTTGCAACAGAGTGCGAGTTGCTGTGTAACGGAGTAACTGTCCACCAAATTCTAAATCAGGCCTTTAAATCTGTACTCACAGATTTTACCTTAAATGTGTGCAGATTTCAAATTTTATGGAGTTCACAAAACTTTCCCTAGATATGCCTGTAAAGCAGCCCCTTTCAGAGGTACCTTTGGGAAATGTAAGTGAATTCTTATTAGTTTTAATGTGCAGGCATTCAGACATGCCTACTTATACAATTATTCAGTTAGGCATGGTTAAATGCCATTGTCCTTGTGCATTTGCGTTTTTTTTCCTTTTTTTCTCAATCGGCAAAATAATAAAATAATGAGGAGAGACCTTTTTGGTGCCTATTCTTGCATTGTTCCTCTTCCTTTCCCACCCTAGAATTTACGCAGAGAATTGGCAATTGTAATTATCTGACCATTTCCATGACGGCAAATAGTGCGAATGGTCTCTGAAAATACCCATAAAAAGATTGTGGGTATTTCCTAACTTACCAGAGCAACCTCACATCAGAAAACCAATGTCCAACACTTGAGGTAGGATTTACTTAGGTTCAATTTTGCACAATAGCGGGGTAGGGTTTCACATGAATGTATGAGTGCAAAATCAGCTTTTGTGAATACAATGATCTCATTAATCAAACCATTTGTGCATGTACGTAAACCCTACACACATGAACTGTTCTGTTTCATAAGCAGAAAGGCATCGACATGGGAGTACTTATGGAAAACTGTAAGTGCTCCAGATTATCAGGCCTACACCTGTTCTTCTTTTAGAATTCTAGGAATGTTGGATATGAGCTGTTGCGATCTTTAAACAGTATGCAAGATATAAAAATGTACAGCGTGAGCAGTAAGAAGAAATAATACTGTAATAGCATTGTCTTTTACCTATGACCTATATTCATATACATACATAAATAACACAGACTACATTGTGCATACTCATCTGGTGCTTCTAAATAGTTCTACCCCAGTAGAAGGTGCTTGTATGTTTTCTGATTGCTCTGCTCTGGGCAATATTTACTGCCTTGCCAATTGTGTGGCTACATTCAACGCCACTTCACCGTACACACCTTCCCTTAAACACAACAAACTAAGACCACACCCACAGGGAAATCTAACCCTGAGCAACAAAGAAATCAAATATATACATGAGTAGTAAAACGAAAGATACACTATCAAAACACAAACTCTCTATGTTTCTCTAGGGGCATTCTGACGTTAATACTTTATCTAATGGGAGAAACGGGTTTTGTGGCAGTCATGACTTACACAAGACTAGTGGATCGCATATGCGATCAGAAGACATCTGTCAGTCCCATCTGGATGCTCTGGATGCTTATATGCCTCAATGTCCAGAGGATCATCCCCCACCACTAGGTCATTGTCAGAAAAATCAGTTTCCCACATTGCAGAATCAACGAAAATTGTCATTCTCTCCTTTTGGTCTCACACCACCATTCAACACCTCAAAAACTGTGACAAGATGCAACCACATAGGAATAGATTTCCCACTTCTCCTGTGCATCATGATGGGGACAAAATGCCATGCACAAGGACAACTGTGGTAAGTTTTTCTTCTCCTCCGCAACATATATTTCCTCTTCTTATTTTAGTACTCATTGAATTCTCTATGAGCCCCTACATAAACTGGTCCCCCAGAAGCCTGAAATAAGTAGGAGCACCAATCCTCTTGTTTGATATGCATATACTTCTCCATGGGGCAAACACCAACACACTATCAAAGCTGGTGCTTGCCCCTCAGTGATTGCTATTTTTGATTTTTTTATAGGGTTGCCCCAGGTGCCCCTGCTGCCCCCCCCCCCCCCCCCCCCAAACCAGCTCACAGTAATTTTACTGTCACGATTGCAGAGCTATTAAATTATGGGGCCATGGTGCAAGCGGCGAAATGTCCATCGGCAAATTAAACATGGCACAAAGTCTGCATACCCCCTCCTACAACCATTACGGTGCAGGCATGAACCTCGTTTCCATCCCCTCAAAAGGAGAACAACCGTTTACAGATATGGGTGTGGTCCTGGATGAAGGTCAAAGTGAACTGCAGAGCCACATTCCAGAGAATTCCCCCACAAACTTCCAGCTGTATTGCCTCATTGATAAAACATTTGAAATGCTGTACTTGCCCATTAGCTTTGACGTGTTACAAAGTGATCCTTTTGTGCAAAAAACCACAACTAGCAAGGTGCTCTGAAAACTTTGTGCTAAAAAATTCGGGACTGACACCAAAGTCCTGCTGCAAACCTTCTCTGCAGAAGACCTTCGAATTACGAATATCAGAGGCAGAAGTTATACTCTCCACAACAATCAACAGAGGCCGTGTCTGACTCGGTTCTAATGTGGGGATGTCTGAACTTTGATGCTGCCACAGGTCACCTAACTTCTACTCCAAAGAGGCAAAAAAGACACTCCCAAAAATACAGGAGGAGAGGAATTTGGGGGAAACACGTATCACTATGTAGCACCATCTCTTGAACCTGGTATGGATTTGTCTTTGTGTTTGAGTCCTGTAGTGAGTAGACAAACAAAGAAATATCAAAATATTGTGTATGATATACATTTTAGAGTTGGGTAACACTATTTAGCTACATGCTCTTATGAATTCAAATGGTTTGCTCTGTATTTTGTGAATGAAAGAGAGCAGAACTGTTCCATATCTTCAAGGAAATGGTGCAGTTCTGCTCTTTCCAAGAGCTGGCACACTTGAGGCCGCCTAGCACAAATACAGGCACCCTTGCACCATACTGCAAGGGTGTATGCGTTAAGGTCATGATAGTTTCTGTGCAGGAAGGTGTATTTCCTCTTACGCACCAATAATTCTGCCTGCCATGCCAGTTGTAAAGAAATTCTCTACGAAATTGTATTTAGGGCTGCCTGACCCCTGCCCGTCTGCGCATCAACCCCCCTTTCCCTGATTTCTGTTGGAGGGGGTGTGATGAGGTGGGCTCTCTCCTGAACATATTATGGTCCTGACACCAGTTGAGAGACTTCTGGAAAAGGGGTGTTATTGGTCACCAGCAGATCAATGGCAAGAACATAGATAAACTCCATACCACTGCCTTGCTTGGATGGCCTTCAGGGGATTTCTACCCGCTGCGCCCCATAGAAGGTAAAAGAAGCTCCAATCTACTTCTAGCAACAAACCACACTATTTTATCTCGTTGGACGAAAAGAATCACACCAGCATACGAACTTTGGATACATAAACTTTAGAACTGACTAGGACATGAAAAACTATCTTAGAATTCAGCGGACAAATCTTAACTCTTCATTAGATTATAGGCCCTAGTCGTCTCCTACTTAAACTCGGATTGTAGATAAATAACGTGTCTGCAATCTCTAAGGGCCTTGTGATTAGTTGACTATACGGTTTTATCCTGTTTTGGCTCACCTACGACCTTGGAAGAATGATATGTAGTGTAGCTCATTGTTGTACCAGCGAGTGGCCTATAAACTTTTTCAGTGGCTTGTCACTATCACCAACTCAGACTTAGTATATATTGAGCAGGAACATACTCACAAAGCAGCCACCAGACAAACAGAAATTGCACATGTGTAAAATTATATGAGGCAAAACAATATTCAACGCTTCTCAAGAAGGTCTAACAAGGATTGTCACAGTACAACACTTCATCCCCAGTATTTTATCTGAGATCATAACCATCACCAAAATCATTGCTTACTAAATTAATTTCTGAGTCCAAGTAACAAAACACCAGCGTTTAGCAGTCAACAACACAGTGCAATAACAATCTACCCTTAAACGCCTATTGACTTTAATAAATGTATTTCACATTAAGAAATTAAGGCCTACTATCCTTGTCTTAACTTCTCATAATAAACAGAGCAGACCCTGGCACTAGGGTCCAAGACGCGCTTGCTACGCCATGGATACAACCTTTCCTAAAATGGCATAACAAGGATTCAAAGGAAAGCAAGTCTTTTACCCCTGCTAATTGTATTCGGGGTAACCAACACCAAAACTCTTGCCTACTATGGTAATCTGTGAAATTTCCTGTAACAAAATACCTGTCTACAGTCTTTAATACAGAAATAATAATGCACCCTTAAAGTTCTACTATCTTTAACATATGCTTTTCACAATAAGAAACCCAGTTCTGCTGTGTTATGCATAACTATTGCCAGAGGTAAGACATGCAAAACAAGCAATCTATTTCAACAGAGGCACACAATGCCTGTCCAATCAAAAGCTGTACTCAAGGGGATCAACATTTTTGCAGAGCCGAAGGTCCTCTCTCAGTAGGGCTTCTTAAAGCTTTTTCTGTTGATAACATAAAGTTAAGTAACAGCTGTGCCATCAAGCGAGACCTAAAACGAGTGTTTCTAAATAGGGGAAATTGTAAAACTTGGACTTCTTCAGCCCCAAACTGTTAAAACAAAAATTCCAGACAGCTCGAAATGTGGTGGAGAAAACACTGGTGGAGTCAGACAAACAGCCCTACAAGACTTAATATAGACTATGGAAGAAAATGATTATGCCTGCTAATAAAGCAAAACATATTAAAAGCAGGTTGTTCCACACAGGGACTGTTCAAAAGGTATAAAAAAAACGTTCTCTTGGTAGCTCCTCACAGTGCCCCAGTTTCACAAGGTTTGTTACTCTTTATTCAGAAAATAGTCTGCATTCGGTCTAAAAATTACCGTATTAGGTCCAAATTGATTTTTTTAAATTTCTATCTATGTTACATTTTATTTGCACTTGTGTCTGTCCAAGATGTAATAAAACAGTGGACTAAAATCCAGCAGAGACACTTGGAGAGTATTTCTAACTTAAAATTATAAACTTCTACTGCTGATGTTTTTTGTGCTTGTATGTTTCACTCCAACGAGTATTTTCTCCTGATGATGTAATGGGGGTATTTTTTTTAAATAAAAGCCCAAAATTGACCATTTAAATGTGACAAACTAATATTCAATCACAGCATTGTCTCTGATATCCAGAATGATCAAAGCAGAAGTTGGTAACTCCCAGTTTGCATCCTTTGCTGGCTTCTCCCCTTCAAACAGCTTGTATTGGCAGATGTCTTTATAAGGAAAACAACATCTTTGAATGAAAATACAAGTTAGGCATCTTTGGTTTCATTTGCTCTTACCGCTGGAATTGATGCAATGTATCTGCTTCTCTGTCACCTGGACCAGTCGATTTACTACTTGTGGTTAATAAAGGGAGAACACTTTCTAAGAGTAAGGTGCAGTGGTGGTCAGTATTAGGTTTATGCAGGCGTTACATCATTTTGACTGCACCCTCTTTATTGAACCACAAGTATAAGCGAGGAGTAAAACTTCACAGTTTCGCCTATTTACCCTGTTAAATAGAGTACTGTATCCCGTCGACAAATGTCTAGCAAGTTCAGAATACTGATTTATCTAAGTACCATTTATCAAAAGCCTTGCTAAAAAATCCTCGAAGGAGGACTCGGAGATTGTAACTTGTACAAAACCTACTATGCATGAGGTTTCTGATTTGCGAAAACATCATCCCTTTGGTAAAAATCACTCTCAAAATGCTTGGGTAAGAGTTGAGTTACAAATAAAACAAGCATTGGCATAGCCAATAGGTCTCGCCTTTGGGACCTTATAAGTGTTTAGTCATGCAACAGTTAATGTTGTTGCAGTAAGGATATTGTGCTGCATAACTAAATACCTATAAGGTCCCAAAGGTGGGACCTATTGTCTATGCCAATGCTTGTTTATTTAAGTTAAGTATTTGTGAAATGAGCTCTTGCAACATATAGCTAACGCTATCTGTAGCCGGACATAAAAGGGTACTCGGGCTTGAAAAACCTAATAGCAGCATTTGAAAACCTTCTTCCACGCTGGTGAAACTGGGATTAGAATGCTGCGCCTGAAGTAGGACACTTTCGACGCCACTGGGAGAGTCCTTTTCTACAATCTGTCCACGTGAAAATATTCATTCACATCAATTTCCCAAAGCTCGATTTAAAGGTTCGAAAACCCTTCCTACTCTATTTAAAGGTTAGAAAATTTTTCCTAATTGCTTGACTAACCTGGTCATTTCCAAGCAGTTTTCCTTCGGGGAAAGGGGACTAAAGGTCAGAGGGATGAGTAGAAGAAATGGGATTTTGTGTCATGTTTACCAAAAAGCTTGTCATACAGTAAAGACGCCTGTCTCCTTTCAGGCCCAACTCTGCCACGCACAGGCCAAGGACATGGATGTGCTTAAAGTTCATGTAGACACTACTAGTAAATGTGTTTAAGACATATTGCATGTCAGAAAGGCGTATTATATGCCTTTGCCTTAGGCTGAACATATAAGGTGTTTTGTCACATAGGTTGGATGGTTTTCCAAACTCTTGTGTTCGTAGCAGAGACAGCTCCTGGAATGTCACAGCATGCTATCATTCTTTAACAAGTTGGTAGTTTAAAAAAATAAAAAAGGCCTGCAGGCTGCAGCGGGAGAGAGAGGCAGAGGAGTGCACCCCCGAGTGGTGTGCGCGTGCTGGGTAGAGCAGTCTGCTCTTTTTCAAAGTACATACTCATGCTTGTGGCACGCAGCTGCACACTCCCGCAAGGCGTATGCCGCCACAAGCACGAGTATGTGCTTTGAAAAAGAGCTGCACGACGGCTAACGGTCTCCTAAGCAGCGTATGTGTGCTGCGTAGGCGAGACCTAAAAAATTGGGGCTTATTTATGAGAAGCTTGTCTGCCGGAGAATCATTTTTTTTTTTTTACTCTCAGGTGGCTCAAGCCTCACAATCATATCTATGCGGCCAAACAGAGCCAACACTATGGGTGTCTTAAGGGGTAGTTCTTTGCCGAAGGGGACCTCATTTTGTTTAAACTGCACCCTTTAGCTTTTGTGCACTTAAACGCCCAGCTAATGCAGTTTTAATATTGAGGATTGCTGTGTGCCTGTGTATTTTGTTTTATCGTGTGTATTTTAACATTGCCCTCTTTGTGCCTCTTACTTGTGCTTTGCTCCCTTTCTCTCTGGTCCACCGCAGCAATTCTTGTCTGTTTGATTGGAGGGTGAACTGGCTCACTTTTTCTCTACTTGTGCTTTTGGCCACTTTCCAGAAGCCATCTTAGTAAGGAGACGCTTTACTCTTCCTTCTTAGGACACTTTCACTGGGTTATTTAAACTGCTAATGGCGCCGACGCGCACCAGATTGACAAGGCACTACGGGTGTCTTAAGCGGTAGTTCTTTGTCGAAGGGGACCTCATTATGTTTAAACTGCACCCTTTAGCTTTTGTGCACTTTAACGCCTAGCTAATGCTGTTTTAATATTGATGATTACTGTGTGCCTGTGTATTTTGTTTTATCGTGTGTATTTTAACATTGCCCTCTTTGCGCCTCTTACTTGTGCTTTGGTCCGTTTCTCCCCGGTCCACTGCAGCAATTCTTGGCTGCGTGAGTGGAGGGTGAACCAGCTCACATTTACTCTACTTCCGCTTTCAGCCACTTTTTTCCGGCAGCCATCTTAGTAAGGAGACACTCTAGTCTTCCTTCTTAGGACACTTTCACTGGGTTATTTAAACTGCTAATGGCGCCGATGCGCAGTGGACGCGCACGCGGAGTGCCGCTGGTACGCTGAAGGGGCACCTAAGGCAAGCCTGTCTGCGCCCGTCCGGGCTTGGACATCGCCAGGAGCCAGGACCCTTGTCCATTTAGCTCCAGATATTGAGGCCAGATGCCGCTACACAGTTTCCTAACTTATTCAGGTTAGACAGCTAGCTGCTGCTTGCCCTACTACTATCTCTTCTGTGGATTTGGAAGGTCCTTTTACGTGTAGGCTCTGTCATTTCACAGCTGTGGTTATAGATGCTTTTTCTCAGAGGTGGGTGAGTTTTATATTAATCAGGACACATTTGCAGGGGCAGGTCTGTCCCCGTGTAATCTTGTACAACCCCATAGCACATACACAAACTTGTCCTGCAGGGGTTTCCTAGCAAATGTTCGATCATTGCCGGAACATGCCACGGAATTGTGGGACTTGCTGAATTCCGACTCTCCAGATTTTGGCTTCTTAACGGAGACATGGCTTAAATCTCACTCACTACCTGATATCGCTCTTGCCCTTCTGGATAAATATCGGATCCATAGATTGGATAGAGTTGGAAAAGTAGAAGGAGGTGTTGCCATTGTGTATAAAGATGGGCTGAAAGTCTCTGTTATTGATTCTATCTCAGATAATGAAATGGAAATTTGTATGTTTAAAATCAACTTAACCCCTCAGAACAGCCTTAAGGGTGCTCTTCTATATTGCCCCCCTGGGCTGACTAAAGATTTTAGTTTAAAAGTAATGGGAAAGATAGCCCCTCATATAATAACTTCTCAACACTTCATGTTAATTAGGGATTTTATTATCTATGGTGAAGACAGTGAGAACAGAGATACAGCCAATTTTCTCACAGATATGGCAGCATTGAGCCTTGCAAAGATCAATACAGGCCCTACCCATTCGGCGGGTCATACGCTGGATATACTACTCACTAACTCACCCTGTATATCTGCTGATCCCCCTCAACCTGTGATTTGGTCAGACCACCTTTTGATTCCATTTCAGATCAAGGGCTGCGTTAAATCTCAAGACCCTGCATACAAATTGCACAGCCATAAAAGGCAATGGCACAAAGTTACTCTTGATGCCTTCAACAAAACCTTTGTCCCCCAACATTTGATGGGCATATGGACATAGACAAAAAGCCTAGTGTCTTTAATGAGGCTGTAATTACGGTGATAGATAATCTTGCTCCCCTGAAATTACAACAAACCAACAGTCATAATAAATGCACAGCTTGTACACCCAGGATTTACGTAATGAAAAATCGAAATGTAAAAACCTGGAAAAACTTTGGTACAGAACCCATACGGAAAAGCGAGAAACCTTTATTTTAAAGAAGCTCTTACTTCTTACCATAAGAATCTAAGAAAGGCACGGAAAGCCCATGTTATTCTAAAGCTCAATCAAGCAAGCAACTCAACTAAAGAAATTTACAAAATCCTTAACACTTTCTCCAACCCTACTGCTTCTCATTTTCAAATTCCTCCATCCCAAGTACTATGTGACGACATAGCTAATTACTTTGATGCAAAAATAAACTTAATCTATAATCAATACCTCAGGTTTCTAATTCCCTGGATTTTCAAAACTCCTATCCTCTACTTTGAGATTGTCGGTGACAGACCTTCAACACTTTAATGCAATACAGATATCGCAGGTAGAAGCCAAGTTGAGAACGTCTAAATCCGGTTCCCCCTTGATATTATACCCTAGTATGTGTTTGCTTTACTTGCCCCACTCCTGGCGCCTGCTATCTGTGTCATCCTTAATACTTCTCTGAGTGAGGGGGTACTTCCGCTTGAATGGAAGACTGCCCAGGTGTTACCTATTTTTAAAAAAAGCACAGTTACCCGCTGAGGTGATTGCTAATTATTGCCCTATCTCGCTCTTGCCTCTTATGAGCAAAATGGTGGAAGGGTATGTTAATACCCAGCTGATTGGTTACTCAAATCTAAAGGAACCCTCAATCCCTCCCAGTTTGGATTCAGACCCCATCACTCGACAGAAACTACTCTCATTACTGTCACAGATTGCATTAGAATGGCTCTGGATAACAACAAGGCAGTGCTGCTGGTGTTATTAGATCTGACAGCAGCCTTTGATACTGTCTCACACCAGAAACTGATTAATCATTTAGGAGAATATGGTGTGCAGGGACAGGCTTCAAGTGGCTAGACCAGCGTACTCAGACGATTAATTTAGGTCCATTTCGTTCCCAGACTTTAAAGCTTACAAAGGGGGTGCCACAGGGCTCTTGTCTGAACCTAACATTATTTAATGTTTATGTGGCCCCCCCTTGCTAAGATTATTAGGGAGTATGGTTTCACTCCCTATTCAAATGCTGACGACACCCAACTACTTTTGTCCTTTGATAAGGACACAGGGTTAGTTGACCAACGGTTTGCAGACGGCATGCAGGCCACATCTGACTGGATGTTGGATGACTTTCTTCAGCTTAATGCGTCTAAGACTGAGATCCTTTTGTTTGGCTCTGCTCAATCCATCTGGTCCCCTAACTGGTGGCCCACTGTGTTAGGCCCCACTCCTACTCCCTCTCTTGTGGCTAAAAATGTAGGGGTCCGTCTGGATAACTCTCTGAATATGAACGATCAAGTCATGGCCATATCAGGTACCTGCTACCTCACTTGAGTCTCCTGCGCAGTGGCTGCCCTTATCAGTACGGCGTTCCCTGATTCAAGCTCTGGTTATTGACCGACTTGATTACTGCAATGCTCTTTTAGCATCTGCAAATGAATCTCTTCTGAGTAGATTACAGATAGTGCAGAATGTGGCTGCACGCCTGGCTCTTAAAATGCCGCCACATACCCCTCACAGACCACTGCTGAGGCAGCTTTACTGGCTTTCTCTTCGCCAGCTAATCAAATTTAAACTTTGCTGCCTCACACATTAATCTCTCTATGGTAGGTGTCCTTGCTATTTGGTAGACAAAATGAAATTTTACCGCTCGGACAGTCTTCTCAGATCCAAAGGAAAAGGGCTGCTTGTGGTTCCCCGATACAGGAAACTACAAGCAGGAGGAAGGACTTCTGCATACCTTGCTCCTAAATATTGGAAGACCTGTGCAAATGCCGCAGTCTTTCTCGATTCAGGAAACTCCTGAAGAGGGAATTATTCCGGGAATGGTTTGTGCCTGACCTGCACTATGTCCTTTCTGCAGCACGAAGATAACCCTTCGGGGGTGAGTCCAGCGCTTTATAAATTCCCTTACAATCCCTGCATGGCTTTAAAGGACCTCATAGATATGGATGAAGATATAGAAGTGCAAGTCACTGCATTGCCTTACTGTGTCAAGTAGGCTTTCTATGGGCGTTGTGGTGGGTATTTCCATGCAACAACCATGGGTTTTGACGCTGCCCTCAATTTACTTGATCACACAAACCTGGGGTAGCGCCAAAACCTTACGCCTCCCCGGAGCAGGCGTAACTAGGAGAAATATTTTTATTTCTCCTTGTTTTTCCTCTTTCCACATGTGCTACATTCTGCAGCACACCTAGAAAGAGGAAAATGCCTCTCTGGATTGTTTTTATGCAGGAAGCAGCCCCTTCCTGCACAAAAACAATCCATCCTATAACACAGGCACACTTGCACCATGGTGCAAAGGGGCCTACTTTGGTGTTAGTCAGCAAATTGTGCACCAGTGCAGGGGGGAAGGACAGGAAAGCACCATATTTCATAAATACAGTGCATTCCTGCCCTTTCACAATGGTGGATGGCAGCGCAGGAATAAGACTTGCGGCGCTGCCCTATGCCAATTACTCAAAAATGCGGCCTAGATTGTTGTTTCTGTTCTTCAGAGCATTTACCATCAAGATGCAGATGCATTTTCATTAATATAGTTCAGTTATCTGACTATGGTTTGTTCAAACTGAGGAGAGGAGATGAGTGGAGGGGAGCAGAGGTGAGGGGAGGGGAGAGGAGAGGAAGTGGGCGGGGAGCAGGAGAGTGAAATGGAGAGAAGGAGATAGGTGCAAGGGAAAGGGAAAGGGGAAGAAGAAGGAGAAGGGGGGAAAGGCTGCTCCAGCCAGGGTGGGAGTAAAGGGAAGCTGGCTGCTCCTGCCTCCACTATGGGGCTGGCTGGGGAGCTGGTTTGAGTTAAAGGGCCCTGGGACCGTCCTGCCCCCCATGGTAGTGGTTTGTCGGTGCCCCGAGTGGGCACCAGGGCACCCACCAGAGGCTCCATGGGTGGAGTCCCTGGAGCTGTAAATGCTCGGAAGGGAGGGCACGTGTCCCCTAATTTTTTTTTAAAGGCCCCAGGTAATGGGTATCCCAGGGCCCCTAGTGGCTCAAAGATGGAGGCCGTGCGCACCCTCCCCTTATTAAAATAATACAGCACTGGGGGATGGGGTCCCCGGGGCCTGCAAAGGATTGGAGACGGGGCCTACCACCTCCGCCTCCTTATAAAAAATAACACATGGGTTTCCTAAGTTAGCACCTAGACACCCAAAGTATATTATCCTAAGGTAACTAGAACTCGCACCCTCACCATGTACAGCTAATTACCACACATATTACATCACTCATGACATGTTCTATAACATCATAAGAAAGATCAGTGCAACAGTTGAAATTGCATAATTGATGAGAAGCCTGTGCATGGCAGGGGTGTGAGCTGTAGTTACCTTAAGGCACAAGTTATTGCTACTAGAGATGACAAGAACTGGTGAATTTCAGGGGGTTTTAAGTACAAAAAGTTATGTTATCACTGAAATGTTCACCTAACTATAATGTCACTTTAATCTTTGGTTTCAGCGATGAACCAAATATGGAGTAACTTGTGGTAGGGGTTCTTCAGTACTATTATATGTTGCCTCCCAGGATCTCTGTACCCGTCCATTTCTCTACTGGGTGATCACACCTCTCGAACTATAGTAAGTACAAACCCTGTCCAGCTTGTCTTGCAATATCGGCCATGGGTATGCCGTCCGAATTCAACACTTTCCACTTTTATTTCCAGGGCCTTAACTCTGTCTTTTTACCTCAGTAACTTTGACTGGAGAGTAAACCTGTGGTTTTATTTGTTATTTTATCCTTCAGATGCATGCTCATGGTGTCCCTAGTTTTGTCTCATACTTCTGGTTTCTTGCTCAACACGGGCACGCTGACCGTGTTTGTGCATTAATTAACCGTAAGGGCTTACGCTAAGCAAGTCAAAGGATACTTTATTCGACAGTTTGTCATAAAAGCTTTAAACACCATCACTACTGCACAGGACTTCGAGGAGCATGCTATGTTACAATATATATATGGATGGGCTATAGATACAGGGCTCCCTAGCTGCATGAACTCGCACAGAAGCACTTTAAATACATGCAGTGTCGCATTATACCCATACTAAAATTGGCTTTGTTTTTTGCTATTTCTCTTGTCTCTCTTCTCAATTTCCCCTCTACCTGACTTTCTTATTTAAACTATTCATGGAAACCCTTGGATTGGTCCATATGTTTGCTATTTGATCTGTATGTATGCACAATGTTCTTCTAATACTTCTTATTGCATTAATATAGGGATTCTATATACAATATGGTCATGCAACCAATGAATTAATTTTTGTAATGTAATGTGAATGTTTTTTTACAATGCGGTCTTACAATTGACCTATGTTCTTTTCCGGGGTACGGTATTTTTTTCTGTCTCTTATACATTTCCCCCCCTTTTTCCATAATCTACAATTCAATGCCACCTGGTTGGACTTGGTTGCCATCTGTATGTATGTATGTATGTGTGTTCTTATATAGCGCTCGACTTACCCTTGGGCATCTCGGCGCTTGCATTGGGAACCCTTCCTGGCTTTTCCCTGTGAGATAACTCGTACTGGGCATCCCCAAGGTGAAAGCCAGGCATCCCGCCACAGGGGGGCCGTAGTGGAGATTAAGCAAGCTATTGCCCAGAGTTGCAGAGTGAACCCGTGATTCGAGTAGGCAGCGAAGTGAGAATTATCAAGTCCGTGGACACTTGGGCTCAGACCCTGCCTCGTCGGGAATTGAACCCTGGTCCCGGGTCTGACCTCTGCTTCAGGGTCTGCCTGCTCTAACCAGTGAGCCACATTTCTCCCATGCCATTTTTCATGATATTAGGCTCCTCTGCCCTTCACTTACCATTTATCTAATGGATGGACATATCTTTGTGTTAGTTCTTGTGAAGGCAACTGCCTATTGAAATCGATTGAACTTGTTGCCAGAACAGCAACCTGTGATTATGTGGTCTGGCATGAACCTTCAAATGTTTCTTCCTCAGAAACTTCTTCCTCTTCTATTCCAATGATTGCAATGGTGTTCTCTAACTAAACATAGATGTTGAAATGACTCTACTGAAAATAAGGATGATATCAGAGCTCTAAACAGGACCTTCTATTTTCTTTGTCCAAAAGGCTTTATGTGTTATAGCGGAATAATAATAACCAAACAGAACACTATTTTTCTGCAATTTTCTAAGCGCCAGGATTGGAACAGGATGTTTGTTAGCATATGTGACGTTAGAAGTTTCTCTTGGTGGCTCACTGGCTTCCATCTTTGGGTCGGCATCTCATAACATTACAATTAAACTTCTTTACCGCCACTTCCTTATGTACCCATCCCATTCATTATTTATGAGGTGGATTCACCTCCCGAAACAGAAAAAAGTACAGAAAATGCTTGAAAAGTGTCCCTCCCACCCAGGCATTATTCTATAAGGGTACACCTTACCCACCATTACTACTTGAAAACCAAGCTCCACCCAAACGTTTGAAGATCTTGATGCTTGGGAGGGCGCAAGGGACGTAATGAATGGGACGGGGAGAAACAGGACTAGGAGCAATGAAGATTACCGGTAAGTAATGCAAACATTTTAACAAAAAAGCACATGATTATCGACATTCTGACCTCAGGAATAATATAAACATTAAATGTAAATAAAAAGCTTGTATTTGGCACAGTTTATTTTAGTGAGATGTAACCTTGCACACCTCGAAGTGAAAGCCCACAGGCTCAAGACAGGATGTCCACCTGTGCCAATAAGGTTACATGGTGAACAAATATAACCAGTGGAGGCAAGTTAGGAATTCTTAACTCATTGTTCAAATGTCCATACACAAATAGTGTCAATGAAAATTTTCAGAAAAATAGATCCTCTGTCAAAACTAAATATTTCCAGAAAATACTGCATAGTAGCTTCCCCTCTTCATCCTAATGCAATATAATTTCTATCAATCTGCAAAATTCATCCTGACTACAAAGTTTTAATGAAAAAACAGCCACAGCTGTAACGAGTTTCTTAGACTATTTGCTTACTAAGGACCTTTACAATTATCATCGAATCATCATAGCAGTTTTTCTGTTATTTTGAGTAAATCTCATAATGTTTTGTCCAATTCCCAAGTATCGCTTTTTCGGCTACCTTGCATTATCTTAACTTGAGTCCAAGAAGTTCCAGTCTTAATTTCAAATGTGTGTTTCCAATGTAAGAATACTGCAATCTGTCATGGTGCCATGATCTTGCGATCGATCCTAAATGTCTAGATAGATGAGAGACACCAGTTGGGAGTGTGCTTTAGGAGGTTTATCGTTGGGGCAGCTGAACGATGATACCAGGACATTATATAAAGTTTAAGGTGAGACTTCCTATTTATGACTTGCAGATTTCTGCTTGCGAGCCTGAGAACTGGACAAATCGTAACCAAGTCTCAGTTTACCACGATTACCCACTATTATCCACAATATGACCACAGCAATCACTTAAACACTAAGGGGCCCATTAGGATCTCGGGCGGATCGCCACCGCCCTCATGGCGGTGGAGTTCTGCCCGAGATCCGTCCCCCCCGTCATATTACTATGGCGGGTGGGACCACGGTGGACAGAAAGACTGTCCGCCGCTTATCCGCCTGGTCAACAAGTCGACCGGGCGGAAAAGAGTTTAATATAGTGGCGTTGACTGTTAGACACCACCAGCCATATTACTATGGGGGCGGAAACAAGGCATGTGGGAATTGCTTACGGGGGCCCGTTGCGGGCCCCCAGGGACTCTGGGGGGTGTAGGGTGCACATGGGGGGTACCTATGGTACCCCCCTGCATTTCAATAGACAATGTGGGAGGCACCGTGTGGTGCCTGTCACATTGTGCATTGGAATGCGTGACATGCATTTTTTGCATTGCGGCGCACTGCCCACCGCAATGTTAAATATGGGGGATGCGCCCACCACTGTGGCGGGCGCATCCAAAAAATGCCCCCCCCGGGACCCCCGCCCATTATGGTGGGCGGTCACTCTTCACGTCGGGATGGTGGGCGGACAAAGTCCGCTCGTCATCCTAATGACTCCCTGAGTTTTATCATATCTGTATGTACACGATGTATATACTTTTTTCTTAGATGTACGTTCCAAAATCCAGAAGTATAAGCCGTGGACTACAGACAAGACCGCCCAACTAAGCTGATGATGTTTATGGTAAGACTTCTTGTTTAAGGCTTGCCAGCCTCTTTTTCTGGGCCCTTGGATTTTCAGAGTTTAAACAATCTCTGTTTAACTTAATTACACAATGCAATTGACACTTTTACTCCAGTCTTCACCTGACACTGTCATATTAGGCATTTTAACACAATTATAAGCAAAGTTTTTCTGTTGTATATGCTTACAAGCTGTTTGGGAGCCCACAAGCTTTAAAGGGCTGTGTCTAACCCCTGCATTTGTGTAAGCCTGCAAGGCTATATTCAGTCTTGTAGATATATATATATTTTAATTTACTTTGTAAATGCAAGCTCATGCACAGTAGGGACTAGTCACGGGATAGGCCAAAGGCCAGGCTCTGTGTCAAACCTGCAGCATGCATCAAACTCTTGCTGCATATGACCATTACCAAGTCCCTACTGTCAACTCACCAAGGGCTACCAACCACTGCTGTACATGGCTTTTCATCTTGGGCAGAAGAATTTGCTGCATGGCCTGAAAAAACAGGTGAAGACCTCTGGTCAGCCCACCTCATACAGCCAACTCGCTCTGCACACAATCTTTTTTCTGAAGCAGGCAGCTCCATTCATTGTAGTATTCGGGACTGCAGACAGAAATATGGATCCTAACCAATTAGTTGTAGGGGTGTGACCAAAGGGGGTGAAAGAGTACTAGACACAGAAGTAAGTTTAGGGAACTCAGATGTACCCCAAGTTAGCTGACTCGACACTGAGTCTGCGAACCCCACATTAAAATTTGTTTTATTTTTAATGTATGCGTATCCTGCCCCTTACGTGGCTTTGACATGTTTTTATTCAAGAACAGGGACCATGCCTCACATCCTGTAATGATGGCCACAAAAGAAATGTTCCATTTGTTGCTCGTTGTCCAGACTGCTCTGGACGCAAGCTCTGCTTTTTGTGTTGAATGTTTTCTTCAGATTCTTCAAACAGCACCAAACTCATAACAGAAGGAATAATCGATTTTTCGATTTCAAAAGTTTTTATTGGTTGTTTCAAAACATAGCATACAGAGGCAAAGCAATAAAGCAAATGGTAAAAAAAACATATCAGTAATAAATGATATTAGCAATAACAATGGTGGATAGCCTGCAGAGAAAAGAAAAAAGACAAAAGGGGAGGGAGGGGTAAACAAACAGAAAATCCAAGTGAGAGTGGTGGATAAATATTGCAGACCAGTATAATGAATAAGCATCACCCCGCATATACCGCGGCTGACATAGAGCACGTGTTACAGCCGCTTAGAGTGTGTCGTGAGGAGGCAACGCCAGAGGGGCTCGTTGGCCACGTAACTAGGTGTGCATAAGGGAGCTGCTGCGATTGAAGGTGGGACAGTAGGACTGCGGGGGCTACTCGGGATAATCGATTTTTAACAGAAACTCAGACCTAACAATATCTACACATTCGCTATTGCCGACTTTTTAGCATAAGCATATTATGTGAGAAATGTCGCCTATCACTGCCCATTCTTGGTCACATATCAGTCGATACTTATACACTGTCAGCTACTTTGTAAGAAATGCGTGAGATAGGTAAAAGAAAAACATTCACAACGACCCGGAAAGCAACATTATTACCAAGCCATCTAACAACAGTAAATACAGAAGAGCACGTAAGAATAACACAACTCTACAAAACATCAGACTACATCACAAAGGAACAACACCTTGACACAACAATACAAAATCACACCACAACAACAAACATTACAACATAGTAACAAAACTAAATAGTACACGAAATCACAACAGCACAATACAAAACAACACACCATAAAAAGTGCAGCAACGAATTAACACTATATCACAAACACACAGGGAGCAGTGGGAACAAATTCCCCAAAAAATCATCTTATTTCTCATGATCACGTTTGTTAGTACAATGAGTGGGGAAAAGGCCCAGCATCTGTGTAATGGGCAATACAGGCAAAGGTCGGGGGGTCAATGGTCTGAATGATGGGTTTGGGTTCAGAGATAAGAGTCCTTACATGGACCGTGAATGGGCTTGGGTCTAGCAGGAGGCAGAATATGGTGCTGCAATATTCAAGAGAGCGTGGTTCATGTAATGATTCTGCAAGAAACCCATCTGATGGCAATAGAGCAGGGCTCTGTTCTCAAAGCATAAACAAATGGGACAGTATGCGGTCTCCGACCAAGCCAAATACTACAAAGGGGTGACAGCTATTGTAAGGAAAGGGTCGGTGTAGATTTGGAAGGTTTTAAAACAGACTGCTCTGGCAGATGGGTAGTAAGGCAAATGAAGTGCCATAACTATAGCTTTGTATGTGCTTTTTTATATGGCTCTAACTCAGACGACCCAGCTTACCTCTTCTACCCTGGAGTAAAACATACTAGAGTTATGCCTGCCAATAATTCTGGGTGGAGGTTTCAATGCACTATTCGATGTAAATCTTGATAGATCCACCATGAGGGATAGTATTAATACTCCAAAGGTTAGGCCCTGAAAAGTATGTTGCAGGAAATGGGCCTGGTGGACGTGTGGCGCCATAGAATGAAACAGCAGGGAGGGTATACGTATCACAGTAAGAAGTACGGCCACTTCTCTAGGCTAGACTACTTCTTTATGGACAATGCTATGGTGTGAAGGAGTGGGGGGAAATTAAACATCTGGCAGGGCACCTCTCTGATCATACAGCCATGACAGTGCTGATGGAACTTTCCGTTCAATGGCGGGGTTATAGATGGACTGTTAAAGGGCCCTTCTCTCGGATACAGCGATTGGGCAGACTTTGGAACTTCAATCAGATTTTTTTATGGCTAATATTGGGTCTGCCCCATTTCCTATATAGTTTGGGACACTTATAAAGCTTATATTCGGGGTGCTGGTCCTCCATAGTCAGGCTTCCTATAAAAACAAGAGGACACAAGAAGAGCTTGGGTCCCTCAAGCAAGAAATAGCCTATTTGGAGGTGCTTTTACAAGCACAGAACTCTAGGTTAGAGCGGGGGCAAACTCTCAAGAAATTGGAAGAAGCACAGATAAATTAAAACATCAAGCTTATGGGGAAGTGTCAAGAAAAATGTGCAGTGTAACTGTGCCAGACTTTTCGAGTATGGGAAGAGAAACGGGGCATTTCTGGCATGGAAAGCTATAGCAGAGAGGGCCAGAAATACTATTAAAGAATTGGTAGCCAACCCCAGGGAGAAGTCACTGAGAGGGTAGATGAAACGGAGGACCATCTACTCGCTTTATTCTAATCCCTCTATGAAGAGGAGGCAAACCCAGACTTAGAGAAGCTCGGGAGATGGTTGAGAGATGGGGGACTCTCTAGGCTTTTGGATCAGGGGCAGAGAGTTTTGCCAGCTAGGATTACCCAAGTAGAAATTCGGGAACACTTGATAAGTGCAACAAATTGGAAGTCAGCAGGCCCTGCTGCCATCCCCTCTGAGCTGTATAAATTGCTGATGGAGGAGACATTCCAATATGGGATAAGCTATTCAATGCTATCCATTTGGGAGGAGCCCAGACTCCTGAATCGTGGAAGGAAGCCAACTTGGTGTTGATATTGAAGCTGGCTAAGGATCCTGAAAATGCAAATTCATATCGTCTGATTCCATTATTAGATGCAGATTATAAGGTGTTTACCAGTATCCTTACAAGTAGGATAGCCGTCTGGCCCCCCAATTAATACACCCAGATCAGGAGGTCTTTGTCCCCAAGTGGCAGATTCATGAGCTCACACAACAGCTCATTGGTACAATATACCTTGCTCTTGCTTACACCACTCTTTTGGCTATATTCAAATTTGATGTAGCCAAAGCCTTTGACAGAGTCTGTTGGGAGTATATGTGGGAGGTTTTGATGGTATTAACGATTTAGCCACCCTGTAAAGGCTGTATAGAACTCCTTCAGCCTGAATGTTACTCAATGGGGCATTGACTAAGAGTTTCAACATTTACAGAGGCACTAGGCAGGACTGCCACCCCACCCTTTCCTTTCGATATCTATATGAAGCCATTTGCTCAAATGTACAGAGGAGATCAGCAAGTAATTCTATTGGTGTCACAGGGGTTCAGTACATAGATAGCCCTATATGCTGACTATTTGATTATATGTACACCAGAACTGGATACGACAATCCCAAAGAGTGGAGGAATTAGCTGAAGAGTTTGGGTCTTTCTCTGGGCATTCCATCAACCAAAGTAAATCAGACATTATGTTTTGGAGCTTACATGGTCAACAGGGGGGTACAAAGTCAGAATTTAGATATCGGGGCATCATTTTTCTTCATTGCTTAAAGGTAATCCTGGTGTATAACCTGGGGAGGGTGACTAGAGAAATCGAAATGTTGCTCATTAAATGGAAAGACCGCCCATTAACTAAATACAGTCAGGTCAATTTGATCAAAACGAATATTCTACCTAAGCTGACAAACCTTTTTAATTATATCTCACCTCCCATCCCTGAATCACTAATTGCTAAGATCCAGGGGAAAATAACATTGTTTATACAGGCCTCCGGGGCAGTGAGTCTGGCACAGAAGAAACTGAGGCATAAGCCGGGCAAAGAAGGCTTGGCATTACTAAATCTGGAGAAGTACTTTGATGCTTTGCAGTTCAAGAACTGTAGAATGTTATTAAGGACACCAGATACTACAATGTGGGGTCGGTTGCTAACGGCTATGACAAAGGATCTGACGAATCTGAGGACCTACCGAATGCTGTATAAGTTTGGTGATCCAAAATATTCCAAAAAAAGTCAAGCTAAAGGTAGTAAATGCAGCTATCAGGCTTTGGTATAAAATCATGACAGCCCTGGGTATCATATAGTACTCAGATATGTCCCCTATCTGGGACTCCCCAGGTACAGTGGATTCATTGCAAGGTAGCCTGGATCTTCCTTTGAGGGATGCCAGTAATAGTGTGGGGGGGTCTCCTTACTGTTCAAGGTCTGGTTCCTTGGGAGACATTGGTCAGACCAAGATCCAGCTTGCAAGTTTCAAATATGTGCAATTACTTTCTTGGTATACAAGCGAGAAGCAAGAAATCAGAGGCCCATGGGAGATTGAGAGTAGATTAAAGGATACACAGAATATATGAAAAGAAGTCTCCATTTGGTGCTGGATTCTGCTGGATGCTATGGAAAGTAAGTTGCCAGCTCCATTCTCAATCTGGGAAGGTTCAATGCCAGGGTTGGACCTACAAGATCTGTGGCAAGCATATCTCAGGCTTCTTTATCAAGTCGTTAGACCAGCAAACCTAAAAATGAATTATTTCTTTAGACTTAACGGGATTTTCGGAAGATTTGCTACAAATCAGCTCCCGAGCTGTATAATTTGCTGCCACCCTGAGACAAATGATGAGCTTATGTTCTTTTCTTGTCCTTTGCTTGCAGAGTTTTGTGATGATGTGAGCAAGGCTATTGCAGGGACTTTAGGAGCAGTTAATGCGATCAGTCCCATATTGATCTTATTTGGGATAGCCATTGCACCCTGTAATTCCCTGGAAGTTGCACAGCGATCCCTCCTCTTTAATTTGTTGTTCCTTGCTAAGGGGGAAATCTGCAAGATTTGGTTCAATCCCATAGCACCCTCTTCAAAAGCCTACGTAAGAGCTGTCCACTAGATTTGTAAATTGGATATCGGCGTTAGTATTAGAGGAGATTTTACCATTGGAGATTGTTTTCTGAAATGGGAAGGAAAGAACACCAAGTAGTCCTATACTGTAACATACTGAGTGCCAGTATGTTACGGGCCTTTGCAGCTTGTCTCTATGGCTGCGGCTATCACTGGCACTTGGATTGAGGTCAGTCTCGAATGGATTAGTGCCATAAGCAGTGACTTGCTCGGTGACATAAAAAACAACAACAAAAAAATCAAATACAAGGCACAAATGAAAAACGCCATAACAAACCATAATGACACAAAAGACAAAGTATACAATATAATACAAAAACATATAAAACCAACACTACAATACAACATGTCAAAATCACTGCTTAACAACACTACAAACACAGAGCATTAGATACCTTAAAAATGGAAGAGCCATATATAAACACAAACATATGAACACAACAAAATGCAAACAACACAAAAATACAAGACAACACAATATCAATGACACTGCACCACCACAACACACACAGTGGTACAATAGTACAACACAAAATATCATAACCATGCAACAAAGCAAAATAGCAAAAACCAACACCACCACCCAGGGTCATTGTGGTGCCTGTGTGACAATCTTTATTGGCATCCCCCAATTACCTCCTTCGCCAAGTATTCCCTCACTACAACCCTCCAACAGTGCACCTCATCTCTCGACCTGGTACATGACCGGTTGGTATTCTGGCATGGACGGAGGGAGGGGATCACACAAAGGTCTAATTGGGTCCTGAGATAACCCCAACATTAGAACCTCAGTATTAGTGGAGGGGGAAAGCGGAGTGCCATAAACTACGGGCGGGTTTTTCATTCTTCTTATAATGGTTTTCAAATGCTGCATGAAACTTCTTAATAATAATAATAATCCACATTTGTAAATCGCGAACAATCACCCGTAAGGGTCTCTAGGCGCCGGGGCCGTCGGGAATATTAAGCAAGCTATTGCCCAGAGTCACATGGTGCTGGGCTAATCTGCCGCCGGTGCCAGGGACCGAACCGTGATCCCCAGATTCCTGCTTCAGTCACCTTGGCTGTGGCGCCACACCTCTAAAATTACCAGGCTACTGTGAAGATCAGGAATCACTCCTGAGACTAAAGGGAGCTGGTGATGTATCCCGGTCTGGAGCACCACCTTTAACCACCCTATTTTCTCACCCAAACTCTTTGGGAATAGAGCCCTCAAAGACTAAAACGACCATGTAGCTCGCGAGAAAAACCAGGTGAATATTAAAAGAAGAGGATTCCAATTTGTTTTTCTCTTTTCTTACTCTCATGGGCACTACCTTTTATTTGGTCATCAGGACAATAGAGAAATCGAAACCCTCAGCCCCCACTAACCCCACAAGAAACGGTATACCCAGAGAAAAATAAGTGCACCTATATTAACCTTAATCTGGGTAAAAGTATGAGACTTACCTGTGGCTTGTTTCCTTGTTCCAATGGGGCTGGTGGACCAGACCTCCAGCCGTTCTAGAAGTAAGGTAAAGAGAAAACAGAAGACTTGGGAATTTCCTCAAGCTAAAAACACCTGTCCGAATAAATCCCGGCTTCCAAAACCCTACTTTCTCGTGTTGTCAGTGGCTTGCCGAGTAACACTATAGTGCAGTTTGCATGCAACTCTTTGATGAAGGTTCACAACTCACTCTACTATGTTTGTAACTTCTCAACAGCATCTTTTAAAAGGATCTCTGTGACAAAAAATATAACGCACTGATATATCTACACGAAATTTGATTCTTTGATCTGCATGGTACACGTGCTTTGCAACAGGACCATTAACCCGCTGTGATACTTTATAATGAGTCAAGGCTGCCACGAAAGAGAACCCCTATCTCGCTCCAGCAGTTACAATAATCACCAGAGTTATCTGCTCTTGATATTATTATTGCCCAAAAAAGGCATGACAGACATCTCTGCAGTAGGTGCTTTTGAACCTATATGATCTTTGAAAACACAGCGCCCCTCCCCGAGCTCGGCGCCCAGGGAGGTGGCAACAGTTGCACTGCCTAATGCCGGTGCTGCCACCACAACAGAACAGCAAAACCCAACAACAATGACAACATTAATCCGCCCTATCCACATTCACCACCCGGGGACTTGCACGAAGAGGCAATCTGTTATTGTTTTATCCCTGTACTTCACAGAGTATGCATTTCAATGTTAAAATTGTAAATTATTGGGTTTTATATAAGAAATAAATACTGCATTTTTCGAGTACGTAAAGTACATTTATGTACCTTTCAGTAGGTCACTTTCTAAGGTATTCCTCAAACTGCTGCCTCAGGCTTTAGAAACACTGTGACCTCCCTTGAAGCCATCAACATGCCAGAGGTAGAGGAAGTGACATCACATACCTTTGGAACTTAATTATATCACAGGAAGTGACATCATATGACCATTGACCCTGTTTTTCCCCAGTAAATTATGTTACATAACCTTCACCTTGATGAGATCATAATAATATATATCTAAGAAGTTTCATGATAACTTCATAATTAATGCAGCAACACAACAAAGACAAAAGTCTGTTTAAGATAGCACCAATATTATGGTGCTGGCTTTATCTTTGAAACTTGGGAGGCAGAATACTTTCCCTGAATTGTAGTGAACGAATGAAGCGAGTAAGCCAGAACTCTTCTAAGGGGTTTTGCTCCCCCAAAAACATTTTGGGAAAAAAGTGATCTAGTAGCGTATTCTAAAGCACATTCTTTCACATACATCTGCTAAAATGACACAGGCTTTGAAAGAACATTCATTAAATAATTAACTCCTTTCACAGTGATCCAATCCATTGAACCCTGACACTCCTCAGGAGTTGACCTTATTTATTTCAAAATAATTCTTTCAAAGATCAGAAATTACTTCCATTGTGCCAGGTCCCGAATTTTGTCTTTGGTGCCCCATATTCCATGGGTACCCTCACTATGCCAGTGCCAGAATATTGCCATTTATACTGTTCATATGCCACTGGTGACCATTATTTCAAGACTTACCTCTGTATGCCATGGTCAGACTTTCATTAGGTTTGACACCCTCCAATATATCAGGTTGTCATCATGTATGCCAGGATTTACCTCCAATGTGCTAGCACCAGCATTTTGCCAAACATTTTCTCAAATATGCCAGTATTTTTCCATGGGTTCCCCATATGCAATAATTACCTCTACAGACCAGCCAACTCAGATGATACCACAGTGTGACACACAATATCAGCTCCCTTCACACGGTCACCCTGTGAGGAGCCAATATCACAAAGTGGCTGGGAAAATGAGCTAAAACCACTGTAAACAGTATATTTCAGCTCGTTTTAGGAGGTTTTAAACAGCTGATGTCCATTAAGGGGTGTGAAAGCACCCCAGGACATCGGTACCAGCCTCAGCAAGCTTTAATTCATTGTTCTGCAAGAGGGGGTTTGGGTGGGGGGCTGCAGAAAAAATGCCTCATGGATACTTCTTGGCACGAGGCCCTACTCTCTCAAAGGCCCCGCCCCCTCCTCACACAGTGAGTTTTTGTTTTAGTTGGCAGGTCTGCCTCTAGTATACCAGAACCAGCATTTTACCATGGGTTCCAATTATGCCAAGAATTACTGCCAGTGCCAGCATTTGGTCACAAGTGTTTGTCATGTTAAGAATTGCCTCAAGTATGTCAGCACCAGTATTTTACTGTGGGTTTTTCTATAAAACAAGAATTACTTTCAGTATGCTAAGATACTCACAAGCATGAAACCAAATTCTCACTCACTCACATTCCCTCTCTCACACTCTCTAACACCTCTTACAATAATTCTTTCTTACTCGCGGTTGTTCTTTATCTCACTCACTCATTGTCACTCACTCATTCTAACTGGCACTCATTCCCACACATTATCACTCACTACCAGTTACTGACTCTCAAACACTTTCACTCACATGCTTACACATAGACACAGATGTTCACACATAGACATGCTCCCATACACGCATGCACCCTCTCACATAAACAAAGTTTCTCCTGCAAGCACACACACAGCATTCATTTAAAAGCCCTTTTTACTTATCCATGCTGGCACCAAAGTTCCCATTCCAGCTACTTGTGCTCCATTATGTATTACATTAGTAGTGAATAATAGAATATTATTCACTATTAGTATAATGAAAAATTTGCAGAAAACAAGAAGTGCGCAGCAGCCCCTGTGTTTTTGGCATTCATTTTGACCCCTCTAAGGCCACATGTCGCATAGGCAGTACCATTGGTCACAAGGGTAAGCCAGGACCCATGATGACCCCTAAATGACGTTCATGATGGAAATGTTTATTCTCTGAAGTACAGTGATAAACGACTCTGGAGCATAGGGAATGTAGACTATTAACAGCTATATTCATGAAGCCAAATTGCGATCGCAATAGCTGCGAAAAAGCAATTGCGATCGCAATTTTAAAGAAAAGGTATTCAACAAACAAAATTGCGAAATCGCTAAATTTTTTTGCAAAATCACAATGAAATTCACAGAAACCAGGAAGAATACAATCAGCGAATCGGTAATAGCGAGAATGCAGGTATTCTGCGAATAAAAGTGCGAAATCGCAAAGAAATCGCTATCGCAATTCATGAAAAATCGCAAATAGCGAAAAAACCCAAAATCGCATTTAGCGACGCGCAAATTAAGGAGAACCCAAACCAGGTGGTAACCATGAAAAAAAAAAACACATCTGTAAAAAAGTATTGCTAAGTACCCACAGGTGCTGGCTTGAACAAACACTCTTAAGGACATGCAGCTGGAGCCTCAGTACTCACACAATGCCAGGACTCTACATGGTGGTCAGGCGGCGAAGGCTACAGCGAGCAGCATGGAACAGACGACGTATCCAGGAGCGGATATTCCGTCAGCGGGTCACCCTACTGGGCCAAACCAGGGAGCAGATCTACGCAAAGTACCGCCTAAGTGGGGCAATGATAATGAAGCTGATCCGGGACCTAGACCCCCTGCTGCAGCACCCAACAAGGAGGACCAACGCCGTCCCCACACATGTGCAGGTATTGTGCAGCCTGCACCTACTGGCCTCCGGAAGCTTCCAGGGAATAGTCGCTGTTGCAGGGGGAATATCCCAGCCCACCATGTCCCGCTGCCTAAGGAGTTTCCTGGAGGCCATGCTGACCCGCCTACACCACTACATTTCATTTCCCACCAGCCAACAGGACTTGAACGAAACCAAGCAGCAATTTACAATGTGGCCCAATTTCCACACATCATAGGATGCATTGACTGTACCCACATCCACATCTGCCCACCTGCACAAACAGAATACATGTATCGGAACCGCAAGTCCTACCACTCCCTCAATATACAGATGGTATGCAATTCAAAGACAATCATCACGGACATAGTAGCACAGTACCCGGGGAGCACACATGACTCCTTCATATTCCGGCACAGTGGCCTCCACACACGACTGGCCAGGGGAGACTTTGGTGAAGGACACCTACTGTGTAAGTACACATGCCACACAACAGTACAAAATGCTAATGACGCTGCGCTGCACAGGCACTCACCCTCTGCTCCTATCATGCAGGTGACAGCGGCTACACTCTCCGTGAGTACCTACTCACCCCATACCTGAATCCAGCAACACCACAGCAACGGCGTTACAATGTAGCACACATACGCACAAGAAATTGCATTGAGAGGACATTTAGCCTTTTGAAGAGCAGATTCCGCATACTGCACAAGACTGGTGGGGCCATCAAATATGATCCTGAGGTCTGCTGCCGCATCGTGGCCGTGTGTGCTATCCTACACAACATTGCTACCAAGCGCAGGATACCTGTAGACATCTCAGGCAGTGAGTCAGAAGGGGACAATCGGCCACCTGCACATGTGCGTCACGCACACGGGGAGAATCCAGCAGAAGGACACAGGCGCCGCAACCAAATCTGCATGAACTATTTCTAGGGGACCCACTCCCCACACCCATTACTCAACTCATGCATGATGACATTAATAATGACATGAGGCACTTTACGTTATTCAGAATTTTAGTTACTGTTACTGCACAATAAACATGGCATTCCGAAAAGTGTGCAAAGATTGACATATTGCGTCATATGTCCAGGTTAGTCTGTATGGCATGCTTGTTGTGTCAGCATGTGGCCTCATTGGAATGCACCACAGTTCAGTGGCGTCTCCTGGTAGTTGCCCCAGACCTCCTCTGTACGTCCTCCTCCTGATTTTGCCGTGCGGCGGCAGAGGGCCTGCTGCTGCGGCGGTAGGGACTAACTGCTGTTGTGGCTTGATGATGCCTCACTGTTGTCGTCTGCCCCCCGCCTGGCCATGGCCACTGGCCTGCATGCCCTGCATGGCTATTGATATGTTCTCCAGGGCTCTAGCGACGTCCTGGCAGCACTGCACCATTTGCACCTGCATGGCCAGGGATCGTCGCGAGAGCTGGGAGGTGGCGTTAGCAATGATGTGATTAGACCTCGTGTACGCCGACAGGCGGGTCAACAGTTGTCGGTGTCTGCGGCAATTGACATCCCGCTGCCTGGACATTGCCTGAGTGTTGGTCTCCACAGCTGCTGTCATTTGTGCGACGTTACGTGCCGTCTAATCCAGTTGGAGGTGGATGGCGGCTAGGTGTCGGGCCTGGGTCTGGTGCACACTCAGCATCCTGCGCTCAATAGAGAGCCCACCTGCTCGAACAATTCTGCCCCTGCCAGCGCGGGATGTGTTGGTGCGCGGCTCCCTGACCAGACCGCTCGTCTGGCTCCTCACAGCCGCAGGGCGGCAGGTTTGTTGGCGACCTGCTGCTGGTGTTGCAGTGCGCACTGGTGGCTGTGTGCTGCGTGGTGCTACTGCAGCGCCTGTTGTCACGGGGTGGCACGGGCCACAGGGGCGGGTGGAGGGATGACCGGTGTTGTGGCAGCTTGCCCTGATGGTCCGGGTTGTGGAGTATGGTGTGTATCCCCCTCTGTGTCCTCCGTGTTCTCCTCAATCACCAGGGCCTCGCTGTCAGTGCTGGGGACATCAGCGCCACCTGTGATGTAAAGTGGACGTTGATTAGTGGCATGTTCCGTACACAGTTAGGCTTGCTACATGCATGCAGTCTACCATTCCCTGTCTGGCTGCAGGATTGACTGTCACAGGACATGTGGGGCTCTATGGTACAGGTTGGTAATTGTGGGCAGACTACATGTCCCACAATGCAATCGCGCTATGGAGCTGTACATTGGCTGCATGCTTGGGGTTTGTAATGGGATGCACTGGAGTCGTGGACAATGTTAGGGGACAGGGGGTTGCAGTCGCATGGCACTTACCTGGTGTGTCTTGGGTGGGTCGGGAGGAGTCAAGCCGGGTCACACCCACGCAGGCCTGTGGGTCGATGGTCTCCTCGACCTGGTCCTCCAGTGGGGTGTTCGGTGGGATGGTGGGCTCCCCTCCACCTGTCGCCAATTGCTCCCCCAGCCTCTCTGCAATCTTTTCTTTTGCCCACCCTCTCAAGTCATACCAGTGCTTTTTCAGCTCGTCCACCGAGCGCTGGGTCACCCCCACGGCATTCACTTTGTCGCGGATGTGCAGCCATATGCGTCTTTTGTCCGCCTCTGGCACCCTTCGGGAGTCTTTGCCAAATAGGCGGTTGTGATCCCTGGAAACTCCTTCAATTAGGTGTTCGAGCTCCTGCTCCGAAAACTTTATTTTGCGCTTCCTCCCACTGGTGGAAGCTCCTGTTGCATCCTCTGCCATGCCTGCCACTGTGGTGTCTCCTGCTGTAGTCCTCTGGGAATGCTGGAGGGGAGCTCTGCTACTGCTGCCTGTGCTTCAGCCTCTCACTGCTGAATGAGGGTGGGACCTGCCTACTTCCTGGTTGTGATGTCATCACTGTGCTCAGGATGCGACTTCCCGTTTTTGCGATCTCGCAGTTAGCGAGATCGCAATTTGCGATATCGGTAATTGCGAAATCGCAATTTCAACATGGGTATCGGCCGATTCTGCGATTATTTACCGATTTCTGCCTTCTCGCAATCGGCGATTGCGGCCGCTTGCGAATCGCATTTTTTAATCGCAAAACTTCATGAATGCCGTTCTGCGATTTCTAAATTGCGATTCGCATTTACTCGCAATTTAAAAATCGCAGAATTGGACATTGATGAATCTGGCTGTAAATGTTTAACTTATAGAGTTGACGATAGTCTGTAGTTATGATTATTTCACTCATCATTAAAAAGGACCTTACTTTTCTAATAAATGTAATACTTTGTCATACATTTAGTGCATTCAGCTAAGATTTATTATCTCACATTTCATACTGATCTGCTCAGTATGGAAAAATTAAAGGGAAGTCAAAATGTATGGTTTGTCCATTCTGGTTCCAAAGGAATTTAGTAAACTGTACTGAAAACAATTATACCAAGCTTGTCACGAAAATAGAACTTTGCACAGAATAGATCTCTTATGTGGTTTGGTGTTAATCCACTTACTAATGTTTGGGATAACTGCTTTACAAAAAGGTGTTTGATGGACTTTGTAGGGTTTCAATTAAAGGTACTTAATAGCATATACACTGAATCACCAAAATGCCTGGGTAGCAGATGTGCTATCACACACACTTTACCTACAAATGACATCAAATTGTGACTGCTTCTCCCAACCTAAGCCCCCTCCTCCACACACATCCTCCTATTTCCTACATTGGGTCTTTGGAAGGGAAACAATGTGGAAACTGAAGAAAGTAAACAGGGCCCTTTAAGTACTATTTCCTTTCTATTCATGGACATGCCTTTATGCCGACTGAAATCAGGGGTCGCACGGCCAACAACAGAAGTAGGAAAGGTGAAGGTAAGGTAGACAGCTGGTAAACTGGTGACCCCCTAATTGATGTTCTTGCTTAACTTTATAAATATATTTAGTGCTGTTTAATAAAAGGTGCATGAAAATTGCACACACATACGCCCTCTTCACGAGAGATCTGAAATTCCTGATGCCAAAGATACCCAATGAACTATAAGTGTTGGGAGTGGTCAGAAAGCTTACTTTGCTGTTATCTTTTTGCACAATTCGACTAATCTGCATGAAATTTGGCAGCTAGTTACCACAACAGCCCAGTACTTATATCTCAAGTTCCATGCAATTCCAAGAAGGGGGAACAAAGTAAAAAAGGAGATCAATAAAGTCAAGTTTCATGCAAATCCATCAAGTGGGGGAATGTTTAAGGGGAGAGCAAAAAAATAAATATTTCCCTTTTAGACTGCATATGAATTTTAGCTCTCTGCTACTGCAAAAACTGCTTACCAAAAATACAACAAACTTGTGTTGAAACTAGAACTTTATACAGAATACTCAAATTTGTTGTGGGTAGGTGTAGATTACACTAGTAGTTTCTGTAATATTTCTGTTACAAAAGGGTGTTGGTTGGTCTTCAAGTTGTTAAACTCATAGATGCATTTACAGTTTTAATTTGGAGTCTGGATCTGAAAACAAAGCAAAATAATACATTAAATACACAAATCCAATTGGACTGAACATATTTTTTCCATTTGTCCAATGTGGGATCTGCCAATCCTCAAAGAAGAAATCAGGCAAGAAATCTGACTGGCTGGCTGAGAGAGATTTTTTTTTGTTGCAGCCATCATTAAGTGGTACACTGGATGCCTTTATAACTTGCCTTGCAGTAAAAAAGGTGGCAAGCATAATTGAATAGAAAGAACATCCCCTGATCACAGGGGTGGTGTTGGGGGAGGAGTTCCGGAGGCATAAATATTGCCCTAAAAAATAGACCAAGTACACCAACACTACTGTGTGATTTGTGGCAATGCCTGCAAATGCACAAATCCACAGAGGCACCATTTTCTATTTATGCACTTTCAGAATCCAGCTATGATTCGTGGAGCTCAAAGAGAAAGCCTTATCCGCAGATTCACAGCAATATTTTTCATCAGATAACCAGGACCCAGATCTGTGAAGTTCAATAAATGATGGGGTACTGCATATAGAGCTTAGGAGTAACCCTTCACCCTACAGATAGCTGCAGCCTGTGCAGGTAAGAGCGGTGGGGCCGGGTTGGGGGGGGGGGGGGGTGGAGATTTCCACGAACGACAAGGGAAAATTAAAAGAATAAGGAATTTTCCCTCATCATCGTCCATCAAAATCCAACCCGGCCCCTCCGCTCTTACCTGCACGGGCCGCGGCTGCCTGTGTAGGGTCAAGAGGTCCTCCTATGCTCTATATATGGGCTGCTGCTGACTACTTTTTTTTTTTTTTATTGAGATGGATTAGAATACAAAAAAACGATCATAAATACAGTTAAAATATCAGCTGGATAAAAAGATATCATGACAGAATACATGAGAATTTAAGGAAAAACATATATACACAAATGCATATTTCTTATGGGCTATAAAACGATCAGCTTAGAGGAGAGTACATTTAAGATTATAAGAAAAGATAAAACACATTATCTTTATGTACGTTACATACAGACATGGACTCATCAATTTCATCATCTTGTTTTCCTCCAATTACTAAGAGGTGCCCAGATTTTTTTTACCATACTCTTTCTTCTTTTGTCCCTTGAAATTATATAAACACTCCTCAATATTATGGATCCCGAGCAGTCTAGTTAGCCACATCTGAAATGAGGGGGCTATTGGATCTTTCCAGGCCGCCGCTATTAGAATTCTTAACACTGCAACACACAGAAAGATAAAAGCTTCGGCTTCATGTGCAACTTTAAGATTTTCATCCCTGCCAATTAACACAGTAGTTGGGGATAGAGAGATTTGGCACTCTAGCAGCCCCGATAAAAACTTCTCCATTTCAGTTAAAACAGGTTTAAGATTTGGGCAAGAATAAAACATATGAGTTAGATCTGCTGGACCATGGTTACATCTTGGACATCTGTCTGTATCCCTTTTACCCCATTGAAACAACTTCGCGGGGGTGTAATATAAATTAAAGATCATCTTGTAATGTTGTGTTTTTAGGTTGGTTGCTCTTAATATTTTCTTATTTAAAGCCAGGGCATAGTCCACATCTACATTTGGATCCCCTATTCTAAGAGCCCAGGCGTTTTCTACTTGCGCAACATCCTCTTCCATGCCCTGTAAAAGATGACCATACCCTATTTTAATCTTTCTGCCCCCATTCCTTATATATTGAACAATCGGGTTTAACTCCTGCATAGAAATCCTAGGTCTTATAGATTTCACTGTTTGTTCTAACTGGTTATACAGCATCCAGTGATTCGTTGGGATACCATATCTTTGTTGCAGGACCTCAAACCCTAACAAGTCATCTTTACACATAACGTCACCCAAACATCGGATACCCAAACTTTTCCAAAGGGCGCTATTCCTGTTCTGTCCAAGATGTATGAATGGGCTTGAGTTCCAAAGGTCTAAAGTTCCATTGATCTTAGGAATCTTAAGAAATTTCAGCATCAACTTCCATACACCCCAAACACTTAACATCACTTTACTTTTACTCCTCTTGTAGTACCGCACGTTAACTTCCCGAGTTAAAATCCCCATAGCTTTTTCACCAATTAATACTTCGTAAATTGTGGGAGTTCTGGGAGTACCAGGCAACAGTGCGGGAGTGTCATAACACAATAGATGTTTCATATGCAACAATAAACAAACCTAATGATACAGTCTTAAGTTAGGAGCCGATAGCCCTCCTCCCTCTAGTGGTATTGAAAGTCTAGCTAGCGATCTTCTCACTTTACCGTATTGCCATAGGAACTGTGAGAACACTGATTCCATTTTTTTCATCAGGGCTTCATCAATTAATAAGGGAATAGCACGGAATAAATACAATAATTTTGGAAACATTGTCATTTTAAGAACATTCACTCGACCGATCAAAGACAGATGTAGTACATCGATTCTTCTCAGATCCTTATCCATTGCCGCTAGTACCGGCGAATAGTTTTCCTGGATGATTTTACCCACATCGGCATTGATTTTAACTCCTAAATAAACTGCAGAGTCGACATATCTTTGATCCCTTTTCTGAATATTCTTTGTACAAATTATCATAGTTTTCTCAGTATTGAGTTTATAACCTGAATATGTCCCAAACTGCTGAGCCAAGTTAGTTAGTTCCTGTATTGCCATATCCGGCTTGTTTGTAACAATTGCCAGGTCGTCCGCATACGCCAATAGCTTAGTAGTATGACCATGAGATATAACAGAGGATATTTTATCATCATAGCCATGTCACCCCCTGTAGCAGTGACAGCATCAAATAGTGATATAGCCCTAGCTGTATGTTCAGTAGTACCTCGCCCTGGGACGAACCCATGCTGCCAGGGTGAGACAAGTTGGCCTATAATCCCTCCTAGCCTCTTAGCCCATTTTTTTGAATATAATTTCGCATCTGTATTTATTAATGATATCGGCCGATATGAGCCGGGATTCTCCTCTGGCTTTCCCTTTTTATGAAATACCACAATATTGGTCTGTTTCCACGTATCCGGAATAATACCTGAGCAGATAACTCCATTAAAAAGATCTTCAAGTATAGGAAGAATTTCATCACTCAGAGCCCTATAAACCTCAATTGGGATCCCATCTGGGCCAGCCGCTTTACCCAATGCCAGTTCACTCAAAGCATTTTTTATCTCCTCAATTGTTATATCCAATTCCAATCGAGCTCTATCCTCCTCCTCCACCCTTGGTGTTATAAGAACCTGGTCTTGCATGAGTGGTACCACTCCTGGCTCCTGATCGTAAAGTTTTTGATAAAATTCTTGGAACGCCTGTATTATAGAATTTGGGTCAGTATATTCTCTCCCATTGTATTTGATCTTACCAATTTTATTTCGATTCGAATCTTGTCTAATACGCAGTGCTAATGCTCTACCAGCCTGCTCACCAGTCTCATATCGCCTTGCTCTTTGTGACTGATATTCACATATCTCTTTCTGAGTGATTATTTTTAAGAGGTCACCCTTGACCCTGGCCATATTTCTAATAGTCTCCTCACTATCTTTACCGGTTGTTATTTCATCAATATGATATCTCTCTATTTCTGCCAGATCTACGATAAGCTTATCTATCTTGCTTTTATCCTCTTTCCTTATTCTTGCTGCACAGCTAATCGTCTCTCCCCTTAATGCAGCTTTAAACGACTCCCAAACACCATTTCTGGAGGCACTATATCTATTACATTCAAAAAATTCCTTTGTCCATCTTTTCATGTGCTTTAGATACCTTTCATCATTTAATAATTTCCTATCAAATGTCCATCTAGATATTTTGCTTTGTACACTGGGAACTTTATATGAGAGTATCAGAGGATTATGATCGGAAATTATTCTTGGTAATTTCTGAATATTAACTTTACCAATCTCCCCTATTGTAACAAAAAAATAATCCAACTTAGAATACTTTTGTGCTGGATGGGAGAAATATGTATACCCTCGATCACCTGGCATCTTTTCTCCCCATACATCTACCAAGCCATGAGACTGGATCAAGGAGCTTATGGCTGCGTTAACCTTTCGTTTGCGGCCTATATATTTATTCCCCTGATGCCAGTCTGCAGAAATATTCATATCACCACAAACTATCATTGGGGCAGTCCAGTTAGCCAATTCCTCTTCTAATTTATCATAGATCATTGGGTCATCCTCATTCGGACCATATATTACACATAGTGTGAACCCCATATTCATTTCCGCTAATAACCATCTTCCTGAACCATCTGTTTTAATGCATTTCACTCCGCCCAGATGACTTTTAGCTAATATAGCCACTCCTCTGATCATTGATGATTGAGTGGAGCATCCAATCAGGGTATACCCATACATTTCCAAGATCTTCCTTTTATTCCAGGGAATATGGGTCTCCTGAATACAGACTATATCAATATTATTTGTTCTAACCAAATGGCTCAATCTCTGCTGCTTCTTCCAATCATTTAAACCACCTGCATTAATAGTGCAAATTCTAATGTCTGACATATTTTGAGTATTTACCTTTCCTACATTGACTATTATCCAAATAACTGATATCAACCCGAAAACTATTCCTTTCCATCTCGTGATTTTTCAAAATTTTCAACCCCCCTTCCCTCCCCTCCCCCACCCACTCCTCCCTCTGCACTCTCTCCCTCCCCCTGCCGGGCTCCAGGATGGAGCCCCCCTCAACCACCCCCCTTGTCTAGAGGCGCTCAGACCGCTGGTCTGTGCACGTGATGGTTGCAGCTCAACGTGAGGAGAAGGGACCTTTAGAACTTAAAGAGCCTTCTCCATTCCCCACTACACTACAAATGTTTTTTTTTCCCATTTTTTTTTTCCCCCACCAAAATTTACATTATGATCCATTATAATCCCCTACCATTTCAAATTCCCTCCACCAAACACACTATCTCCCTGTTTAGAATATTCCGTTTTATCCATCCTCCATTAATGAGACACAAACATAAGAATATTTATCAAGACCACCCCTGTACTCGGTTCCTTATATATAGAAACATTGTATATCAACAGCCCCAATTCCCAACTGGGATTAACATTTTAACAATCCAAATGCTCCATCTACGGCATCAAAAACTCTTTAGCTTTAATCTCCGAGGAGAAGTAGAATGTTTTTCCGTCTTTAATTATCTTGAGTTGAGCGGGGTTGATCAAATAGGCCTGCATACCCTTGTCCTGAAAAGGTTTGATCATCTGCCGTAATCTCCAGCGTCTCTCAACTGTGATATGACAGAAGTCAGGGCGAACAAAAAAGGTATGGCCATCAACTGTCTTTTTTTTATCAGGTCTCGCCCTCTCAGAGATTGCTTGTCTCAAATTGAAGTTGCCCAGAAAAATTTAAATTGCCCTAGGCTTGTCTCCCTCCTTCGCATTTTTATAGATGTTGGCTGGGGTACGATGTGCCCTCTGAATCTCCCTGTCAAAATCCCAGTCTTTCAGATCCATGAAGGCAGACTCAAAAAGTTTAACGACAAATGATTTCATGTCTGTACCCTCTGCCCCTTCAGGAATTCCGAGGATACGAAGATTGTTCTGACGCGATCTATTTTCTAATGACTCCAGTTTCCACTGAATATCGGTAAGCTGTTTTGCTTGCGTATCAACTTTACTGACTGCGGCTGCTGATTCAGTTTCTGTGGAGACCACTCTGTCTTCCAGATTGTTCACTCGCTCGCCCAGGTTCACACAAGCCTTAGTCAACTTTCTAACCACCCCTTGCATTTTTCTGACAGCCGCCAGAGACTTACGGCTCTCTTGCCTTGCTTCCTCTCTATGCGCCAGTATCTCCTGGTGAATAACCTCCAGGAGGGACATTTGTGCTGATTCCCCATCTGGGCTGTCTAGGGTAGCATTCGACTGTGGTGACTCTCTTTTCTGGCTATGAATTTTCGTTCTCACCACCATTTTTACAGCTGTGCTTGGGGGGCTACTTTCCTCAGGTTCCAGATCGCTGCCAGTGTCTATGTCACTGATATCTTGATCCAAGCTATCCTCTCCTTCCTCCGACCATTCACCACCCTCAGATACAGAGAAAAATGCCTCACTTGGAGCTTCTTTTTTACCGCAGTTGCTCTCCCCAGTATCATCCTCCAGGATCTCTTCTAACCCTCGATGTATTGCTTTGCTATTAACCAACTGATCCGCTGCTGGATTCTCAGCTTGCTACTCTTCCCCTTCCACAGTTACGACAGTATTTAACTGTTCAGCAAGACCCTCAACTGTAAGGTCAGGGGATGTGAGGTTCCGTGACGATTTGAACCCGTGTTTTCAATATTGTCGGAAATACATAATATTGGTATCAGCGAACCGCAAATGATCCATTTAGCATATCCTAGTGTTTTCGCTATGCTACGAGCAAGAGCACTCCTGTTATGAACACATTTCTGATCTACCCACGGCATCCATCTTAGATCATGGCCGCCATTTTGTGTTTCTTGCCCTCACATACGCAATAACCTCTGATCACTTCATTTCGATTAAGGACACGTAGCCTTAGCCGGAGATTCACCTCTCTCATGACACGTGCACCTTAAACCAGATCACGCTGTAGCTACATGACTCGACAAAGGCTGCCTCCTCTGCCTGAGGCCAGCCCAACTGAACTGGTTCTCGTGTCCATTGTCCTGATCACGATTAGGTGGCCGAAGCCGGTAGCCTTGCCCATTTACGACCCACAAACATCTCTTATCCCGCTTTTCTATCTTCCACACCTGGCTCTGTTTCTTTCTTTCTGAATCTTTATTAGGGGGAGGTAACGAAATTTACGATGAGGCGGTCCGGCTCTTGAATGCAATATTGACAAGGGATTGTGATGAACTAGTGGGAACCCCTCTTCATAGATGTTTGGTATCAGATTTTATCGACGGTTCCTGTGTACGCCAAATATTTATTGTTTGTGACACAAAGGTTTTGGGAATGTACTAACATGTGAAGAATTCGCCTGAAGGCCAAAATTTAGTATATAAGGAGCAACCCTCTTTGTACAATTTGAACAGGCTCCTAGCTACTGCCCATGCGTAGTTTCTGTGACTTCTGTGTCCCTGCAGTAATAAACCTTTGGTCTTTGACGCCACCATTGAGAAGCCCGTGTTTCTGTTCATTTGCGCACCAAGGCAGGTGGAACTCCGGGGTCTTTGGGTGTTGTTCCCTGACACCTCTGGACGGAACCAAAAAGTCCAGAACTCCAATTGGCGCCCAACGTGGGGCGACGTCATTCGGTACCGGTCCAAAAGCCTGAAGAGTTCGAGAGGCTTCGTGTGAAGATTCCTGAGGGAGGCGCCCCACTTCATCGATCCCGGCATATCGCAAAAGTGGCCCGAAGTTCTCTTCCACGAGGGTTTCCCGTTCAGGACGGCTGCAGTGGGCCGTTGCCTTGACCGTCGCCCTGTCTTGGACCCGAGGTGCAGTCCTTAGTACAGCGAAACGTGACGGGTTTCTCCTTGGTGACGTCTTCAGTGCCTCAGTTAAGTATTTAGTGGTTGCTAGTTGGTTACTTCGTGAGGGTTGCTAAAATCCTTTTCGGTTCTTGGTTTGGTTTGGTTTCGTAAGATTATCATTGGTTGTTCTGGTCACGATAATCTATTTGGTTTAGTTTGGGTATCGATACATCAGTTCGTTTTGGTAGGCCTTAAAAGTTCTTGGTTCAAGTGCACATATCTGTTTAGTGTTTTGTTTGTTTTGTGTCCCGGACTGAAAAATGGTAAGTCGGAGAAATTGTATGTTGTCGTGTTTTGGTTGCAACAGTGACTCACGATTGGAGGACTCATGTCTGGTTCCTCCGATTGGGACTCCCCTATATGACTTATATTGTAAACATGGTGTGGGTCCTATATCCTATAATGAGGTGTGGGTCCGCTACACCGAGAAAGACGGTGTCCTTAGTTGGCCACTGCATGGTAGTTTTGAACCCGAAATTCTTGATAATTTAGAAGCGAAATTGTTTAGGAAGAAAGCCCGGCCGGCAATGTTTGATTCTTTCCGTTACTGGCGAAAAGAATCCAAACAGAGAGAAATGAAGAGATTAAAGAAAGAACAGAAAGAGAAAGAAGAGTTGACTCTAGAGCAAGCAACTAAACAGCTGCAAGATAACGAGTGTGAGAAGGCTATAGAGGTGGCCATTAGAGAGCATAATTTAGCGATCGACAAGTGCTACCCTGCCTTGCCATCGAAAACGGCTAAGATACTGGAGGATTCAGAAAACGATCCTCTGTTGTCTTATCTGTTACGGTCACCTCCACCGTATGCACAAGGTGCTACGGCTCCACTTGTACCAAATGTTCAATTGCCGGTTGCTGGACAACCTGGTATTGCTGCCCCTCAGAATCAAGTTCCTGTACCTCCTGTGATTAATGTAAATGTTCCTATGGCTCCTCCTCTTCCTGGATTGCCGACTTCTATACCTGTATCTGTCTCGCTTACACCTACTGCCTCACAAACTATTTTTCTCGATACTCCTACTGCCTCGCTATCTGTTCCTACTTCCACTGTGTTTTCTACGTCTGCGAGTGTGTTGACTCCACTTTCTGTGCGTCGAAGAATCACTGATTCTGTGTCTAATATGCTGTCTCCTTTCTATAAAACTTTAATTAAGACTCCTACTTCTGACTCTGTTCAGAGACGTAGTCAGCATCCAAGCACTGAGGAACGGGGAATTTTAGATTCCACGGCTCTCAGATGGATTTCGAAAAGTAGGAGATATAGTACGAAAGATGTGTTAGATACATTTATGCAGTGGAAGGAACCAACGCAACGGTACGTCTTTGATGAGATGTGCTCGTTGTTACGTGAGGAAATAGAGGAAGATGATATTGAATCGAATTTAGAAGACTTAATTAAAGTTCAGAAAGAGTTTGCTGCTGGTATGATAGTAGGTGAAAATATAGAAGAAGCGATGGAACTGATTTTAAGTTATAGGAATGATCCATCTCTTCGTTCACCGAGAGATTTAGAGAAAGGTAAGACGAAGCTGAGTCGCCAATATCCAATGAGGGAGGTTCCTCCGATTTGGCGCGATGCTGTGCAAGCTGATGCTATTAATGGTATTGCTGCCGCTCCGGCACAATTCCAGAGAGTGTGGATACACATTCCGTGGAAGCGAGCCGAAGTGCTAGCAGTGAAACAGGCCTTGCCAGATCCGCGTAAGAATCCTGCTGGATATTACAAGGAATTAACGCAGACGGTTGAGGCTTGTATAATGAACTTAGCAGACATTGATATGTTATTTGGAAATGTAGTTCCGCAACCAGTGTGGGCTAAAATTCGTAGGGAAGATCATCAAGTAGCCTTAGGTGGTGATTGGGCAGCTATCACTGCAGCGGGTGGTCAGCAAACGGGTGGTGCAAAACCTGAACCCCTAATTGCTAATCTTCCGGGTAGGATAATTGACTTAATGAAGACTCTGATGCCTGCATTGCGTGTTAATTGGGACAAGTTATCCGCATGCAAGCAGAAGAAAGATGAAAGTGTCTCCGACTTTTTCACGAGGTTCGAAGAGACTTTTGTAGATCATAGTGGTCAGGATATGAGCACTGAAGGGGGACAGAGACTGTTTGTCGATAAATTTGTGCATAATTTGCTACCTGAATTATGCAATAAATTAAAGGATTCAGAGAGTGCGTGGGCTGTTTCTACAACTGCGCAAATACTTGCAACTGCACAATATTACGAAAATAGGGATAAAGAGGAAAAAGAGAAATCAGACAAGAAAACGAAAGATTTAAAGACTAAAGTTCTTTTGCAACAGGCGTATCCGCCTCGCACAAATCAGTCTAATATGCAACAAGGTTCGTATCAGAGGACAGATTATAGTTCACCGAGGCCTCAATACCAGTGGAACCAGTGTGCGTATTGTAAGAAAGAGGGTCACTACAAGAATGAATGTCCGGTCTTAGCGCAAAATAATGCAGCAGCAGCTCAGAGAGGTCGTGGTGGTTTTGTGCAGAATTCTAGAGGTCGAGGGCGAGGTGCTATGCCTCCACAGACGAATGATCGTCCTTCCAATCACTTTGATCAAAGAAATGGACAGTCAGCCCAGCAAAATAGATCTCAACAATATCTTGTTGAAGACTATTGTGAAGTGGATGAAGGATTTCAGCAAAATGGGTACTAGGACAGCCATGGACAGAGAGAGGGAGTAGTATCAGTTCCAGTAGATCAGAGTGGGCCTTATGTCGCAGTAGCAACATCAGGTGTAGTCGAACCGTTTCTGTTGGATACTGGTGCCGCAAAAAGTTCTATCATTCATGCGAAACTCCCTGGCGCACCTTTGTCTGGCTCAACAAATGTTTCTGTAGGTTTTTCAGGCGCCCCTGTTTACAACCCTATATCTGGTCCTTTGTCTATTTCTGTTGGACCGTGTCAATTGAAAGCACCTTTGATTTTGACGACGGGTTGTAATGAAAACCTGCTTGGTTTAGACTTGTTAAAACGACTATATGCGACATTGTACTGTTCTCCGGAAGGAGTACAGCTTACATTGGGTAAAAGAATCACCTCTCCGATGTACTTGTCAATGAATGCACTTCCACCAGAGCTGCGTTCACTCCCTGATTCTCTTTGGGCGACTGGTCCTAATGATGTAGGCCTTTTAGAAATACCACCATATGTAGTAACTTTGAAAGCCAATGTAAAGTTTCCAAGAATTCCGCAATACAAAATATCTAGTGAAGGTGAGCGTGCACTTTTATTAATTGTGCAAGATTTGATTAAGAAAGGTGTGGTTGAAGAAACTAGAGGAAATGTTTGTAATAGTCCTGTATTACCGATTTTGAAACGAACTGATCCTACAAAGCCTCCAGTATATAGGTTTGTTATTGACCTTAGAGAAGTTAATAAGATTGTGGTCCCACAGTTTCCTGTGGTTCCAGACATTACTGCCTTGTTAACATTGATTCCTGCTACAGCCACTTGGTTTTCAGTTATCGACTTGAAGAATGCCTTCTTCAGCATTCCGATAGCCGAGGAAAGCAGAGATATTTTTGGCTTCTGTCTAGGAGGTCGCAGTTTCAGATTTAAACGCGCTCCACAGGGCTACTGTGAGAGCCCATCTATTTACAGTCAAGCATTAAAAAGCCAGTTAGACTCCTTTGTCCTTCCTCCAGGTTCTGCTCTAGTACAGTATGTAGATGATCTTCTAGTGGCTGCCGATGACAAGGAAACTTGCAAAGCAGCTACAGTTTCGTTATTACATCACTTGTCTAATTTGAATCACAAGGTATCACCTTCTAAGATGCAATACTGCTGCCAAGAAGTGACCTACCTAGGTCATCTCTTGTCAAAGGAGGGAAGGAAGTTGACCCCAGAGAGAATAAAAGCAATCACGCAAATGAGTGTTCCACGCACACAGAGAGAAGTACGTGCCTTTTTAGGTATTACCTCTTACTGTAGGCAGTGGATCCCGAATTTTTCTCTTTTAGCGAAACCATTGGTAGCTTTGACTGGGAAAAATGTTCCGAGTCCGGTGCCATGGTCTGATGAATGTCAAAAGAGTTTTTCTGAGTTACGAAAAGCATTGTGTTCAGCTCCTGTATTGGGTACACCTGATTACAGTAAGCCATTCACGCTCTACGTTCACGAGAGAGAAGGTTGCGCGTTGAGTGTTCTGACACAGAAATTTGGTGATAAACAACGCCCTTGTGCGTATTTTTCATCAACATTGGATCCGGTAGCTAGAGCGTTACCTAGTTGTTTGAGAGCTACAGCGGCAGCTGCGGCTTCCATTCGACAATCTGCTGGTTTGGTGATGAACAACATGCTAGTGGTCATGGTTCCTCATGCGGTGGATACACTCATGAACCGAACCAAGACACAACACCTTACCAGTGCGAGACTATCTGGTTACGAGCTGACATTACTAGCGAGTCATATTCTGATCAAAAGATGTAATGTATTGAATCCAGCAACATTGTTGCCGGCTAATCAAGAGTCGAGTGATTCCGAGCCACATGATTGTTGTTTTAAAACGGAGGAAGAGACAAAAGGACGAATTGACTTGAAGGATACTCCATTATCAGATCCAGATGGTACATTGTATGTGGATGGGTCATGTTTTAAATTGGAGAATGGTGATGTGACTGCTGCTTACGCAGTAACGACTTTGAAAACGATTGTGGAGACTGCAAGAGTGAGTCAGAATTCTGCCCAAGCTGCAGAATTAATAGCTTTAACGAGAGCGTGTGTTTTAGCTAAGGGAAAGAGAGTGAATGTTTTTACAGATAGTCAGTACGCATTTGGCGTGGCCCATAGTTTTGGCCGTTTGTGGAGAGAAAGAGGTTTCATTACGTCCCATGGGACTAAGATTCAACATGGTCAGCTAGTTAACGACTTGTTGGAATCTCTAACCTTGCCGACTGAAGTTGCGATTGTAAAGTGCAGTGCTCCTAAAGCAATCACGGATAATGTTGGTCGAGGAAATGCTTTTGCTGATGAAATCGCTAAACAGACAGCTAGAGACATAATGAGCAGAATGTATGTTGCTACGTCTGCAAGATGGATTGCTGAATCTGGAATGTGTGAGGATACAATGGAAAGTGTGAAAGAAATTCAGAAAGAAGCAACTGAGGAAGAGAAACGTGTATGGAGAGAGAGTACGGGCAAGTTAGATTCAAATGGGTGTTGGATTGATTTGACAGAACAGCAGCGTTGGATGTTGCCTGATGCGTATGTGCTTGCAGTGGTGACGATGGCGCATGGAGTAGCGCATATAAGTTCTAAAGGAATCTGTAAGATGTTGGCTCCAGTCTGGAAGAATGATGGGATCAGTAAGTGTGCAGAGAGAGTGGTGAAAAATTGTATGGTATGCCTGATGCATAATCCTGGCAAGGGAACTCCAACTCCTGCTGGTCACTTCGCTCCTCCTTCCTGCCCCTTTGAAGTGATTCAGTTAGACTTCATTCACATGGATCGCTGTAATAATTTGAAATATGTCCTGGTGGTGGTCTGTGCTTTTTCCAGGTGGATCGAAGCATACCCACTAAAGGACAATACTGCCCTATCAACTGCCAAGATTCTTCTCAAAGAATATTTCCCTAGGTATGGAATGCCACGGATTGTATGGTCAGATAACGGAAGTGAGTTTATAGGGAAAGTTATGCAGAGTGTGTGTGCCGGCCTAGGTTTGAAACAGAAGTTTCACAGTGCAAATCATCCCCAGTCTGCTGGTCTAGTGGAGGGTTACAATGGCACTCTCAAGCTGAAATTAGCTAAAATACAAGCATCCACAGGTTTAGCCTGGCCAGACGCACTTCCTTTGGCCCTGTTATCAACGAGAGCAACTGTACATTCTAGAGTAGGGCTTAGCCCTTACGAGATAGTCTTTGGCCGCCCGGCAAATATCTGGGGTGTGCCAAGGCCTAAGGAATTTTGTTCTCTAGAATATCCTATGTTGATAGACTATCTTTACGACTTGACTGCTAAATTGAGTCTTATTCATCAACAGGTTTTCGATGCTTTACCAAAGCCTCCGGAGAGTCCAGGGCATCAGCTGAAACCAGGAGACCTAGTAGTCATCAGAAACTTCGCGAGGACGAAGAACCTTCAGCCGAGATTCGTCGGCCCCTTTCAAGTCCTGCTTGCAACAAGAACAGCAGTTAGTGTAGCTGGACGCAAGCATTGGGTGCACGCATCCCATGTTAAGCGTGTCCCTTTGCCGCTTCCTTACGACGACTGGGTGAAGAAGGGAATTGGTTCCTCCGAATTTGAAAGCACGCCAAAATTCATCCCTTTCAGCGATGCCGAATTAATCACTGACACTCCAAGCTCTGACTCTCCTTCAGAAAAGACTCCTTTGAACACTGAACATTTGTCTCCTGCATCAGAAGAAACTCTGCCATCTGCGAACTTAAACACTGCAACAGCTACCAGTGAAACGCTATTTGCCGATCAGACAGTACCTGCGAAGCAAAGATATAATTTACGAAACCGTAAAATGGACAAATAAAGCAGGCAACTGCATATTGTGATATCTTGAAATATTGAACTTTTGCATTCAGCCAGGAAGTTTGCTATTGTTTTATTATTTTAAAATTGCCTTGCCGTCTGGGTAGCCGTAGGGTCGTGGCTGTGTGCCTAGTTGGATTTGCAGGGGTCTGACACAAGGTCAATCTTTCTGTTGGTTCTGGGAACTCCCAGGGCTGATAGAGGCATTTTCATCTACGTACACATCATCAGTGGTCGCGAGCGGATTGTAGAAGATGGAGCTTCCTGCGCTGCAACGAGAAAATGTGATTTACGTTCGCAGAAACAGACTTTACAGAATTCTTCATAGCAAATGCTTTTTGACGCAATGTGCCATTACATTTCTAATTGTTTTGATAACGTTGGTGGGTGGAATCGTTTTTGGTATAAGTTTGATTTATGTACCAGTAACTACAGTACCTCCCCTTAATCCTGTTACTTCTACTGTTTCCTCAATACACTCTTTTCATTCGTTTCCCGAACATGAGCAAGCCCGACGCTCAGAGTTCATTAACAACACTTTTGTACAGCTCTTGCACCAACACCAACTGGTAGTTAACACTACAGACTGCTGGGTGTGTGGCTTGATACCCCACACTATGGATAAAGGTATTCCTTATCTGGTTTTGCCTTTCAGCTACAATGGATCATTTCAGGCCCTTCAAACCATCTTTGCTTATGCCCTTGAAACCTATCCTCCGCGCCCCCCACGTTCCACTAAATATAACTCCTTTATGGAGTGGTTTTGGACTCTGATCTCAGCGTGGGGATGGAAGGTTCTAATGGTCATTGGTGTCATCTTAGTATTCCTCTTCTCATGTTGCTTGATTATCCAGTGTGGTCCTGCTCTGTGTAGTCTTTGTGCTGCAACCTGTTTTAAAAAACCACCTGCATTTGGAGAAAAGGCACGAGAAAGGATGATGATACAACAGCATGTCACTGACCTGATGAGCATAGAACTAGACTCTGACATAGACTGAGTAATTGCCTATGTAAGGGCAAAAGGAGGGTCTGAGGTTCCGTGACGATTTGAACCCGTGTTTTCAATATTGTCGGAAATACATAATATTGGTATCAGCGAACCGCAAATGATCCATTTAGCATATCCTAGTGTTTTCGCTATGCTACGAGCAAGAGCACTCCTGTTATGAACACATTTCTGATCTACCCACGGCATCCATCTTAGATCATGGCCGCCATTTTGTGTTTCTTGCCCTCACATACGCAATAACCTCTGATCACTTCATTTCGATTAAGGACACGTAGCCTTAGCCGGAGATTCACCTCTCTCATGACACGTGCACCTTAAACCAGATCACGCTGTAGCTACATGACTCGACAAAGGCTGCCTCCTCTGCCTGAGGCCAGCCCAACTGAACTGGTTCTCGTGTCCATTGTCCTGATCACGATTAGGTGGCCGAAGCCGGTAGCCTTGCCCATTTACGACCCACAAACATCTCTTATCCCGCTTTTCTATCTTCCACACCTGGCTCCGTTTCTTTCTTTCTGAATCTTTATTAGGGGGAGGTAACGAAATTTACGATGAGGCGGTCCGGCTCTTGAATGCAATATTGACAAGGGATTGTGATGAACTAGTGGGAACCCCTCTTCATAGATGTTTGGTATCAGATTTTATCGACGGTTCCTGTGTACGCCAAATATTTATTGTTTGTGACACAAAGGTTTTGGGAATGTACTAACATGTGAAGAATTCGCCTGAAGGCCAAAATTTAGTATATAAGGAGCAACCCTCTTTGTACAATTTGAACAGGCTCCTAGTTACTGCCCATGCGTAGTTTCTGTGACTTCTGTGTCCCTGCAGTAATAAACCTTTGGTCTTTGACGCCACCATCGAGAAGCCCGTGTTTCTGTTCATTTGCGCACCAAGGCAGGTGGAACTCCGGGGTCTTTGGGTGTTGTTCCCTGACACCTCTGGACGGAACCAAAAAGTCCAGAACTCCAATTGGCGCCCAGCGTGGGGCGACGTCATTCGGTACCGGTCCAAAAGCCTGAAGAGTTCGAGAGGCTTCGTGTGAAGATTCCTGAGGGAGGCGCCCCACTTCATCGATCCCGGCATATCGCAAAAGTGGCCCGAAGTTCTCTTCCACGAGGGTTTCCCGTTCAGGACGGCTGCAGTGGGCCGTTGCCTTGACCGTCGCCCTGTCTTGGACCCGAGGTGCAGTCCTTAGTACAGCGAAACGTGACGGGTTTCTCCTTGGTGACGTCTTCAGTGCCTCAGTTAAGTATTTAGTGGTTGCTAGTTGGTTACTTCGTGAGGGTTGCTAAAATCCTTTTCGGTTCTTGGTTTGGTTTGGTTTCGTAAGATTATCATTGGTTGTTCTGGTCACGATAATCTATTTGGTTTAGTTTGGGTATCGATACATCAGTTCGTTTTGGTAGGCCTTAAAAGTTCTTGGTTCAAGTGCACATATCTGTTTAGTGTTTTGTTTGTTTTGTGTCCCGGACTGAAAAATGGTAAGTCGGAGAAATTGTATGTTGTCGTGTTTTGGTTGCAACAGTGACTCACGATTGGAGGACTCATGTCTGGTTCCTCCGATTGGGACTCCCCTATATGACTTATATTGTAAACATGGTGTGGGTCCTATATCCTATAATGAGGTGTGGGTCCGCTACACCGAGAAAGACGGTGTCCTTAGTTGGCCACTGCATGGTAGTTTTGAACCCGAAATTCTTGATAATTTAGAAGCGAAATTGTTTAGGAAGAAAGCCCGGCCGGCAATGTTTGATTCTTTCCGTTACTGGCGAAAAGAATCCAAACAGAGAGAAATGAAGAGATTAAAGAAAGAACAGAAAGAGAAAGAAGAGTTGACTCTAGAGCAAGCAACTAAACAGCTGCAAGATAACGAGTGTGAGAAGGCTATAGAGGTGGCCATTAGAGAGCATAATTTAGCGATCGACAAGTGCTACCCTGCCTTGCCATCGAAAACGGCTAAGATACTGGAGGATTCAGAAAACGATCCTCTGTTGTCTTATCTGTTACGGTCACCTCCACCGTATGCACAAGGTGCTACGGCTCCACTTGTACCAAATGTTCAATTGCCGGTTGCTGGACAACCTGGTATTGCTGCCCCTCAGAATCAAGTTCCTGTACCTCCTGTGATTAATGTAAATGTTCCTACGGCTCCTCCTCTTCCTGGATTGCCGACTTCTATACCTGTATCTGTCTCGCTTACACCTACTGCCTCACAAACTATTTTTCTCGATACTCCTACTGCCTCGCTATCTGTTCCTACTTCCACTGTGTTTTCTACGTCTGCGAGTGTGTTGACTCCACTTTCTGTGCGTCGAAGAATCACTGATTCTGTGTCTAATATGCTGTCTCCTTTCTATAAAACTTTAATTAAGACTCCTACTTCTGACTCTGTTCAGAGACGTAGTCAGCATCCAAGCACTGAGGAACGGGGAATTTTAGATTCCACGGCTCTCAGATGGATTTCGAAAAGTAGGAGATATAGTACGAAAGATGTGTTAGATACATTTATGCAGTGGAAGGAACCAACGCAACGGTACGTCTTTGATGAGATGTGCTCGTTGTTACGTGAGGAAATAGAGGAAGATGATATTGAATCGAATTTAGAAGACTTAATTAAAGTTCAGAAAGAGTTTGCTGCTGGTATGATAGTAGGTGAAAATATAGAAGAAGCGATGGAACTGATTTTAAGTTATAGGAATTATCCATCTCTTCGTTCACCGAGAGATTTAGAGAAAGGTAAGACGAAGCTGAGTCGCCAATATCCAATGAGGGAGGTTCCTCCGATTTGGCGCGATGCTGTGCAAGCTGATGCTATTAATGGTATTGCTGCCGCTCCGGCACAATTCCAGAGAGTGTGGATACACATTCCGTGGAAGCGAGCCGAAGTGCTAGCAGTGAAACAGGCCTTGCCAGATCCGCGTAAGAATCCTGCTGGATATTACAAGGAATTAACGCAGACGGTTGAGGCTTGTATAATGAACTTAGCAGACATTGATATGTTATTTGGAAATGTAGTTCCGCAACCAGTGTGGGCTAAGATTCGTAGGGAAGATCATCAAGTAGCCTTAGGTGGTGATTGGGCAGCTATCACTGCAGCGGATGGTCAGCAAACGGGTGGTGCAAAACCTGAACCCCTAATTGCTAATCTTCCGGGTAGGATAATTGACTTAATGAAGACTCTGATGCCTGCATTGCGTGTTAATTGGGACAAGTTATCCGCATGCAAGCAGAAGAAAGATGAAAGTGTCTCCGACTTTTTCACGAGGTTCGAAGAGACTTTTGTAGATCATAGTGGTCAGGATATGAGCACTGAAGGGGGACAGAGACTGTTTGTCGATAAATTTGTGCATAATTTGCTACCTGAATTATGCAATAAATTAAAGGATTCAGAGAGTGCGTGGGCTGTTTCTACAACTGCGCAAATACTTGCAACTGCACAATATTACGAAAATAGGGATAAAGAGGAAAAAGAGAAATCAGACAAGAAAACGAAAGATTTAAAGACTAAAGTTCTTTTGCAACAGGCGTATCCGCCTCGCACAAATCAGTCTAATATGCAACAAGGTTCGTATCAGAGGACAGATTATAGTTCACCGAGGCCTCAATACCAGTGGAACCAGTGTGCGTATTGTAAGAAAGAGGGTCACTACAAGAATGAATGTCCGGTCTTAGCGCAAAATAATGCAGCAGCAGCTCAGAGAGGTCGTGGTGGTTTTGTGCAGAATTCTAGAGGTCGAGGGCGAGGTGCTATGCCTCCACAGACGAATGATCGTCCTTCCAATCACTTTGATCAAAGAAATGGACAGTCAGCCCAGCAAAATAGATCTCAACAATATCTTGTTGAAGACTATTGTGAAGTGGATGAAGGATTTCAGCAAAATGGGTACTAGGACAGCCAAGGACAGAGAGAGGGAGTAGTATCAGTTCCAGTAGATCAGAGTGGGCCTTATGTCGCAGTAGCAACATCAGGTGTAGTCGAACCGTTTCTGTTGGATACTGGTGCCGCAAAAAGTTCTATCATTCATGCGAAACTCCCTGGCGCACCTTTGTCTGGCTCAACAAATGTTTCTGTAGGTTTTTCAGGCGCCCCTGTTTACAACCCTATATCTGGTCCTTTGTCTATTTCTGTTGGACCGTGTCAATTGAAAGCACCTTTGATTTTGACGACGGGTTGTAATGAAAACCTGCTTGGTTTAGACTTGTTAAAACGACTATATGCGACATTGTACTGTTCTCCGGAAGGAGTACAGCTTACATTGGGTAAAAGAATCACCTCTCCGATGTACTTGTCAATGAATGCACTTCCACCAGAGCTGCGTTCACTCCCTGATTCTCTTTGGGCGACTGGTCCTAATGATGTAGGCCTTTTAGAAATACCACCATATGTAGTAACTTTGAAAGCCAATGTAAAGTTTCCAAGAATTCCGCAATACAAAATATCTAGTGAAGGTGAGCGTGCACTTTTATTAATTGTGCAAGATTTGATTAAGAAAGGTGTGGTTGAAGAAACTAGAGGAAATGTTTGTAATAGTCCTGTATTACCGATTTTGAAACGAACTGATCCTACAAAGCCTCCAGTATATAGGTTTGTTATTGACCTTAGAGAAGTTAATAAGATTGTGGTCCCACAGTTTCCTGTGGTTCCAGACATTACTGCCTTGTTAACATTGATTCCTGCTACAGCCACTTGGTTTTCAGTTATCGACTTGAAGAATGCCTTCTTCAGCATTCCGATAGCCGAGGAAAGCAGAGATATTTTTGGCTTCTGTCTAGGAGGTCGCAGTTTCAGATTTAAACGCGCTCCACAGGGCTACTGTGAGAGCCCATCTATTTACAGTCAAGCATTAAAAAGCCAGTTAGACTCCTTTGTCCTTCCTCCAGGTTCTGCTCTAGTACAGTATGTAGATGATCTTCTAGTGGCTGCCGATGACAAGGAAACTTGCAAAGCAGCTACAGTTTCGTTATTACATCACTTGTCTAATTTGAATCACAAGGTATCACCTTCTAAGATGCAATACTGCTGCCAAGAAGTGACCTACCTAGGTCATCTCTTGTCAAAGGAGGGAAGGAAGTTGACCCCAGAGAGAATAAAAGCAATCACGCAAATGAGTGTTCCACGCACACAGAGAGAAGTACGTGCCTTTTTAGGTATTACCTCTTACTGTAGGCAGTGGATCCCGAATTTTTCTCTTTTAGCGAAACCATTGGTAGCTTTGACTGGGAAAAATGTTCCGAGTCCGGTGCCATGGTCTGATGAATGTCAAAAGAGTTTTTCTGAGTTACGAAAAGCATTGTGTTCAGCTCCTGTATTGGGTACACCTGATTACAGTAAGCCATTCACGCTCTACGTTCACGAGAGAGAAGGTTGCGCGTTGAGTGTTCTGACACAGAAATTTGGTGATAAACAACGCCCTTGTGCGTATTTTTCATCAACATTGGATCCGGTAGCTAGAGCGTTACCTAGTTGTTTGAGAGCTACAGCGGCAGCTGCGGCTTCCATTCGACAATCTGCTGGTTTGGTGATGAACAACATGCTAGTGGTCATGGTTCCTCATGCGGTGGATACACTCATGAACCGAACCAAGACACAACACCTTACCAGTGCGAGACTATCTGGTTACGAGCTGACATTACTAGCGAGTCATATTCTGATCAAAAGATGTAATGTATTGAATCCAGCAACATTGTTGCCGGCTAATCAAGAGTCGAGTGATTCCGAGCCACATGATTGTTGTTTTAAAACGGAGGAAGAGACAAAAGGACGAATTGACTTGAAGGATACTCCATTATCAGATCCAGATGGTACATTGTATGTGGATGGGTCATGTTTTAAATTGGAGAATGGTGATGTGACTGCTGCTTACGCAGTAACGACTTTGAAAACGATTGTGGAGACTGCAAGAGTGAGTCAGAATTCTGCCCAAGCTGCAGAATTAATAGCTTTAACGAGAGCGTGTGTTTTAGCTAAGGGAAAGAGAGTGAATGTTTTTACAGATAGTCAGTACGCATTTGGCGTGGCCCATAGTTTTGGCCGTTTGTGGAGAGAAAGAGGTTTCATTACGTCCCATGGGACTAAGATTCAACATGGTCAGCTAGTTAACGACTTGTTGGAATCTCTAACCTTGCCGACTGAAGTTGCGATTGTAAAGTGCAGTGCTCCTAAAGCAATCACGGATAATGTTGGTCGAGGAAATGCTTTTGCTGATGAAATCGCTAAACAGACAGCTAGAGACATAATGAGCAGAATGTATGTTGCTACGTCTGCAAGATGGATTGCTGAATCTGGAATGTGTGAGGATACAATGGAAAGTGTGAAAGAAATTCAGAAAGAAGCAACTGAGGAAGAGAAACGTGTATGGAGAGAGAGTACGGGCAAGTTAGATTCAAATGGGTGTTGGATTGATTTGACAGAACAGCAGCGTTGGATGTTGCCTGATGCGTATGTGCTTGCAGTGGTGACGATGGCGCATGGAGTAGCGCATATAAGTTCTAAAGGAATCTGTAAGATGTTGGCTCCAGTCTGGAAGAATGATGGGATCAGTAAGTGTGCAGAGAGAGTGGTGAAAAATTGTATGGTATGCCTGATGCATAATCCTGGCAAGGGAACTCCAACTCCTGCTGGTCACTTCGCTCCTCCTTCCTGCCCCTTTGAAGTGATTCAGTTAGACTTCATTCACATGGATCGCTGTAATAATTTGAAATATGTCCTGGTGGTGGTCTGTGCTTTTTCCAGGTGGATCGAAGCATACCCACTAAAGGACAATACTGCCCTATCAACTGCCAAGATTCTTCTCAAAGAATATTTCCCTAGGTATGGAATGCCACGGATTGTATGGTCAGATAACGGAAGTGAGTTTATAGGGAAAGTTATGCAGAGTGTGTGTGCCGGCCTAGGTTTGAAACAGAAGTTTCACAGTGCAAATCATCCCCAGTCTGCTGGTCTAGTGGAGGGTTACAATGGCACTCTCAAGCTGAAATTAGCTAAAATACAAGCATCCACAGGTTTAGCCTGGCCAGACGCACTTCCTTTGGCCCTGTTATCAACGAGAGCAACTGTACATTCTAGAGTAGGGCTTAGCCCTTACGAGATAGTCTTTGGCCGCCCGGCAAATATCTGGGGTGTGCCAAGGCCTAAGGAATTTTGTTCTCTAGAATATCCTATGTTGATAGACTATCTTTACGACTTGACTGCTAAATTGAGTCTTATTCATCAACAGGTTTTCGATGCTTTACCAAAGCCTCCGGAGAGTCCAGGGCATCAGCTGAAACCAGGAGACCTAGTAGTCATCAGAAACTTTGCGAGGACGAAGAACCTTCAGCCGAGATTCGTCGGCCCCTTTCAAGTCCTGCTTGCAACAAGAACAGCAGTTAGTGTAGCTGGACGCAAGCATTGGGTGCACGCATCCCATGTTAAGCGTGTCCCTTTGCCGCTTCCTTACGACGACTGGGTGAAGAAGGGAATTGGTTCCTCCGAATTTGAAAGCACGCCAAAATTCATCCCTTTCAGCGATGCCGAATTAATCACTGACACTCCAAGCTCTGACTCTCCTTCAGAAAAGACTCCTTTGAACACTGAACATTTGTCTCCTGCATCAGAAGAAACTCTGCCATCTGCGAACTTAAACACTGCAACAGCTACCAGTGAAACGCTATTTGCCGATCAGACAGTACCTGCGAAGCAAAGATATAATTTACGAAACCGTAAAATGGACAAATAAAGCAGGCAACTGCATATTGTGATATCTTGAAATATTGAACTTTTGCATTCAGCCAGGAAGTTTGCTATTGTTTTATTATTTTAAAATTGCCTTGCCGTCTGGGTAGCCGTAGGGTCGTGGCTGTGTGCCTAGTTGGATTTGCAGGGGTCTGACACAAGGTCAATCTTTCTGTTGGTTCTGGGAACTCCCAGGGCTGATAGAGGCATTTTCATCTACGTACACATCATCAGTGGTCGCGAGCGGATTGTAGAAGATGGAGCTTCCTGCGCTGCAACGAGAAAATGTGATTTACGTTCGCAGAAACAGACTTTACAGAATTCTTCATAGCAAATGCTTTTTGACGCAATGTGCCATTACATTTCTAATTGTTTTGATAACGTTGGTGGGTGGAATCGTTTTTGGTATAAGTTTGATTTATGTACCAGTAACTACAGTACCTCCCCTTAATCCTGTTACTTCTACTGTTTCCTCAATACACTCTTTTCATTCGTTTCCCGAACATGAGCAAGCCCGACGCTCAGAGTTCATTAACAACACTTTTGTACAGCTCTTGCACCAACACCAACTGGTAGTTAACACTACAGACTGCTGGGTGTGTGGCTTGATACCCCACACTATGGATAAAGGTATTCCTTATCTGGTTTTGCCTTTCAGCTACAATGGATCATTTCAGGCCCTTCAAACCATCTTTGCTTATGCCCTTGAAACCTATCCTCCGCGCCCCCCACGTTCCACTAAATATAACTCCTTTATGGAGTGGTTTTGGACTCTGATCTCAGCGTGGGGATGGAAGGTTCTAATGGTCATTGGTGTCATCTTAGTATTCCTCTTCTCATGTTGCTTGATTATCCAGTGTGGTCCTGCTCTGTGTAGTCTTTGTGCTGCAACCTGTTTTAAAAAACCACCTGCATTTGGAGAAAAGGCACGAGAAAGGATGATGATACAACAGCATGTCACTGACCTGATGAGCATAGAACTAGACTCTGACATAGACTGAGTAATTGCCTATGTAAGGGCAAAAGGAGGGTCTGAGGTTCCGTGACGATTTGAACCCGTGTTTTCAATATTGTCGGAAATACATAATATTGGTATCAGCGAACCGCAAATGATCCATTTAGCATATCCTAGTGTTTTCGCTATGCTACGAGCAAGAGCACTCCTGTTATGAACACATTTCTGATCTACCCACGGCATCCATCTTAGATCATGGCCGCCATTTTGTGTTTCTTGCCCTCACATACGCAATAACCTCTGATCACTTCATTTCGATTAAGGACACGTAGCCTTAGCCGGAGATTCACCTCTCTAATGACACGTGCACCTTAAACCAGATCACGCTGTAGCTACATGACTCGACAAAGGCTGCCTCCTCTGCCTGAGGCCAGCCCAACTGAACTGGTTCTCGTGTCCATTGTCCTGATCACGATTAGGTGGCCGAAGCCGGTAGCCTTGCCCATTTACGACCCACAAACATCTCTTATCCCGCTTTTCTATCTTCCACACCTGGCTCCGTTTCTTTCTTTCTGAATCTTTATTAGGGGGAGGTAACGAAATTTACGATGAGGCGGTCCGGCTCTTGAATGCAATATTGACAAGGGATTGTGATGAACTAGTGGGAACCCCTCTTCATAGATGTTTGGTATCAGATTTTATCGACGGTTCCTGTGTACGCCAAATATTTATTGTTTGTGACACAAAGGTTTTGGGAATGTACTAACATGTGAAGAATTCGCCTGAAGGCCAAAATTTAGTATATAAGGAGCAACCCTCTTTGTACAATTTGAACAGGCTCCTAGTTACTGCCCATGCGTAGTTTCTGTGACTTCTGTGTCCCTGCAGTAATAAACCTTTGGTCTTTGACGCCACCATCGAGAAGCCCGTGTTTCTGTTCATTTGCGCACCAAGGCAGGTGGAACTCCGGGGTCTTTGGGTGTTGTTCCCTGACACCTCTGGACGGAACCAAAAAGTCCAGAACTCCAGATGCCTCATCATTATCCTGAGTAGCCTGTATGTTATCTACCTTCAAATCTTTAGAATCCTTATTTTTACTCATTTTTTGGAAGATATCTGATATTGGGGTAGTGGCCAGAGTGTCAGGGTTCCCTTTACTAGCCCCCTGCTGTGCTGTTTTTTTAGCCAAAGGGGAGCCTTGTTTCTTCCTCTTACTTCCATCAATGTCTGTCATTGACTCCGCTAATTCCGCTGCTGCTCTCCTCCTAGCCGCCGCTTTAGCACTGGCACTCATCTTGGGGGCCATGATTGCCCTCCTCCTTTCCTCTGGCCCAAATAACTCCTTACCGCCTGGGATACTTTCGTTTTTAGTATCCTCCGCCTTCAGCTCCCCAGCACCCTCCAGAGTGTAAGGCTTCTCCTCCTCCCTGTCTCTCGGGAGATTTGTCTCCTGATGCGATTGTTTTTCTGCTTGCCTGTGTCCACCAACGCGGGACTTCCTTCTCCGCTGAAAACGCTGTCTTAGAAGCAGGCTCCGCACTGCTTCGTCCCTGAAGGCTAACTCCGCGAACTCCGTTGCCTCCGCCTGCAGTCCGATAGCTGCTCCGCCTCTAAGCCTCCGCGTCAGCTGCACCACGTCCAGTAACAGCCGCTTCAGCGGCTGGCGGCAGGTCAGTTTCATAAAGCCGTTTCTACTTTAATGTGCGCGTTCTTTTCCTCCGTTTTCCTCCGTCTCGCGTCTTTCACCTCGCGCTTACATGAGATCGCATCACCCTGATTCAGCCATCGGTAGGGGGATTATGGGGTCACCGCTCAAAAATTGCTCCCCTCCTCACGCGAGCTGCGTTCCGGCCGTCTCACACGGCCGCCATCTTGCCTCTCTTTAGACCTTTTAGCTGCTGCTGACTACAGAGCGTGTGGGAAGTCCTCTGGGGTAGCTACTCCCCCAAAAATGAAAAAGTACATTGTTTTTGGCACTGGATTTATATAGGTGGCCCCTTATTCACAAACCACTGTACCAGTCATTTTGGGATTAAGTAGAAGCGGAGCGCACCACCACGATCCTATGTTCCATTCTGGATTTGGAATCAAAAATTTAAGAAACATTTTTTCAAGAAAAGGATAACTTACAGTATTCTGCCAGGACTTGCACCCAACCTGCAAGAGATCTGATCCATAGGTTATGTTGATACAAAGGTAATTTACCCAAGCCTGAGTACATTGGTGTGGATACAGGGCCTGGTGAAAGGATGGGACCTCTGTCCAAACTCTACTGTACAACACTGAATGTACAGTGATTTTTGTCCAAGCAGCACTAGAGGAAGGGCCTCGTCCTGAAGTTGACTCACGCTCAACAGAGTCAATGGCCATGCCCCTACTTAAGCTAGTTGCAGGGTCAGGACACAGAACAGACCCTTCGCCCAACCTCTGATGGACATGGCATGCATCGCTGTTATTAATTTTATCAATGATATAATGTACTTAATTGCAAAACCCCAAAAATTCACAGCAACATTGTTGTTTAAGTACTCAAATTACAAAACATGTTCAAATAAAATCAAACAGAAATTCCTTTAAAAAGTTTAGTTCTATATTTTTGAAAGTTTTGATTCAAAGCATAATGATCATTGCCATGTATCATTTGTGGTGAGAAACACAGCCATAAATAACCCTGTAAAGTTCTACTCACGACCTCACACCTGATGCCAGAGATTAAATGACAAATGACATCATCAATGGCATCCCTAGTCAGAACAAATAGCACTTGAGATTGACATTAGCAAGGATATCCCTATCCCTATGCCTATGCAATTGTGTGTTTGTTTGTCCTTTTTACGGAAAGCCTGTGACGTGATTGACATAATGCGTAGGTTAGAACAGTGATTATTTGCTAACCTAGGCCATTAAATGGTAAACACACATATGCCACTTTTTATATAAATGCAACTATAATTTTTGTTGTACTCCTCTGGTGTTACACTTCTATTTCCTATTGCAGGTTAAATCCATCCATGTGTAGATTGCAGTCGTGTCATTATAGATATCATTAGAAATTATACATGTCTGCCTTGGTGGATAGTTGTGTGTTTTCTCAACTTAGCTGAAAGCTAGTTGTTTTATTCATTTCACATTATTATATAGTGCAGTTCTATCTAAGAGAGGCGTCAGTGCACTTTACGCAAGAGACAATGGCTAGGGATCTGGGTCTACAGTATTCTGGTTACCAGTATCTCTTTACAAGAACATAGGAGATAAAGAACAATAATACCAACTCAGATTCAGCATCAAAGGAAGAGTACAAACACCCAGGCGGAGTGGTGTAATGTTTGAGTAAAGACATAGAAGTGAAAGCAATTGGGGTGAGAAGAAAAGAAAAAAGTTTTTTAAAGTCTGTATTTTGGGACAACTAAAATAGAGGAGGAGATTTTTGAGAATCAGGTAGAGAATGAGAATAGGGAAATGGGTTTTTGGTCAATACAGAATTTAAACAGATAGTTGTTTTTTTATGGAATTGAAGGGATCTTTAAGATGAGGTCTTTAAGATGACCTAGGTCTTCGGGGAGGGAGTTCCAGAAAGATGGAGCTGCACCAGAGATGGATTAGGCCGCCGCTGAGTGGCTTTTGATCCTCTTGGTTTCTAGTCAGAGGATCTCCTTGCTCCTGAAACTTTCAGATCTGCACATAATTTTTTAGGCAGCCGACAAGAAGGCTGGATTTTACATATGATTTGAGAACAATGCAATCAAGTTTGAATTTGAATCTAGTCACCACTAGAAGCCACTATTAGTCATGATAAACAGATGTAATGTCTTTGTATTTCTTCGCTGCAGAAATTTTCCTTGCAGCAGAGTTCCACAAAGCTTTCAGAGGAGCAAAGGACGACTTGTCGATTACGCCACCTGTCAAAACTGAGGTGGCGTATTCTAGCTGTGTGCTGATGAGACTTTGAGTAACTCTGTGAAAGGTTTTAGGTTGGAGAAGGTATTTTAATTTTTTCAAAGAACTGAGAGTTGCTCTTGTTGCTTTGAATGCATGGTCAGTGTGACATGGAGAGGTGTGGGGTCCAGCCAGGGACTCACAGACAACTTCAGGGGCAAGAGTTGTGGAAGAGTCAGCAGAGCGCAGTTCCGATAGCCCTTTGTGGTTAGATTTGGTTTTGTTGTGGTGGAGAAAGAAAATTAAATTTGTCTTCTCAACGCTAGAATGTTGTTTGACATCCAGTTTGGAAAGACTATTTTTCAAAACACACACATCATAAACAGAGGAGATTTACATGTATCTTTGGTTGTCATTGGCATATTGGTGGATTGTTAATTGGACTGGAGTTGGAATAGTAAATTATACTTTTCTAATGTTAGCATGCCATCTAGCGCAAATCGATGTAAAGACTTGCGTTGTAATGACATAACGTGGTAACATCGCAGTCGTTGTAACGACTGCGATGTTACGGCACGCGTTGTACTGACTTGCGCTGTGACTTCATACATCCAGTGGATTGTGACACCCACATTTTCTAGATAGTCTCTAAGTCATTCCATATATAAACTAAACAAAATAGGGGCTGGGATTGAAACTTTGGGAACACATAAAGAGATGGATACTGGTTCTGAAGCAAAATTTCCACGCCTCAGAAGTAGTTTGTATTAGGTTAACAAAGATTTGAACCAACTGAAAATTTTCCCATGACACCAAAACGATTTTCCAGGCTTTAAATGTAGCTTATAATGATTAATGGTGTAAAAGCTGCAGTTTGATGAACAGGGACAAGGAGAGATGCTTTGCCAGCGTAAATGATACCATGAATGTCATCCATAATATTCAGCATGACTGTTTCAGTGCTAAAGCCCTTGCAAAAGCCGCTTTGCTAATGGGTTAGTATTTTTTTGTCTACATGGCAGTCAACTCATCTAAAACACACTTCTTGAATACTTTCCCAAGCCATGGATGGTTGACATTAGGGCCTGAGACACGCTCATTGTCAAAAGTCCCATACAGCCCATTACTTGTACTTTTCTTAAACCCTGTGTGGTGGTTACTTCATGCCCCTAAGGCTCACAGGGAGCAGTGTACAGCACCATCTCCATTGCCATTCCTCTGCACTCATTGTCCAGGGTGAAAAGTTGGAAATTTCTCAAGATCTCATGGGAATGAATTCTCCAACATCTTGTGAGAATTCCAGAACTCACAAGATTTCCAAATCGTGGCTGCCATATTGGGTATGGTCCGGTATAAAAGTCCTCACCCGAAAATGGCTACCCATTTTACCTCATGGATGACCAGTAAGGTGGTCCTGGAGTCATGAAGGTGGATGTCTTGGTAAGATCCTCATAGAAATTCCTGGTCCTAAGCAGACACCAAGAGTTCAGGGTAGTGCACAGTGCAAGGAGCACACTGAGAAGAATCTGAAGGATGTCAATTGAGAATAAAAAAGTTTGTCTTTTCTTGGACAAACAGTAATCCTGAACTTTTGAAAGGTAAAAAGAAACATTTATAAAATTGGCGTGTTGTGATTAAACTGACTGCCACATTCTTTAAAAGGTAGAGTGTGGAGGGAACTGCACGCTGAGACAAGGGAAACAAATACAGTAGGTGAGAAATTGGTGCGCAGTAACCCTTCATTTGTTAATTAATACTACTTCTTCACAGCCAGACCTGGAGAGGACCAGCTAATCACAGAGAGACATAGAACGAAGAAAGAGGGGAGATAACTTTGTGGTACTCATTGACCCAGTGAAAGTAGTCCAAAAAGAAACTAAGGTACTTTCTCGTCTTGTGAAAATTAGTGAAGCAGTTTGATCTAAAGTTCACTTGAATGCCATTGTAAATTCAATGTCTGAATTTCCCTTCATCCACACAATCCTAAAAGAATACGAGTAGTATCAGTCAGTCAGTCAGTCAAAAGCTTTTATTATCGGTAGAAAACTATAAAAAGACATATGTACATATTTCAGATAAAAATACACAAGTAGAGCTAAAAAGTAAGAATAATTAAAAGATCGTACATAACAGTCCAAGCAACAAAGAATTCATAGAATAGTTTAAAAAAGTTATAAAATGTGTTTAAGTGCATTAAAACAAGTAATAGCACTCCCAATAAACAATCCCTAACCGAAGTGCGTACAAGGAGCCACATTTATTGCAATGTTTATTCTACCGCTGGGATGGTAATTTGTGGACTTTCGTTTTTTAATTTTGCACACCTTGAGTACCACATGGACAGGAGAAATCTCGCAGTTGCAAACTCTTTCAGGGGGGTGGTGTCATATTTAAGGATTCTGAATACCTCCCTGTAGTCCCTAAGGCCCCTGGATTTGGAAGGTTTAATGATCCATTTCACTCTTGCCTTGGCGTAGAAGGGGCAGAAGAGCAGAACGTGCAGATCTGTCTCTCTGCTACTTGCACACCCTGGGCAGGAACTCACGGTATGTAGGGCATTTAACCATTTATGTGTTATGCCCCTAAGGGGCAATGAACCGTGTCTAAACTGGATATATAATTTCTTAGCCAGGGGTGGCTGAATGTCATCCAAAAAAAATTTAAAGTGAAGATTGGCCTTGATATCCAGAAAGGTGTTAGTCAGCCTACCCATAGTAGAATTTGTTGTTGTGAGTTCCATTTGGTAGCACTTTAGGGCCATACTCAATGATTTCTTAGAATACAGAGCACAAGTCTCCTCGGGGGATGACCACATATACCCCCTGCCTAAAGCGAGGCAGAGTTCCTTGATGTAGTTTAACCAGGGAATTTTCCCCTGTACTCCCCCTGAACAAAAGGTCCCCCAGATCTTCCCTATATCTCAAGAGCTCAGGGGTCGACCATAGACATCTCCAATACAGAAGGGGACGGTTTGAGACAATCTCCTGGATGGGAACCAAACCTAAATCCAGCCGAAGGGGAGTCAGGGGGGTACTCATAGGATGTCTCAGGAGACGCCTGATAAAACTGTTCTCAGTGAGGGATAGGGGGGCAGCACTAGCATACCCCCATAAATCTGCACCATAAAGCGCTCCTCCTCTCGCCTGGGCTTTATAAATGTCCATAGGCGGACCCACCAATTTAGAAGAAGTGTTGTTAAAAACCTTTAAAATACCGCCTGATGATTGGGCCAGTTTCAGGTTGGCCTTGACTATGTGCGACCCCCAATCCATTCTGTCATTTAGTGTTACCCCCAGATAGACGAAGGTAGATACTCCAACCAGTGCTGTTCCGTTCATGTGGGGATGAGGGCAATTGGCTAATTTGGTATTATAGACCATAAACTTTGTTTTAGAGAGGTTGATCTCCAAGTTCTCCAGGCTACAAAAGGAGCAGAATGCCTCTAATGTACGTTGTATGCCCGTGGATGATTTTGACAGCGAACATTAGGGCAGGTATCTTGCGCCCCGCTAAGCTTGGAGAGTCCAGGTCCCTTGCTCTCACTAGATGGTCTATCAGCCCGTTGAGGAAGAGAGAGAAGAGCATGGGGGCCAAGACGCGCCCCTGCCTCACTCCCTTTTCCACCGGGAATGGAGCCGACAGCTCCCCACTCCTCCCATATCTAACCCTTACATATGTACCATTTGAATAGCTCGCACAGGTAGGCTGGAGCGCCCATCTCCAAAAGTATTGGCGAATAATTTCTGGAGGACGTCAATCAAACTTATGGGGCGGTAGTTGGCCGGGTTGAGAGGGGAAGCTTTTTTGTGTATGGGAATAATTTCAGCTCCCAGCCAAGTTGAGGGAATCTCCAAGCCCTGTAGGATGGCATTCAAATAAACCCAGCTGTAGGGGCCCCAAACCTTTTGTTCGCTTCAGTAAAGGTCGCCAGGAATCCTATCAAGACCCACAGCTTTCCCCAGTGTCAGACTACTGAGGGCCGCCTGACCTTCAAGGAGGGTGCAGGGTGGGCAATCAAGACCCAGGGCCACCTGGTGCGCTGGATCCGGAGTTCTAGTTCGGGTCGCTAGGACTACTCGGGATTCGGAATGGTTGAGTGAATAGAGGGGCTTAAAGTTGTCTAGCCAGTCCTCTTCACTAAGGTTAGGAATGATGGCAGATGTACCTACAACCGATCCAACTCGAACAAGGTTCCAAAAAGACCTATAGTCACGAGCTTCCAGGGCTGCTTTTATACATTCCCACGGTGTGGCCTCACACTCAGACCTGGCCTCCTTAATCATACTTTTATATATTTCCCTCGCATTTCTAATGCTTGACTGGGGCCCCGATTTTACCTCCTTTATCAGGGTGTTTTTAGCCAGCCTACAGTTTTTATTAAACCAGTGGTCGCGCTTGTTTGCCCTTTGTCTCTTAGTGTCTGTGGTGTAAAAATAGCCGACTAGGGAACATAGAAGCTTATTGTGAATACACTGCAAGCCCTGGAGGTGGAGCTGGGGGGAATCACAATCAGAGCTCAAGAGGTAAAAGACCTCTGTTAGAGAGCATGCCACATGGCGATATAATTCCGCTAGCTTGTCAGGAGCTAGCGCAACCTTCGCCCACCTGATTCGTCTACCACCTGCTGCTGTAACCAGGTTCAAATTATTGGTAGTCTCTGCTCCCCCCAGTTCATTACAATGCCCCAAGGTTTTTAATAATTCTAGTGACAGTAGGTTATGATCACTATCGACCCTTGGGATAACAGAAAAAGCGCTCAATCGGGCCCAGAATTCTACATTTACAAGGATGTAGTCTATAGTCGTGCTTTTCCCTGGTCTGTTAAAGGTACTTGAACCCTGAACCTCTGGGAGAGTCGCCCATTACAGGCCCTAAGAGAAAGAGAAACAACCAACTTGTTGATCACAAGGGCCAGGGGCAGTAAACGCTTTTCCGGGTACATGGTACACTCCGGAATCAGCCAATTTTCATCCTCGTCCGAGGTTACCAAGGGAATCCCCAGAAGTGGTTCACAATGACAATTAAAGTCGGCGCCGATGATTTTGTGGTACGACAGGGGAAAAGAGTGAAGGAGAACCTCTAGGGCATCCAAAATTGATAAACCCAACTGATGCGGTTGGGGGCATAAATAAATGTTAATCACTGCCAGCGACAGACCATCGAAAAAGTTGAGTACAAAGCATAGGATGTCCGGGCAATGAGAATCTATTGTCTTAACTCAGCAACCTAGGTGGGAGGCAACCCAGATACATAACGACCCGAGGGTCTTCCCCTGGGCCCCTGCACCGCCGGTAAATGGTAGGACGCATATCCTACCCTAACTGGAGCAAACAGCAACCAAGTCTCTTGAAACAGACATAAGTCATAGCTATCCATCAACTCACCCCAATCCGGGTTATGCAGCGTAGACCCCATCCCTGCTATGTTCCAAGACCCAGTGAGTGGTCTACGTGGCACCACTTGGGCTGGAGAGTCCTCTGCATGTTGGAACACAATAGAGGGTGGAGGTGCTATATGCATATGAATGTCCGACTCATTTACACCTCCTGTTATACCATAATTTTCGGAAGATAGGGATATGATAGAACTACCCCCCTTAATACTAATAGCCTGCTCGGGGAACCCCATCTCTATACTAATGCCCTCCACAACCTGGCTCCCAGATCGGTTCGGAACCATTCCATCTGCACGCGGTGATGTTAATAGTCAGTCTATGTTCCTCAATGCACTATATCTTTTTCCCACTGGGAGTTGTAATCGAATTCATGTCCTTCTTGATGGAAATAAGATGGTTCTGGCCTACCCAATACTAAAGTTCGTGAATATAAATACCCCAGATGACAAGTGTTAACCCTTTCCATGCGGCCGCGATTCCCCTGTTGTACTGTAAATAGCAGGAACAGGGGCGGGCCGTGACGAACTCCAGCCGTCATCAGCACACGAGCACCGTAGTGCATGATGGCTGGGGTTCGTCATCAGCATGGAAGGGGTTAATAATGCCCACATTGGGAGGCCCTCCATTGGCTAGTATATGTCCAGCTTCTCTGGGATCCCTAAAGTTGATGATTATGCAATCACCACAGATGTCTTTGGGTCTAATCCCCAGCCAACTGACTCTTTGCGCGAATATAATATCCCCCTGGCCAGCTCCATTAGGGGTCTATGTCTGCTTAGCCAGAAGATGACCTTATTCTTTAGCTCAGGGTAGGTTTCCCCCGGGTCGCTAGCCAGTGGGGGTACTCCCGTAAGCACCACCACATACGGCGATGCTTCAGGGGGTAACTGGGGACGAGGAGGAGATTTTAAAGGTCCATTTTCACCAGATTTCGATGGAGGATTGTGTAGGGGCCTACTCGACTCTGCGCTCAGAGTTCCAGAAGTTTTTGGGTTGGAGAATGATCCACAAGGATACGAACCAGGTACGGCTGATGTCAAATTAGGACAAGTAGTTTGACCAGGGCCAATCTGGGCAAGGGTAGGTTTCAACATACTTATAGGAGCCAAATCCTGTGTGGGAATGTCTGGGCAAATGCTGGCACCTTGGGTTAAGCCCTTAGTAGCGGGCTTGGTTACTCCTGAAGCCCCTATACAAGCAGGATTCCCCATTGAGGAGCTTGGCTGTGCTCTCCCTAGACCTTTGTTATTTATTAATTAAACTAGTCTATCAATCCTAGTAGATAAGGTTTTAAAGTGAGTGTTGATAAGCTGTTCCATATGAGTCTGGAAGTCAATTAATAAATGAGTAGCCCAGACAGGAGGTCCTGTGGTGGAAGATAGAGGGCCGGGGTCAATCTGTACAGGATCGGGTGTAGATGCAATTCTCTTAGCCAAATTTTTTACAGGTTTTTTTTTTTGTAAATCTGTTTATTAAACAGAAAAGCAATCCAATCATTACATACATTGACTTATCTCTCGCATATGTGCAAAGTGTTCGGTGGTAAAGCCGAGAGTGCGGCACAGTACAGTGGGATTGCAAACTGATCAATTGACTCATAACAATAATACATTTTTGCTTTTTAAGAAAACGAGAAAGTAAAAGATAAACCATAATAGAAAGAAAGAAAAAGCGGTCACACATGTACATAGGATGATGGAGGTCAATAAAGCTGCGAGCTGTATCCAGCAAACTAGTCAACACAAATTCGTGATTGGTATAGAGCATGGCACATATCAAATGGAGCAACGTGACTTTAAGTCCCAGATCCAACATTTGTCAAATGTCACATAGATGATGTCGGAACCTCCTAGTGTGAAAGGAAACAGTCAATGCGGCCATAGATTGTACACCCAATATGACCGGAGCAGACAGCCACGTGGCCCTGTAGTGCCAGTCAGGCATGCCCTAGTGCCAAATAGTGCCAGAAGGAGTTGTCAGGTGTCGTTGTGATACTGCTTACCCCACCCCCGCAGGGACAAAGGAATTAATGGATTGGGATTGCGTCTTTTGGGTTATTTTCGCGATGTATTTCCGATATGGTCCCCAGATGTCAAGCGGCCGGGAGGCTGTAGGAACTGTCTCAGAGTATTCAACGCTGTTTACATTGCAGTATGCCATGCTGCGAAGCCAAGTGCGAACAAAACCCGATGCACCTGAAGCCAGTAGGTGTGCAATTTCGGGCAAGTCCAGGAAAGATGGGTGTCATCAGGAGGAAGCAGGATGTGGGAAAGTCGGCTCTAAGCATCGAGCGAAGTCTAGTCAGTGTGAATGAGTCCATGAAGGTCCTGTCTGTGAAGCGGGGATCCTCAGTGAGAGAAAACCGCATGTCCATCCGGGAAAAATTCGCCCACAGTGTGTATTTCGTATTTGGAGAGTGTGCGTCGTACCACCGAATCACCTGTGATGGGGAGCTAGTGGGGATTGGGCAACGGCAAGCTGGTGAGTATATCTTCTCGAGCAGGAAGTGGCAGTGAAGTTTGTCCAAAGGCCCAGCAAGTAGTGGACAAAGGCTGTATGCCCTGCAGGTCCCGGGGAAGATCTTTAGGAAGGACGGAGGAGAAGGCCACAGGGAGCGCCAAGTCAGCCTCTGGTCGCAAGTAGGGTATCCTGGCATCAGGGTGAAACCAAGGGTACGCATAAGCGCACTGAGCCACCTGATAGTACAAAAAAAAGTCTGGCACTCCGAAGCCGCCTCGGTCTTAAGGGAGTGTTAGTCTTCGCCAGGCCACGCGTAGGTTCTTGCCACCCCATACCAGGCGCAGAAGGGAGGAGCGGAGTTGGGAGAAAAAAATCTTGGTGAGGGGAATCGGAATATTGTTAAATAGATACAAAAACCTGGGAAGTACAATCATTTTAATTATGGCAATCCGTCCAGCCATAGACAGTGGGAGGCGTATCCAGCGCTCCGTATTGTCTTCTAAAAAAATCAAGGGCGCAACCGTAGTTCAGTCGGACAATGGAAACCGTGTCGAGGTGAACATGTATTCCCAAATATTTCACGGAGTCCGTGCACCATTCCAAAGGGAACGAGCAGGTCCACTGTACGGTGGAGTAGGTGAGCTGGAAAATTACTGACTTATGCCAATTTATTTTAAGGCCTGAGTAGTCGCCAAATCGGGAAAGCTCTGTCAATAGTGGTTCAAGGTTGGACTGGGGAGTGAGAACATACAGTACTGTGTCATCGGCATATAGCGAGATCAGCAGGGGGCCGGTGCGAAACTGGAGACCACGGTGTAGATGTTTCTCCTGGAAATGCCGCACCAGGGGGTCCATCGCTATGATGAACAGGAGCGGGGATAGGGGACAGCCCTGCCGGGTGCCACGTGAGAGTGCGAAGTTTTCAGTTATAGTGCCATTTAGTCGTATGCGGGCGGTGGGAGCCGAGTACAGCAACTCAACCGTCGCAACAAACATAGCAGGCATCCTCATTCTCCTCATAATAGATAGAAAAAAGGGCCACTCCAGGGTGTTGAACGCTTTCTCCGCGTCCAGGAACACTGCTGCAGCCGGTGTGGAGGGGTCTATCCTGTGTAAAACCGAAAATAGTGTCCGAAGGTTTAAAGAAGTGGATCGGTGAGGTACGAATCCGGACTGAGCCGGTGAAATTATAGTTTCCACTGGTAGTGCCAGCCGAATTGCCAGGACTTTGGCCAGAATTTTGTAATCGAGGTTCAAGAGGGACAGGGGTCTATATGAGCTGCACACGAGGGGTCATGGCCCTGTTTGGGAAGTAGAACAATAACCGCTTCCCGGAGCGTGGGTGGAAGAGTGCCCGACTCCAATGCTTCTGCGTACACTTCGACCAGTTTAGGCACTAGTTCTTCTTTGTACTCTTTATAGAAGTCAGCCATGTAGCCGTCAAGACCGGGAGCAGAAGAGCTGCGCAAGGAATCGATCGCCTCATTTATTAAATCCGGTTCAATGGGCATGGCTAAAAACTCCTGCATGTTTTTTCCAAGTGTACCATGGCGATTTCATTCAAGTAGGAACCCGGATGACAGTGCTCCCCCGTGAGTGTGGAAGCGTAGAGCGTCTTGTAATATGACAGGAAGGTGTTGGAAATCTCTGGAGTGGAGTGTTGTAGTGCACCCTGCTCGTCAAGTACCTCAGTGATGTAAGCAGCTTGGTGTGGTGGGCGAAGCATTTGCGCTAGTAGTTTGCCTGGCCTAACTCCATCACCGTATTGCTGCGCTGTGTAGTATTTGCCCATGAACTTTACCTCCCTGTCCACTGCATTTCTAAATTCTAAAAGCAATGCCAGGCGTTTAGCCTCGTGGTCTGCCGAAGGATGCTCGAGAGCCTCTTTCTCCACTTTAAGGATATCCGCTTCAATGCGGGTCAGGGTGGAGCGAATCTCCCGCAAAGAACCCACACTTTTGGTGATGCAGACCCCACGTAATGTGGCCTTGAAGCCCTCCCATAGCTTGGACCAGGAGGTAACAGAGCCAGTATTAATGTCAAAGTAGTCGTCGATATCAGTTCGTATGTCCTCCTTGAAAGTCGGGTCTAACAGAGCCCTACCAGGGAATCGCCACTGTCTTTCGTAACCTCCCAATCTGGGGATTTCAAGGGTCAGAACAATGGGAGAGTGGTCTGAGAGGGTGCGAGGCAGCGTGGAAAGGCCTACAACCCAACCTGCGACACCCGGGGACAGGAGCCAATAATCAATTCGAGGGCTGGTGTTATGAAAGCCCGAGTGATGCGTATATGCTGGAGTGTGGTGGTGCAATCTAGTCTCTATGTCCACTAAAGAGAAATGGGAACAAATTTCCGCCAACACAGCACGTGACCTTGGTTTGCAGTCAGGATAGGGGGAGGTGCTGTCCCTGTCGGGGTTCATCAATATGTTGAAATCTCCACCCAGAACCAACAAGTCAATGTCAGAGTGAAGCAGTGTCAACTGTAAATCCTGAAAAAAAGCAGAGTTATCCACATTCGGACCGTACACACCCACCAATGCAATCCTGTACCCGAACAACACACCCATAACAAGTGCATATCTGCCCTCACCCTCCGTTTTGCTGCCAGTCATTACAAACGGGACTCGCTTGTGTACAAGGATCGCAGCGCCTCTAGCAAACCTACTATAGCAGGAAAACACTCTGTGTGACCCCCACCCTCTAGCCACCGATGCCACGTCCTGCTGTATCAAATGAGTTTCTTGCAGAAAGAGGACGTCCACCCCATGTCGCGCCGCATATCCCAGCATCTGTTTGCGTTTCCTTGTAGTGTTCAAGCCCCGGACATTCCAAGACATCAAAGTTAGTTTGGAGGGACAATTTTTTACAGGTTTAGACTTTTTTGTTCTAGCACGAGGTTTATGAACCTTAGAACATGCCAAAGGAGGTGGGGACAGAACAACTTCTCCAGAAGCATTCACTTCAGGCACAATCTGAGCACAAGGTAGATCTGAGAAAGAGGGCATAAGAAATGACGTGGATTCAGAGGGGTTGGCTGTAGCTACAGAGCAATCCCCCATAGGCATAAAGGGGGGCATAGCAGGGGTGATTGAGAGACGCCTTTCACTATTTTCTATAGCTGTTGCTATTGTTTTTTGGAGCATTTTATTGATAGCTGTAAGGTTCGGGAGTGGTTGGGTCATTGCTGCTAGTTGCCTAGTCATTGGGTGGGCAGCCGTGGGCTTGCTATTTTTACCCATGTAACTTCTCATAAAAACTTGGAAAAAAGTATTTACCCAAAGATCGCAAATTATCAGGTACGAATTACAGTGCACATTCAAAAGGAACAATAAGAGATAATAAGAAGTGAGGCCCCAACGAAAGACTTCTAATAAAAAAAACGATTATCGGGGCAAGCTTTGACTGTTTAAAAAAAAATGTGTGGGAGTTACCATATGTGTGGGAGTTCCAGGCCTCAGGTCAACTCTTCCGGGGGTGCTTACAGGGGAGGCCCAGCCCAGCCTCCTTCAGCCCCTGATGGCCACAGAAGGCCCGCCCTTTGCCCAGGCTTGGCCCGGCGCGCGTCCCGCGGGACGGAAATGGCGTTCTGTTTATATACACCGGGCGGAAAGGGAGGGCTGCAGCTGGAGCAGGTATCACCAGATGGCTCCTGGGGCAGGTAGTACAAAGCGGCAATCCTCCAACACACCGCCTCACAGCGCGAAGCGTCTCCCGCGAAGCGGGAGGTGCAAGATGTTTTAAAATGCGCTGGGCGGAAAGGGAGGGCTGCAGCAGGCGCAGGTATCACCAGATGGCTCCTGGGGCAGGTAGTACAAAGCGGCAATCCCCCAACACACCGCCTCACAGCGCGAGATGTTTTCAAATGCGCTGGGCGGAAAGGGAGGGCTGCAGCAGGCGCAGGTATCACCAGATGGCTCCTGGGGCAGGTAGTACAAAGCGGCAATCCCCCAACACACCGCCTCACAGCGCGAGATGTTTTCAAATGCGCTGGGCGGAAAGGGAGGGCTGCAGCAGGCGCAGGTATCACCAGATGGCTCCTGGGGCAGGTAGTACAAAGCGGCAATCCCCCAACACACCGCCTCACAGGGTGAGATGTTTTCAAAAGCGCTGGGTGGAAAGGGAGGGCTGCAGCAGGCGCAGGTATCACCAGATGGCTCCTGGGGCAGGTAGTACAAAGCGGCAATCCCCCAACACACCGCCTCACAGCGTGAGATGTTTTCAAATGCGCTGGGTGGAAAGGGAGGGCTGCAGCAGGCGCAGGTATCACCAGATGGCTCCTGGGGCAGGTAGTACAAAGCGGCAATCCCCCAACACACCGCCTCACAGCGCGAGATGTTTTCAAATGCGCTGGGCAGAAAGGGAGGGCTGCAGCAGGCGCAGGTATCACCAGATGGCTCCTGGGGCAGGTAGTACAAAGCGGCAATCCCCCAACACACCGCCTCACAGCGCGAGATGTTTTCAAATGCGCTGGGCGGAAAGGGAGGGCTGCAGCAGGCGGAGGTATCACCAGATGGCTCCTGGGGCAGGTAGTACAAAGCGGCAATCCCCCAACACACCGCCTCACAGGGTGAGATGTTTTCAAAAGCGCTGGGTGGAAAGGGAGGGCTGCAGCAGGCGCAGGTATCACCAGATGGCTCCTGGGGCAGGTAGTACAAAGCGGCAATCCCCCAACACACCGCCTCACAGCGTGAGATGTTTTCAAATGCGCTGGGTGGAAAGGGAGGGCTGCAGCAGGCGCAGGTATCACCAGATGGCTCCTGGGGCAGGTAGTACAAAGCGGCAATCCCCCAACACACCGCCTCACAGCACGAGATGTTTTCAAATGCGCTGGGCAGAAAGGGAGGGCTGCAGCAGGCGCAGGTATCACCAGATGGCTCCTGGGGTAGGTAGTACAAAGCGGCAATCCCCCAACACTCTGCCTCATAGCGCGAAGTGTCTCCCACGAAGTGGGAGGCGCAAGATGTTTTCAAATGCACTGGGCGGAAAGGGAGGGCTGCAGCAGGCGCAGGTATCACCAGATGGCACATGGGGCAGGTAGTACAAAGCGGCAATCCCCCAACACACCGCCTCACAGCGCGAGATGTTTTCAAATGCGCTGAGTGGAAAGGGAGGGCTGCAGCAGGCGCAGGTATCACCAGATGGCTCCTGGGGCAGGTAGTACAAAGCGGCAATCCCCCAACACACCGCCTCACAGCGCGAGATGTTTTCAAATGTGCTGGGCGGAAAGGGAGGGCTGCAGCAGGCGCAGGTATCACCAGATGGCTCCTGGGGCAGGTAGTACAAAGCGGCAATCCCCCAACACACCGCCTCATAGCGCGAAGTGTCTCCCGCAAGATGTTTTCAAATGCACTGGGCGGAAAGGGAGGGCTGCAGCAGGCGCAGGTATCACCAGATGGCTCCTGGGGCAGGTAGTACAAAGCGGCAATCCCCCAACACACCGCCTCACAGCGCGAGATGTTTTCAAATGCGCTGGGCAGAAAGGGAGGGCTGCAGCAGGCGCAGGTATCACCAGATGGCTCCTGGGGTAGGTAGTACAAAGCGGCAATCCCCCAACACTCTGCCTCATAGCGCGAAGTGTCTCCCGCGAAGCGGGAGGCGCAAGATGTTTTCAAATGCACTGGGCGGAAAGGGAGGGCTGCAGCAGGCGCAGGTATCACCAGATGGCACATGGGGCAGGTAGTACAAAGCGGCAATCCCCCAACACACCGCCTCACAGCGCGAGATGTTTTCAAATGCGCTGAGTGGAAAGGGAGGGCTGCAGCAGGCGCAGTTATCACCAGATGGCTCCTGGGGCAGGTAGTACAAAGCGGCAATCCCCCAACACACCGCCTCACAGCGCGAGATGTTTTCAAATGTGCTGGGCGGAAAGGGAGGGCTGCAGCAGGCGCAGGTATCACCAGATGGCTCCTGGGGCAGGTAGTACAAAGCGGCAATCCCCCAACACACCGCCTCATAGCGCGAAGTGTCTCCCGCGAGATGTTTTCAAATGCACTGGGCGGAAAGGGAGGGCTGCAGCAGGCGCAGGTATCACCAGATGGCTCCTGGGGCAGGTAGTACAAAGCGGCAATCCCCCAACACACCTCTCACAGCGCCATATTCCTGATGGTCTAGTCACACAGTGAATGGCCCAAGACAGAGTGAGACGGAGATAAGGCGTAAGCAGGTGGGTACTGGGTCTTGAGGGGAAAGCCTAGCCGAAAGGAAAGTAATCAAAGATAGAGGGTAAATTCTAGAATTGTCTACTGCGTCTCTTTGTTCAGGTATAGGATTCCAGTCCACCTAGTACAGTAACCATTCTGACTTATAAATAAACCTCAGGAGAAGACCATCATGTTACCCAGTACCCTTCACCAAACGTCCAGACCACCTCAAGAAAGTATCTATTTACTGTGTACAGACATCCTTGCGGGGAACAGAAAGTCTGGGAATTCACGTTACTTCTTAGGAAAACTCAAGTGCAGATGACTGGTAAGCAGATATGCCATTCTAAATTAAGACAGTTGGTGACAGGCCTGTAGTTGGACAGAACAGAAGGATCTGCATTCAGTTTTTTTAGTAGGGGTGAGATTATGCTGGTTTTTATCATGTTCGGAGAAGATACCTTGACCTAGAGGTGAAATTATTAGTTGACACCACAAACTGCATAGGTGATGGAAGTTCTTGATTATTGATGAATTAAGTCACCATGATAGAAAGTGGGCTTCAAAACGTTGGTAGTTCTTCTTAATTGTTCTTCAGCTTTCAATGAAAAGTTGACCCAGAGTACTAGACTTGAAGAAGTGGGGTCTCTTTTGAGAATTGTAATATCAATGAAGTGTGAGGAATCTCTCAGCGGCACAATTATATTGCGGAAGAAGTCTTTGAATTCTTGCCATTTTGCCTTTGTGTGTATGATTGCGCAATCTATTTTGGGCTTTTAGTTTTGTTTCACAATTTGAAAACGTTTTTGGATCTACTAAATGAAGTTCAAATCTTTATTTGGATATAGCTGGCTTTTGTAATGAAGGCCTCTTTTTGGTAGGTTTTTCTTGTGGCTTTAAGAGCCGTCAGGGATCCTGAGGCATTTCTTGCATCTTTACTCTCTTTCCAGTCTACGGTGGTTTCTTCTTTTACTGCGATGGAGGTCAGTGAGTCAGTTGATTATTTTTCAGTCACTTTGTGATTAAACAAATCTTATACTTTGTTGTATGCTTGAGTTTTGTTAACTATTTCATGCAGGCCTCTAGAAATAGAGTTTGGAAATGTGACTGAAGGCTCTTTTTCAAATGATTATGAAATTAGTTTGGGGTAGCCGGATATTTATAGCAATTAAGGAGTTGCCTGACCAGTCAACTTGGACAGGTTTAGATTTTAATTGGATCTGTAATGACCAGGTCAAGGATATTTTCTTTCAAGCGAGTGGGATGCTGTGGCACGTGTTTCAGTCGATTATCATTCAATGCTATCATTAATATAGGTTGTCAATCATTGGCAAACATACCCAAAGTTCAAGGCCAGTGACATGTTAGATATAATGCTTTGTATGACTGTTAAGGTTACTGCTCCGGAGTGCATCTGTTACCCGAGGCTGTTCTGTGCTCATAGCGGCTGTTTGCAAGTGAACTGCAGCATGTCCTGGAGATGGAGAACTAATACTAGATGTGCACTGTCTGTCTGATGGTTTCCACTAGCTCTCAGAGAAGCCTCACCACTGGCAAACATTTTATCCATTGGGGTCTTGATGTATGGACTTATAATTTTACACTCAGGCCTCATTCACAATGCCCAAAATCGGTTAGATCCACATGAATATAAAAAAATGGCTTCCAACCTGCTGCTCCAAGCAGCAGGTGGAAGCCATTTTTTTGTACTCTTAGTCCAATTATTATAGTAATAATTACTTATAGTTTCATAACTACTTCACCTTCAGTGTAGAGCCTGTTACAAATAAACTTGCTTAGCCTACAAAGGGTGTGTTTTGTTTCTAAGTTTACTATTGTTGTTATGGAGTTATACTACCCTGGCTGCACAAAGTAACACCATGAACCCCGGCTCGGCGGGGTCTTGAGTCCTAAAAATGTCCATGGACTCGACAATTCTCGCTCCGGTGCCTACTCGATTCACGGGTTCACACTCTGCGACTCTGGGCAATAGCTTGCTTAACCTCCACAACGGCTCCTCGCGGCGGGAAGCCTGGCTTTCACCTTGTGGATACCCTGCCGGGGTTATCTCACAGGGGAATACCAGGACGGGATCCCTAAGCAAGCACTTAGAAACCGCTCGGTGATTTGCGCTATATAAATTCCTGTACATTTACATTCACATGAAAGATGTTAATGGTGCGTGATATATGATGTCATCAATGATGTCATTTATGATGTCACCCATGTCATGTGGGAGGCAATGAGCAGTGCCTTAGGGCAAATAATAACTGGGTATGTGTGCATTTAAGCGTATATAATTTATAGTGAAAAGTATGTTACATAATTGGTCATATTAACAGTTGTAGTTACAGTTTAAGGATCGTCCAGAGAAAAATAACACGGTGGGGTCCCTGGTCAAAAAAACATAAAGGAAAAATGCAACGTGGGATGAATTAATTATCAGCGTTCATCCGATTCTCAAAATACTCAGCACGTAGGCTCATCTGCACAAGTGCAAAGCCCCTCTAGTAAACAAAAGTAATATAATTTGCAACAAAAAAGTGTGACATCAAAAAAGGTTTTCTGTGGTACCGGATAAGTGGTGGCCACGGTTCGTTGGAGTCCTTGAAACGTGTATTTCGTGCACCCCTTCCTCATTCGCCATCCATGTAATAAATATATCGCCTTTTGACGTTTTATGTCCGGTTGTTTTTTTATATCTTTAAATGGTAGTGGTCGAATGTATGGCATGCAAAGGAATTAGATATTGTTACCAAACAGCCGAGACAGCTTTGTAAAGAACTAAACGCATACTTATGTATTCCCAGCGCCACCATAGCCCCCGGTACATCGGGGTTCCGTTGAACACGGCTGCCGCAATGTTTACCCAGGGTGGCCAGTTGCTCGGGAACTTTCAACGCCATGGCGAGTCACACTTCCTCGCTCTCCGTTGAAATGCGTGCGTGGCTGTAACAATATGTTGCGGAGCAGAACGCATCCAACATTTTGTGAGCTTGTTTCTTTTTTTGACGGGTTCCGAGGCAGCCACAATACGGTTTGGGGTGCGTCAAAGGAGGAAGTGTGTGATGCGGAGAGGGGCTGGCGGCGGCAGAGCGGAGAGAGGGCTGGCGCGTCTACTTGCAAACAGTGCTGTGTGGAGACGTGTACAACACGCGTCGCCTCCCCGCAATGTACAACCGGCACAGCACAAGGCCGTTCGTCTCTGACGTTGCACCATCCTCGCCCCCCTACTTGCAACCGTTCCTTTTGTCTGTTATTTTTTTTGTGCCCAAGAAATAAAACATCCCCTTGGCTGCAAATCGTGTTCCCTGCTCTATCGCGTGGCGCACACTTTAATGATTTCGAGGAGGCGGGGAAAGGGAATAGACTAAAAAACAAATTTAATTAAAGGTTAAGTGCGTGGAAAGGTGTATTTTTGGTGGGATATTATTGCCATGGTCTGCGTCCTCTCGGGGGACACCGAGAGCGGCGAAGGGTTGTTTTCAAAGGGTTTTTCAAAAATGTCAAATCCGTTTTGAGGTGCCCCCACGTTCCTCCCTGGTGGTGTTTGGGTGTCTAGAAACTAAAAGCGCTTCCAGCTTTTGTAATGTGTGCGAGGAGAGAGGAGGAGGGAGAGTCCAAAAAAGAGCCGGGCGCATGCGCAGTGCGCGCCTGTGCCATATTGGAATGAGGCAGTGAGCGGAGTGCTGAGAGCCTGCAAAGGGGGAGGCGGAGGAGAGGCAGAAAAATAGAGCTCAGCCCTGCGAATCCGGCTGGAAAAACTGCCGGCAGGTAAGGCGAGCCCGAGAGAAGGGGCTTCCCGGGGAGCAGGCCCCCGGGGGGAGCTGTTGGAAGGGGTTTGCGGTCACTCCGGGAGGGGCTGAGGCTTTTTTCCGCTCCCCAACTTTGGCGGAGGCGGACGGATGGCCAGAGATGTGGCTGCGCTGTGCTGTGCGTGTGCCTGCTGCACTTCATGCTCGCGGCTGCGCCGGGAGTGCGGGCTGCCCCAACTGTCCTTCCCGGCACACGGGTCTCAGCTCAGCACACGCCCCGGGCTCGGGCGCCTTTCTTTTTTTTTTTTCCCTTCACACCGGCTGCCGTTGAAAAGCAGAGAAGAGGGGAAAACTGTCCTCTGTTTTCATGGATCTTTTCCTTCCTCATTTTCTTAGGGGCGAAAAAAAGAGCCCGACCTCTTGTTTTATGCAGAGTGACGTCTTAAGAACTTCCAGCGAAGTGCCTGGGTCTGTAGCAAAGGACAACTAGTCCAAGCCCCGCCGGACGGCTTTTTTTGGAGGAAATTAAAAAGAAAAAATAGCAGGGAGAGCGTCTCTGTCCTTTTACTCATTTGCACATTTTTAAAAAAATCCTTTCGCTTTTGTTTCCTCTCCATTAGTCTTTGCTGTTACATTCTCACCCGCTGCGAAGTTTGCCGGTGATGTATGTAAAGTGATGTTGCGTTGACGTTACTGCCTTGCGTCAGAAAGGAAAACGTCAAAGTGCATATAGAATGTTGTACCAGTAAGCCAAGACCCTGCCCTACGCACGCGACCCCCGTTTCATGCACTACCTCACTTTATTCTTTATACTGTGCATTTTTTTTACTAATATTGATTTAAAAACGCTGACCTATTTAAGCCATGTGTGTTTCACAGGAGTAACTCCCGCCCCCAGCCTCTTAAAGGGAGATCACCTCTCACAACTTTTACATGCATATTGTGCATGTTGACAACTTGGGGGTGACGTAAGGTTCTTTTTTATGACCTAGATGCCAGAGGTGATAAACATCCAACCTGTGCCCTCGGAGTTTCTGTTTCTCCTGTAAAGGGGACGGCCCCTATGCAAATGCGGATGATGCACTCTGCCCCAGAGGGACCCGCGGCTCTCAGCAAAGACCGCATGATGGAAGGCACTTCCTTCCAGGACCCGCATCACTGTGCATTATGTTGCAAAAACGTCCAAACCTGCCCCCCCTGACCCCCACTAGTGCTCACACCCATCAAATGTCCTGATTCGCCATTGCAGAAAGTTAGAAGTAGACTTTTTTCCACTATCCTAGCAAGAATTGTTGCACTGTGAATTAATTTATAAAGTAAACACACTCGGACTCAAATCCAGGATTGAACTTGTATCCTAACATGGCATTATTGTTATTTAGTTATAAAGTTATCTTAAAGCATTTGTTAAGTACCGATTTACAGCTGAAATCATTGTTTGCAATCTCGTTGATATTAATACAAGGACACATCACATTGATAGTTAGACACCTGTGGGTCTCAGTTTTCCCAAATTGTGGTACATAGGGGAGAAAACTAGTGAGATGGTGTTATTATCCCTTTAGGCCTTTCTTGATGGGTAATTGGTGCAGTGTAATACAAGCTGTTTTATGGCCTGTGTATCTAGAGGACTGTTTCGCCTGGGGAAAGTTGGAGACCGCATTTTGGAATGCAGTGTTTTGACTTTGTTGTTATTATTTTGCTACAGTATCTTAAATGCTTATTGATGATGTCTGTGAAAAGTAAAAACAAGATTTGAGTTGGTTGATGCGTGGAAATGTGTATGGGTTCAGTTAACTTTTGTACATGCTTAGAGACTTCAAGAGTTCTTCATGCTGCTGTTTGTGATTGTCTCTCTATACTTTATGTAATTGTAATTGCATTTATATAGCGCTTACTACCACTGAAAATGCGTTGAAGCGCTTAAAATTTTTGTGTAGCAAACCATGTTGATTCCTTCACATCTTGGTGTTTTACGTTCTCGGGCACACTTCTATCCTTGATTGTGAGTGTTTCCAAGAGGGGCAGGGGTCTCTGTAAGAGGGGTGCCCACCAAAGTGGCGTATATTACTGCATCACCCACCTTGAATGTATTCCAGTATACCCATGCCCACTGGAAATATGATACAGGAGAGATCTAAATTATGCGGCAGAGTTGTCTAAATTATGTGGCAGCAAAATGCAAATCATTCTGCATTATCCGGCACATTTTTTGATAGTAGTACTTTATAATGTCATCTGTGCTGGGCAAGGATTCTCCATAATAGCGGAGGAGATTCGCTCCACTGCCAGCAGACGAAAAATAAAATTTTTTATTATCATTTTATTTATCGCTGTCTGAGCAGCCTGACTGTGCCATGGAGTCTTTAGTGGGGTAGGGCCAGGCCTTGGCCGGGAGGAGGAGTGGTGGACACTTATAAGTGCGCATGTCAGTTTGGCCGGCCTAAATGCTCACTTATATTTCTCCAACCCAGATATGTTACACTGCAGGATTGGAGATAAGTCACAGGCTCCCTGTGCCTGAGTGAGCATCAGACAAATCCAGGCTGTTCTCTCTTGCAAGGTATAGCATGAGAGCAGCTTCTGGATTGGGTGGGGAGCCTGTGCTGTGACCCATGGCTGCAGGGAAAAGAGCTGGCGAGGAGCACCGCCTGGCTGGCAGCGTCAGAGGGAAGTAAGTCTTAAAAATATATATATATTCCCCAACCCCCATAACACCCACCCAGTAGCCCTTACACTTTAGATTGGCGGCGACTGCCACTGATGTGTGCACATGTTAACACTGTATGGGTAAAGGTTTCACCTCATTAGTTCCAGATTACCATCCAAATACAGCAGTAAGCAACTTAAGTGACCAGTCAATATTTGCTAAGGGCTCTTTATTGCTCTGCAATACACGCTGTTGCCTTTTTTTGTAACTTACGATTTTTTTGAGCTAGAAAAATGTTATGTTAAAATCTGCAGATTATGCAGCAGATGATGCATTACGTGGGAAATATGACTAATCCATACATTTGCGGAAACCGGCTTGTTATTCCGAGACACAAACTTTGCCTGGTAGGCAGCAGTGGCCTTGATTTGATGGACAAAGTCATTGCTAGCTGTACAACATTCAGGTTGTTTTCTTAGACTGATAAGGCTTCTTTCAACACTACTTTTCAGTCAGACTCAGTATCTTCATGCTGCATCTGGCCTGATGCGCCATGGTTCGAGCATGTCTCTAGTCCTCCGACACATGACCCAACCTCTCTACATGTAGATCACTCTAGCATGCTCCATTTATGTCCTTAAAAAGCATGCCCCTGCATAGTTTTCTGAAGGTAAAGTAGCAGGGCTACCAGCTATCAAGTGACATCAGTGAGCCACTTGTAAATCCACAGTGACAAACAGTCCATTTTGGGATGAACTGCATAATTTCTCTTTTCGACATAGTGTTTGTACTACTTATTCACCATTGTCTTTCCTTTCGCAAATGATCATTTACTAACACCAATACTTTACATAATATCTTTCTCGTTGAGTACATACCCGCTCTCTCTTTAAACATTGTGCAGCGTATAATTGACTATATAAAGTTCACTCACTCATAGAATCATCTCTGTTGAATGGTTGGTTAGACTAAGTCAAGTGCAGGAGTGAGGAATAGAGTTCTAAAGAGCATGGGGGATTGAATTTGAACGAATGTATGTATATTACCCCAAGCATCTAATGTTTCAAGACACTGTAATTTAAAGCGCTCTGATACCCTCTTGGGCCATGTTCACACTATATAAAACTTTATAATGAAAAAATAAAATGGGTCTCGACTCACCAAAAAGTGTCGCATTTACAGTTGTACACATACACCTATCCGCAGGTGTATATGTGCGGCTATTGGGGATTCAGAAACATCAGCAATAGTGTGTCATGAGTTGCAGCTTGTGTGTACTACTGGCAATGTTCTGCGACTGCCCCTATGCAGTGTTGTACTAATTGTACAACATTTGGGGAAGGTTGCCCCCTGTAGAAAAGCATTTTTAACCACATCGCTGCGGTGGCTATTCCGCCGCAGCGCTAAGAGGGCGGGGCGGCCACGCGGCGGCCGCATGCTGGTGACGGAACCGCTCCGTCACCAGCCGCGGTTGGGCTGTGCTCGTGACGGAGCGGTTCCATCATGGCCCCGCCCGCTCAATAGAACGCGCCGCGCAGGCGCGGCGGCCGGGCCATGACGGAACCGCTCCGTCATCAGCACAGCCCAACCGCAGCTAATGACGGAGCGGTTCCGTCATCCGCATCGAACGGGTTAAAAAATCGTTTCCACCGCTGGGAAATCATTTTTCCCCATGGCCTCCGAAGCCCCTTTCCCCTCAAACTCACAAAGTTTTGGGGTGTTATTCTCGCCTCTCACAGGAAGCACATTTGCACCAGCACTCTGCGGGAGTAAGGTTTGGATAATTTCCACAGTGTGGAAAGGTCAGGAAGGAGTTTGTGAATGCCAACAAGTTCATAACTTTGTGGCCTTTCACCGATTCTGAAGGCAGACCCCATTTTGAGCATCACACTTCCCACCCCTTGCGTGGAGTTTACTACTAGATTAGTGATAAATGTCCACAGGAGTTTGGTGAAATTCTGGGCATCAGCAATGGTGGGTGTTAAAGGATTCAGCCCAAGAGGCAGCCATTGGGCTATTAAGTGTCACCAGCTCAACATTGAAACACACTGAAGTAATAGGTGTCTCTCCTCCATCACTGCTCTCTCTCTCTCTCTGGTTTAGCAAACTGCCCCTTCCTTCTTACACATATTCCCATTTCTATTTCACCAACATTGCTAAGCAACCAGATTCTGCAGCTGCAGGGAGGGAGCGTTTCCGCAATCCCAGAGCTGAGCACAGTCCTGGTGGGGGTTCGCCCCCCTGAGGAGTACCGTACCCTCAAACCAGAGTTGAGTTTTCCTCTTGAAAAATCATTTTAACACATACAGATCTATTTGTGTACGAGATCAAGCTGGTTTCATGTATTTGACGTCATTGTTAGCTTCAGGTGAAACTGGCACAGCAGGCATGTTTTCTTTGCTGAGTGTGCAGTTGCAGGCAGACTGTGCATCAAACGTACCAGTCGAGGGCGGTGAGATATATTGTACACACAAAAATACTCAAAGTTCTCAAATTAACTCCAAACTCGAGAAAAATACATGCCTTCAAAAGAGTAATTGAAATGCCAGTGCGCCAAGAAGAGCAGAGAGAGTTTAAGCGTTCGCTCGCAAGGTCAGGTGCCCTTGGTGAGCCCGCACCGCGGCCGCCCCGTGAACTGCATCCTACGTTAAAATCAGCCACGGCCCCGTTCAGCAGATATAAACGTTAACTGGGATTTAAAGGACATTAAAGACGTCATGACTGTGCACGGTGGCAGGAGCCTGGTAGCAGAGTTTTGATGGTACTTCGCGTGCAGGAATTTCTTGCACGCTGCGTACGTTAGCAGACGCTTCCGGTGGCGGCTGATGGAACTGCACTGACATTTTACATTTAAACAACGTGGCTGGCATTGCAATTTTGACACGATTCGTAGGAAATACTGAGTGTTGCCCTCTTGGGCTTCTCAAGATAGCATCTCTCTTATAAAGCAGACGCACCACCTTTTGTGCGTGTGGGAAACGGAAGTTAATGGATCTGAAAACCACAGGCGTAGTGGGAAACTTACAACTAAAACTACAGGTGGAGATTTATATATTTGCCTGAAAGTAACTTTTTTTTTTTAATTCTCAAACATTCTCATACTTGCTTCTGGAAACCTCGTGGCTTTCCCCAAAGTCTCCTATTTCCCTACCGTGGTGGAGTTTTCCATGGCAAACAACTTTGCAAGTGCACTTTTTAAAAATTTCTCTGTGGGAAACTTTTTTTGTTGTTGCTGGAGAAAGCCCGTCCTTTGTAAATTGAGCAAGTTTTGGACTGAGCCGTTTCCCTTTGCACCCTGATAGTGGAGTTTCTCCAGCTCTTATTGTATGGGGCAACTCTCCACTCTCTCCTAGGGTGGGGGGAAAAGGGCCGGACGGAGTTTGGCAGTGCCCACTAACACTAATGTTTGTAAGTGGTCCTAAACTTCCAAGGCAAACTTCTCCCAACACCCTTTTGCACCCCTTGAGTGGAAGTTACTACTAATATTTCACCACACTGTGAAGAAATTTGCATTAGTAAATGCATTTATGCTCACCAGGAAAGCTATTGTAGGTTCCAGGGAGGCGTCACAAGGTACATTCGGTTATAAGCTCTTAAATATTTTTTGTGAATCAAAAAGTACATTGATCAGATGTGTTTGAAACAGTATTGTGTTTTTTACCTGACTAGATTGAAATTGGCATGTATCATAGTTTTTTTCAGAGTGCATCTTTGTTCAGTCACTTCAGCAACCAATCCTAATCCAAATGAGAACATTTTTGGAACATTCTCAGTGCACTTTGCAGTGGAATGTGATTCATTTGCATCAGAGTTACCTATTATTGTAACTCAAAGTTTACCCAGGTTAAATATATCTTGTTTGACAATTCTGTCAGCTTTCCAGGCACAAGAAGTAACTGCCTCTGTGTTGGATCTTGTTGTTATATAATGTTGCAGTTGAGTACAATAGTTATAATAAGCTTTTTTTATATAGCACTTTCAAAATTCAGATATGCCACTTTGAAGCGCTGTGAATAGCAGGTGTTGTTAAATCATAATTACTGAAACAAGCTTGCGGTTAATCTAATCAATTTGGCTTCCTTTCAACTAATCAGAATGGGCCCTGGTGCTCAGGCCTTTCTGATATATTGCTGTGCATCTAGTTGTAACAGCAGTGGTAATCCAACCTTCATGGGCTGTGTTTTTTGACATGGAGCTTTGGGAGACACAAGGAAAGGAAGATTAGTGGTTGAAAATTGCAACACTGAAATCAAGTGCAGATGGCACTTGAATGCCTTACAGCCACTGGAATGTTCAGATATGTGCATTTTGCCAGCTTTGCATTTTGGCCAGTTGTTCACACCCAGTTACTACTCTGCTCAGTGCTGCTATTAGACAGACCATGGGGCTCAGTGTATCATCCTTGTTTGGAGAAATGTCAGAGTCTGGGATTTTAGGCCCTGCATCCCTTCTGGTGGAGGGGCATCTTAAACCCTATAGTAAACTCTCCTTTCTAAGCATTTGTATGTTTGACAAGTTGCCTTTTAATTTACTTTTTATTTGCTATTTTTCAGATTCTGGGGAATCTCTTAATTTTGCATTAAGCCTCAGTCTTATCATGAATCAAAGCTGTGACCTTCACGGTGCACGCTTAACTCAAAAGGTAGCCTTTTACTAGTCGGCTAGAATGAAATTTCAATTATGCTGGCATTTTGTGTCTTGTTTTCTATGCAAAATTATGTTAAATTATACCAGTTAGTCTAATTGGGGGTCACTCAGGTGAAAATCCTATCGCAGGAGCACCGAAACAATGTCAACACACACAACTTAAGCTGCTCTTGTTCGCTGCACGTGTGCTTTTGGTGCTATTTTTTAGTGTGAAGTGTGTCCTAATGCCAAATTTGTAATGATTGCGTAATGTTTCTGAAATTTCGCTCTCCCATATTTACTAGCGGAGTTACCCCCATGTACCTCACGCCCAATTTGTTATTGATGATTGAGGTATGTGGTGCAGGCGAGCACTTGTGAGGTTTGGTGGAAACATTGTAGTGCTGTAACGGCACAATAAATACTGAAATATTGTCATACCACACATGTAAACAAAACCTAGTGACTTTCACCAGCGTTCATGTTAAGTAAACCAAATGGAAACAGCAATAAAATAATTTTACAAATATTGAATTTTGAGTGTTTAATGAATCTAGCATCGAAATGACACAGATGTAAAAGAATGCTCAAAATATGGCATATCACATTTTTAAGAAGTTTGTTAAAGAGTTGGAATTGCTGAACTTGTGCAAGCTCCGGGTTATATAATGTTAGTTTTAACGTTCCCAGAAGAGTAGGTACAGGTTCATTTATGTGCATCTGCACCAAGAAGGGATCTAGTTCAAAAATAATAAATTCACACATTTGGCTCCCTACAGATGTTAATCATACTCAGAAATGGGTTTCCTTTGAGTCACAGTAAAGAAGTTGGAGACACTGCTCCAAGAAAAAGAAATGCCATACAAATTAATAGCTGATGGCCATAAATAGTGTATTTTCAGACATCTGCTTTCTTCAAGGCATTGAGGAGGCAAATTCTTGCGGTAAAGTATGAAAATTGATGCTTTGTTTTATGTTTCTTCCAAAAGAGAGAAGGAGCTGGGCACACTAGAAAAACTTGAATGCTTGGAAATCTGCCTATGTTCCTCTTTTTGTTTGTTATGAGTTGACAATTGGTCTTCCGAGATTCTTTGACGACCCATTGTCAGTAACAGACATATCGAAAAAAGAACTAAAAACACTCTGTCTGTCGCACTTATCTCAACTACGGATGATGAGTGAAATAGGGAAGCCATCAGTCCACTAATGTCTACTAATACAGCTGGTTCCAACCATCCAACCGTACTTGCAGTATGACTTATCACAATATGAAAAATGTCTTCTTACTCGTTTTAGGTTTAATTTATATCATTATATGGTTTTATTTCCTAACCAGAATGATTGGACACATAATATTTCAGTGTGTCCCTGTGACCTAACTTCCCCACAGTCTACAATTCATGTCCTCTTTTTCTGCAAATTCTATACGCCATTACGCAGGAGGTGGATAATACCATTATTAAAAGTTTTAAAAATTCGCAAATGTCGCCCTGCCTACTTGGCGCTACAATTTTTGGAAAATAATCTGATGGCAAAATCTGTGGCACAGTATCTGAAATTATGTATTAGGCACCGAATGAACTTATGAAATTTTACTGAGTATCCTGTTTGAGTTGGATTTCTAAAAAAACGCTTTCAAGGCACTGTTTGATACAGAATGAATGTGAAGTTTTTTAATATTTATTGTGTTTTTATGTGCTTTTATGGCTTTCACAAAATGGAAACCGAATAAAGATGATTTGATTTGAGTTGACAATACATTTGAAGTGGTCAAAAGCATAGATATGTCCAAAGAGTATTAAAGGCATTATCCAAGTACATCAAAGAATTTATTTCAGAAGAGGGTACATTTTAGGGCATCTCAAGTGACAAGTTGAAGCTAAGATGCTCCAGTGTAAGCAATGGAGGCCCACCCTAGAGCAAGACAGGGAGTTGCAGTCTTCATTAAGTGATCTGATATTGTATTCAAGGGCCTGAAATAGAGTTTGGCAGATGGATTGCTCCATCATAAGCATGATGGATATCCTGTCTCCCTTATTACAAATGCATTATTTCCTGTGACTCTTGGATTAGGGAGCCTGGATGCCCGTCGTGTTTGTGAAGGAGAAACCTGTCTGCCAAATTTAAATCATGTCCTAAGTCTTCAGCAGGAGGCTGTCTTGCGACTCATCATATTTAATGGCCAGCTTCCAAATGCATCTTGCTGAGAAGATTGGCATGGCAGCTTCCATTTTTGAGTATAAAAGACTCAGCACTTCCCCAACATCTGAGTTGCACTTGCAGTGATGTTGAGTAGTTATTTTTAAGTCTGCATGCTTACTGTGAATGTGAGAGTCAGTCTCATGATGGAGGTCAGACTCCTTTGGTAATTTGGGAAGTGTCAGATAAATGTGCGTTCTTACGCAAAAGCGCGATTGGACTTTGTAGGCCAGAGAACACCCTTTGTTCACTTATCTCTAAATGTGTATGAGGGAAACCTTTCTGAACGGGAAACATCCTTTACAACGGAACCGTTACAACGGAATACCGTTACAGCGCAGGATTTACAACGAAAGTCGTTACGACGACTTACGCTGGAGGGCGCTCTAGGATAGGGGATAGTTTAATTTACTATCCAACACCTTCCCTACTATCCACGGGGACTGGAGTTGGAATAGTATATTAAACCATTCACTATCCAGCGCCCCCCAACGCAAGTCGTTGTAACCTGCGTCGTAAAGGTACGCGTTGTAACGGTACGCGTTGTACCGTCATACATCCCTCTGAACAGTTTACTTGGAATGTTGAGTTGATTAAATTGGACTGTTGAGTTAATGTCGGAAAGTTTCATATGTAATGTGCTAATGCATCGTTGTTTTTTTTTTTTTAGCCCTGGAAATAGCAGAAGTTTCCATAACTTAGTTTTAGTGTAGAGCAACACAATCATAGCTACTCAGATCGGAGATTGTGACACGTAGTTTACTTATGCAAATTTGTGTTAGTCATTTGTGTAGCTCGCTTCCTGCACTTAGGATTGTCTCGCTGAACTAATAAGAATAAAGTTCAGTTCACTTCCAAGTTTGATTTTGAGGATTCGATGGCAGTAAAGTATCTGATTTCACTTGGGTCACACGCAGATGTCAGCAGCGAGCAATGCACTAATTGGGTCATCTAACTTAGTAAGCCTGTGACATCTCCTCTGCCAAACCACTGTTCCTTCATTTCATTAATTAAAATTTTTTAATTGGAATAGTTTCATGATTGTATATTAGAATGGTTCTACTTTTTGCAGAACAGCTTTCTTTAGGACCTGGGGTAAGGAGATGTGCTATGGAAGCCCAACTCTGGCCATTGTTTGAAATGTGTTTTGCATTGAGTTTTGTAGTATGCTTGTAGGTTATTAAAGCAAATATTTCTTCTACTTGTGCCTGCATGCGCGGTTTCCTGCTTGCCTCTGTTGTCTTCCTAGGCATCCAGACTTGCTCAGTTTTTAATTGTGCATGGGTTTCATTGCCATACATGGAAAGTAGTGTAGATGTAGAGTTTGCATGCTGGTAATACCGAATCGCAGCACGTTAATTGCCTTGACAGAGGATAAGGACTTCCTAAAGGATACTATGTACTGGATTTGGATTTTTCAGGTTCTGAGGTCTTCCCTGGAGAGTCTTGTTCCTGAATCTAGCATTTAACTCAGTGTGGCAACTTAAGTCTTCCTTTCCTATCCTTTGGTGGCTCTGAAAGAAATAACTTTGTCATAGCTATAATTATTCTGTAGGAAGCAAAATATGACCGACAAGCAAAAATCGCTGATTCTAGTCCTACATCTCTTACAAGCGTCTAAGAAACATCAACTCAAGTGATATTTTAGGTGTTTTAAAGATAGCAAAAACAATTCAATGAGAAATATGCGTAATTGGAAGAAGGACTTTGAAAATGTCTAAAGTTTAGAAAAGTCGCATGTTAACAGAGAAAAATACCCTTTTGGTGATTGCAAATTTAATAAAACGAATTGCTGAATTATATTAGAAATACCCCCCAAATGTTACTCATTTATAAATGAATCAGTTCTGATGGGGATCAGAATCTGTTCTTTGTTGATCATGTTCACTGAGGGACTTCACACTGGATTATAAAAGAAAGTTGTCGGCACTAAGTGAACCTCTTTTATACCAGTGACTCATGCCCTCAGAAGAAACAGTCCCCTGAACGCCTTTGTAAGACCCACATATCAAATAATCTTGGTCGACCACCCATTTAATGAGTAAGCACCCACCCAAATTGTTCAGCAGCTCGAAGAAAGTGCTCTGAACACCAGTTACAAGCAAAAACAGCTTTTTACAAACTATAGCTGATATCCTAAATACACTACTACAATATAGTACACTTACCATTTAAACCCACTTTAGCACCATGTTAGCCATTCTAGCATATGCTACTATAAGCTCCATTGTACATGATACACCTTATCACAGAAAAGGACAGAGATATGGCTTTAGCAACATTGTTTGTAATGATCTCAAGACTCGACAGCATAGTTTTCCAAGTTCAGCCCTTTCTGTAGATCACATGCACCGCTAAGACAACATATTTGAATATTGTTAATGACATGCCTTGAGGAGGAATTTCTAAATCGACAACAAGGCCTGTTATCATATACTGACATTACATACAGAAATATTGTCTGAGATAAACATCCTTCACAAAAATATTGCCCCACCAGGTGTAGATTTTCTCTTATTAACTCTAGTGGGGTGAATTTTTCATAGACCATATTAAGGACTAGTAATTGTGTCAGACAATATTCTGAAAATGATATTCTAGTACCGCACCTCTTAAAGAATTCCTCATGCTAACAGATATTAACTTGAACACCTCCTTTCAGTTATAACATTGTGCTTAAATCCAGAGGCACAATTTCATTAAATTGAAAGACAGATGGAGGCATCTGGATGTGTAGCATCCAAAGCACAGTGATCCAGAGCTAGACTATCAAATACACCATATAATGCTCTCAGACAAACAGGAGGGGTCAACAAGGTCATTCTACAAGACATACAAAGAAAGTAAAAAAAACTTGTTTCCATGGTTGTTGCCTGTTGTGTGACTTTAGCCCCAATCAAAAATATAATGAGACTTGTACCCAGTAAAACAGAATTGAGAACTTTAGGGACATTTTCCATTGCCATTCATATCCGCTTTAAAACCATCCTAATCTTGTACACACATTGTTCAGTAATAATTTGCAAACACTCTTACTGGCTCATAATAGTCTCAAAGCAGCCCATCATTTCTTAAAACCTTTGCTCAGTACTATATTACAAAGAACAATTATTGTCTGGAAAAGGTGCAGCGGTATGTGGTATTTAGATGGGAAAAACCTGCTTGTACATAGGGGGCAAACATCTATTGTGGTCTCTACCATTGTGACTTTCCAAGCCAGAGACTCACTCACCTGTTAATCATAACCAGCCAATAAGTCTGGCATTGGCAAACTGGTGCAAATATTGAAAATTAGGCCACAGAAAAAGAAAAAAACAGAAGAAAACATGCCACCACCTCAGTGTGGCTGCCACATGCTTTTAGTAAAAATATCTTTGTTTATAGAATGAACTGTTGTATATAATTTTAATATATATCAGTAAAGGTACTTCCTTGCAGGTTTATGTATCTGGAACAGGCTTAGAAACCCTTTTTAGTTTTAATACACATCAGAGGAAAATTTGCTTCTTATTGGCACAAGAAAAGATGCTATTGCTTGTGAATTCTAGTAACTTTAAGACTTGGTTTCAACACACAAGGTTGCCTAAACAAAGAAACACTAGCAAAGTAATCAGCTGACACACCAGCCATGACGTCCACGTGAAGTACTTTTTAGGCAGATGTGCATCTGGGTTGAAGAAAAACATCTTTAACTATAGAGCAAGAGAGTGTGGTTGACGTGGGATAACTATTGCCTCGTGCTGGGTGCTGTGGTAGGTGGAAGCAAATGTGAATGCTAGTTGAGCAGATCAATGGATGAAGAGAGCTGGCTGACTGCACCTCTATGTATACAATTTTTATTATGACCCATCTTGGTCGCATGATGCTGGCAGCATTTATAAAGCTGTCCTAAGGCCAGATCTGAGAATGATGCTGACCTCATACAGTTCTAGAAAAGCCTGCCTGGAGATCAATACCTGAGACATAAGAAGTATAAACCACCACCATCTCATATTGCAGGATGTTCACAGCACAACTCATTGTTGGAAACATACATTTCTATTTAAATATATAGTTTAATGCCACAAGAAAATATAGAAATCCCATTGAAGTGGTGCCTGTGTAAATGAAGACTGTTGTATTTTTCATTTCAGAATGACTAGTTTAGCAAGAATATGTTTGGTTAATACAACAATTTAACTAAAAGCCAGTCACCCCATCTTTGACAGCTGTAGGACCCCTCCTCGGGCGCTATGATGAAAATGATTGGTGAGTGGGGTTTTGTTAACAACAAAATCTTTTTGGAGTTTACAGCTCATGTGGTTTACAGCTCATGTGGTAACTCGGAAACAGTAGGAGTTAGGGAGTGAGCTGCAGATGGTACAGATTGGAAACACACAGCAATGAATGCATCTCCATGTTCCTGAGCTGTGCTGTTTGCTGCTCATGTTCTAACCCGCACTATTTCTAAATGAGCATCGTGCACTGTAAACTGCACCTGTTTGTGAATACACACCAGTACAGCCCCATTCTGTACTGGTGTGTAGAACATGTTGATGGGGTTGCCTCAGGGCACAAGAATATCTATTCAGAGACTTTCTGGCTACCAAATGGGCTAGCAAATACATTTTTATTTCCACATTTATAGTTATCTGTTCAAATCACAAGCCATGCACCCTCTTCCACTACTTTCTTGGTAATGCAAACGAAAAAAATGTTCTCCTTGGTTCTGAGAACATAGACTTATATCTATAAAATCTATATATTTTTTACTTTTGTCTACAGAATCTAAATTCCACTTCAAACAGTGGGCCTAAAGTCAATTACATGAAAGACCTTTTTTTTCAGGTTTGGCTTTATTGAGGGGCATTAATGTCAAAGCTACTACATAGGTAAGAAGAGATCCTCGGGCTTGTGTGTAGGATACTAGGCTTTGTAGTCAGCCCTTGATGAGGAATATGTAATGCTTGGAGTTAATCTGTTACATCATTGATTTATCCTTGCCAATAATACATGCCTTCTGCTGACCATGCATAATAGGAGTAACATCTGCTGTAATCAGTTATATTTTACATCTCCCTGAATTGAAAAGTTTATGCTTACATTGGCCATTAGCTTAGCTCCCTTAACAATAAATTCATATATATTTTTTCACTGCTAGATGTTTCACAGGAAAGTAACAATGGAAATTATACTGCAAAATGTTCTAGATCAGAGGTCTCCAACCTTTTGTGTAACAAGAGCTACTTATGTTCAGTGAAAATCATTGCGAGCTACTTATAATATCATGATAATGATCACACAAGACAGCTTGAAATATATTTTAAAAATCTAGCCCAGTCCTCGAAAAATCATAAAAATGTTACTGGACCTGCAGGTCTAGTGACTTAAATAATCTATGCTATGTAATGCTCTTGACCCATAAACTGGTTAAATGATTTGATCGTGGGCAAATAATATAATTAATTGAGCCGTAATTCTTATATAATCTCATATAAGAGCAACTATAAATGTGCGAGTTCAGCATGTCTGCTGTACAAACAACTATTTTGAATGATTTAATTGACTAAAGTGGTAGGTGGAATAATTCTAAACAGGCTATCTACATGGGCCAAAGAAAACAATATTTTATCACCTATACAATACGGATTCAGACCCGGTCATTCGACAATTACACAGTGTCTGAACTTGTATTTGATTTTAAGTAAATATACCCTGGCCAAACAAGGAACTGTCTATATGGCATTTATGGACTTATCGTCCGCTTTTGACTGTGTGGACAGAGGCATACTATGGGCTACTCTGATAAAAATGGGCGTAGAGAGGAATCTTGTCAACTTTTTGGCCGATCTGCATTCGGATACAAGAGCCAACGTTCGTTACACCCAAGACCTAAAAGTAACGGGTGAATTCAGAATAAATCGGGGTGTACGACAGGGGTGCTTCCTGGCTCCATTCCTCTTCAATTTGTATATCAACGAATTGGAGGAATTTCTTCTAAAGACTGAAGCAGACTACCCCTTTGTAGAGCGCAAAGGGGTTCCTGTGCTGCTTTATGCAGATGATGCTGTACTCATTTCTAGAACAGCAAATGGCCTTCAGAAACTACTAAATTCCTTCTTTAAGTTCATGGAGTCCCGTGGCCTAAGTATTAACAATTCTAAGTCCTACGTCATGAAAATAGGACAGGATACACAGAAAACTAACTCTTTCTGCATAAATGGGGAGAAAAACCCTACCACCAATACCTTTTCATACCTTGGAGTCCTCTTAGATCACAAATTATCCTGGGGTCCCGCAGTCACCAAAAAGAAGGGTGAGACAACACGTGTTAATGCGGCCATTCTTGGCTTTGCGAAAAAAAAATTGGAAATTGCCCAACGGCCGCCCTACTCAAACTATACCAGGCAAAAAGTGTTGCTGTCGCCTGCTATGGAAGCGAGCTTTGGGGCTACTGTAAGATAAAGGACCTAGAGGTCACAGAAAATAATGTTCTGAAAAAGATACTGAGGCTGCCAAGGGGCATTGGGAATTTTTCGGTACATGAGGAGTTGGGTGTCCCCTATTTAAGTGACAGAATAGCAGTGAACCCGGTACTGTGCTGGTTGAATTGTTGGCTTAATACTGATATACCTCTCACCCAAGCTTTATCAAAAGAAGCCCTAACACTTGATGGGTGGTTTAAAGTTCCGTGGTTGAAGTATATAAAGGACTGTCTGACGGCAATTGGGCGGCCTGATTTGTTTTTTGCTCCCAACTTGATCACGAAACCCGATGTTATCTTTGCAAAAAATGCTATGTTAATACTAAGATGCTCAGACAGAGAAGAGGTTGAGCTACAGAAGGACAGTGTTAGGAAACACCTACTTCTCAAAACCTGTCCACAAATGGAACCTTATTTGTCATGGCACATGACTGGCTATGAACGTTTTTTGTTAATAAGGTTCCGCTTTGACCTATTCCATCTCTTACTGGCGGTTCCAAGTGGGGCTCATCGGGGTGAGGTGTTGCCAGCTTGCGGCTGCGATGGGAAGTCTCCGCAAGATCTGGCACACTTTTTATTCATTTGCCCTTATTACACTTTACCACGGAAACTATATCTTAAACCGTGCCTCAAAAAACTGAACTTCGCACAAATCAAACCTGCACTTTACTATCTTCAATTGCTGAACTGTGATTGCACTTTATTTGTCTGTAACTTTTTAAAATCAGCCATCACCTTCAGGAAAAGTATGGATGGATAATTATGCTGCTAATGCCTTAGGCACTTTTAAATTTTATAATGAAATTATTTGTGATTTTAATGTACTTTTAATAATGCCTTTGCTCATGTTGCCCGCTGCTCTCTCTTTTCTACCTTATACTGTGTATTGGATCCTTTACTTGCCAAATGAATTATCCGGACTGTTTTTAACTGTTTGTTGATGATATGTACTTTTATGATTGTAATGTTTACAATCGAATAAAGTTATTTGAACTTGACTAAACATTTTTTCCATATATAATACAAATCTAGCCACATATAGGATACATCACATGACTCCTGACTTGCCTCTTAGTTGATTAACAGCCTTTCCATCAGGGCAGGGGCAGGAATGATTCTCAAATCATGTTTAAAATGATCACTTTTAGTAAATGCATAACTAAAGCATAAAGTGGTAGCACACTTTCATTCATAATCAGCAGATTTTACATTGAAGTGACCACACACTTTCCCCACTGACATGGGGCTTTACAGATAAAACTATATACAATTGTATGTGGAAATAGTTTCTGCAAATTTGTGTCATTTGCACATCACCAAGTAAAGTGTTCTGGTTTGTTTTACTCCTATTTAACTCTTTGTTTAGTTTGCATCACACTTCTTAATCACACAAAAACATGCTTTTGTAATTCCTGTTATATATTTTGAAATATTTGTAATATTAATTTACAGGCTATTTAAAGGATATGTGTCAGAGACAAATAACATCTTCAGACAGCTCACTTGACAAAAACCTCTAACTCTAGTAAGAGTGGGGAGACGATGAAGCCTTACGGCTAGAGCGGTCGACCTCGAAGCTGGGGAATCAGGTTCGAGTCTTGGCCTCGACGCTCAACATCCTGTGATTCTGGGCAAATCACTTAACCTCCCCGTGCCTAAGAAAATGAATGTGTGAATATGTCCACCTCTAACGAAACTGGTGCTCATGTAAAGCACTCTGATACCTGATATCTTCGGGTCTAGTTTGCGCTATATAAAACTCTAAATAATAATAATAATAATAATAATTTAAAAAAAAAAAACGAATTTTCCAAGCAGCAATTAGTTAAGACAAACTGACATTTGTGCTCTTTCCTTCAACAGACAGCAAATGTGTCAAGCTAAACACAAGATATAATGTAATCTTTATTGCTCATTCACTTTCTGAATGAACAGAACACTTGTTCCTTTCTAGCCTAAGTTTACTCACCAATTGAGTGGGCAAGTAGATTTTTCTAGGCCTGCAGCCTTTTTGCTCCAAATATCAGCTTATAGGTTCGGAAAAGCTACACTTTTTTGTCTCAAATACACAATTTTAGCATACATACATTCAACCAAGCAAGAGGTTCTAATTTTTGTAGGCTGTGTTGCACAGAGGAGAGCTACTTCCAGGTAGCTCGACATCTACCAGTAGCTCACGAGTTAGTCCTGGGAGAAGACTGTCCTAGATGCTGTTTTTGTTTCGAGTCTAGCCCTTAGAAAAAGTACTGTGTTTGCTGTATGCTGTGAGCTGTTTCTAAACAAACTGTAGAAAATGTCCTACATAGGAAGCATAATATTTCTTGAAATCAGCAAAACAAAAGTAATTCAAATTGTAAACATCATCCGCACGAAATACTCTGTTTTGGCGTCCATTTGTAAAGCACTCTTCATTTAAAGCACTGTATTTCTGATACTTACTACCTGTTACAGTAGTTCTTGTGTTTATGATCTTTAAATAATCAGAGCCCTAATGGACCTGTGTCCCTATTGGATTTTGTGATTACAAGGTTAAAACAGGCCTCTACTGTGGCAGCAGCCATTCATGCATCTGTGCTTCAAGTCAATCCTTCCGCCCCTCAGTAAAAATAGAATATGAAAAGTGATCAATAGAGGAATGAATTGTATGGGAGGTTCAGGTTATTGGTACTTTCTCTATGCATAAGAATGTTAATATGATCTAGCCAGACTCTCTTCTATCTTGTATATAAGGTATAACTTATTCCCTTTATATAAAAGAGTTTAGCATTTTATCAGTGTATCTATTGCATCTCTCCTTGTAAAAGTCATTTGAGAATAATTCTGGAAGAGTTAAGTTCTGGTGCAACAGTAGTTATTGACCTCGCCGGTTCATACTAGAACGCCTTCTTGATGCTACATGAGTTTTGGAATTCATTATTTTACTTTGCCAGAAGTCAAGGAGAGGTGGTCCCATGGACTTGCTGCTCCAGGTTAAAATATAGCTGGGACTCCTTGTTGGTTCATTGGAACTTGTGGCTCTGTTCCTTGGGATGTATAACACAGATGATGTTAGATTTTTGAGAGACTTCTGTTAGCATACTTGCCAAGTGATTACGGTGGGAAAAAGGAGGGTTCTTCTTAGGAGGTTTAGTTGCTGATTTACCGTCTTTGCCACTGTGTTGGTGCCCTTCAAGGCAAAATAACCTCCCCTTCATTCAAAAATGTTTGTCTCCATGAATCCTCTACTTGTAGATGATCAGCTCGTCCAGCGTGAAGTGGAGTTGTGTGCTATCTACATAATAAAGCGATAGTGGTATTGGGATTGTTACTTTATGTGATGGGACTCGTGCAATGGACAACAGAGTGCATTGTGAAAACCTCTATAGAATACTGCATGTAGTCACTTTGGTACTATTTTTCGACATGATATCAACTTGAAGGTGTTGTCTATGAGTCACGTCTGGGAGTAATCGGAGGGCAGAATTCAATATTTGCAGCCATACTCTGGTATGTAAACATTATTGTTAGGTTTGGTCGAGGGAGAGAGCTTTAGCTGCCTCCCCTTGCGCCCTGTTTACAAAAACCTTAATAATATTACATATATGATATTGATTAGTGTTTATAGCCATTGGACTGTTCCAGTTTCATTCACTTTGGTTCTCTTTGCCCTGAGTAACGATATTTTGTCTTGATATGTGCATCTCCGTCTAGAAAGTACTCCACGTCAGTGCCAGGCCATCCTCTGTTTTCATTTCCGCTATGTTTACTTGTTTATTTTTTGTGATGTTGCATTTTTTACTTTTTTGTGCAAATATATGCAAGCCACAGTTGAACATCAGAAGCAGTTTTACCTTTCATTACTTCTACAGTTTAAATTTGAATTTCATGTGTGTGCGAAAAATAAAAATCACATGCTAAGGCCAGATATATCGGCGTTGCCAACTCTATTTGAAGTATGGCATACATGCTCAGTCGATTAGAGACGCCATTTAGTTCTTAACTCTGGTGATGAGGAAGCGCTTGCAGGCGGCTTTGATGACACCCTTCAGTCTGCTCCTGCATCCTGCCACACAAGGCCAGTGAATTCCACAAGATGCATTAATAGATAATAGTTCTTGAGCAAAATGACTATGATGTGGTTCTTATTAACTTGTTCTGTCTTTGTCAATTCAGCCTGTTTGCTAGAAAGGCAGCAACAATAGGTGCGAATCTTGATGTCAGATACATTTCATATTCAGTTTTGTTTACCACTGTATCTCTCTGCTGTAAAATGTAATAAAATATTTTGAACATTAAAAAAACGTGATTTTTAAAAGTATGCTAAACCGTGACACTAAAAGGGAATAGCAACTCATCAGCTCAGACTCGGTAACAATCTTGATGACTATTTAATATTAGTTTTGTTTAGTAATGTTTTAGCAATTCTTATTCAGAGGTTTCCTGAAAAATGTTCACTTGCCTAAGTTGGTCCCATAAACCGGCTTAAGGTTCCCAAACTGCATTCAAATTGTGGTTTTGTATTCTCCACTGTTATTTTTATGTATAATGGGTCTACCCAGTGTGTAAAAAGACTTTGATAAATCGCTTTGACTGTCTAATTACTGTCTAATGATCTAAAAACAATTAACTTAATTACTTTGTTTGGGAAAATGTTATCATAATTCAACTCTGTATTAGTGAAATTTAACTAACATATCATTGTGAATGGCTGACTCTGTATAGTTCTGCCAGTTGTAAGTAATATTTACAAGAATTACACAATAAAACATATTTAGTAAAAGGCAAAAATGGTTTAACATTTGAGGATGTTTTGTATCCGGAATCATAATGACTATTTTGTGTCAGTGTAACTTCACACTGAAAAAGTGATTTATTTTCTAGGACAAGCTTTGCGTTTTCACATCCATTTGCCAACTGTTAAAGCCCTGAATATGGGAAGGTTTCAGTCCATAAGTTAAAACGAGACCCAAGATGATAGTGAGCAAAACTCGTTTGCATCTGGCGAGCTACTCTGTATTTTTTGTGAAACGAGTTGTTTTTTTCTCAGACTAAGTCTGAGATGTGTGGTGTACTGTCCAATATCGGGGCTCCCTAGATGGGGGTCTTAGTAGACAGATTTGGCACAATATCTGATCCCAACTCACACCACTGGTAAATATCTACACAATGACGTGATTAGTTTTATGGGGTCGAAAGGCATGGGTGTAGTTCAGTTCTGTCATATAATGGCTGAGGGTTTTCCTCTTGAAACAAACGATTAAGAGCAGGGCCACTGAAACAATGTAGCAAATGGGGATCTAATTATGAAGTAAGGGGTAACTAAGTTTAACAGCAAGAACATGCAGACTACACATAATTCAGTTTAATTTGTCAGTATTATTTCCACGATCTTGTCATCTGCCTGTGCAAAAGCGTCGCCTCATTTTCACCAATGTAGCAGTTTAATGTTTGAATACATATTTTGAAAAGGCGACTGATCAGGAAACCTTTGCAAAGGATCTATGAATGCAAGCAACCAATCAAGACAGAGAACATGCCTGATGCAGATAGGTAAATATGCACATACATTGTTACTCCTACAGCCAGGTGTAACTCTCAGCTTGCTGTTCACTAGTTCCAAGGGGATATATACGGTTTATATTTTTCCACCCCCTCAGATTAGGAGGTGAGTCTTCTACAACAGAATTTATTGAGTAAAGTTACTGCCAGTAACCAGAACTATTGTAAATGTCTTACACTTTAGCATGTGTCTACAAAAACCTCCCTAAGTTTCTCTACACCATGCCCTCCACCCTCACAATTTCGTAGAATTGTTCCCCGTTTTCCTACCACTTTCCCTGGCACCTCCCACATGTACTAATCATTTGTGTACTTGAGTGTGACACGTTTTCTGCTACCATGTCTGAGATCTGCACACATAAAAAGAGTACGAGGTGGAGGTCCCTGCTCATAGATTTGTTAACTTCATTTTGTAGCATGTGAGTACCACTACTATATGTAATGCAAAATGCAGGTAGTAAATCAGGTCCGAAATGTTGAGGCCTGTCTCAGCAGCGTAGCTGTCTCCTTGAGGTATTGTTAACAATTCTTTAAAATATACATGGTGTGAGCTTTAGTTTCACCCAGAAGAGTCTCACTTTCTTATTCCATGCTGTTAGCTATTTAGTGTACCATCAGCTTTCCAAGAAGTGCTTCTATTAGAAGCACGAGGCACTATTTTACATTAGAAAAGCAAAACCATTCATCACTCTTGCTGGTTATCAAATTCCATTCTTTGCCTCCTATATAAGCATTCTAAATCTGCAAAATTTGCAGCAGATAGTAGATTATGTGACAAAAGTAGCAAATCCACAACTAAGCATAAACAACCAGCCCTGCAAAATTGCATAATTCCAGTATAAGGGCGATGGAATTGTGTATTGCTCTATTCTAGATGGTGGCATATTTTTTTTTACAAGAAACATATTTTAATTTAAAGGATCAGTTTAAGCTAAAGCGCGGCTACTGCCTCCAATAATATCACCAGATTGCAGCAGCCAAAGCAGATCAACATGAGATTGGCTGCAGTATATACTTAATGCTAATAAAACGTTCAGTATTAGAACTGGCCACACAAGTTAACTACCTCACAGAAGACCTTTAGGAAAATAATCGTCTATTCATTAGGTACAATCCACCCATTAGAAACTTGGAATTATTAAGGAAGGGATAACATTCAAATGGCAGGCAATACACACAAGATATCATAAAAGAGTTGCAGGGGATAATGAGGGGGAAAATTCAGTTGGATAAAAATACAGCTTGTACAATAATCATCATGATGCTGATTCCGCACCAGTAGGATCAGAAAAAGTCTGCCTCGTTACACTTTAAGTAAGGTTTTGGGCTAAAGAATAGTCTTTCACTACAAACTGAACTCATTCGCAGCTATTAGTTCTTTCTAATATTCATGCGCAGATGGCTTTCGGATTGTTGTCTCATTTGCGAATACATCTTCTACTTGCTAATAACTTTCAGGCTTGCTTGCAAGCAGTAGCAGCAAAGATGGAAAGGCACTACACCAAGCTTATTGGTCTTAAAACTGAGCTCTTTCTTCTTGAATAGGCATCAATAATTTGTTCTCACTTGTGGAGAATTAAGCACTACCCCAATAATAAAGGACTCAGAAAAAAATGTCAGTCCAAAGAGGTATGCCACATCTACAGAATATGATGGGCAGTAACATTAATGCAAACACAACCCAAATTCTTTGTGCTTTACTGTTTAGCATTTTGGACTACAAGTAGGAAAGTTGTTTTAAGAGTTTTGCTTTTTTACAAAAGTTTTTTGTAAAAACCCTTTTGCCAAAGCAACATTGATTTCGAGATGAAGGATGTCATGCTGGTTTATGAGGGAATTCTTTAGAAAAGTAGAACCTTGAGATGTGATCCAATTAGCGAGGAGTCCTAGACACACCAGAGTCTCAATGTATAAGATGCTTCAAACCCTGGAGTTGAAAACTGAACACCTAGAATACCACAGGAAAAACCCAGGAACTAGAGCCAGTGCTGGAGCAACACACCTGCCATGGAAGACATTCCACTCAAGATATATTTAGGATATTATAGCAGCTCCGCATGGCTGAAGTAAATCTATGTGACTGTGTATACATGTGCATGGAATTTGTAAGGTGCTAACCTAGCCAAATGACACCAGAGCCCTGTGTAGGGTCAAAGACCAGAATTAAGTCAATGAGTGATAGGAGAGTTTGCTGGGTTGTGGACCTTTAATCCATTGGGCTGTAGTGTTCTTTTTAGAGGTGAGTCTTTAACTCTTTCCTAAATTGGGGCAACATTAGGTGGTCCTGATGGACATGGATATAATTTGCCAGCTCCTGGTTGCATAGATGGATTTATTTTTCTTTTTACACTTCTTAGCCTACAATCTGATTGCGTCCTGGCTGCGGATGTACCGAGAACCACCAGAGATACTGAGCTTGTCTGTAAGATAAGATGTGCTGGCCACGATGGCTTTGTAAATAATGCAGCTGATTTTGAAGATGGTGCTGGCTGGCAAGAGGGGCCAATGGTGTTCCAACAAGATGGGGGTAATGTGATCATATTTCTTCAGCACCTGGATGAGACTTGCTGCTACTAGATCGGACGTATGTTGGCGAGGATAGTGGGAGGAAGGCAACAGTAGGGAGAATGGAGAATTATCCCATGTCGTTAAGACATTTCTTAAAATTCTTCTGCAGTTCTGTGTTGGATGAAGTCTGTGTTACCCTGGGTTCCAGTATACTCTCAGACCCTGATATGAATTATTGAGTTAGTGTCATTACTGTTTATTTATTTTAATAAGGGTGAATTGATTACCCAGATATTAACACAGAGTCCCAAACTGTTTTCTGCATATGGAAACCAAATTTGCATGAATCGTGATCCCGCATATAAAATATATTGTCTGTATTTAGGGGGCTCATATGGTCCAATAGACTGTTGGTGCTTCAGATTACCAACAAACATTTGAGGGATAAAAGTGAAGCCAAGCATCATCCTTGCACCTGGAAATGTTAGAAGCAGAAACCACGACCAATGACCAAAGGCAGAATGAGACGGGGCGACAACCGTTCCAAGCTATCTCATTGATCCATTGGTAAGGTGTATTCATGCTCACACATTTTGAGGGCTCCAAAATAAGTGGCAGCAAAGTCCCAACAATTTGGCTGAAGATTTGGGTGCGTCCGGAGTGGCCAATGTTCAGTCTTAAAATCGTCCTGGAGCCATCATTAAATATGCACTATTTTCAGACACTGGCATGGTCTGGATGACTGGTCCACCCTGGTATATATATCCTTTTCATAATCTATGCAAGAAGGGATTATTTATGGTGACTGCCAGCACTTGATGGCTAAAAGAAAAAAAAAAGAAAAAAGACCATGCAATAGCTGTGTAAAATAATAAAATAAATAAAAAATAACAGTTTTGAACTCCATTGCAATGTGTTCCTCAAGCATGTAGTTAGTTCTTCAAAGTTCTTTGCAGTATGGAAATCCTGAGGTGCAAGCCCCATTACATTGGCCACAGTAGTGAGTGCTACAGTGTGGACGTGTGGTAAATAAAGAGTCTCAGATGTGGCCCGGTTAAGCTTCAAGAAGTCTTTCGTTAACCACCACTTTATAGCAGTTAGGCTGTCAGACGTGGAAACGTGAGATTGGAGCTCTTTCGTGTTGCTTCTAATCATATGCAGCATTATTTGCATATCAGTTGCATAGTTAATGAACTCAGACCTCTGTGGGGACATAAGCAGTGCTAATGGTCTCTTTTACAGATTGAGCAACAAAGGAGAAATGGCAGAGCCCTTTAGATTGTCTCAGGCACAAACCCTTGCTTTAGATTCAAAGGAAAGATGAGAGTTTGAGACTTGTTGGTCTAGAATAAAGAAACCCAAGCTAGAATATTGTACCACTCCTGTGAAAAGGGAAGCTGCGCAAAGAAGATGTACGTTAAATAAGAGCCTGACCGGCAGGAGCACCCGCATCATGAAATGCCAGATGAACCAGGATAGAGCTTTGAATTCAGTTTGTTGTTCTAAAGGTAAACAGCATATATTGCAATTGGCTTCTGCTACCTGATGGACACTGCACAGCCCAGAAACCAGTCTTATTGCCACATTCTGCATTAATTGTACTTTGGGAATGGTCTTAGCTGGGAACCAAAGCCAAAGTTGTTCGAATACTCTGTCCGAACAAAATTGCTGCACCTGCCTGCAATTTCTCAGCGCTGTAGACCGCTGGGGAACCCGTCCTGGCTGTCCCTGTGAGATGGTCCCTGCTGGGTTTCTCCAAGGTGAAACCAGGCATCCCGGCGTATGTGGGGGGCCGTTGTGGAGATAAGGCAAGCTAATGGCCAGAGTTGCCGAGTGTTATCCCTGGTTAGAGTAGGCACCGAGGCGAGAATTATCGAGTCCGCTGACCCTGGTCCACGACCCTGCCGCATCGGGAATTGAACCCTGGTCCCGGGCGGCCCTCTTCTTCCGGGTCTGCCGCCTCTAACCAGTGAGCCACACCACTCCTCCTCCAACAACTATGTAGGTTCTTGTAGAGTCTGAGCTGTGGTTTGCTAGCCTGAAATATATCCTGAAACTAATACAGATGCTTGTTCCTCTAAAAGTGGCAAGTCATAAGTCAGTTCTCTTTGCCCTTAATTCAGGGGTATATCACAGATTGACTGGTCTGGTGAAGACCATGCATTTGTTAGACAGTTGTGTTTATTCCTACCTGAATACTAATATTAAACAATGTGTCAAAGAGAGCTCTTCTGGGCTATTGGTTGATGAAATTGAAATCCAGAACTGTGTGCCTCAGAATAGCTTTCTCCACGTTCATTTTAGACCAAGGGACGCGATTGAGGTAGATTAATTCGAAGAGCAGAGCTGGCAGTGTTATGCAAGAAGACTTAGGTGTGTTGGAGGTGAGTTCAGTTAAATTGGACGAGGGAAAAATAAGGTAGATAACTACCCCCCCCCCCCCCGCCTCCTAACCAGCTCACAACGAGTGCCTTCTTGACCTTCTGCTTAAGTTTAAGAAATCAGGTGCAGTTAAAGAAAGTCTAGGTGCTGCAACTCACCAGGACATTGTACAAAATGTTAAAACCACAAAGTACAAATGGATTTCAGTTCAGTTAAAAAAACTGTATTCGGATAACTTAGTATCAATAAAAGCACAGCAGCATAACAAATTATTTAACAAATGGAGAGTAATAATAAAATTCATTAATAATAAACAGTTTATAATTATACAAAATACCAGTTCATCCATCAATTTAACAAAATAATCATACATAAATATAAGAGCTCAGGGGTTGGACATGTGGCAATTTTCAAAAATGTGGTAGTACGGAAGACCAACTCTTCATCGGCCAGATGAAGAGTTAGCTCACAGAGGCTTTATTTGACCCTGCGAAGTAGAGATCTCGGTTAGCCCAGGGCAGATACATTGAGAAAAATGAATCTGCTCTCAGTGGGAGACAAGGCCTGAAGAAAATGAACAGCAACGAAAGACCTCGGGGGAACTCGAGAGTAGGAATGAAACCTGCAGAGGTGGTCAGAATGGGCAAAGCATGGCAAGGTCCTCACAACTTGGAGAAGAATAATATTACTCAGATGTAACTAGAAATGTATTAGGCCTGAGCTTACTTTAATACTTTTTGAACCTGAAGACCCAGCATTATGTTTATTACTGTGGGGAGACGTGAACAAATAGACGTGAATCTTCTACATGGTTGCTTGCCCTGATGTTTCATCAAGGCCAACTTCCTGACCCATCCCTTGCACTGTAAGAGTGGAAACATTCAACATTTACCAGTATGTGCAAAGTTCAATTCCTAAAAGCATATATGGGCAGGAGATGATCTGGGAGGATAAGTGCTTGTCACAGACACACTCTTTAGGTTCAAAACGTTTTCTTAGGCACCAGTCTTCAAATACCTTATGAAGTTATGAGCTGTTTAAGTTAGGTGGCGAGATATGTACTACTGCCCAGTGAGTGCAACATAAAAGAAGTTTGCCAATCTTCTATGAAGGTGGTGGGTGATTTTTACTGGTAGGTGAACGGCCCTGCCATTGAGCGCGGAGAAGCTAGGCAGCAGTTGTTGCAGTGTCTAGGGTCCAGGGCTCAGAGTTTGACAGAGGAGTACATGTGGGTTCCTGGCACTGGGCATGATCCAGGCACGGGCGGGCTGAAACGGCTTCCCTTTGGTGCGCCTTCGGCACCTGTCGCCTCACCTTTTAATCTATACCAATATTATTATGCAGTTCTTTGCTTTCACAAAAATACATACTTGTCCCCATGGTATTTCTTTGTAATGCTTTACTTTGTCATACAACATTCTTGTAAAGCCAGACCTATTGGCATTGGCAATGCTTGTTTTTAATGTTGAATTAAAAGACATTACCACAAGCATTACCTGAAGCATTCACAAATGAGGGCAATCTTCCATACCTTGCCTAATTCCCTTACATTGTGACTTTACAAGTTCAAAACTGGCCTGATTTGCAAATGTGGCTACTATTTTAGCTATGTGGTTTGCTAAAGTGGGCCATTTTTAGGTCTTGCTTAGACCGCGCATGAGCTGTCGCAAGACCTATAGTAAACACAAATATGGAGGGTAATTTCTCCTGCGCTTGCCATTGGTTGATTCTGACATTGGTCTTCTTATCTGGCTTATGGTTGGCTCTTGATCCGATATGTCGGTTCCGTTTTGCAGGAAGCAGCACCGACCAACTAAAGTTTAGTTCTGCTGCTGGCTGTTATCTATTCATTTAGGGACTACTTGTTTTATAGCTTACCTCATTATCAGCAGTTCTGCTGCCCTTCTTGCCCTATTTCCTGTCTTCTCTCGTCCCGCCCCCTCACCCTTCGCTCTCGCGCCAGCAGCCATAAATCCATCCCTTCCACACCCTTTTCCATCTCCCACTGTTCCTACGGTGCCAGAAGGGGCTCCCAGAGGAGACCGAGCCTTACGCAGTGCTGCCTCTCGCAAGGATTAAGGATTGGTATTTGTTATGAAGCCCCAGCAGCAGCGAGAGCTGCACTCCGTGCCTGCGGTAACCCTGGCATCTCCACAGCAACACAGCGTCTTGCCTTCCGCTTGACCAATCTGAGGCCAATGGAAGATAACCTTAGCTGTCCTTCAAATCCGGCTTCATACCCTCACTCACAATATCACAGGAACCGCAGCCTGACCCTCACATCTCCGACAACCATTCGGTGCTCACACTGACTCTCTCCCTCAGTACTGCGTAATCGGTGCCTTCCACGGCGACCCCCTCTTCTAATAAACGATCCACCCAGACCAGAAGCCCTCCTCCCCCCTTCACCCACAGAAACCGTGCCGCACTGTCATAACTTACATGCCGTCCTTTCTTACTCACACACCTGCACTCGCACTCTCTGGCATCTTCTGCATCCCACAGCGACAGTCTCTCCTATCCCAGACGTCCCAATCTGAGTGTATTTCAACTCCGGCATCCCACAGTGACAGTATCTCCTGCCTCATACATCCTACATTGACAGTCTCTCCCGTCTCCTGCGTCCCATACTCAGTGTCTCTCATCACCTGCATCCCACACTGACATTCTCTTCCATTTGTTGCATCCTACATGACAGTCTCCCACGCCTTGTACACCCCGTAATTACAATCTCTCCAAACTGATGGTCTCTCTTGTCTCCAGAGTCCTGCACGCCACACTGACGGTCTCTCTCTTATGATCATCTCCTGCACTCCACAATGACAATCTCTCTCATCTCCTGCCCTCCACACTGACCTTCTCTCTCTCGTCTCTCGGATCTTACCCTGGCAGTCTCTCTCATCTCCAGCACATTACAGTGACACTGTTCTTTCATCTTGCATGTCTCGACCACCTTTTAAATCATCTTCGCGCTCCACCAGACAAAGGCACCACTAAGTTTTTCTGAGCTGCTGTAACTGTCAACGCCTATAGCGTGAGCGTAAAAACAAATGTCTAGAGCTCGTGAAACAAACACCCTACAATTGTAACTAACATGTCACAGCCTTGGACAAGCGCTTACTTCAATTCACATGCATCACATAAGGTCAGACTCATCTCAGGTCCAGAATCTGGCCATACACAACACAACGTCTTCTGCGATCATCTTCGGCCAACTATTTGGCTGTTCCCAGCTACAGACTGAAAAGGAGGCAAAACCATAGCGGTTCTAGGAACAAGAGCCTGGAACAGTGTACCATTACAGCTGAGACTAGCAAAATCAGAACACATTTTCAGGAAGCTCCTAAAAACTTGGATGTTCGCTGCCCAGACAGTACTGTGTTTTCCCTTATATGACACTAGATAGGAGTTCTCGGTTTTACTTTTATGCCCAAATTTCATTCCTGGTTTTTTTTTTACCTCTGTTTTACAGTGCCAAGATGCTCCTTGGAGTGAACGTAGCGCTTTACAAATAAATTCATTCATTCGTATACACGCAATGCGTGTCTTGTGCTTCAGGTGTCAACCTCCGGTTCAGACACCAGTGACTCACATTCTCCAACCTCGTGCATTAAATAGAGATCTTATTGGTGTCGGACATAACTCTGCAATAAATACGGTGTGACCTCTGCCAGTGGGCAACCAAGCCTCAATGGCCACTCGCACACCCTAGGGGACAGTGCAGAGCTGTGTTTTTCGTTGAGGGATCCCTGGGGTGCATGATTCGCCACTGAGGCCTGGTAGCCCATCCGCGTAGGGCTCCTAAGACGTATTATCTTTAGACAGATGGAGTGTTGACATCACAAGGAGATTCACCAATAGGCAGCACCAAGACGTACAGTCCACATGCGCTCTCAACAAATGATCTGTCACTCATCTAAAGCAAGTATTTGCAATGCAATAGGTCTCACATTTACGCGAGTTTCAGCTACTGATATTGCAAATAACAATGCCTTTTTAATTTTGTTTTCAAAACATAAATAAAAGGCTTTTTCTTTTACAATGCAAATAGCTTAAACTCACGTAAATGCGAGACCTATTGCATTGCAAATGCTTGTTATATTGGTGTGTAAGCCTATTGTTTGTCCTACTTTGCACCTGATTATTTTACATGTTCTTGGCTATTCAGATTATTCTGTGGCCATTATCACCCATATGTGTAAATTGTATGCTTTTCCTATCAGGAAATCGCAATTTTGCAGTTTCCTCATCTGCGATTTTCTAATAGCAAGTCTATAGAATTCGCCATTAGAAAATCGCAGATTATACATTTGTTTTACGATTCCCAAATAGCGATTTCTATGGATTCACGTTTTGAGAACTACAAGATCGGAATTTTGTCGAAAGACGTGTAATGTCAAGGGTACAGAATGCAATTTTGTGTATATTTCAGGAGAAGCTGAATGTGTGGCAGTCATTTGGAATATTTGGAAAGGCTGAGACACTTGGAAGTGAACTTGGCTTGATAATGACATGCAGAGAAAGTTCTGCCTTGGCAGATATGTACCTACCGTCTACGTTCCTGTGCTAACTCTTCAAAACACATTTCCTATGATATTTCTAATCAGAAGAATGCAAATAAGAGAATGTATTTACAGGAAGCTTGCTAATGGATGTTTGTTTATAAAACACCAAACAACATTTTAGTTTAGAGGTTTTCCCAAACACAGATTCTTTTTTGAAGTAGTCTATATTCAGAATTGCTGAATACTAAAAATAAAATGTATTTTACGAAATGTGTATTTCTTTTCCTAACAAGAACTTCTATTATGAATACCACACATACCTTCCCTCTTATCTTTGTAAATTGCATGGCGGAAAAATTGTCTCCTTGTTTATGTTCAGATTGTGCTTGAATCCATCCCACAAATTAAGAGTTTGCTCTACAACCTTCAGTCACTTCCGTGTTAAGCAAAACTGCATTCTTCACCACATTACAGACCGTGCTATGAACAATCACTTTAATAATCTCTCTTCTGGAATTTGCACACCAAGGTGACTTCCTGTCATTTTTAGGTCTGGAGTGACAGCGCAATAGTTGCTTTCGGTGAACAACACTTACAACGCAACTTTTACATCGCAGAGCCTTTACAACGCAACCATTACAACGCAACCATTGCAACGCAAACTATTACAATGCATTGCTCTGGGGGGCGCTCTAGGATAGGGAATAGGTTAATTTACTATCCAATAACCTTCCCTAGTGTCCACGGGGACTGGAGTTGGAATAGTAAATTCAACTATTCACTATCCAGCGCCCCAAAGCACTATGCGTTGTAATGGACGGCGTTGTAATAATTGCGTTGTAAAGGCATGCGATGTAAATGCATGCGTTGTAACGTCATACATCCGTTGCTGTCCCATATGGTATCAACTCAAAATTGAGCCTTCAGGAGTACTACAGAGAGGAACTTTGGCTCCTACCTCAAGTTGGTGAACAGGAGTACGTGTTTTGATTGGGTGGAAATTGTGTGCTTTCACAGAAAAAGTTCTACCCCACCACATAGCTTTGATTATTTTGGTTATTTATCCAGCTGCATGAGCCAGCAGCAGTATGGCTCCCGAGAATGCTCACAAACATGGTATCATGCTTACAATGGGATGGCTCTTGAACTTTCGAGGGCAGGCGCATGGCACTGTATGCTGATAAAGTGTCTTAAATAGATTGTTACTTTATGCTGTTTGTTTTTCTCTGGCAGCAGCAGAGATCTCCTTCCTTTTCCATAATTAACTTTAGACTTCAGAGGGGAGTTCAGTGTTTGGAAACCGTATGGAATGGGCGGGGCTATTCTACATGCCTTTTTATGTCTGCGTTGACAGACCAGCGGTTCAAAGGAACTTATGTACTACTGAGAGGGTCTACTGAGGGAGGGACTAAGGCTCCACCTACATGTTGGTTTCCATTGTGATTTGATTAGGCCCAAATTGTGTGCTTCTAATAAAAATAGGGTTTGTATTGCACTTTCTTTTAATTTAAAGTATTTTATTAATCACTTTTATAAGCAAAGACATTAGCATGTCTGTTACAGGGTTAGTTAGCCATTCGCAGTTTGTACAACAGTGTTTTCTGGCACTTCTAAACATATGCATAGATAACACCACATGACGTGGCTTACTGAGAACAAGAAAAAGGGTGATAGAAAAAAGCAGGGGTGAAAGAAGTACACGAGAAAGGCTCGGTAGTTATAAGACCTATAAACACCTGGCTAAGCTCCCACACCACTGGCTTGCTTGAGGCGAGATTGGGAGACAAGTTGGTCCACCTACCGACCCATAGTGCCATAGTAGTTGCGCTCAGTTACGTTCACTTTACCGTACATAAAGGGGGTCAGGGGGTGTGTCGCTGGGAAGAGTTGGTTTCATGGGAGTTCGTAAAAGTCTAGGTACGTGTCGAGTGATTTTCACATCCCTCTGGTTGCTGGTATCCAGGGTGAGTTCTGTAGTGCAATGTTGTCCCCACCTCTGAGATGCATAACCCAGTTGAACCAGCCTTTGTATGAGGTCTTACTTGTGTCTTTCCAATTGGCTAGGACCATTTTCACAGCCACAGTCCTCAGCAGGTCTAGTAGGTCTTTATCTTGCTCTGATTGCATTTTATCTTGTATTTCACTTTTTGGCTTGCATCAAAGCTCTTGCTCAATACAGCAGGACTAGGTCGGTTATGGTGACAAGACTACTTATTGTAAGAAATGATGAAAAAGGCAGTAGGCTTGATGTATGTATTGTGAAAAGCATATGTTGAAGTCAGTAAACATTTGAGGGTAGGGTTTTATTATTCTTTATTAAGGCCTATTGATTGGCCTTTTTTTACATGGAATATCACAAATTACTGCAGAAGGCAGTGCTTTGGTGTTGGTTACCTCCTGTGACAAATCAAATTGTGCCTATATAAAGTGTATCCTGCGGGAATCATTATTAAGCCCTTTTAAGAGAGAGAGTATTTTGATTAGTGAACTGTCATTTTGTTTACCTTTTTAATTTTATGACTGGGCCTGAGGGTTGCTTTGTGGAAAGCAAACGCTCACTAGAGTAGGCCTAAGTTGGTTATGGTGACAAACTATATGCCCGACTGACGCATTAGAAAATGCAATGCCCGATGCCATAGATTCCATCTGCTTATTAGTAAATTTGATTACAAAGATGTAGACCTACTTTATGTATTGTGAAAAATGTTTGTGAAAGCAAATAGGCCTTTACATTTGGTTGTTCTCACTTTGTGTTACAAGCAGCAGACAGGTATTTTGTTACATATCACATATTATACTGTAGTAGGAAAGGGTTTTGATGTTGGCCATCCACTGTAACAAGCCCTGAGGAGTTTCCCTGTAATGATTCTTGTTAGGCCCTATTAAGATGGGTTGTGCATACTATAACATTTATTTTTGTACATATTTGTAATTTTAAAACTGTATGCCTGGTGGTTGCCAGTGTATGAGTACTTAGGCCAGTGTTAGTTAAAGTATAAAGCCAATGGTAAAGACCTTATTAGTTAATTTCCACATTCCATAGATTTGATCTATCTGTTATGAAATGCTATGACAAAACCAGTAGGCCTGACCTACTTATTGTGAAAAGTATATGTTAACGCCTTAACTGCTTCGAACGTTCCGTGCCAGTGCGGAACGTTCTAAAAAACGGGCGGGGCCGCGTCGGCCAACGGACGTGCGCAGCACTACCGAGGTAGTGCTCGCGACGGCCGTTGGCCGACACCCGCAGCAAACGGGTTAAAGTTAATAGGCTTTGAAGGATGGATTTTTAAGACACTATGCTAAAGCGTGTAGGCAGGTTGTTTGTCACATGGCTCTCTTAGGAGACATATGATTTTGCTTTGCTAACTGTAATTTTGTTTAGATTTGTAATTATATAACTGAATGCCTGATAGCAATGTTGTGGCAATGCTCATGCTCAATACATTAGGCCTGAGTTGGCTATGGTGACAAGACAGTTATAACACCTATTGCCCTGACTGGTCTGCAGGGAAAAGTTCTACCAGATGTCATAGATCTTTGTTTGTTTATTATGAAAGGTTATGACAAAGTCTGTAGACCTGGCTTATTTATTGCGAAAAGCATTTGTTAACACCAGTAGGCCTTTAGCAGTTAATTGCGATAAGACTATGTTACAGGCCACAAAAAGGTATTTGGTTACATGTAATCACACAGGTTTCCATAGCAGGCAAGTGTTTTGGTGTTGATCGCCCACTGTGAAAACTCTGGAAGTAGATGATTTTCATTGTGGTGATCCATAGAAGGCCCTATTGAGACGGGCAGATATTTGTAATTTTATAATTGTACGGATGATGGTTGCCGGGTTATGAGCGCTTCAGTCAGCATGTTTTAGCTATAGTGTCAAGCCAATGGTAAAAATAATAGGCCTTACCGGTTCACAGGGAAATGTTGTGTGAGATTCTTTAGGAGTGTTCTGTTTATAATGAAGTTATGACAAAGCCAATCCATCTGACCTACTTAGTCTGAAAAGTGTATGCTAAAGGCAATACATTTTTTAGAATGGATTGTTATTACACTGTGCTAAAGCCTATAGGCAGGTATTTTGTAGGAGTTTTAGAAAATGGTGTAAAATGCTTTAGCATAATCATGCACAACTATAGAAAGAATTATGTGAAATGTGAATCAGTTATGAAGCACTATAATGTAGTGTGAAATGTGCGCTTTTATCAGTTTTTGATCCAATAGGCATTTCACGCTAAGGAAATAGTGCGAAAAACACAAGTATCCCAACCAATAGATGCCTGTGTTCTGGTTGATTGCCTTGTTCCAGCTCTATAATGTTACCTTGAACAGCAGTGTAATTATGCGACGTGGCTCTATGGTGGAATTTTGCACAACGAGCATAATATGAAATTCCTGAAATTACGTGAATTATACTAGTATGTATTTAATTCTGCTGAGGCCTGGTATTTTTTAACACCGTTCTCACCTATATCCTTATCAGGCAAGAGTTCTGGTGACCCAATCAAACAAACCACAGAGTTACAAGATTTGCACTATGATGAACGTCATTCAGGTCTAGTATTAGTAATCATATATTGGTTTGATAACTGCAGTTTTGTAGATATTTTTAATTTTATCATGAGAAAACTGGTGGATGCCTTGTGGGTCTGAGTTGGTTATGGTGACAAGCTAGTGATACTTGTTATAGGCCTGATTGTTTATAACGAAAAGTTACATTAAAGGCAGTAGGCCTAATATATTAATTGTGAAAAGCATAAGTTAAAGTCATAGATATTTAAGGGTGGATTGGTATTACTCTTTATTAAAGTCTACAGGCAGGTATTTTGTTATGGGAAATGTCAGCAATTATCTTTGTGGGGAAGGATTTGTTGTTGGTTACCCTCTCTGACATACCCTGTGGGTTGAATATTTCCTCTGTAATAATTCTTGCTGGAATCTCTTTGAAAAACTGGGTGGGATCAACTGTCTGTCAGGATCTTGTAATAATACAGTAATTAAGTAAAACATCATATATACACCTATATCCATTTAGATACATAGAGGGCCATTGAGTCAGCCACCTTCTGTCAGTGGTCTGTTTGATAGCCATTCACACCCTGCTTCCATCCGTGACAGCTGCTTGTGGTAATGGTTCAGTCCACATCATTCATTGGCTCTCTTACCCTGTGAATGACAGCAGTTTCTGATGACGTGCACATTCACCTGAACATGAATGCACTTCAGTGCCAGGGGTGGTTCACCAGTCCCTTAGTTAGAAATGTTCTCCATTTATAGTGTCCCTTCCATTTCTTTGCTTCTCGTCTTTTTATTTTTCTTAGAAGGATGCTACAGCTCACTAGGTAGTGCTAATTTGTCGGTTGCTTGTAGCTCATTTCTTCTCCCGTATGCCACCTCCCACATGGCACTTTCTCCGAACCAGGCAACCGTTATGGAATACTGTTGTTCATAGTGTATCATTGTTTTACAATTGCAAGATGGTCAACACATGGGATCTAACAGACATTGGTCATGCTGGAGCTTTAAAACAGCAATAAACTATGTACAGTACCTCTTCAAGATGGACACCCACTGCTATATTAAGTTTTGTTATTGTAAGCATATGCCTGTCATGTTTAGAGGGCAGAACATTTTCTTTCTTATCTTGTATTCTTTAGATTTAGCTTACATATATTGTTTAGAGTGAGAGTTTTAGTGTAGTTTTGTCAAATAGTTGAATGCAACGTAGAAGAAGGGACGCATGTGTGTAAAGATGATTGACAGAGCGCATGTATGATGTAGAGAAGTGTGGCTCAATGGTTAGAGCGGCAGACCCTAATGCAGTAGTCTGGCCGGGACCAGGGTTCAATTCCCGCCTTGGCGGGTCTCAGGCTCAATTTCCTTGGACCTGATAATTCTCGCTTCGGTGCCTATTCTAATCATGAGTCCCACTCTGCACCTCTGGGCAATAGCTTGCTTAATCTCTACAACGGCCCCAACAACGCTGAGGATGCCTGACTTCACCTTGGGGGTGCCCAGGAGTGGGCTCCTCACAGGGAAAGGCCAGGAAGGGTTCCTCGGCGGTATTCGTACAAGCGCCGAGATGCCTACGGGTAGTCGTGCGCTATACAAGTGCGTAATCAATCAATCAATCAATCAATCAACTTATTGAGTGCCTCAACCTAACAGTGACACAAAAGACACTGTCATTCATAGCCAAAACCTATAAGCATTACCAATGCTCATTAAATATGCACTGTTCTCCTCCTGTATGAACAAAAATATGTTTTCATGTACCTAACTTACTCGTGCTACCTTTTCATTAAGGGTGCAATTTACAATACAAAATGCCTGGCCTTTTTTTGAGACCACAAAACAGCAGTGTGTATGAAATTCTCTGTAGCAAATCTGTTGTGATTTGTGCTGTTTCCGTGTCCGTGGGAGCCTTCCTGGGTGTGTTGCTTTAGGAAATGAAAGGGAAGCATTCACCATTACTGCGCCCTCCTCCTTACAAGCATCCTACTCAGTGATTTAAGGAGGAACATAAGGTGTTGATCTACCTATCTTCATTCCCCTTTCTTCCTTCAAAGGACCTAATTTAAGTTGCAGTTGGCGTTAGAAATTTGCAGAGTAGGCACCAGACTATCTTTTGCACCTGGACAGTATTTTAATTGGGCGATGAACACATGTGGATGACATACTGCACCTCTTTTCCCTGCCCTGTACTCCTTCGATCTCTGCTCCAGCAGTGAATCCTTGCCAATCGCTTTTTTGCTTTGTGCCATTTCAATGCTTTTTAGTTTGAAGCCTACTAGACAGCACAGCTGTCTGGTTTGCTAATGACATTCTGAAAGATTCCCTGGAAATGCATTTCACCCATTGCTTACTATTGGCTTTGTGGTTTGTAACTCACAGTTGCCTGCTTTCTATGTTCTTGCTTTCTTTGCTTTAGGCTGTCCAGCTTGAGTTTGTCCCGCCCGTGGAGCATTCCTTGTTAGCTGTGTCGATCAGAGGACTCTCTTTCTGTAGACAGACCTTTAAATCTTGTTCTTATCTTGTCACATTAGCTGTTCATTCAAAGACAGAGGTCAAATGTCAGGCTGTGTATTCCAAGAGAGCTTGATGATTACTTTTCTATCTCTGACTTCAAAGTGAGAGATTTTACGACAGTCCTGCTGGGTACCCATGTAAGAGAAGAGGCTGTAGGTTATTACTTTTTCTAGCACACAACAAAAATGATCTATGCTGATATTTCGAAATATATCCAGATTAGGAAAGTACAAATGAAGCAAATTTTTATGTGATTCTGAAGTGTCCTGGAAACATATATTTGAATACGATCAAAACACATCAATACACTAGGTGATGACATTTCTGCACATTATCGTTTGTGAGCAGTAAAACTGTGTCTGTGCAAATGTAATGGCCATTCAGTTGAAGCTGTGTTGTCTGTAATGTCAGTGCATTACCACACCATGAATACTCCACTTCACTTCACACCACTCCACAACACGCCACTCTATGCTTTTCCTCTTCAATTCTACACCACACCGCTTCATTTTACAACACGTCACTCCATTCTACGACATACCGCTCCACTCTAAGCCCTTCAGATCTAAGGCGCTTTACGACAAAACCACTCCATGACACTTACTCCACTCCAGTCTATCCCACTCCACCACAATCCATGCCAATGTACCCCACTCCACTCTACCCCAATCTACCCCACTCCAGTCTCTCCACTTTACCCTACTCCACTCTACCCAAATCTATCCCAATCCACTCCACCCGAGTCTACCCCAATTCACTTTAATCTACTCCATTCCAATCTACCGGCTCCAATCCTCCAGTCTACCCCACTCCTATTTTCCCCACTTCACCCTCGTCCTAAGCAATTCCATCTAGCCCACTCCATTCCAGTCTATACCACTGTACTTGAATCTACCCCACTGCACTCCAAAATACGAGAATCTACCCACTCCTCTCCACTCCAATCTACTCCAATCCACCCCAGTCTACCCCAATCCAACTGTATCTGACCCACTGCAATGCAGTATACTCCACTTCAAACTATCCCACTCTAATCTACCCCATTGCTCTTCAATCGACCATTCTCCACCCCAATCTGCTCCAAATGACACCACTCCAGTCTACCACAATCTACCCCACTGACTTCTATCTACACCACTCCAGACTACCTTAATCTACCCCACTCTAATCCACCCGAGCTACTTCGCTGTCCTCTACCCCAGTCCACCCCTCTCCACTCTACCCCCCTCTGCTCCAATCTACCCCACTTTACTCTATCCCAATCTAGCCAGTCCACTCCTATCCAGTATACCCCATCTCACGCCATCCCACCCCAATCTGCCTCAGTCTACTACAATCCACTCTGCTTTACCACAATCTACCCCACTCCAATATACTCCACTCAACTATACCCCACTCCACTCCAGTGTATCACACTCCACTCCCATCTATCCCAATCAACACCACTCAAGTCTACCCCAATATACCCCCCTTCCACGCCACTATTAGACATGCTGAGCAGCAGCCACACTGATGTACCATATGGCTAAAGCACATTGCCAAAGCCAATAGCTCTCGCATAGGCAAGACCCATTGTCTTTGCCAGTGCTTGTTTATTTATAATCCTACCGTTCATCCAAGTACTTAGTAATCTGTTCAAATGTAATGGAAATCGAAAATATGTTGTCTGTAATGGCAGTGGATTACCACACCAAGCATTCCCCACCCTACGACACTCCACATTACAACACTCATGCCTTTCCTCTTTCACTGCACGCCACACTACTCCATTGTACAACACGTCACTCCAATCTACAACATGCCACTTCACTCCACTCCCCTCCATTCTAAGGCACTCTTCTACAAGCCACTGCACTCCATGACACACTACTCTAAGCCCCTCCATTCCACACCACTTACCCCGCTCCATCCCAATCCACCCACTCTTCCCCAGCCTACCCACCTCGACTCTACCCCACTCCTCTCCAATCAATCATACTCCAGTCAAATGTAACCCCACTTCAAACTACCCCAATCCTCTCCACCATAGTCTACCCCACTTCACTCTACTGCAGTCGATCCCACTCTACTCCAGTCTACCACAATTCTGTCCACCCACTCTATCACACTCCACCAATCTACCCCATTCCATTCCAATCTACCCCACTCTTCCCTATTCTATGCAGCCCCACTCCAGTATAGCGCACCTCCACTCCAGTCTATACCAATCCACTGGAATCTAACCAGTATACCCTAAAATACAATTTATTCCACTCGATTCTATCCCAATCCACCTATTCCAGTCTACTCAATCCACCCCACTCTAAACTACCCCACTCCTCTTCATTTCAATCTGCTCCAATTTACACCACTCGCTTACCACAATCTACCCTACTTCACTTTTTTCTACCCCACTCTAACCCAATCAAGCTGCTCTACTGTACTCTACCCTAATCTACCCCACTTTACTCTTCCCCATTTTGCCCAAATCTACCCCTCTCCAATCTAACCCATTCAACTCCAGTCTACTACAATCCACTCCACTTTACCCCACTCCAGTCTACCCCACTCCATTCTAATCTATAGCACTTCATTCTAATCTACCCAAATCTACTCCAATCCACTCAACCCTCGTCTACCCCACTTCAATTTACTCCACTCCAGTCTATTGCACTCCTCTCCACCCAATCTATCCCACTCCACCAATCTACCCCACTACATTCCAATCTATCCCACTCCAGTTTACCAGAGTCCACCCTAATCTACGCAACTCCACTCCAGTCTACCACACTCCAATCCAGTCTATACCACTCCACTTGAACCTACCTCACTCTACCCCAAAATACGACAATCTATCCCATTCCACTCCAGTCTATCCCAATGCACCCCACTCAACTCTACCCCAATATACCCCCCTCTCATTCCATGCAACTACCTTTTATCCATGCTGAGCACCAGCCACACTGCTGTACAACATGGCTAAAACACATTGCCATAGCCATTAGCTCGAGCATAGATGCGACCTATTGGCTTTGCCAGTGCTTGTTTATTGATAATTCTACCGTTCATCCAAGTTCTATGTAACTTTCTCATTTAACAAAACAATGACTATTTACATTTAAAGAAATATTTCGGAAAGTGTGTTAACATGCTAAAATCCACCATATGTGTAGTAAATTCCAGCCACATTTGGGGTGTAACTGCTACACTAATAATAGCTACGTCCCAGAATATATGATGTCACTGTTTGCAGATTGAGTGCTCTCGTCAACCTATTTTCACCTAACAATTAATGCAATTAAATCCAGTGATGCCTTGTTTATAAGCCTAATTCCTTAATCTCATTATTTTAGCAAATAATTTTAAGCATTACATGAGTACATCTCAACTGCATTTCTTGTAATGACTTGTAGATCGATCATTAGGCTTAAAAATACATAAAAATCATCTATCTATTCATCCTTTAGAGGTCAGCATTTTCTCATTTTTGCATTGACTGTATACAGAAATGTGATCAAGTACGTGATAAAAAGATTCGATAAAACCAGAATGTCCATCCAACTATTTTTCTCCCCAAAAGTAGAATTTTCAGACACCTTCATTTCATTTGGTGTTTGCCTGAGCAAATAAGTGTAATAGGGTTAGGTACACAAAAAATGCTTTTATTTTTGTACAAGCCTAAACCTAGCCTGTTATTACCGTTTTAAGCCACTATCGTGTCCGTGTTTTGAGTGGGTATCAGAACAAGATCTACATTTCACGATTATTATATAAACAAACAGCCTCGTGTATATCTTTTTTTAATTTTATTATAAAGAAATGGCACCTCCATACTACTTTAACAATCTTTAGTGCAGTCGAGAATTGCCCTAGCATTGTCTAAAGTTCTGTCTTTTGAAAATAAGAAAATACCAGAATGGGTTAATTAAACAATAGTTTGTTTGCGTTTTCGAGAGGCTCTTAGAGCTTAATGTGATGTAAAGTTGTCAGTTCTAATGTGGTTTAAACTGTAAAGGTAGTGGGCAGCGAACCCCAGGCCGCTCTGTGACCAGTCTGCAAACTCCCTAGTAATGGCAGAGTTGTCCCTGGAAGAGGTAGCAGTTTCCATAGAGACTTACACTCCTCACTTCTGACATCTTAATCATTCTGTTCGGCCTTGGCATCCTTCCATTGATAATTCTTGTAAGTGTTCATTAGGCTTGAATATACCCCATTGAGGGCCATGGTCTTCATTAAGCCCCTTGTAGCCGCTGAGGAATGAAAGTCATTAAACCCAATTTTATTCAGCCTTTGCAAAAGTGTATTTCCATCAATTTATGAACTGCAGATGAGTAATCTACAAAACAATACAACGTGTAGCCTCAGAAGACACATCTTTCGAGCCATTATTGAGTAAGCTATTATAGCATCTCAGATGTTCTTATATTAACCCCTTCGATGCTGATGACGAGCTCAGCTCGTCATCAGCCACGGGGGGCATGTGCGGATGACGAGCTGAGCTCGTCATCTTACGCGGCTTTTAGAAAAAAGCCACGTAGGGGAAAAATAACCGCCGCAGCGATGCAGTTAAAATGATCCTTGTGGCGGAATTGTGATATCAGCAGTTGGGACCGAGCACTACTTCTTGAAACTACTTTAGTAATCATCTTCTTTGGGGGCTTGTGCACCAGCAGCAATCTCCTGTCTTGAGCACACTTTGTGACTCTAAGGTTCCCAGACAACAGCCCTGGAGTTGTGCGTTTCAATTAAGGTAGATTTAAGCAGTTTAACTTCCCTGTCACCTTTTCCTTTTAGGTTACAGCCAGCAGCAGGTCTCTTCTTCAGTCCTGCTATATTTCCCACTTTTTCAAGGAAGAAAACCAGAATGTTCTGCCCGTTATCAGCCAATAGTTACACTATGCAGGTGCGGAGAGTTTCAAATCAAAAGGTGCGTTGATCTGGCCATGAGGGCCAGCCTATATTTAGAAACCCTGAAAACAGGTGCCTCTCCTCTGATATCGCGGATGAGCACCGCCCCACTGCTTGTAAGCAGTGGGAAGCAAAAACCTAAATTGATAATAACTTTGTGTTATTATCATTTTAAGCTTCTTCCTGCTGCTTTGCGGGTGGGTGAGTGGGATGGGGCTGCTCTGCTCTTTGGGCAGGGGCAGAGTGGTTTGCCCACTCAAGTGTGCACTGACTGTTTGGTCAGCCCCCTCGGACCGCCCAAACCAGTCATGCGCACTGCCCCCTTCTCCATGCAGGATGCATTGCAGCCTGATGGAGAACAAGCCTAGGCCCCCATTCCCTGGTTGAGCGTCAAAACATGACGGTCAAAACCAATCACAACGCTGCTGCAGCGTTGTGATTGGTCAGGGGAGCCTGGGTGCTCACCAGTCACAATGATGCTCTGCAGCGTTGTGATTGGTTAGTGGGGCCTGGGTACTCACCAGTCACAATGATGCACTGCAGCGTTGTGATTGGTTAGTGGGGCCTGCTTCCTGTTCCTCGATGTGCTCGAGGAGAGCAGGAGTAGAGATGCTGGAGCCGGCCGTCCGACGCAACGGTGGGCGTGTACGTCGGACGGCCAGGGGCCGTCTGTTCTGCGCACTCATTAAATTCCTCCGCACTGTGGCGGAATTTGCACCGCGGCGAAGCGGTTAAATTTAATTTATCCATGCGCAACTCCCCCCGTGGGATTCCCCTGCGACCCCCCCCCCGTGGGATTCCCCCTCCACCCCCATATGATTCCCCTTTAAACCCCCCCCCCTCTCCTATTTGATTACCCACCCCCCGTCCCCCACCTGCAAGCCATGCCGGCCGCCCCTGCCTGAAAATTGTTCAAAAACCAAACCAATTGGCAAATCAAACTCAATCTTGTCCCCAAACATCTGGAGCCTACAAATCATTACAATGTGAATCTCTTCTGTATTTGTTGACCAGTTCCATGGTAGTCAACTACCAAAGGTAGGGCACTGAATTTATTAATTAATTAGAGCTACTGGAATTGTTTCGGGGGAGGACGAAATTTTATGGCAATGAAAGGCAAATTATGCTGCACGATTTGTGTTAGTATTACCTCATTATTTTAGCATTTTTAAGCATATTAACACTATCTAGGCAAAGGTTTCACCTCATGAGCACTACCATGACACCTAGTACAGGAATGAGTAAAAGTAAGGTGACCAGTCAACATGTGCGAAGGTTCTTCCACAGCAGGCAACATGTGTTGCTGTGTTTTTCGTAACTTTTGATCCATTTGAGCTAGATTCTTTTTTTGCTGAAATCAGCTGATGTAACAGCAGATGGTAGATTGTTTAGCAAATGTGGCAGACCCATAAATAATTATGTAGAAAACGTTGTGGCTGCAGAATCACATAAGTCCAGTAGCCTTGCCATAGTGGACTGTCATAAAACGTTTATTGCAGGTGCGAATGGATAATTGTCCTCCTCTAACTTAACTTCCCTTAAGATGGAAGCAGACTCTGGCTCCATCTTCAAGAATGCCAGGGTGAGTAGGAATGAGAGAGCACGCATTTTTTTTTTTTAATTTTCAGAGTTTTATATAGCGCAAACTAGACCCGAAGATATCAGTTATCAGAGCTCTTTACACAAGCACCAGTTCTGTTAGAGATGGACACATTTATTTTTGTTAGGCAGAGAGAGATTAAGGGATTTTCCCAGAATCACAGGATGTTGAGCGACGTTGCCGAGACTCGAACGTGGTTCCCCAGCTTCGTGGTTGACTGCTCTAGCCGTAAGGCTACATCCTCTCCCCAGCATTATTGTGGGTTCAGAAACCTTTACTGTTCTACTGTGCACAAAGCAATGAAAGGGTGCAGTACCACATGCTGTAATTAGGTGTCACATGGGCCCTCTTTTGGCCACATTAGGTACTGCACCCTGTAACATGGTTAGGGAAAGGATATGGCGCAATGGTGAGAGCTGCCAACTGGGGATCCGTGTTCGAGTCTAGTGTCAGCCCAACATCATGTGATTATGAGCTGATTCTTTAATCTCCCCTGAGCATCTGGATAGCTGCGCTATATAAATGAAAGCTACTAATTTAAAATAACACTAAGAAATCAATGCAGCTATCTTGGAGGTGGGGTCGGCAAGCAGTGTTGTGCGAGACCGCCACTGTTAAAGCTGAAACATAGTGTGCCATGCTGCTTTAGAAAACCATACAAAGATACCATGTAGATGCCGGCCTTGGAGCGGGGAGGGAGTGTCTTTTAAAGCTAAAGCATGGTGTCCATGATCAGGCGCCACGCTGAGCCAGGAAAACATGGGAACTCTGCTTTGTGGAAGCGGGAGAGCTTGTTGTGCCTGCAACAGCAACAAAATAGTGCTCACAAACTGTAAATAGCACATACTGAGTAACAACACATGTAACAGAGGCAGTGCTTATGGGAGGTTACAACAGGAGAAAAAGAGGCACTAACGAGGGACAACTAAACAAAACCAATGGAAAAAAACATTTCAAAAAGGCAGTCAAAATAGACAAAAAAAATAAATGGGCAGAAATTGGACGGAGCTTGAAGCCCATATTCTGAATACAACATATCTCTAAGAGACAGCATAACCGCTGCCTAAGCGAGACCTAAAAATAACAGCAGCCGGTATCTTTGTGTTGCCATGTGTCTCAGAAGGAAATACCTATATTAATCAACCTTCTCCTTTTGAGAGGAGCTTTCCCTATATGTATTATTCTTAACCTTCTCATGAATTTCATCTTTCTTGATTGGTATTTCTGTAAAAAGGAAGTAAAGATAAGATTCACATGTTCTTTATGAATTGTCATTCCCAGCTAATTTTTCCCTTTTAACTTCTTACCTATGTTATTTATTAATTTTATTTTATTTAAGCGGTTTTATATAGCGCTGGCTAGACCTAAATGTATCAGAGCGCTTAACATGGGTTGGGAGAGGAACAAAATGCAATCTAACATTTGTACAAAAAGGAAAAGTGCAAAATAAGAACAAAATGCAAAGAACAGTAAATACATGGACAGGAAAATAAGGAGTACAGTTAGTCCATTACCAGAAATTGGATAGTTGATTGATCTAGCGTGGGTGGTCAGGAATGGGGGGCGGGGGGGGGGAGTTAGGAAGAAGTGGGAAACTGAGGAGGGTTGATGGGAGAGGAGATAGCATTTAGGAGTAGGTAGATATAAGAGAACTAGTAGGGGGAGGGTGGAAATATATGTGAGAATGAGAGGAGGGCGTATTAAGTCGGGTATAATGTGGCGAGAGCAAAGCACCGTCATGGGCAGGTTGTGAAACCCTGTTAGGTTGCATGATCAAGGAGCCCAGTATTTGTTGAGAAGGTGCCGCTTGAGATCTTTTTTGAAGCTAAAGTAGGAGGGTTTGCACCGTTGATCTTTGGGGAGTGAGTTCCAGATAGTAGGTGCATTTCTGGAGAAAGAGCTTAACTGGGTAGATTTCTTGTTTACCAAGGAAGGTACTAGCATGAGAGCATTTGTGCTCCTCATTTCTCTAGAACAGCCCACTTTGTGGAGTTTGTCTGCGAGATACAATGGGGTAAGCTGATGCAAGGCTTTATGCGTAATGCAAGCATTCTTGTAGGTGGATCGGCCTTCGATAGGAAGCCATTTGAGAACTTGAGGATGGGGGAGATGTGATCCCACCGCTTACAATCTGAAATAAGCCTGGCCGCGAGGTTAAGGGCTGATTTGATTGGGACTTAGTGGACTTTCGGTGTTCCAGAGAGAATGGCATTACCATAGTCCAATCTAGAAAGTACTAGTGATTGAACAACTAATTTAAAATCATCAGCAGGAATCAAGGGTTTGATTTTCTTGATGTAGAGAGAAGAGAGTGCCTTTGGCTGCGTTTTTTTTGTGTGGAGAAAGGCCGAGGTTCTGGTCAATGCTTATTCTTCACTTGATTCATCAGAATGAAGTAAGGTTCAAATATCCAAAGTATCAGTCATTAGAAGAAGTTCAGGAATAAGTAAGTTATACACAAATTCCTCCAAGAAAGAAAACCCCTTGTTTCTTTTCATGAGTTCAATCATTAGTATTTGCAAACAAAGTTTCCGAAATATAGACTCAACAAAGGATATGTCAACAATCAATGCACCTAACTGGAGTCCATATCAACATCCTACCACCAGCTGTCATCAGTGAAGAGTACAAACTGTTTTCGAATTTTGCAGCTGCGGACCAGAAAGATGCACGCCATAAACAAATGCCGAGCACGTCATTGAGAAGCATTGCTTCCACTTTCCAGTTCTTTAAGTAGCATTTACGCACAAATAGCTAGAGCATATCAACCTAAGTCCTCTGTCCTTCCACCAACATGGCGTCTTCTTCCAAGAATCACAAGAACACTGCTCTAGTCTCTTTTTCCAGAACATCTGATGCTATTGCAAGTCTCTCTAATTTTCTTGAGGTGTTTTTTCTTGTTTGAATACAAAATTACACCGTTCAGTCTTATTCCAGGCATGTACATTGTGGAATATATTGAAAAGAGACAGCCTACAATAATGAGTTGTATAGCTTCTTTGGGCACAGAAAGAGACAGACTGTGCTGGACGTGTTGGACGTGTTGGACGTGTGTGTTAATGTGCTGCAATGGCTATGACCTCAGCCAGAGCTTTCTTTTAGGGTATTTCATTTTTAAGGCCATTGGTTTACCAGTGGGAAAGAGCTTGATGCATAGAAGGTTGACAAAAAGAAAGCTTCCTCCTTCATTGATGATAATGTGCCTCCAAGCCAAGTGCCCACCTTGCCCGTACACTTCACAACCTTTTCAGCTCCATGTATACAGGGAAAGATCAGACTATCACACCACACCCCTCATAAATCCAACTACTACCTTTGGAGAGAGGGTGTGATGCAGCTGCGAGAACTGTCGAATCGGGATCTGGGTTTGAGTCTCGGCATCGGCGCATCATCCTGTGATTCTGGGCAAATCCCTTAATCTCTCCATGCCCATGGACCGCACCTGGACACCCTCATGAGGGATAAGCTGCGCTATATAAATCTACAAACTTAACTACCTTGCACATGGTTTATGCTCGGAAGGAATTGATGGGATCCAGTCATGACTGGGATTTACACAGGCAGAGATATAAGCCAGTCTCTGTAATGCAAGGTACAGGTAAAAGGGTCTGCACTTCATGGACGTGGCAGCAGCTATTGGCCATGTTCTGTCCTGGGCAAGTAAACAGGAGTCACCTCTGTTAAAAGTAGTCCCACTTTCAATGTACTGCTTCTGAGCAATAGATTCGAGTTCCCTGTTGGTGAGCTGCATCCAAAAACACAATTACGACTAGTCCGGATGCTCGTGACATGGCTTTTGCTTTTGGGAAAAGATTCTGGATCAGTCGAAATGGTGATAAAATTTGCAATATGCACTTGGCAGTATTGCCAGGTATTTCGACCTAACAACCTTATCATATACACTACACAAACTCATCTCAAAAGAGGTGCTCTTAACAGATTATACCAAATTGGATTCACACCTTGATGCATTTGCCAATACTTGGTAGGTTTAGTGATCGATAGCCAAGACCTTTTGATTTAACTAAAATTATATGTATAATGCACTTCTAGGGGCTTTCAGTCCGCCGTCTTCATCCAGTGATCCGCTAGTGTGTCATTCACATTTCTCTTCCACCCCCTACAGCATACAGCAGGGGGCACTATTTCAGCCCTCTTGAGCCAATTGTACTTCACTGTGAATGATGATATTCTGCCCTTTTACAACGGGCGCATTCATACACAAATTAGTTCTCTTCAGTGCCAGGGGCTACGGTGTGCTTTTCGAGACCAAAATGTATTCGCGATATTAGCCAATATTTTTCTTTTTAGACTGACCGGTGGGTGGGGAGTAGCTTCCCCAACAGTACACATGTAATGACAAAACAAACCAAGCATTGGTAAAGTCAAAAAAGAATGTCGACCAATACCTGTCATATTGGCTTTTCCAGTGCTTGTTTTTAAATTGCTGCAGGGCAGGGAGCTTATTTCAGAGTGCAAATTAATGGATACATGCCTTTTTATTTTAAAGCAAAAAAGGAATGCAAAGATACCCTTGGCATTTCCAAGATCTATTCTTTCTCCAGTGTTATGAATCTTTTAATATACTTCTTGCCTCCAAGTCTCACTCAGTCTGTGCTGCGAGGTGCATGGGCCATATCGCTTTTGCATCTGCGGGAGTGAGATTTTGATCGATTATCTGATCACCCTGATCCCTATCTCACTTGAGTCCCTTTTTGGATCGGTTATTGACTGTCATTGAGTAAAAGGCACACCCACATAGGTTAAATCAACCCCATAGACTGACGCAACTTCTAAAGAACCACTTACGACTGGAAAGGTTTAAAGATTTATTATAAAACCAAAATCAGTTGCAAGTACAAACACCTCAATATCAGGTTCAAAAGGTATACAGGTACTAGAAGGAACATGAACTCTCTGAGAAACCTCAATCGACAGAAGAAAACTATCAAAACCAATTCGAAAATCAATAAGTTGAATATCATTGACACCAGGTGAATCTGAAGCGTCATTTACAGAAAGAAAATGAAACAGGTTAAACTGTCCCTACACTATGCTAGATGACATCCCTACTTAACAAGTTCTTTACCTAAAAAGGTGTCAGCAGTTGAACTTCCGAAGAAGCTCAATCTCTCTTAGTCTCAGATGGAAACCTATGTCTCGTAGCAGTACCCTTTCTGCCTACCCATCCGCTCTCTAAGGGTCCTCAGGCCATCTGCTCTACCTCCTCCCCGGGGTGCTGTCCCTAATACAAAATCACAGTACGGGTGGAACGCCCCTTTGAGACGCCCACCACGTATACAATTTCACGTGGTCCTGCTTCTGGTTTTTTCCATAGTTTCGTTTCTTTGGATCGTCTGTTAAGTTGACCTTGCTTCCCAGGCGCCGTCTCCATCGTGCTGGTACCCCCATGACATTCCGGTCGACTCCTCCGGACCCAAGCCTATCTCCTCAAACAGAGCTCTATTCATCAAGCCTTTGATTGGTACCCCCCTCCCACCTGCAAACAGACACTTCAAAACAGGGCCCCAAATTCCAGGCTCCCCTTATCTTACTAGGCCGTAAAACTTCGACCAGCATTGGCAATTTATTTTAACGAGGCTTTTGACTTTTAGCTCACACGTGCAGATCAAAGACAACCCACTATCTCTCCAGGCCCACTAAATTATATGCAGTAGTCTGTACCCTATGAACTCTTATTTCTTCAGCTTAAAATAATATGCTAACACACCACTCTAAAGTTATACAAAAACACTTCTATAAAATATTGCCTTTAACATATATAAGCAAACTCATTGATTACACTGAATCCATATCGTATTAGATGAACATGGTACACTTCGTTTTCACACAGTGCCATGTGGTCTGCACGTTTCTTCATTTTACATTTTATCTCTTTCTTCGTTTAGCAGCTACACACATGGAACCTGATTAACGCTTCTAATGTTCCTAAGCATTTTCACACATTACTACATTAGCCCACACTCTATACGGACTTTTCTAATTCTAATAAACACTCTAGAGTAAATACAGATACATTTTCTCGCTTATTAAGTTACATTAGCTAACTTTACGCCACAGGCTAGTAAATATGACGCAGACATATTTTTCATTCAAATTGCGCTCTCTCAGTTCCCCCCTTTGATGACCTCTAGGGGTCATCACTAATATTTCAATTTGAATGTGTCACACAGAACTGATTGCAAGGCTCCCCCTTTTTATCGTTTCTAGAGCTCTCAGACTTCTATATTGATGATCTTGCATAGCAGCTAATCTCCTTTCCTGTTCTCTCATGGACCTTTGCAACCTGTTTGATCTATACCATTTGTACAATCTCACTAAACCCCACAATATGATTATGCAAATCAAAATTATGAAGATAGACTTCAGATTATACCAGACAAAGCTTTTCCAGAGATTGGCAAACCAACCTCCAACTTTACCCATTCCATGACCTACTTTTTCCCAAACATTTACCCTTGTTAGGTCTTCAATTTCTTGATGTATCTTAGTAATATTCTGTATAGCCTTCTCAAGAGGTTTTGAATTGTCTGGAATGTAAGTGCAGCATTCCTGGACCTTCAAAGCCTTACAGACTCCGCCCTCTTTTGCTAACAGAACGTCTAAAGCAAGACGGTTCTGAAGGACCATTGCCCTAATCGATTGCATCTCTCCTTCCACCAGCATCAATGACCTTGCAGTACTGGCAGACAACCTATCTACAACTGTAGCTAATCTCCTGATCTTAACATCATTAAGTATCAAACCTAAAAGAGGAAACATTGCGCCAAATACATCTCCAACTACTTCAGCAACTCCTACATCCCTTTTCCCTCTTGCCGAAGCCTTTCCCTCTATGATCTCTAAATCCTTTGCATGGTATATTTTGGGGAAGACAATTGCCAAATAACACGAACCATACCAATTGTCAGGCAATTTTACATAGGCATTTCTTCCACATACAAAATATACATTAGGAATCACTTGCATCCCTTTCAAGAAATCTTTCGTATAATATTCTAACCGAAAAGCATGTTCACAACTAACTTCACCTACAAATACACTCTCATAATACGTTTTGCTTCGGGTCAGACATAACTTTCCTTTCTGTGTTCTATCTAAAGCTATTGGACCATTACTACCCTTCTTTTTGTGTGCCTTTTCCTCTTCGGTCCAATCTGTTTTCCATTGTCCTTACATTTATCAAAATCTTTTGCCTCCTGTAACGGTCATCAACTTGTCCAATGAACTTTTTCTCGATCTCTGACACCTTGCAAGTCAGATTATTTCGACGTGCATATGAAGTATCTAATGTATCCCAAGGAAGGAAGAATTTAGCCAATCTATCTTCCTTCTTGTAATAGTCCCACTTGTTCATTTGTTTATAATTCGGGACTTCAGGCAGTACCGAATCATAATTTGAAAAGTAGTACTCAAACCCCTCTCGACCATAAAATATACTGAGCAATAAACTACATGTTATCCCATATGTCAATGGAAGATGATGATATCTGATGCCTTCATCTACGGAAGCCGGCAATTGCATGCAGACATAACAATCTTTGGCCTCCATGGCATCAATATACTCGTACAATAACTTGGCATATGCGTTTGTCCTGAAATTTCCCTGCGACTCATCTATGTGTAACCTACGGGCTTCAGCTGCCAGTAATGCCTTTTCCCGTATTACATTGTTCTCCTCCTTCTTTCCAACAAGAACAGGTTTCAAAGTCGTTACAGGCTTTACATCTGTTGTTTCAGTTACACTTGCATGTCCCACTATGTATGATACAGTAACTACTATGATTATAAGAGAAATTACTACTGCTATAAGTGTGCCTACTATACATTTTGCTTTGCGATTCAAGCGGCCGGTCTCCATGTTATCAGACAGCGTGGCTTTTCTTTGAAAAAGTCTCTTTCAATTTCTTCACTCGGCTTACATTTGATTTCTCAGTCTGTGAACCACACTTTAAACGACAAAGTCTCTTTTCAACAAAGTCTCTTTATATTCAGCAACAGACAACCCTAGCCCTTCTCCATCCACTAAATGAAATCCCTAATTGTCTTCTTCTTTCCACTAGGCGCTAGGTTATCTTCTTTCTCACTGGCTTATTTACAAAGTCTTTAGGTATCTACTATAATTCTGGTTCCGGCAGCTCTAATAGCATATTCCAACAATTCTAAGCGAAGAATTTTCTCCTCGTGTTCTGGTACTGGATGACCCAACGTTGGAAATTCTAACCTGTTCAGTACCAAGTCTTTGATCCGGCTTAGATACAGAGGGACGGGGAGTGTGAACGTTAGCAACCCTTCAGTTTCGATTCCAGGTGTCAACAGCCGTACTTCCACCGTTACAATTGGATCGAGGTTGGTCACCTGCACTTCCCTCACCCTCCCGGATCTCTGTCCCCAAGACATCTGCCGCCAGGTAGGTCCACTCAGGGGTGGCGTATCTTCTGCAGGGCACACGTACCCTCCTTGATCTTCTTGGACTCTCAGAGTCTGAGTCCGCTGTACCTTCGTCTAGATCTGAGTCTTCAGAAATCGGGACAAGGGTTCTTTCTGGATTCGCTCTCAGGCTTGACCTTCTCCTTCTTTCCGGCCAGCTAGCTTCTCCACTCCTTGTCCTCCTGCTCCTTGTTCTAGTTCTTGACTCTTGACCACTTGCAGCTTGATCAGTGTCTGACTCGAACTCCCAGCTACTTTCTCCCTCTGAGGCAACTTCAGTCTCACTGGTGTATTGACCGTCCTCAGCCTGGTCAGACACACTCTCAGCCTCTTCTGGCACCTCCACAGCTTGACTTGTCCCCTCTGTGGCTTCTCCGCCTTCAGCTGGATTTTCATCCGAGAGAGGAGCTGTTTCTTCCAGAGGTGCTGGAACTCTTCGAGTGTGTGAGGCGTGGATCCAGTTGGGCAAGCCTCCACACTTCACTGCAGTGTTCGTGATCAATATGACTTGGAAAGGTCCACGCCAGCGCACGTTTAGACAATTCTTCCTGACATGTTTCTTCACCAGGACCCAGTCCCCCGGACACAGATCGTGGCACAGGTCCTGAGACGATGGAGCTTCTGCAGCCTGCACCTGAAGGGACACAGAATGAATGGCGTCAGAGAGTCCCTTACAATAGTCCAGGATCAAATCATCTGGGATGTTCAACAGTGCTGCAGTTGGAACGGATGGCAGTCTCATAGCCCTCCCCATTAGCACCTCATGTGGGGAGAGACCTGTCCTTCTATCTGGTGTGCTACGTATGCTCATAAGGACCAGTGGAAGTGCATCAGGCCAGCTCAAGGATGTCGACGAACAAACTTTGGCAAGTCAGGACTTAATGGTACTGTTGATTTGCTCCACGATCCCTGAAGCTTCTGGTCGATAGCTACAGTGCTGCTTCTGGTCTATACTTAGGGCTGAACATAGCATCTTCACAATTTCGCTGTTGAAATGTGTTCCTCTATCTGATTCCAAAGAGGCCGGCACCCCGAAGCGCGGTATCAGTTCTCTAAGCAATAGCTTTGCTACTGTAACTGTGTCACACCTACGTGTGGGGTAAGCCTCAACCCATCTGGAAAATATACAGACAATCACTAGGACGTATCTGAGGCGATTGCACCTTGGCATTTCAATAAAATCTAATTGCATTCTATTGAATGGCCCCCCAGACCTCCCTATGTGGCTCAATGTGACTGGTGTTCTCTTCCCTACATTCAGTTGCTGACAGATCACACAACGCTGACATACTGCTTCTGCCGCTACTCTAAACTTTGGGTTGTACCAGGTTTGTCTGAATACCCTGACCATGGCATCTCTACCTATGTGTGCTGGACCATGCAATCTCCTTGCCATTGGACTGACGAGTTTGTTTGGTAACACTGCCCTCCCATCTGCAGAGATCCAAAAGTCCATCTCACTCTTGGTACAACCAGCTGTCTCCCATGCCTTTTTCTCAAAATCAGGTGCATTCTCCTGTATACATTTCAACTCATCCCAAGTGTCTACAGTTTCCAACAACATAGTTAATTCAGTCCTTTCCTGTATTCCCCCCACTTCTACCTCTGTAAAGGAATACCCTTGTTCCGCACAATAACGTGCGACTTCGTCTGCATACCTATTGCCTTGTGACACAAAATCTGTATTCCTGGTATGAGCGGTACATTTAACAACTGCAATAGCTGCTGGACCTTGTAGTGCTTCTAACAATAATCGAACAAATTCTCCATTCCTGATAGGAGAACCTGAGGAGGTCATGTAACCTCTTTGAGACCATAACTGCCCATAGTCATGAACTAACCCGAAACCATACTGGCTATCGGTGTAAATAGTGACTCGAATTTTATTACCTGCTAAACAGGCACGGGTCAAAGCAATGATTTCAGCTACCTGAGCGGAGTGTACTCCTTCCAGGCAGGCGGCTTCCACAACTCCGGTAATGGTACAAACGGCATATGCTGCTCTCAGCTGACCAATATCGTCTCTTACGCATGAGCCATCAACAAAGAATATCTCATCGGGGTCAGTCAATGGCTCATCTACGATATCTGGTCTCGGTTTGGTGCATAGTTCAGTCACATCAAGGCAGTCATGATCTGTACATACATCATCATCTATGTCATTTTGAAGTGGCATCAAAGTAGCAGGATTCAAAACAGAGCACCTCTTTAGGGTCACGTTCTCGGCAGCCAAAATGACTTGCTCATAGCGCGTGAGCCTGCTGTTTGTCAGATGCTGTGTCTTGGTCCTGGTCATCAATAGTTCAACAGAATGCGGTACATACACCACTAACTGGTGTCCCAACACAATATTTTCGCAACGTTCAATGCTGACACCGGTTGCAGCAACGGATTTGAGACATCCGGGCAACGCTGCGGCTACTGGATCTAAGGTAGCCGAGAAATATGCAACTGGTCTACGGGCATTTCCGTGTATCTGGGCCAAAACTGACAAAGCACAGCCTTCCCTTTCACAGCAGTAAAGTAAGAATGGTTTTTCGTAATCAGGCATTCCTAAAGCCGGGGCACGACACAAGTCCTCCCTCAGCTGCAAAAACGCCATCAAACAATCTTTGTCCCATGGTACCAGATCACTCACCCCCTTGTGCGTCAGTTTTTGTAAGGGTTTTGCCTTCAGTGAAAAGTTAGCTATCCACTGCCGGCAGTAACCAACCATTCCTAGGAACATCCTGACTTCTCTTTGTGTTGTAGGCGAATTCATTTTCATGATCGCCTCTATTCTATCTGGTGACACCTTCCGCTTTCCCTTTTCGATCCGGTGACCCAAGTATTGCACTTCTGTCAAACAATACTGCAATTTGCTTGGAGACACCTTGTGTCCATTCTCTGCCAAGTGATTTAGTAAGGTGATGGTGTCTATTTTGCAAGCTTCCTCCGTTTCTGACGCCACAAGCAGGTCGTCTATGTACTGAACCAGAACCGAGTTCATGGGTAGTACTAGACTTTCAAGATTTTTCTTCAGCAGCTGGTTAAAAATCGATGGGCTTTCTGTATACCCCTGGGGGATACGACACCATGTTAAAACGCGATTTTCCAGCTTAAAAGCGAAAAGTCATTGGCTTTCCTCATCTAAGGGGATTGAAAAGAAGGCCTGGCACAGGTCTATCACCGTGAACCATTCAGCTTGGAATAGTATCTGAAACAGTATCACTGATGGATTCGGTACCACTGGACAAAATGAAACAACTATATTATTAATCTTTCGAAGATCCTGCACTATTCTGTATTTCCCACTAGGCTTCTGCAAACCCATAATCGGGGAGTTACATGGGCTTCCCACGATTTCCTTCAGTATTCTCTGCTTGATCATGGATTCGATCACAGGCTTTATTCCTGCAATCGTCTCCGGTGTCAACCTGTATTGGGGTGTTCTTGGATACTCAGCATTTGGTTTTACCATGATCTTTACTGGCTCTACCCCTTTAATCAGTCCTATTTCCTCTCCAGTAAAATCCCACACTTCAGCTGACACCGCACCTCTCAAGTCCCATGGAAGCTCCTCCACCGTCAAGGTAGGATATAGCTCCACGCATACCTGTGAGTTTGCAACCTTAAAATCGGCATCATCATCGTTAGTTTGCACTTCTACTCCTTGAGGTGTGCAATATATCGTACAGTTCAGTTTGCATAACAGATCTCTTCCCAACAGACACACAGGACTGGAATCACAAATCACAAACTGGTGCTCATCACTGTATTTCCCTATTTTCACCGACACTGGTTCTGTCAGAGGATTCGTCATTCTCCTATTTGCGACTCCTACCACCTGGATCGTCTCTCCTGACATGGGCAGACCTGGGACCACCGCTGATCTCAGAGTGGATCGAGTGGCCCCCGTGTCCACTAAAAAGGTAGTAGGACACCCCGCCACTTCAGCCTCCACGTATGGTCCTCTCTGGTCTACCTCTAAGGCTGCCCCTAGGGTACAATCTTCCTCTCTATTCACTCGCTGTCCCGTAAGCGGATCAACGTAGTAGCATTCCTCTCCTCCTACGAACAGTGGCAGTTGTCTATAGGTTTTTCCCCCGTTCGCAATACGAGGTGGTTGAGGGAACTGGGCTCGCGGAGTCGGAGTCCCCCCTTTGATAAACTTTCCCTTCGGTATCGTCATTCCCTTCACCTGACTGTTCTGGACCTCCTCTTCCTCAGGTTCTAATTCTCCAGTCTCGATGTTATAGGGGCACTCGCGTTTCCAATGTCCCACCTCGTTACACTGGTGGCACCTAGTCGTCTTTTTCAATGCGGCAATATCTATCCTAGGTCTCTGTTTTTCCTCATCGTCTTTACTTTGATTATTCTGCTTTTTCCCTAGGGTTCCGGTTCCCTGCTGCCGCTGTCCACCCTTTCCAGCTGACTGCATCTGTACCAACATTAGTTTTTCCTTAAGTTTCTTTGCTTTCGAATCTATTTCATCGCTGCAGTACCTCGCATATCTCAGAATTTCATCTAATGGTTTGTTTTGCCAACAAATTAAATGCTGCTGAATCATCAGGCTGATGTCAGGTCTCAGACCCAGGACGAATTTTGACACAAACTGGCCTATGTCTTTAGGATCCATCACATCCAACCCACTGTACTGTTTGAACGCTTTCAGCAATCTCTCATAATATTGATGGACAGTCTCTTTTGGTTCCTGAGTGGTTCGATCTATCTTAACCCAGTCTATGTCCTGCAACGGCACCTTCTCTTTCAACCATGCCATTACCCTCTCGTATTTTTCCATGACTTTCTCTGATGGCCCATTTGTCTGGGCATCCCTATCCGGTTCAGAAATGGGCCATTCAACACTAAGTTTGCATGCCGTCCACAAATCCCCTGGTACTACGATATCAAACAGGGTGTTCAAATCGACCCACAGTACTTTGGAGATCTTTACGAACCTCTCTACCTGTTTATACCACTCCACGGGATTCTCTCTCAGCTTAGGGAAGGAATTGGTAAATGCCGCTAAGTCCCCCCTACTCCAGGGCACATGCACATAGCTTCCTCGCAAAGGGAAAGCTTCCATTCGCGGTGGCCCTCCCTCTGGGGACATCCCAATTGTACTCCTTCTGACGGTCTCCCTCTTGGACTATCTTTCCTCCCATTTATCCAAATCCCTCCACGTTCTTATGCCCAAGATCAGTTCCTTTATGTGTATTTTCAACCCAATCGTCCTCCGCTCGTCTAGGTCCTGATCCGTGCAATTCAACCTATGGTTACCCTGTAAGGCTTTTGTTCTTGATAAGTCTATCATGTACCTGGTTGCCAGCTCAGACAATCTTTCATGTGCTGACCTCGCCTTCCGAGTAACATCCTTTGCCATAAACAGTACCTCATCTTGTTCATACAGGTCGATTCTTTCCATTGGCAATGTACCGTCTATTATTTCATCTAGATCTGATTTTAGACTGGTTACATTGAGTCTTTTTGCCTTTACCTCAGCTCTCAGTACCTCACTCCTAGATGATCCGTTTACATCCCTCTCGTCCCAACTCCGAGTCCTACGTCTAGGCACAGGTGAGCTATGAGGAGTCCTCCTTTCTTCCCATCTTTCTAAATCCCATGCTCTTCCATCTTCTCTAGGTGTATGGTGGAACAATGTTCTATTTCCCATCACCCCATTCTGTCTCTTCTGTTCTGTCTCTCTAGACACATGATAGGATCCCCCGTTATTTTCTAAGTCTCCACAATTCCCTTGCTGTCTGGTGTCACTCAGTAAACGATAAGGTCCCTCACAGCTCTCCATGTTCCCGCGACCATGTCCGTGATCACTGGATACATGGTGAGACCCTTCGCGACTCTCCATACTCCCGCGGCTCCAATGTTGCACATTTTCGCCCGGTGTGTGGTGAGTACACCTGTAACTATTCCTGTACTCCTGTGTCCTTCGTTCTCCCTCACTGAGGATGGGGCGAGGCACCCCCCCATATGTAAATGTAAATGTAAATGTAAGGTGTTTTGTAGCGCGCTCAATTACTACCGGAGTATCCTGGCGCGAATGACCGCTGGGGAACCCGTCCTGGCTTTCCCTGTGAGATGGTCCCATGCTGGGTATCTCCAAGGTGAAGCCAGGCATCCCCGGCGTCTGTGGGGGGCCGTTGTAGAGATAAGGCAAGCTTAATGCCCAGAGTTACCGAGTGTGATCACTGCCCAAAGTGGGCACCGAGGCGAGAATTATCAGTCCGCTGACCCTGGTCCTCGACCCTGCCGCGTCGGGAATCGAACCCTGGTCCCGGGCCGTTCTCAGCCTCCGGGTCTGCCGCCTCTAACCAGTGAGCCACACCTCTCTACTGCACTCTTGTCTTCACATGTTTGTCTATTGCCACCGATGGTATGGCAAGTATCTCCTTTGCTTTCTTGACTCCTTCCATCCCACTCTGGACTGCTTTCGCCAGCTCCGCAGTGAGAGAGGATCCTGTTATCTTGGCCTCTCCATTCCGCTTCCTGTTCTAGTCTTTTATTCTGAGTCTCTACGGCAGCGTCCCATTCTTTCAAATACTCCCTTAGCTCCTTATGGGATTTCGGTCGTGGTCCCCTCAGATCCATCAGCCCTCTCTGACCCCCCTGCTCTATTAAGGGATCCGTTACTGAGTCCAATGGGGTACTTCGACCCCTTGGTCCTAGCAACTGCCTTTGGGAATTAATCGTATTGTTCCTGCTTTCCATCTCTGCTCTTTCCCTGTCCCAACGTGCCTGTTCCTCCTCCTGAGCTCTCTCTGGGTTGTAGATTGACACTACAGGACCTATGGTAACAGGTACTTGTAAAGCATCCGGCAGCTGATACGACCTTGCACATTCTGTTTCCGGCACTTTTTGTACCACAAACCTTCCGACTACTCTCTGTACTGGACTAGGTTGAGGTATTTCCTCGCCTTTCTTGGGTTCCCAATCCGATACGGGGAGCGGTCTATATTCCCCCTTCTCGGCCCGTCCCCCTGCTGGAGTTCGGGACGTTCGGTCTCTCTATTGTACGGAGGTGGTCTGTCTAATAATAGCCTATTTATCAGACTATCATCCGTCTCGCTCTCATCATCTTCCTCTGGAGGCTTCTTTTCTCCTGTAACTTCTAACACTGGGTACAGTTTATCTGCTTCTATTCTCTGCACCCTCCACTTTTTAGCTTCATCATCCCATTTGGCATCCTGCACTGCTCTTACCGATCGTTTCACTCTTTCTTGGCGCCTGTTCAGGGTCCGATCGTACGCCGCCCTGAACCATGCATTGAGGGCTTCGAACTGTGTTGGCCTGGGCAGGGGTCTCGTTGCGAGCATTACTGCTTTCAGCTGGTCCAATGCTTCTAACCTAAACGTCCCGTATCTCGGGAACGTCAGTTCCTCATTTCCCTCTGTTATCTTGCTCCACTCAGAGATCCACAGTATAGTGTGTAACCCCACATTCACAGCCATATAATGAGCTGGTGTACCCTCCGGCGGAGCCTCTTCCCCAGCATACGAGTTTCCCCTGTCTCTCTTAAAGATCGCTCTTAGACATTTAAAACACTTCATTTTCAAGAATCTACGATTTCCTTAATTCTCTTCCTTATTTACTTCCCGATGGCGAACCACCAATCTCTGCGCGGCTCTCGCTGACCAGCCTATCCCAGCGCGGTTCTCGCTGACCAGCCTATCCCAGCGCGGCTCTACACCAACCAGCCTATCCCAGCGCGGCTCGCTCTGACGTCACTCGTCCCCTTCGCAGCAGTTCCCCTCCTTTCTCAGCTCGTCTCCCGGTCTTGCGTGCGTCTCATTCATACACCGAAAAATGACTACTTCCGACCAAGCGATCACTTTCCTTGACTGTACGTCCACAGTCTAACTGTAATTGTCACCTCAACTGGCGAAGCGTCTTTCCCAACGGTCAGACGATCGCCTTACTGATAGGTTACTTACACACAGTGAACGTCCGACCAGCGTCCGTTACTCATACACTCACTCTTACGTTCCCCCTATCACGGTCCTACGGGCGATCAATGGTACCTCATGACCCCCTTCACAATGGTAGACAATTACTCTGGATGTCCGATACACCCGAACCACTTAAGCCCTTCCCTGGACTTAAGATTTTCCCCGGTTGCGTGCGCTCACAACCGTCTCTCAATCACACTACAGGCATTCAACTCCGCTTGACATTACAACACAGGTACAACACAAAACACCGCAATCTGGCAACGCATGACCCTTATACTCACTCTCGACCGACTCTGCTGCTTTTTCTCTCTCGCACCGTCAGCACCTTCTTCGGCAGGTAGCTCTTCTTCTGATCGTCGATGACTAGGGGCCTTGGGGTAATCTTGACCTAACCTAGGTTGCCTTCCTCAAGAAGCCAACCATCTTTCTCTGCTACCAACTGCGGGAGTGAGATTTTGATCGATTATCTGATCACCCTGATCCTTATCTCACTTGAGTCCCTTTTTGGATCGGTTATTGACTGTCATTGAGTAAAAGGCAAACCCACATAGGTTAAATCAACCCCATAGACTGACGCAACTTCTAAAGAACCACTTACGACTGGAAAGGTTTAAAGATTTATTATAAAACCAAAATCAGTTGCAAGTACAAACACCTCAATATCAGGTTCAAAAGGTATACAGGTACTAGAAGGAACATGAACTCTCTGAGAAACCTCAATCGACAGAAGAAAACTATCAAAACCAATTCGAAAATCAATAAGTTGAATATCATTGACACCAGGTGAATCTGAAGCGTCATTTACAGAAAGAAAATGAAACAGGTTAAACTGTCCCTACACTATGCTAGATGACATCCCTACTTAACAAGTTCTTTACCTAAAAAGGTGTCAGCAGTTGAACTTCCGAAGAAGCTCAATCTCTCTTAGTCTCAGATGGAAACCTATGTCGTGTAGCAGTACCCTTTCTGCCTACCCATCCGCTCTCTAAGGGTCCTCAGGCCATCTGCTCTACCTCCTCCCCGGGGTGCTGTCCCTAATACAAAATCACAGTACGGGTGGAACGCCCCTTTGAGACGCCCACCACGTATACAATTTCACGTGGTCCTGCTTCTGGTTTTTTCCATAGTTTCGTTTCTTTGGATCGTCTGTTAAGTTGACCTTGCTTCCCAGGCGCCGTCTCCATCGTGCTGGTACCCCCATGACATTCCGGTCGACTCCTCCGGACCCAAGCCTATCTCCTCAAACAGAGCTCTATTCATCAAGCCTTTGATTGGTACCCCCTCGCACCTGCAAACAGACACTTCGAAACAGGGCCCCAAATTCCAGGCTCCCCTTATCTTACTAGGCCGTAAAACTTCGACCAGCATTGGCAATTTATTTTAACGAGGCTTTTGACTTTTAGCTCACACGTGCAGATCAAAGACAACCCACTATCTCTCCAGGCCCACTAAATTATATGCAGTAGTCTGTACCCTATGAACTCTTATTTCTTCAGCTTAAAATAATATGCTAACACACCACTCTAAAGTTATACAAAAACACTTCTATAAAATATTGCCTTTAACATATATAAGCAAACTCATTGATTACACTGAATCCATATCGTATTAGATGAACATGGTACACTTCGTTTTCACACAGTGCCATGTGGTCTGCACGTTTCTTCATTTTACATTTTATCTCTTTCTTCGTTTAGCAGCTACACACATGGAACCTGATTAACGCTTCTAATGTTCCTAAGCATTTTCACACATTACTACATTAGCCCACACTCTATACGGACTTTTCTAATTCTAATAAACACTCTAGAGTAAATACAGATACATTTTCTCGCTTATTAAGTTACATTAGCTAACTTTACGCCACAGGCTAGTAAATATGACGCAGACATATTTTTCATTCAAATTGCGCTTTCTCACATCTAATCTCTCAAGATATCTGCCACCATCTAACTAGATCTGGAGATTCTAAAGTGATGTACAAAATAATGTGCACGCACAGGGCACCATTAATGGACAGATTATTAGTTAGATTTGTATTAATTGAGTACATTTATTTGTTACTTGAGAGCTTTTGAAATCAAAAGTATGTGTTCGAACTGAACCACTCTCGTTTTTCATTGATCTTGCTTATTTGGATTTTAAGGACAGTATGTACAGAGACTCTTAAGTGTCTAATGACTACCATTTATTTATTGTTACTTTTTTACTCAAAATTGATATTAATGGGACTCTGCGTGAAGTTCTTTCCCAGGCAGTATTCTCTCAGCAGTTTCTCACTTGAATATGTGTCCAGCGTTCTGGGGCTATGGTTACTTTGTGTGCTCTCAGTGCTGAATGTTGAATTATTAAAAAAAAACTTTAATGTTGCACCAAAATAATGTATTTAAATACATGGATTATGTAAATTGATGAACTCACTCTTTTATGTATTGCACAAACATTATCTCATGAAAAGTGATGATGGGCTGACATTTGGGCCTTTGCTACCCCAAGGGAAAAGCTACAAAAGCAGAGCTTCTGGAAAGCTGCCTGGGTTTTGTAAAACACTGAAAAGTGCAGTTTTAGACGGAATATCATGGGGTGTTGATGTGCTAGGACACAGAGCTTTATTCATTTAAAGTGCTACAGCAGTGGGGGTCAACTAGACAAAATGTTCTGGGACTCAATTACAAGACATGTTTTACCTTCCTCCAGCTTTAGTAGAATGCGGCAAAACAGCATCTAGGAACCAGTATCTTCTAAATGGTTGGCTGCCACAAAATAGCAAAGTGTTGTTGTTAATTGGCACTTGTCTAGCGCAGTTTGCCATTAGTATGGCATTGCAGCGCTTTTCAGCATTCCTGGAACTCGTGTGAAAACTCAGCAACATTCATTACTGCAGTTTACAGCAAGTATTTCTGCAAACATATGAATGTAGCTGTAATCTCCATCACGGCTTTAGGATATTGGCCCTATATTTAACATGATCCAGTAAATAAGGCTGAAAGCCTAATTAAGAGCTTAACCCATACTTACGTTGTAATGGCATGCGTTGAAATAGCAGCTGCGTTGTAATGGCATGCGTTGTAATGGCATGCGTTGTAATGAATCCTGCGTTGTAAAAGTTTTGTTGTAATGGTAGTGCGTTGTTTTAGTTGCGTTGTAATGGCTGTTTCCCTACTTGGGCTGGTACTGGAAAGTTGTCTTCCATTCGCATAATATTAAACTGTTATGAAATGTTACTTTGCCATTCAGAAAAACTTTTACAAGCTACCAGGTAAAGCCCCATGTTGCTGTTTGAACGCTCCCCTAATCCCACCTGAATTGATTAAGGTTTTCGCTGTCTGAGAGGGGCATCAAAAGGCAGCTTCATAAAATCATTCAAATTGTGTCAGCCCTGCTACTGACAAAAAAAAAAATCAAGTAGGATACGCTCCCTTCTGTTTTATATATGTTTAATTTTCCACTTGCTTTGAAATTGAAATGTTTCTTTTCTGGTTCTCAGTCACTATATGATCATTCACAGTATGAAAACTGTACAAATACTTGGAACAGGGAATGTATTCAACATAAGCAGCAACTCACAAGGGATATTTTACAATCCATTGCTTTTTAGAGCAACAAAGCCGAGCATGTTTATTTTACTTAAATTATTTACTTTTAAATCGTTGACCCAGTTTAAAACGAAAAGGGTAAAATAATCTGTTGTTGCACCTTAATTTTAGCAATGGTGGTGGTTTTTTGTAGGATTGGGCGTAATTTGCATAATTCCGGGTAGAGTAATCGCACGGAATTGGCTAAAAATTCTGCAAGATTACAGAAGAAGAGTAATTCTGCATTTAGTGCTATTTTTAATAGCAAAAATGTCCCCTCGCATCCAAAATGGATGCAAGCATTCATTTTGTGCCAAGAAATAGTGCTAAATGCAACAGAACATGAATAGCAGTGCGAGCAGCAGCTTGCGCTCGCTAAATGTGCTCTTGGGGCAGGACTTTCCCCAAATTACTCCTAGCATTTAGGACTAGTAACTTAACCACATGCGCGCTAGCGGAATTTTGCTCCTACGCTGAGATTTTCAAAACCGCATGTTAGGTGACGAGCTGGGCTCGTCATCAGCGTGCGAGCGGGCTACAGTACCATGACGAGCCCAGCTCGTCATCAGCGTCGAAGGGGTTAATGCAAAATGTACCCTTGCTTCCAAAGTGGCAGTCAGGATGCATTTTACGCAGACCAAATAGCTCTAAATGCAACGGAACACAAACCGTAGCACAAGAAGTTGCTTGTGCTCTCTAATGTGCTCTTGCATTAGGGCCTTGTCCCCCAAATGACTCTCAGTTAAACACACAGTAGTCATTTTGTTATTATTGGTAATTTCGCACCAGAGGCTAAATGACAATTACTCCGATTACTGTGGCGTACTAAAAATTATACCCAGGCCTGTTTGAAAAAATCTTTTTGACATTAACATGAAATTTACTTTTGCTTTATAGAACAAAAATGACAGCTATTTAGGTATATTTTAGTCTTAGATTTCATCAAACTTCATAACATAATGTGGTTCAGATTTCATAATTTATGATAATAGAATCATTTGACTAGGATAGCTCCTTACATGATGCATTTAGCTACTAAACCAATCGAAAACTGTCTCGTTTCCTGCTGTTATTATCAATTCTGACAGTTTACTTAAGTCATAGTGGTGGCATCATGTGCCATCTAATTCCAGTGACACTTGAGTAAGTGACATCATACGGCCTTTGACTCTGATAATAAGTCAATTGATGTATTGTTTGTTTTGGAACTATTTTATTGCAAACTCCCAACTGCAACGTGTTACACTGCGCCTACTAAGGCTAGCATAAGTCAAAGGTACATTTTTAGGTTTTGCTCCAAAACAGCTTTTAGTTGTCTGCTTGCAAAAGACATTCAGGAAATTTTTTGTACTTTTCCTTTCAGCACTACATAAGAGTGAATGCGTTTTCTATCTCCCGTCCTCCATGTTCTTCACTTACTCCTGCCACAAGTTTGTCCATTGCTTTACACCCCCTCCTCCCCAGCCTTACTTTTTTTTTATTATTTGGACCTCTCTGGCCAGTTTTAAGCACCTCTATTGCTCCCTCACCACCCGCCCACTTCCTGTTGCTTCCACCCTACCTGCTCTGCTTTCATTGCCCACAGTCCTTTACATATATATTTTTGTTTTATTTATTATTTAAGTGAGATCTTTTAGGATCAGTTTCCTTTTAAGGAGTTTTTTTAAAGTGCTGATGGTTGGGTTCTGCTCTAAGAAAGGCTCTATGCATGCTGGATTGAGTGCTTCGATTTTGGTGGGTGTTATAATCTGGTTTGGACAGGTATTGGTTGCATTCCTGATGGTAAGAAGTTTATTTGTAATTTGATTCGATTTTAATTTTTTTCGAAAGTGCTAACATTTAGCCTGAGGCGTCTTGGCGCTGTGTAGCTCAGTAAGAGAGTGACCATGAGTGTTAGTTCCTGAAGAGCCAAGTTTTTAAAGATGTGTGGAACGCCAGGAGAGAGGGAGCGCTCTTAATGTCAAGAGGGAGCATGTTCCAATTCGTTCTGGAATTCACTACAAAGCTCCTAATAGTTGATCGCTGATGCCATTTAAACACTGACATTTGTTTGACATAAACTTTGTCCTTTTATATTTAATGTCATGTCCGCTAGAGTACAACAAGAAAGCAGAGTGTCAGTGAGCGCTAATCTGGTAAAGTACCACTTGACTTTATAGGATACCAGATTTATGTCACAGAAAGCGGCATCCACTTAGTGATTGAGTGTAAGTTCTACCTTTCTATAGCAGAGCAGGTTTGGTCTTCCATTCCTGTTAACCTCAACAAAATCAATGCTTTCGCCTTGGGTTGTATTAATACATTTTATGTCAGTGCCTGCCAAGGCACACATAGCTGTATAAATGGTCATTACTGATTTAGCAGCTTAAGAGGCCCAATAATCAAATACAAAATATTATTTTATTAACTCAGTGGATTGGCTCTCTACAGGTTAGAACATGCAGTGCATTAAAGGCTTCTTGTTTGAAGCACATGGCGTGTTTGGTACTCAAGTCTCTGTTTACTACAGGCTTTTGCTACCTCAAGGACAGTCTTCAGGGTGTAATCTTCATTGTAGATTTAAACTAACTAATCTTGCTCTTCTGGTCAAATTTCGGCTTCGACTCGCTATAAAAGGCGGCCGCTGCTTTGCTTATCACACCGGACATGTGGCAATCTTCCTGCAAATGTTACTCACCCAGAGCATTGCCAGCCGTAGAACTCTACGACGCTTTCGCTTTAGAATGGGACTTTGCCCCTCTCGTCAGCACTGGCACCTTCACTCTTAGTTGCTTAATACTCTGATTTGTACCAGTGCTTAATTTATAACAAAGATAGATGCCAGGGTTCTCGTCAGAAGGCCACTGCAGCTTGCACCATGCATTGCCCCTGCTATGCCGCCAATTATAGTAATAACACAAATACTAACCATCGCACGCCCACAAGTGTGACAATTCAGACTATTCGAACCCCCAAATCTATAACAAAGGCACGAGCAGCAGGTAATAGTCCTTTTTATGTACATTGCATTAATAATTAACAGTTGTTGTGATCCTCACTAAATTAGACAGACAGCGCCACCTTGTGCCAGACTGTTAGAAGCACTGGTGTTGACAGTTAAGTGCTGTGGCCCGGCACGGGAAACAACTGGCTCAAATTAAGCACTGATTTGTACACCATGGAAGCTGGCATCTTCGCTTGCTGCTTGACTTATTACCACTGTTTTGAGACAATAATACTTTAAAGGTGCACATCGGAAACAACTCATCACACTGAAGCAATCGTGGGAAAAAGCGGACACAAAAGTGCTGAAAATGCTGTGGGGGAATTACATTAATATAGTTACCACTTGTGCAGACTCCTGCTTTCGTCACAGCCCCATATTGTATCAATTAATAAACAGTAAGTGGAGGCTGACAATATCAATGAAACCGTTCCTGCCAGGAAAGAACGCTGGTCTGGATTCAGGGGGATGATGATGATGGCGGTGATTATGTGATAAAGCTGAAATCAAACAAGGGCCCTGTGAAGCACAGGCTGCATTCAGCGAGTGCCTTGCTTGATTAACAGAACAGAGGAACTCGCAACCTCCTATATTTAGGAGTGTTACGTTTACAGAAAATCACCGAAAATAAGGATTTTGTTTCGAAATGGCTCCCATGTGTTTCCGTGATAGACTAATGCATTTTATGATTTAAATCACATTTTGAATAGTCATGCATGTGTGGCATGTTCCTGGACCTTCAACTGCCCAGTTGTAAGCTAGGACATTCTGAGGGCAGCACTTTTTACAATCCCATATTACTACATTTCATCCCTTTCGTAAAATACATGGTGAATTTGTAACTTTCCCAACATTTTCTGGGGTTGATGTTACAATAGAAAATAAGCCTCCTGGACTATTTGAAGATTTGCACTTTCCTGAAGGTAGAATAGTAAATTTGACTTCCCAGTGTCCACCATGCCCTCGGCTACCCCAGGGTGCAACTCAAGTCAAGAAACAAAAATGTGTGCAAGGCACCGTCCAGTACACCCTAACACCAGTGAAACCCCATTTCAAGATGGCCGCCAAACATAGACTGCAGTACAAGATAGTTCTCGAACCTCAACTACAATCCAGTATGTCCTTTCTAGACCAACCCCTTCTGCCAGATGTTTTCTTTTCAGAGACTTCCCCTTCCTGTTCCACCAGTATATTAAAAGCGTCCTGCGGTTGGATTCTTTGCTCCTGCTCTGCTCAGGCCTGCTAGCATCAGCTCTGTTCTAGTGCGAGTATAACTCCAGGTATGTTACTTCCGCTCTGCTGGGGTCCTGTCCGATCTATCTCTGCACCAGAACCATTCATAACCAGCCAAAACTTCAGGCTTGGAAGAAGCATCCTACAATTGGGGTCCACAACTTTGGAGGTGCTTTGGGGCTTTGCCGTTTTCCTATTTGTGCTGTTAGGACTACTTTTCAAAATGAAATCCTCCCTGTAACCCATGTTACAATGGGGGCAGAGAGCGTGACTGCTCAAAGGGGTCACCCATTCCGAAGAGCTTCTATGAAAAATGTAAAGGGTTGACCCGTATGTCAGTCCTTGACAGTGTGTCTGCAGCATTTTGATTAAAGCATGCTTAACTGTATGGCTAAATGACCAGCCAAGCAAGAGTGCGGGAATAATAGGATACAAGCAGAGGGACTTTATTTCTGGTAAGTTCTGTGGTACTGAAAGCAGCCTCATTATCATGTCTCCCTTGGACCACATTGGAAAGGATTGGAAAACTTGATTTTGAAAAACCTCCTATAAACAAAGGAACCGGGGCACGGATTACTTTAGCGGCTATCGTAAATGTGGTACACATTTGCAGATGCGTCTCCTATGGGTGACCTAAATATAGAAAAACATGGTAGAATCCATAAAAATGAACCATCAATGGTCATTATTGTTTAATCTCAAGGCTAGGAAATCAGTTTGAACATTGGAGGGGTGATTGTTCTTGCACCATAAAAGACACAATGACCACTAGTATTTTAATCACAAAGCTACAGCTAGCTCTGTGCAAAACATCTTAATGAATAAATGAAGTCATGGACTGGTGCACACAGAGTTAAAATCATATGTTCTTGGCTGAATGGTGAAAAACTGGTAGCTGTGAAAGAGTTCCCCTATTTTGGGAGTAATTGTTGTCTACACACTCAGCTGGAAACTACATTTGAAGGAAGTAAGAGAAAAACTGAAGCAGTAGTAAATGTGATCATTTGCTTTGTTCGAAGATGCAACAATAACAGGTTTCATGGATATCTCTTCATGCCAGGTTTGTGAGCTTATTGACCTGTAGGGCAAACGTGTGGGGCTCCGATCCCCATGTATTGCAGCAGGGAATTACGTTAAGGTAATGCTCAAAGAGCTAAACCTTTGTGCTTGTCAATTTGTACATTGTAGCCCTAGAGATCGAAATATCATAGAAGCAATTGGAGGCAGAGGTAAAGAAGCTGTGATGGGATATTTAAAGATAGACAATGCCTTGTTTGTCTAGGAGAGATGTCTATGTCTATATATATATGTCTATATATATATATATATATATATATATATATATATACACATATGTATCTCTTACTTCTATAGTGCAAACTTAACCAAAAGGCAGTGCAGTGCTGTACATGGTCAAAGACAAGAATAATGCTAATAAGTAATGGAAAAGGAAGCTAGGTTGTTGACTGTTAATGCATTGTGATGTTCTTTAAAGAGGTTAGTCTTCAATTCTTTTATAAGCACGGTGGGGTCAGTCCTGATTGACATAGGGATGTTGTTCCAGATCCTGGGTGCATATATGGAAACGTCGGCTGTCTTGTTTTTTTTCTTCTTTTTGGCACTCCTTAGTCTGCAGTTTGAGGGGGTCCTCGCTGTGGGTGAGCCAATAACCACCAGAGATGATGAACCTGTCTATAAGATAAGCAGGGTGTTGTCATGATGGTTTATAACTGAGTACTGCTATCCTGAAGGCTCCCCTGGGGAACATATGTTTGCCCTTGCTAGATGTGCGGCTCTTTCCTTACACTCAGGAGATGGAGTGACAAGAGCATGCTTGTTTATAGGTGCAAGTGAATTATGTTTCACTGATGTCTTCTTTGTTGTCTTTACAAAGAATTAAAATGCAAGGAAAAAGAGAAGTGTAAAACAGCCTCAAATGAAGTCAACAAGTTAATGGCTCATAGGTGCAGGGAAGTACTACAAACATGAACTAGTCAAAGGGTACCAAGAGAGTCAACCCCTCCCCCTGGGACACCCCTGAATTGAACCTCCTACGGAAGGAATGCAAGAGAACTGAACGCGCATGGAGAAAAGACAAGACAGCAGACAAGAAAGACATGTTCCGGTCTGCCGTAAAAACCTATAAACTTGCGCTTTATAAAACCAAGAGCTCATTTTACGAAGATAGAATTAAAAACTGTTCCTGCTCCGCGCAGGAAACCTTCTCCATTCTTCGAGAACTTCTTCATGCCCCAGATCCCCCTGCGAAACCCCTGGACCCCAAAGCAGTGGAAAGTAAATGCATCAAACTGGCTACTTTTTTCGACGAGAAAATTCAAAAAATTCTCTCATCCCTACCACCCTTCGACGCCGGTTGCACAGACGGGGACCCCCCCAACCCTCCCCCTGGTTACAGTCCCCCCCTGATACCCCCACACTCCATCTCGATACCTTCGGCCCAGTATCCACGGAAGAGGTAGCCGCGACGCTTGCCACAATCAAAAGTGGCTCCCCCAGCGACCCGGTCCCACTACGGTTCCTAAAAAAAGTGTCCGCCACCATTATCCCTCCTCTCACGTCCCTCATCAATGCCTCCCTAATGCAGGGAGTAGTCCCTCCCAGCTGGAAAGCGGCGGTGGTCAAAGGTCTTCTGAAAAAACCTTCACTGGACCCTCAGGACCTAGCCAACTACAGGCCAATCTCCCTCCTCCCAGGAAACAGCAAAATCACGGAGAAACTAGTGAATAAAAAACTATCACTATTCCTAGAAAGTAACAACCTACTTAGGAACTCCCAGACAGGCTTCCGCCCAGGCCAGGGCACTGACACCGCCCTCCTGGCGGCAGTGGAGAAGGCCAGAAGCATTCTGGACACCGGAGGATCAGTGGCAGTGATCCTCCTGGACCTTAGTGCGGCCTTCGACACTGTCAATCACCAGGTTTTAACCCAGCATCTGAGAGACATTGGAGTGAGGGGCATGGCCCTGAAGTGGCTCATGTCATTCCTCAGTGGCCGCTCCTTCCAAGTCTGGGAGAATGACAGCCACTCCCCCGCGGTCCCCCTCCGCTGTGGAGTACCGCAGGGCTCGTCTCTTAGCCCGACGTTATTCAAAGTTTACATGTCTGCGTTGGAGGAACTGGTCACCCCGTTCGGTGTGACGATTATCAATTACGCCGACGACACCCAGCTGGTGGTGACCCTTTCACACCCTCACCAAGATCCTTCCGATCTCCACAGCTGTCTCACGGAAATCCACAGCTGGATGAACTCCTCAGCACTAAAACTTAACGGGTCCAAGACCGAAATCCTGCTGCTTGGACAGAAAGGGCCCTCCTTGCCGCCTAACATCTGGCCCGCCTTCTTAGGTGACCCCCCTGCCCCCAAGGAGGAGGTTAAGAGCCTAGGCGTATGGCTCGAGAAGGATCTGAGCTTCGGAACTCAGGCTAAAAAGACGGCGGGAATATTCTTCGGACTTCTCAGGGCATGCAGGAAGGTTCTCCCCCTGCTCCCCTCCACCTCCCGGAAACTGCTGATCCAGGGACTCATCTTGGCGAGGCTAGATCACAGCAATGCAATCTACTTGGGAGCCCCGGAAGCCACATTCAACACCCTGCAGAGAATTCAAAACGCCGCGGCCCGACTACTCACTCACACCCCGGCCAGATCATCGGCAAAGCCAGCATTGAAGCTTCTCCACTGGCTCCCAGTCAGAGAGAGGGTGGTCTTCAAGGCCCTCTGTCTGGCAGTAAACTTCTTCACAACAAAGGTCCACCCATTCTCAACAACTTCATCATTCCCTACAAAGCTACCAGGGCACTCCGGTCAAACCACGAGAACTTCATCACTGTTCATAGAGTAAAAAAAGCCCGGTCTGGAGGCCGCCGCTTTTCGGTACACACCGCTAAACATTGGAATAGTCTCCCCCGGAGACTAAGGACCGAACAAAACATCCTCCAGTTTAGGAAATCACTGAAAACTCTCCTCTTCCCCTGATCTCACCGTCCCTTCCGTTGCTGTTCCCTCCTGACTTCAGGTTCCAGCGCTGAGATGCTCAAGGGTTACTACGCGCTCTACAAAAACCTTAAATAAATAATAAATAAAATAATCATGCTAAAATTATCCAAACCTAGGTTATAACTAATATTCACAACATTGGAACATCTGTCACCCTTGCTGAATTTCCACTTAAGTGCACTTTTCTATTGGAAAATCCCACAAATCGGGGATCTATGAATAATGGTGTGATATTTATGAATGGAAAATACTTTTCCCACATCTAAATGCCATGCTGTTTTGAATGTTTTTGAAATATAGCCTGGAGCTAAGGAAGCGAGGGGCAGGGCAGTGTGTGAACTCAAGGGTCAAGAAGCTGCGAGGGCAGTGATTGATCAGAGACAAAAAGGAGCACAGGAGAAGGGGTAGTGTGTGAGGAGAAGGGACAGGGAGCTGTGAGGGCAGTGTGTGAGCAGAAGTGGTTGCGAGTGGAGACAGCATTGAGTCTTCAGATGGGGCACAAAAAAGAGGCAGTGTATGAACGGGGACAGTTTGTGAACAGAAATGGCAGAGAGGGCAACGAGTGTTCAGTGATGGCATGCAGCAGAGAAGGCACATAGCGCGAGCTCGACTCGCAGGTATCGGAGAGCATCAGTTACATAACACAAGGTCACTCCTGCCCCCCCCCTAATTCGAACCTGGCTCCCGCTCCCAAGGCGACAGCTCGGGCCACAACGCCACGTCCTGTACCATACTTCCTGTTTCCAACTGTGAAGTGCCAGAGATGCTCTCTCATTCAAAGTTGCAAGGGCATCAGCGCGTGCCGCACAAGAGGCATAAGGACAACACAGACACAGCAAGTGTGCTGTTTGTCCGGCCAAACGTCCGCATACAGCAGCACAGAAAGTACACAACACAATTAACAATTCAGAGGAGAGAAATGTCAAATATCAGGATAAAATCGATAAACGTGCATGGGAGTTACACCGCTGGCATTATTCTAAACCAAATAACAAAAAAAGTGTCGCTAAGAAAGCAGCAACACTTTAGCGCGGGGAGCGATGTGCGAAATAAACAGTCGTGCGAACAACACAAATCATACGTTACTTACTTCATTAAAGCAGCAAACACGCACCGCTGAGCGTAGTGCAAGTTGTGCGTTAATGACTCAAGTGTTTCCAGAACACAACAAACTCTCGCGGCAAACAGGCACCGCGGAAACGCATAAATAAATAAATACAAGAAAAGTGAAATGGCGCAGCCCACCCCTGCTCGGAGAAGGGAGTGGGTCGGGTCTGTGTCCTCACAGGGAGAGCAAGCAGGCTGGTGTGACGAAGGATGCCGGCCTGGAAAAAAAAAATTACACCGCCCACCGCCGCATGACGTGGCGGAAAGCCAAAAAATCGCAGGAACGCCCACGAATCTGCTTGCAGAATTACGAACAGATCTCTCTTCCAATGGCTAGTCTCCATTTATGGAGCTAGCCAATGGAAAGAGAGGGTGGGACAACACACACATACGGTGCGCAGCTTTCGACAGGCGAAACCTAAAAATTGCGAGGGGTATTTTGCTTCCTCATTTGTGCAATGTTATTCAAGTTAACTTTTGTTCAGTATTTAACAGAGACAACCACAAATATAGAATCAGTTGCATCGAGATTTTTTAATTGCATTTAAAATCTTCTCATATGTCTGTTATTGCACACTGTCCACTAAATATCAGTAGAATAGACTCAGTTGTGCAAGATATCTCTGTTGTGGGGTACTTTCAACCAAGGTGACATACCATTCTGATTCAGATGTTGCCTTAACTGAAATGTATCCTTTATCTAAGGATGTGCTAACAGAAAGAAGGAATGAATAGAGGTTTTTCTTTGTTTTTAGCATTTCCTCTAGCTGATTTAAAAGAACACAATCTCCACATGCCCGATGAATAAACTCTTTGTTACTGCAACATAATCACAATTTGGCAATTTGATTGTATCTTTATAGTAATAAAGTGCGCTTGTTTTAACAACAAACCAATTGGAATTACAACGGGCTTCTCACACAGAATTAACTATTTGGCATCTAGTGTGACATATACACAATTTGTCCAATATTTGCGTTCAGCAGACTTCCATATAAAATTCAATTCAGTTTATTAAATGTCACTTAAACTATCAAAAACAGCAATATAATACAATATTTACAAACCAATGTGGTTAAAAAATTCTAAAATAAATACTGTATAAAAACCATAATACCATAATGCATCACACATTCCATGCCAGATGCAAGTTTTCATTAAGACTATAAAAATCCACACTGCTAAATGATCTAGGCTCTTTTTAAACACCAAGTCGTAATTATGCTCATGTTAACTGAACCTCAACAGTCTGCCTCATCACTGGTGGCCTCACATTTCTTGATAGAATCCTACACAGCTGTACACCAATTGTTGTCTCTACTGTACCTGCTGTTTCCTCAAAATAAACCTAGAAGCACAATTATTCTCTTCCTCAAACACGCAAAACTATTTCTCTCCACAAACAATTGATTTTGTTCTGCATCATATGCTAATAATGTCCTATTCTTCAAAATATGTTTGATCTGTCTGGCTGTGGTGAATTTATTAACAAACATTATTGTATTTTACAGTTGCTACTGATTTCTCAATTTCAGCAAGGCGTGTCTCTTAAATACCGATACTTTGGACGACATCTGCTCACGACATCACTTATACATCACTTCTACATTAATTAGCTTGGGTTGACCCCTCTAAATCTTAGCAGCTAGCTCTTCAACAAACCATTTGAGGTGCATTAGCCCTTTGGCTATTGGGGTTAAGCATGGGCGAATTTTGCGAATCTCGCGTTCGCGAATTTTGCGGATTTGCGAACTCGCAATCCGCAAAATCCGCGAATTCTCGCGAATTTGCAGATTTTTTTTGTGTGTGTTTGCGCGGGTTTCTGCCAGTGCGCGAGGGTTTTGTACAATGTCGCAAATTGCGAACTTACCTGTCGGGTCGCAAGTTTCGCGAACTTGTTGTTTCTACGTGTCCAGCCTGTTTGGGACACTCTTCTTCATCACTGCCACTCTCTGTCACCACTGCCACTCTCTGACTACTCATGCCACCCTCTGGCCCACCCATGCCACCCTCTGTTTCATCACAGCACCCTCTGGTTGTCCAGTCAGTGTACATTATTGTGGCAACGCAAGCACACCTTCCCTGCCTCAAGTGACCTGAATTAATTTGGGGCTGATTAATGTGTCACAGAATATTTTTTTAGCTGGCACCTGCTTCCTTAGTGCTTCCTGATTAGTGATCTTTTGCACTTGCTAAGTGCTTTCATTGTTGCAAAATTAGTTACAACACCTGCCCTGCCCCAACTGACAATAATGAATTAGGGGCTGATTAATGGATTTGAACTTCCAGCCTGGCTCCTGCTTGTCTCCCTTAGCTGTAATTCAGGACCTTTGTGGCATATGTGTAACTATTCTGAGGTTCAGAGCAGGGTCACATAATAGTTGCAACTGGCAACTGAACTCTGGAGGGGCCCCTCAGGAAGCACTACAGGAAATGGCTACTAATGATGAGCCTGAACTTTTGAACCTGGTAAGTAGTTTCAGTTTTGCTAAGATCGTATTTCTGCAATTTTGCACTTATTCGCGGGGCGCGAAGTTGTACTGGGAAGCCGCGAACAGTGCGAACAGTGCGAGCAAAATCCGCTGCTCGCGGATTTGCGGATTTTGCGGGAGATTCGCGAATCTCGCGGATTGCGAATTTACCGAAAATCCGCAAAATCCGCGAGCGAAACGGATTTTCCGCCCATGCTTAATTGGGGTGTCTATGTACTCTAGTGCCAGATATTCTTCCCACTATTTCCACACATTTTGTGCAAATTTTTGAGAGGAACTTTTATCAGAGCCTTTTAACTTCTAGGAGCCAGAGTGCTTTTGGTGAAGGCAGTCACAGAGACAGCTAGGATCTCCACATGGACTACAACTTGTTGTAGCCAGAAAGGTCATTAAACCACCTTCTTTCAATGAGATACAAAAATAAGGCATCAAAAACAGAAAAAGAGCAACTGTATTGTGGCTACCTTTTATTACACTTGCAATTCACATGATACATATCACCTTGTCTCTTAGTTTTTAAAGGTAACCTTTATAAGTGTGCTGAATAGTTCTTGAAATGCTTTCCTCCCTTTGCTGTGGCATCAGTCACCCTACAATCACTGTTGGTTGAGTCTCAATCCAGACCTGTTTGGAGCATCCCCACTGTAATCAACCCTGTCACTCTTTACCGCAAGAAATATTTACTTGAACCCCATCCAAGGTACACATTCAATACCTTGAATGTGTTTTGGCAGCAATAATATTTGACACCAAAGGTCTCGGATTAAATATATGTGCCAGATTACTCCTCCTATATTTGTGATCAGTTAATTGAATTTGAAATTCAGAATATTTGCTCAGTTTCTCTAGCTGTGCCCTAAGTCTCCAAGTGGTCTTTTATGTTTATTTGCATATTGTATTATGAACAGTGTTGTCCTCTCCTACAAGCAGTAGTAGTTTTACTGAAACCAATTCGCTGTTGCTAGCCCAAGTATTTCAAGTAGCGGGTGTCCAGTTTTGCAGTAGCATAGGAATGACGAGTTGTGCCTTTTACAGAGAATTTGGTGCCAGTACATTTCTGTAGACATAACCCCTTATCACTGCTTATCTCTGCCATGGATGCACGGCCTTCTTTTTGTACACATTAAGGGTAGCAGTTAAGGGGCGACCTTCAAGCTTCCTGCTAAATCCTCCGACTGCCCCTGAATTTTCTTTGTTAATTTACTGTAGTTCTTCCGAGGCACCCAGTTCGACCGTGGACAGTGTAGAAATAGTATTGAGAAATGCTTGATTGCTTCGAACACGCTTCACGATTGTGTAATGAAACCAAATCAAATAAATAAGTCAAATAAAGCATGTTGGAGCCTCAAATCAATATCTAGCAAAGTTGCTACCAGAGTAAAGACTCTTGCAAGTGTAGTTTTAAATCTACTCCTGCCTTTCAGTTTGCATGTGGTCAGACCTTTTGCATTCGGTGACCGGTGTTGCCTTATGTTGTAGGCCCGGTATGCACCCCTTTATGTTTCCCCTCTTTTGTAATGTATTGCATCAGTATTTATATAGTGCGAACCTAGCTAGGAAGCAGGGAAGAGCTGTACATCAAGTTGGGATTACAGAGATCCATTGTAAACTCATTTAGGATCAGAGAGATTAAATGAATTGTAAAGAATCACACAGTGGCGCCAAGGGCTGAGGCTGAGATTTGAACTCAAGCCTCAAAGTTGGCAGCCCTAGCCACTAAGCCACATTTTTTTTTCGATCTAACATTGTATACAATAATATTATGTAATGTAATCTAATGTAATTTGTACTCTAATTCTCATCTTCTAATCTCTCAAAGGGAGGAATATTTTTTTAATTTTATTTATGTTGCTTGCTTGCATTCATCCGTGTAATATGTGCCTGGATGCAGTCCTGCCTGCAGCACGGAAAACCCAATAATATCTGGTTCAATGAAGTTATAACCTGCGCTTGACTCTAAAATTGATTCTTGTTTTCAGTGCATTATGAAAAAGGATTGTGTGGTTATGGTGTGTCCAATACCACTCATGAAAGGACCAGAGAATATTTAAAGAGCGGCTAGGGATGAACTGAAAAGTATAATGCGCATACTTTGTGATGGTGGTGCATATATTACTCATGGATAGTAGAAATGCAAATATAGCATTTCAATGGAGTGCAAAATAAAGCCACTCAAAATGGAAAACAGGGGCTTACTTATTCTTGCTCACCTCAGAACAGGTTATGCATCAATTGAATTTTGCCCTATTTGGAACTGTGATACTTAGTGCGGAAGCCCTTAAAGTATGCCATGGACGTACCTTTTTTTTTTTCTAGTTTAGGCACACCAAAATAGACTACTTTTGATTGCACCGAGTATTGATATTTCCCTTGTGTGTTCCTAATTCATTCTGGAGCTGAAGCAGAAGGCTAGGAAACGCCGCAACCCTGTATCAAGAGATGCTCCACTTGGGGTGGCTGGATTAGAACTCATTTACGATGGCTTGAGAAGTGGGAATATAGGCACGAGTCCTCCTAAAGGAGACTTGTTCCTTTACCCTAGGGCCACTGCACCTATGCACTGGGTAAGGAGACAATTATGTGGCAGGATTGACTATGCATCAAGAGAAGACTAGGTATTATGGTGTGTAATTGGCACATTTTGTGATGGTATTGCTTTCTTATTTAGTCATTATTTCACAGGTTAACATGGTCTCGACAAAGGTTTAACCTCATACGTAGCCGTTTAATACACAAATACAAAATAAGCAACAGAAAGGGGAGCAGTCAAAGTTTGCAAAGGGCCTTCCACAGCGCAGCAATATGCATTGGCGTGTTTTTTCTTTTTAGTAACTTTTGACGCGTTTGAGAGAGAGAGAGAGATAAAATCTGCAGATTAATCAGTAGAGGATGGGTTATGTGGCAAATGTTGGAAATCATAATTAGTCGAAAAATGCCACATCCACAATTATACATAATTCCTTTGCAGAAGCTTATATGGTTAGAATACCGAGGAGCAGGTTTTTTTCCCGCAATGTGTTAAACCCATTTATTTTGTGGCGATTCGGGACAAGTTGTTGTGATTTGATTTCTGAAAATTCCTTCTTAAATCTGAGTTTGCATAAAAAATTGTTTGGTACGTGCTTGGTTTGATAGGAAAATTAGGTTCAAATTAACTTGCTTAAACTCAAATTAAATGCAATATGGTATCGTTTGGCCAGCTTTATTCTGTAAGGCTTTGATTATGAGATTCTTTGTAATTCCTATGGAGACCTTCATAGCAAATATTTAGACCCTTCAGAGGTTAAAGCCCGTGTTAAACCCGCACACCCACTTCTTGTCACCCGGGAACTTCAACTGCTTTCTGGTGAAAATCTGGGGGAGAATGATACACAGGGTCTACAAGTCTACAATCTGTGTAAATTCCTGTTTGTGGATTGAAATTCCTAACTAGGAGTGTTGGTGCTAAAATGTGCTTTAGTCCAATTATGAGCTGCATTGTTTGTGTGCATCTTTGCTTTAAATCTGTAGATATATCTAACAGTGCTCCGTTTGCAGTCAGATCGGTATCCATTTAATTTCTTTAAATTTTTTATGTGTGTTTTTTTTTGACCGTCCAACATAGACATTGTGTATAAGGGTGTGCCACCATCAGCATTTTGTAAAAGGAACAGTTTCAGTCTGTTTCTGGCATTGCTCATTCTGGCCCCAGAAGCCATGATACACTGTTTTGATTCATTTTGTTGAAGTGAGGGCATACTGTCTGATCTGGAGTCAGGCTGGCAGCTTATTGGTCAATTCTTTTCCTTTGCGTCAGCCGCTTGACCTTTGGTTCACTTGCAGTACTTTCTAATATTTAGCTCACTAACCAGAGCCGCGCGTTTTCCCCACAAGTAGTCCAGCGTATTAGAGCAACAATAAGGTTGTATTAACCCCTTCGATGCTTGTGACGGAACCATTCCGTCATCAGTCACGGTTGAGCTGTGCTGATGACGGAATGGTTCCGTCATGACCACACCCAGTTATGGAATGTCCAGCACCGGGGGGGAAATCGGGGCAGCAATCAAGGTGTTAAAAAGCCAGATGTTTTGCCTCCATAGTTTTGAATGATTTAGCAACGCTGAATTTTGTGTTTTTCAGGATCACTCTATGTGTTTCCCTTTTATTTGGTCTGGCAGATTCGACTTCAGCTGTCACTCGAAGCTAGAGAGCGTGGCAAAAGGTTAGACCGCCTCAGCTATTTGTTGTGTTTAGTGCCATTGATGTAGGGATCATCTCACATTGGTAAGCCACTGGTTGCTTGTATGTCATTCACGATGCATACAGTTTTGATGTGCTCTAGCCAGTTGCCAATTGATCGTTTTTAGCCAATAGGACCAATGCGTTGCATTGATGTTTCAAGGAGAGGAACTCTATTTACGCAAGCTACAAACAGCATCACACACCCCCCATCACTTTCTGCGCGTCATGAAAAGAGGGCTGCCATTGTTGTGGATGCAAGGCCTAATGAGTTTGCTAATGTAAATGAATGTTTCAATCTCTAGGAAACAGAATTGTTGCTCCCATGATACCCAACATTTGGAAACATGAAACAGCCCAGAAGTGTTTGACTGTTTTGTTTTAAAACAGCAACAAATATGAGCGAGATTTAGTGTCAAACCCTCAAATAAGGAGTGGATAGAAAAAAAGGCAAAAAATTACCTTCACTAATTTTGGTTGCTAAAAGTATTCTTGCGAATAAAATATTAATTGTAATTGTCTTGGATAATCTACATCCATGAAATTCCATTCTCATCTCAAGTTAGAAGACGTGGTAAAACAGTAATCAATCTCAAAATGTTAAGAAATCCTATGTATCCATCAAAATAGAGGGGTGTTTGAGCGACAGTGAAGGTACATACATTGAAAGCGCATTAAACAAATGGGACACTGTGTCAGTAACAGGAATTAATTGTTATGTCAAATATAGGAGAGGACAAGAAGGAGTTGCTTCTTGCTGCTTACATTTGAGAGCTTCATTAGAATTTGGAGGGTGGGGTATGTCCATCGGTATGGCAAAGTAGTTTACTCCTGCCAAACCTAAGCTCCTCCGCCCAGCAAATGTATTATTGTCCTCCAGCCCTGTGGACAACTCTAAAGATTGGAAGGAAACCAATGTCACAGTGGTTTGTATTAATGTTGTCAAAGTTTGACATATCAATTATGATGGCCACCTGTCAAACTTCTACCACATTGTATTTTTCCCAGAAACTTTCCCCTCAGTAGTTTTTGAGGTATCACTATTAAATTTTCGCATGGAAATTGCACAGGGCAAATGCATTTTGAGACCAAACCCTTTTTCTCATTCCCTGCTTGATGGATCATCCCATAATTTTTGCACCTTTTGAATCTTCACAAAACTGTCCCAAAAAAAAGGTCATCAATCTCCGCTCCCTCCTCGAAGGTTTTGGGTTGATCTGTCAAGCAGGGGATGAGAAAAAGTGCGGTCCCAAAACACGTCCCCTCCTGTGCAACTTCAATGGGAATTTCTGAACATCAATCAAGAGAAAAAGGCTGAACAGAATTACACCCCACCCAGTCCTGTGGACCATTCCCTGGGCCCAAAAGTGGAAAAGAAAATGTTTGGAGGTTGCTCTGATCCTGCGGAACTCATGAGGGAGCCACGAGGGCCTGGGAAAATGAATTACCAAAAAAATATGAGGTGGGGGTCGGGGAGGGGTGGGGGGCTTGGCCTCCACTTAGGATTGGGCTCCGGTGCTAACTGAACCCTAGAAATTCATTGAAAAAAACAAAAGTTAAAATGATATCTTAGTGAGGCATTGTAAAAATATCGCACTTTCCATAAAAAAAAAAGAAGCCTCCGAAATGTATTGAAATAACCAAATTTTAAAGTGACATTATAGTTAGGTGAACATGTCAGAACTTGTTCCCCCAAAATGCTCTACTTATGACCTCTCAAAGTGTATATTGGTTGTGTAGGGCACTGGGCATGGTAGGGAACAAATTCCAGTTTGCTCATTAAAATATGACGGGAAATTTCAGTGTTTTTTTGAGTTTAAAATGTTACTTTTTGTACTGTCATTTTCATCTAACTATAACATCACTTTAAGCTATGTGTTTTTCAGTGAATTTCTGAGGTTATTTTAGTGCTGCTCTCACAGCTGGCATTCTTTCAAATAGTCCCTTAGCATTCAGACTTAATAGTCTAAAGTTGACCAACATAATAATCCTTGAAATAATCAACATTGAAAATAATGACACTTAAAACGGAGTAAATTAAACATATAACTTGTACTACTACTTACAAATTGTTGAATGATTTGAGAAATAAGTGGGCCCTTATTCCCTTATTGTGTATAATGTATAATGTATGCTGATGTAAATAGCCTGGTGCTATTACTTTTTTGCTAGATTTACTGGTTTCAGCTACTGGACTTGCCTTTTATGAATCAGTTTTATATTAACAAAATGTTTCAGTTATTGCCCGAAGCAATCACATATCACGAGGCAAGCTGAGAGTGATGGGCATTCCAAGCAACCCCGAAGAAACCAGTATACAAAGAAACTAAAATAGAGAAGTCTTTGGTCAGCAGCTAAAAATAGGGACAATTTTAATTGGCGATGCAGATTCTGCTTAGGAAAATGCAGATTTCTCAGCCCCCCCTTGATTTCCAAAGCCCCTGTAGATTTTGATCTCTTTGCAAATTTTCTTCAAATTTATAAACTTTTGGAAATTATTTGCATGTTTTAACTTTGCCTGAATGTCAATATAAGGAAAATCTGGAATAATTGGGGCTACAGTGGCAGCTACTGATATAGCTGAGCAACACTGAGGCCATGGTCTTGGGACTTTAACCCCTTCGATGCGGCCGCGATTCCCCTGGTGTGCTGTAAACAGCACGAACATGGGCGGGCCGTGACGAACTCCAGCCGTCATCAGCACACGAGCACCGTAGTGCATGACGGCTGGGGTTCGTCATGAGCATGGAAGGGGTTAAAAATCAGTTGAGCAGAGTTCTAGGCTGGACTGATCAGTGGGCAATTGCATAGCAAATGTTTGCTGATGAACCACTCAGCCCAGGTCCCTCGGTCACCATAAGTCCCTCACACCCTGTGGCTGTATACAGTAAGCATTTGTTTCCTGTTAGCTAAATTTAAATGTAAAGGGAGGGAGCTGAGAAAAGGTGTGTGAGCATCTGAAAATCCTGTTGTTAAAAGGATGGCATTGTGTGAATGGAACCTACACGTTGCTACCTCTAGTGATGAACGTCCAGACACACAGCATGAGGCAATTCGTTTTTTGTTATGTTTTTGAGGCATTTAGAGAAGTTGAAAATAAACACTGCGTCTGCAGTTTGATGTGAATGTTTCATTATTATTGGCATTGGTCGAAAAAGCATTGATTGGATTATTCACCATCATCTTCCAAGAGAAATGTGAAAATATTTGCTCAGATTCCCATATGCAAATTTTGAACACCTTGCTATAAGATGCTGAACAGATGTCGCATTCAAGCATCAGTCTCAAACAAATACTTTACTTAATATGTTTCAATGAGGACCTTGAATTACCATTCTTGGCAAACCAAGTGTTGTTGAAGAATCTTATCTTCCTCAGCAGACTTACCATGATTTTGAAGGAAAAAATGTATTTAAAGTTTCTCTAAAACCCAGAATAGACCAAGAGCTCATTGTCTGCTCCTATTTAACTAGTAAGCTGGCACACTGAGTATATCTGAGTTTGGCACCCACACCCTTTTACCCTGGCCAACCCATTTTCTTTGTGTTCATCTGTACCACTTTGAATCCGCACACTGTTGGAAGTGGAAGTGGTTGGTGTATTCATACAACTTAAGAACTCAGCTGAAAGCTCTAGGAACACAGATACAACTTTGTAAATAATGAGGATATCAAAATGGTAAGATTGAAAGAGCTGAACAGTCCAATTAAGAGGTATCCATTTGCTTCAAGGGCAGGGAATGGTGGCTTATATTATTCATTAGGCTGATGACACTCGAGCAGCAAAGCAAAACAAAAACTTCAGCAGACAGCGTGAAGTTCGATATTGTTTTCGGTTGTACTGTGGCCTCGTGTTGTTGTGCTACACTGACTTCCAACTTGGATCCTTGCTCATAGGTTGAATCTTCTGCTTTTGAATGGATGTTTCCAAGGGGATGTTTATGCTTGTTGTTTTTACAACATCCTCAAGTGTTTTCATGAAAAACATACTCCACCCCTTTTTAATGTGGTGTGTTACCAACTGAATTAAAAGTGCAATCAAGAGGCCCTAATGATGGATCCAATATGTATCGAAGAGGAAAGCCAACAGAAAGGGCTCTTGGAAAGATCAAAAGTCATATAACAGATGTCACATTTAAACAGATCATCTTATATTAATATTTTGCGTCCGGTCTGTACATATATTCTTATCTCATTAGGATCGTACATTTGCTCTGTTTATACACTGAGTATATAAACAAGTGTCTCCTGTTTATAACTAGTTTAACCATATTACTCCCTCCTTCCCTACTCTACAACAATTGGAACATACAATAATAGGGCCTTTTTACAGAACAGTAATCAAACATTGGTCCATAGATAGCAGCATAGTAACATAAGTCCGTGCAGAACAGAGCCTACAGTTTTTGCATAAGCATTTCTTCCATAAGCATTTCTTCCATAAGCATTTCTTCCATATCGTCATCTTGCTACACTGCATGCTATGGTCACTTCAGTATTGAAGTAGTTTTATAAGTTGGACATAACACAGGGTCACTGGGACTCCGTTACAGAAATTTCAACAGTGAACCGCAGACTGTGTGAAAATTGTGGTAGCCATCATCTAAGGCGAATGAGAGTTTTATCTATAGCTAATAAATTCCAGATACGATATTACCACAATCTGGAGGGATACTTTTTCTTCCAATGGGTTGCCACTGAAATCTGTGCTGCCCTCAGATTGTTTCTCTGTAATATTCTGTTAGGGTTAGTTTGATGCTTAAGCATATTAGAGTGGAAGCCGACCAACATCCGTTTCATGGCAGCGAGGATTGCTGCCCAGAATGGCTCAATTTGTGGTAAACTCCACCAAATATGTCTAAAATCCCTTTCTGGATTACAACCTCTCCAGCATTGAATGCTAGTCTGGGGTTAAAATGTATTCAGTTTCAACAAGTGTAGGTGCTCATCCCATACAAAGTTGTAGTTGACTACCCTCCCAAACATGCTGTGAGTGTTAGGCCCCTTCATTTGATTTCTGTCTCTCCACTAAGGAGTGTAGGCCCGTGGAATCTATAAGGCTATATAGTAGGGGTAACTTCATTTAAGACATTATTGAGAGTGTAAATTTGCCACATTGTTTTTCCAACAGCTTTCAACAATTTCTCTAGAGCCGGGGACCCCACAGCCTAAGCAAACAATTCCCCAAATATTGTAATATTGTAATATTCATTTAGTTTAAACCACAATAAAATTTGAAAGAGTCTTTACATTTTCAGTTTTATTTATTTATTTGTATATACTTTATTCATTTGTTTTATTAATTTTAATATTATTTAATTTTGTAAAACAGTCGTGGACTCCCTGAAGAGGCATTGTGGACCTTCAGAGGTTCCTGGACCACAGGTTATGCACCACAGGTTATGCTCCACTGCTTTGGAGGGGTTAGGGCCCTGCTGCTGCTTTGTTTACTGGGCGCATTAGCTGGTGAATTTCAGTGTTTTTTAGAGTTTAAAATGTTATGTTTCACTTGGCATTTTCACCTAAATATGATGTCACTTTAACTGTTGGTTTTTCCCAGTGAAAATATATGTGTCTAAATATATACATTTGTTTTCACTGCAAATATCCCTACTTTAAAGTAATGTTAAACTTAGTTGTTGAAAGAAGAGAAAAACTAACATTAAAAAAAAATCACTCAAATCCGCCAGTTAGTCAGTTCACTGTTAAGTGCGACCCCGTCATGTACTGCTTAAGACCCCTCAAGACCTTGGGGACAGTGGTACTCATTTGTAATTTGAGAAATATATATTTTTTGAATACCTAATCGGTGATGTGATTTAACATATCATGAGTGATGTAATATGTGAGGTCATAGAGTGTGGGCTCTCTTTGCTGTAGGATATCTGTACAAAGATGTACTTGTCTCAAGAGTTTGGTCATATACCAAAGTCCTTTTTCACATTCTTTAAGTTGGACCATTAGTAGTTTGGTGCTTCTGTGTATATTTATTTATTTATGTATAAAGTGTTATATAGCGCGAACATGACTCAAGAGGGTATCAGAGCTCTTTACATTACACAGATTTGAAACATTAGATGATTGGGGTAATATACATACATTCGTTCTAATTCAATTCCCCATGCTCTGTAGAACTCTATTCCTCACTCCTGCACTTGACTTAGTCTAACCAACCATTCAACAGAGATGATTCTATGAGTGAGTGAACTTTATATAGTCAATTATACACTGCACTATGTTTAAAGAGAGAGCGGGTATGTACTCAACGAGAAAGATATTATGTAAAAGTATTGGTGTCCGTAAATGATCATTTGCGAAAGGAAAGACAATGGTGAATAAGTATTACAATCACTGTCGAAAAGAGAAATTATGCAGTTCACCCCAAAATGGACTGCTTGTTACTGTGGAATTGACAAGTGGCTCACTGATGTCACTTGATAGCCTGGTAGCCCTGCTACTTTACCTTCAGGAAACTATGCAGGGGCATGCTTTTTAAGGACATAAATGGAGCATTCTAGAGTGATCTACATGTAGAGAGGTTGGGTGATGTGTCTGAGGACTAGAGACATGCTCCAACCATGGCGCATCAGGCCAGTGCAGCATGAAGATACTGAGTCTGACCGGAAAGTAGTGATGCGAGAAGCACTATCAGTCTAAGAAAACAACCTGAATGTTGTACAGATGCCAATTACTTTGTCCATCAAATCAAGGCCATCACTGCATACCACGAAAAGTTTGTGTCTCATATGCTCACATGTGCGTTGTACTGGTTAAAGTAGTTTGGCTGGTCTTGCCGGAGATCTTCATCAGTGCTAAAGCATCATTGCCATTAGTTTGGCTCAGGTAGTGCAGTTACTTTCCATTGAGAAACCACTGTTGAGCATGCATGTGTGGAAGCGAAGAGTGCTGGTTAGTGTGACCCATCTGTGGGGATTTGGTTGACGTGCATGGGCTCCAGGGTAGGGTTCCAGTTAGGTTGCAGCGTGAATCACATTAAGGCATGGAGAGTGACAGTAGAGGTGAGAGGAGCACCAAAGTCACAGACTTTTTCAGTACTAGAAAACACCCTTTATGTTGTGGGCAGCAATATCCTCAATCTGACCAAAAAAATAAGTTGACAATAAAACAGTATTCTGACTCATTTCTGTACCTTTGCTATCATGACCAGTCGAGTTTCTGCCTACAATGTACAGGTCTCTTGCATTGGCGCGGTGAGAAGCAGTGCTCATTGAGAGAAAGAATATTTTATTTCCTCTCTGCTATTCTTTCCAATTAAATGTATTGGTGCCTTCAAAGTGCAAAAAGAAGTGGCAAAGGCAAATTTACAACATGTGGTGAGTTCATAGTGATTAGTCAATATGGCACATAATCATGAATTAGAAGAAACCTTGTGAGTTTTGTTACTATATACCCTCCCAATTGTTGATCCACCCTGCCCCACCCCCAATCAAGACCCTTTTAAATCAGTAACTGCCGCATTCTGAGTGTTGTGTTAAGTTTGGAATCAGGTGGAAATGGTAACTTGTGTGGCCCAAACAATGTAGCATGTGGAATACCATACGGCAAACCCAGTTGCACGTTAATCCCGATTACTGATGGATAAAATGACAGGGGCGGTGTAGAAACTGCTCACAAACATAGAGTAACCAATTTCCACCAGGTGTGTTTTGCACTCAGTTTTCCCTGGCACTAAAAGACAATAAAGTCCTAAAAATTGATGAACATCCAACTATGCAAAAACCTAGCCATGGCGCATTTAAACAGGCATCCACAAAACCAGAACAGAAGGAAGAATTCTTCAATTGGATAAACGTGTAGAAAAGTTAACTGCTCACTAACCTCGAAAGTGTTTATTTTTCTCTCATTCAAACACCATCCTTATTCTTTCGGGATTAAGATATCAAAATAACATCAAATGTAATCAAATCCAAACATTGCTATGCAACACGAAACCCGAGGTTCTCGAAGGAATTTATTCACCCCAATTACTGAGGGTCTGAAAACAGCTAGTATTACTTGGCGCCATTAGTTAGCACGAAAGGCCTTAAGGGACAGTAACGCCCTTCTCGTGAGTTATTTCCCGTATGTACAACAATTTAGGAAAACTGAGGCCCATCGGTGTCTAACCGCTAATTTGTTTTTTCTTCTAAATGTGACCATATCACAGTGATTTCGAATGATGGCTTTAGCTGTAACCCTAAGCGCTGGGCAAGGGTCTCAAGAGAATTGTTGAACTAATTAAAGTAATAAGTTATGTCTTGGAGTTGTATCTGGGTGGTAATTGCTGTGAGTTAAAATAATAGGCCTGTGAATAGGAACACATTTCACTCCAGTTGTACAGTATTTCTAATCTGTTTATTTCAGAGTATCAAATGCCAGACCCTTGCACAAACCTGCCACGTGACCACTGCATCCTTACCCCCTCACAGGATCAGCTCGGTACTGGCTGACCTAGGGCTCTCCTCATATTTACCTTGATGCAAAGGTGCAAATAATCTTCATCATTTAAGGTGATATATGTAGCAAAGCTCTCAGATGTGTCCAGAAGGCAACATGTCAGCACTTTCTAAAACTCTAACAATAGCTGTAGTAATAATAATACTATTCGTAAATCCAGTCATACGCTACACATTTTCAACACTAGGCAGTTTCCCCTTATGTAACATGTCCAACAAAACACCCCAACAAAAAATATTTGTACCCAGGCACGACATCAGAACTCACACAATGTTATCCTGTCAGGAGACACAACCCTGGTAGATTTTGAATTGACCCCAACATGAGAAAAAAACTTCATTTCCTTAGGTTTTTTGTTTGTTTTCTTTTCTTGCACTCAAACTTTCCCCTCAGTTACTCATCACTTCTTGTATGTAAATGCACCGCAGGCTTGTCTCCGAGCTACTTAAAGCTACATATGCCACCCCTTAATTTTGGGACTCATTGTCATTCTTCGTTTTATCATGTTTCTGTTTGTTTGTTTTCTTTACTGGTGTTCATTTCTGTATTTATTGTAGAAGTACCAGGCCGGGTTGCACAGCTCTGTTCAGCAAGTTAAATTGGAGAAAACACGAATACAAAGGATAATTGTAGAGTGAGATGCAGTACAAGAAGAAAACAATACTCCAGTGACTGGAGTCACCTTGCACCAGACCCGGCGCTTGGTGAGTAGAACCCGAGGGGCATCTCTGTGAATCTGTCACTTTACTAGGAGGGGTCCATCTGCTCTGAGACCAAGATGATGTGTACTTTATCCAGAAACACTTGGGCTGGAGGGGGAAAGGCACTCTCTGAAAATGACTAATTGCAGATATTGTGTGGTTTTCTCTTTCCTGATAAATAAGATGTCAGCTAGCAGGAACTGTGGGTCTTATGTTGGATTCTTCATCATTGAATTGTCTTCTGCAGTTATTCGGTGGGATCAGGTGGGTGGCCTAGTGCATGATGGTAAGACTGTGCAAACGCGTCTGATCTCAAATCCAAGATGGAGGTGCACTTCTTGCATAGAGGTCATGTGGGTGCTGTTCTTTGTTCCTGCACTAGCATTGCTGCACCACTGTGTACTCCTTTCGGTAATGCACATGGACTTACCGAGACTGATACATTTGTTTGTTGTTCTATCCTAGAAAAAGGTGCCTCTAGTACTATTCCAAGGGTGAATTGATAGTTGGTCATGAGTTACTTTTTGTACTATTGTAGCATGCGGTTTTATGTTAGAACGGTTTTCTGTCAAATGTTCCATGGTGTTGGTTTGTGCTGTATGTGGTGTCATTGTTAATAAAGTGCTGCATGGCTGGTTCGATTTTAGTGCATTGGTCGTGTTGTCTGTTACCAAGGCTCACTCACTCCCTGAGACAAGTATAACTTAATGCCACCAGCCGAGCTGTCTAAACTTGAGAAACTTGGTGTCAGCTACCTCCTGGAAGTTGTAAACTGTGTAATTAGCTGCTTACTCCAACTTCAGGTGAGGGTTAAAGGAGATTTGATTGAACAATTCATAAAAGGGATGAAAAGGCACTTTGGGCCTGTGCCAGATTTAAAGGTCTGACTAGGATTGGTTCTTTTACCTGGACAGGAAGAGGTGCTCCACAGAGCTACAAGGGCCTCGTTTGTACTGAAACATCAGTCCTTTGCATTGGCGAAGGAATTAGAAAGCTGTTTTGTGAATGGGATGGTCTAGTGATGGGTTTAGAGTAGAATTATAGTATATTTTTGAAAGACACACAGGAAGCCAAAAATAGGAAACGCTGAAGAAGGGCCAGCTCGCCCTAAGCTGTCCTGTTATGCCATGCTGTTTATGCCCCTTTGGAGCAAGCAAACAAAATAATTTCCTTAACCCCTTGGGCGCAGCTGCGATTCTGCGCCTGTGCGGCACTTTTATTGAGTGGGCGGGTTCATGACGGCCCCCAGCCGTCATCAGCACACGAGCACCGTGATGCATGACGGCCGGGGGCCGTCATCAGCATGGAAGGGGTTAAATAGGGGTATTTACCCCATTTAGTTGCTTCTGTTTTCATATGTATCACGTTGTGATAGCTTTTACCTTCACGTGTAGACTCCTGTGGAACCCATTCCCTTCTTACCTTCTAGCACAATCTCTATCGTCAATTTTGCCTCGAGCTCCACTTCCATTGTGGTTTATTCATAAACCCTTTTCCGCTCTCTCCCTTTTGATGACTACTCGTCGTTGCCCTGCTGTCACGTCCCTTGTTAGTGTGAGGTTGGTACATTGTCCTACCTGGGTCCTCCCTCTGTGGTGCGCATCCCATAGATGTATCTACATCCTTCTGTACCTGACCAGTGAGCAGAGCCCCATCTCCTAGTCTGCATGGAGTAAAGCTATAAGCTGCAGCCAGTAAGTTCCTTTAGTTCCTATCTGTTTACTTGGGTCAGCAGTCTAAAGGAAATAAACTAAGTCCTTTTTATGCTGCAATGTAGCAAAAAGTAGTCAATTCAAGTACATTTGAAATGGCCTAATATCTTAGAATAGTTCCGTGAAGTGAAATATACGAGAAAAATGTAATATTCGTAGTCAGGATCACACATCATGTACATGTAACACAGTGTGTGGTCAGGGACACTAATAGGCCTTTATTTCCGTCACCCTTACATCTGATTCCTAGGGTTGTTTGCTCATGTGAGCCATTTTTTCTTAACTCAACTGTTATCCTTTAAGTTAATTTATCTTATCAACATTGGCTGAAACTGATCACCCTTAATAATATGTTACAGTTATAGCGCTTTTATCCAAAGCTCTTTATGCAGTACACTTTTATGTACAGCTATTACTCCCTTATCGAAATCGGTACTAGTTTACCTTATTGGAAGGATGAAAGGCTGAGTCGACTTTGCCAAGGTTCAGTCCTATTGGAATTCAGATCACTCACACAGATCTGAACAGTTAGTAGTCAATTTACTCAGGTACTTTGCTGACCTACCATTAGCAAGAAAGTGGAATTCATATAGCCCAATGCTCAGAACATATTGTTTGGGGTCAAGGACCACAGGTTTTCATATTTATTTTGGTTCACAAGTAAGCCAGGCCCCTGTGGCACAAACTATGTGGTTGCCAGGCTACAGTACTGCTGTATGGTTGTGGGGCAGAGGATTGTGTACCGCTAAGGCAATATCAGTCTTCATGTGCATAAAGTGTTGAAAGTTTTAAAAATGATTCTTTAATGTAAATTACTATTTTGGTGAGCATTCCGGAAATGCAGGGACCTGTAAGCTATGCTTGCAATAATCACTGTGGTTCCCGTATAAAAAGCCACCCTTGCTTGCAAAGTTTAACAATTTGTGCTATTTATAGAATACTCAATGATGGTGTGCAAAAATACACGCAGATGCACAGACAAGATTGTGAATATTTTCTTTCAAAGGGAAATGTAGAGAAAAACTGTACAACTTGAATGAAATGTTTTAGTAATCTATTGTGCAGTTATAAAAAGTATTTCTCGTAAACATCATTTCAGAAAACATGTCTGATGTACATCAATATTTTAACAAAAGGAGTAGCATTTGATAATCCTTGTTAAACTGTTAGGTGCAACACGAAAATGAATTAGGGCCCCCATTCTTAACCCTTTTGTTTACTGAGGCTTTTCCCACTGCAATGCTGAGCCATTTTTTTTGTGATTTGGGGCACTTTGCACATACATTTTATAACTTCGTTTCCTCAAAACATACCCAGGCCAGTTTTGTGTCCTTTCCCCCCATATGTTGGGGATTCAAAGGTACCCAGGGTTTGTGGATTTCTTTGGATGGAACTGGGTGAATGAAGAGACCGATCTGTGCAAGAAATCACATTTTCTTTTATTTTAAATTGCATCAACAAAAGGTTTGAAATTAAATGCCCCAGTACACAATGTGGAGGCATCAATCTTTTTGGCTCAAAAATGCCCATATTGGTGGTGTGGATAGCTGCAGAATTTGGGCCTGGGCTAAGCTGCTCTCAGGAAAACCTACTAAACCCAGACATTTTTTAAAACTAAACACCTAGAAGAATCCAGGAAGGTGTGACTTGCAAGGATCCCACAAACTTTTCTTACACCTAATACCCTGCAAAACTCAACCTTTGAGTAAAATCACAGATTCTACTCACATTCCTCAGCATCTGCTTGATCCACCAAATTCCTACCACCCATCTTGCACTTTTTCCTAATAAAAACAGTACCCCACTTGTATAGGTTGGCCTGTGAGAGCAACAGATGAAAGCTAACCGTCTGAAGTCAGTGTGGTCTTCGATGGTCCCTGGTTTAGTACATTTCTGTCGCAGGCAGTAGGCCTAGCCACACGTGGTGTAGCATCTATACATGTAGAAGTATTCAAGTGTTTGATGGTAGGAATTTCCTAGACCGCATCAAATTCCAGAATTTTCCCCTCACAGATATCAATGCATGGTTTTAGCCAAACTTTGACATTTGCAGGGCATCCTGAGTAAGAACATTTTGCAGGATCTGTGCAACCCCCACCAAACTGGATTTGTAGGTTTCAGAACCCCCCAGGGTTTGGAAGATTCCTGGTCGGTGGCTGACCCAGAGCCTAAGTAGTGCGCCCATTCATAATGGCACGTGGGAGGAAATTGGTATTTGCCCCCTCTCCGCCCGCCCATATGTCAAAACTACACTCAAATACATCGACATTTCCTCTGCTTGTCATGCTGATGGGGACGCCCTAGGCTCCAGTGGGCAGAAATACTGTTTAGTCACTTAGGGGTGGGGCATAGACCTAATGTCTGGTAGGCTTGCCCCTCCCCATAATTTTTATTCTAATAAACCAATTCCTGATGTGTAGTCAGCTGTATGCCTTACAGTGGGGCAGATATAACTCCTGCAGTGGGCCTCCAGTACAGAAAGAATGTGATGCCATTTAAGGGGTTAGTATCGGGCCCTATGCCTGCCCTCCCCAAACATTTAAAATTAAAATAAAGTAATATCCCCGTGTGTAGGGGGTTGTCTATCCAATCGACCTCAAGCAGATGCTTGTGAATTTAATTTTCGCATGAGCAAATACACAAGGCGCACATACAAAAATCTGCTGAGTAATTGCCAATTCACTTTTTGCCGGTGCTGACCTATACAAACAAGCATTGGAAATGCAATAGGTCTCGCAGTAGTAAAGTTTGAGCTATAGGTGTTATTTATTTTTTTGTTTTTTATTTATGTGTTGTTTTTTCTAAATAGCGAAATTAATAGCTTTCTTCTTTACAAAGCCAATAGTTATAATTTTTGTAAATGTGACACCTCTAGCATTTGTAAAGCAACATGTTTTGTATTAACGGGACTTATATGTGACTTATATGTATTGATATAAAAAAAAATCAATGGCTTTAAAAAAAAATTAATAATACGTAAATAAAATGGATTTTATTTTATATTGCCAATAGCTTAAAGTTTATTAAATATATTTAGTGAAGATGCTGTGGTTGCGCTGAGTGAGGGTGAGTGAGGGTGAGGGTGAGTGAGGGGTTGAGGGTGAGTGAGGGTGAGGGGTTGAGGGTGAGTGAGGGTGGGTGAGGGGTTGAGGGTGAGTGAGGGTGGGTGAGGGTGAGTAAGGGTGAGTGAGGGTGAGTAAGGGTGAGTGAGGGTGAGTAAGGGTGAGTGAGGGTGAGTGAGGGTGAGTGAGGGTGAGGGTGAGTGAGGGTGAGGGTGGGTGAGGGTGAGTGAGGGTGAGGGGTTGAGGGTGAGTGAGGGTGAGGGGTTGAGGGTGAGTGAGGGTGAGGGATTGAGGGTGAGGGGTTGAGGGTGAGTGAGGGTGAGGGTGAGTGAGTGTGAGTGAGGGTGAGGGGTTGAGGGTGAGTGAGGGTGAGGGTGAGTGAGGATGAGGTGTTGAGGGTGGGTGAGGGTGAGTGAGGGTGAGTGAGGGTGAGGGTGAGTGAGGGTGAGTGAGGGTGAGGGGTTGAGGGTGAGTGAGGGTGAGGGGTTGAGGGTGAGTGAGGGTGAGGGTTTGAGGGTGAGGGTGAGGGGTTGAGGGTGGGTGAGGGTGAGTGAGGGTGAGTGAGGGTGAGTGGTTGAGGGTGAGTGAGGGTGAGTGAGGGTGAGGGGTTGAGTGAGTGAGGGTGAGGGGTTGAGGGTGAGTGAGGGTGAGGGGTTGAGGGTGAGGGGTTGAGGGTGAGTGAGGGTGAGGGGTTGAGGGTGAGTGAGGATGAGTGAGAGTGAGGGTGAGTGAGGGGTTGAGGGTGAGTGAGGGAGAGGGGTTGAGGGTGAGTGAGGGGTTGAGGGTGAGTGAGGGTGAGTGAGGGTGAGGGGTTGAGGGTGAGGGGTTGAGGGTGAGTGAGGGTGAGGGGTTGAGGGTGAGTGAGGGTGAGGGGTTGAGGGTGAGTGAGGGGTTGAGGGTGAGTGAGGGTGAGGGGTTGAGGGTGAGTGAGGATGAGTGAGAGTGAGGGTGAGTGAGGGGTTGAGGGTGAGGGGTTGAGGGTGAGTGAGGGTGAGGGGTTGAGGGTGAGTGAGGTTGAGGGTGAGTGAGGGTGAGGGTGAGGGGTTGAGGGTGAGTGGGGGTTGAGGGTGAGGGGTTGAGGGTGAGTGAGGGTGAGGGGTTGAGGGTGAGTGAGGGTGAGTGAGGGTGAGTGAGGGTGAGGGTGAGGGGTTGAGGGGGAGGGGTCGAGGGTGAGGGGTTGAGGGTGAGTGAGGGTGAGGGGTTGAGGGTGAGGGGTTGAGGGTGAGGGGTTGAGGGTGAGGGGTTGAGGGTGAGTGAGGGTGAGGGGTTGAGGGCGAGTGAGGGTGAGGGGTTGAGGGTGAGTGAGGATGAGTGAGAGTGAGGGTGAGTGAGGGGTTGAGGGTGAGGGGTTGAGGGTGAGTGAGGGTGAGGGGTTGAGGGTGAGTGAGGGTGAGTGAGGGTGAGGGGTTGAGGGTGAGTGAGGGTGAGGGTGAGTGAGGGTGAGGGGTTGAGGGTGAGTGAGGGTGAGGGGTTGAGGGTGAGTGAGGGTGAGGGAGGGTGAGGGTGGGTGAGGGTGAGGGGTTGAGGGTGAGTGAGGGTGAGGGTGAGTGAGGATGAGGGGTTGAGGGTGAGTGAGGGTGAGGGTGAGGGGTTGAGGGTGAGTGAGGGTGAATGAGGGTGAGGGGTTGAGGGTGAGTGAGGGTGAGGGGTTGAGGGTGAGTGAGGGTGAGGGTGAGTGAGGGTGAGGGGTGGCCAACATCGCTATCCTCGTTAAACCAGTTGGCTCATCAGTGTTTGTCAACAGTGCGCCTTGTTGAGTAAGCAGAAAGAGATCGACGCCGGTTCGATAATGCCACAGCTCTGTGCTAACAAAAATGCGGAAAAAATAAGCATTTAAATCATTGGCAAATTCTACGGAAATTGATTGCAAATGGGAGCAGCTCTGCTTGCAAATCCTCCCTCCGTCGCCCAGGCTGCTGGACTGGAATTGCAGCAGCTAGAAGTGAGGAAGAAAAAAACAAGCAGCAGAGCACGGCGTCAGTGTTGGCATTGCTGGGGGGTAGGGGGGAAGTGGGGATTTAAAAAAAAAATGCGACACGGCGGGCAGGGGAGGGGGCGGAGCGGGGAGAGGGAACAGACGGAGGGAAGGCAGATAAGGGGAGGGGGGAGGAGAAATGCGACACGGCGGGCAGGGGAGGGGGCGGGGAGAGGGAACAGACGAAGGGACGGCAGATAAGGGGAGGGGGGAGGAGAAATGCGACACGGCGGGAGGCAGATAAGGGGAGGGGGGAGGAGAAATGCGACACGGCGGGAGGGGGCGGAGCGGGGGCCTGGAGTGCGGCTGAGGGAACTGATGTGCACGCGCTTTTAAGCTCAATGCGCATGCGCATTGAGCTTAAAAGTCACGGGCACTGCAAGGAATCGCCACGATTCCTTGCAAGTTGGACAAAGAGTGGATAAGTCCCCATAGTCTCGCTTGCTCGATGCGCATGCGCATCGACAGGCGAGACCTAAAAATGGTCAAACAGTGCAATTGGAAGTGATAATTGCATGCGCAAACTTGGCAGCCAAGAATTTGTTGCGCTTTTTATTTTTTGAGTACACATACTCTGGGGCTCTGAAGGCAGATCCTTTGTCAGTTGTTTTTAAATCACAATGTAAGGAAGTGCACATTGTCAGTATGCCTTAGGACTGACTCCAAACCCTTGTTTAAGAAGTTAACCATTTTATCTTCTGAGCATGGAGATTGACTAGAAGAAACGATCGCTCCTAGAATGGGGTACCAGTCAGATGACTCTGCTTATTTTAATGTCTCGCTGGAATCAGTTACCGGAACTTTTCTTCAAATTTTAATATTTCCACACTAAATATGTTGTGTTTTTATACCATTCTTGGTTTGCACCATTTGTATGGCCTTTGGGCTAGGACAAATAAATAAATTACTTTTTTATTATTGTTTTATTTTTTTATCAAGGGAGAAAATATTTTTTCTCATGGACACCCTCCTTTGCCTACACTTCCATCTTTTTTGCCCATCCTGGAAAAAACTCCACTTCTGCCCTTGCCAGGAGTAGATTTTAACCATTTGCAACATGGGAAGTGATTGGAGTGACTGGAGAGTAGTTAGTGAATACCCATAAACAAATCGTAGGCTTTCTGCCGAGTCTGGGTTTAAGTATGCAAAATGTATATATATATATTCAGAAGGGAAAATTGTTTGATCTACCCAGGAAATTGATCTTTCTTTCCTTTTCGGTCCCAATAACTTATAGTTATTCAGTCAAATATAAATATTGTTGTTTTCTCTTTGCAGATGAGTAAAACGTCAGCTAGGAGTTTTCAATTTTTGATCATATGTTGAAGACCACATCATTGAATTTCCCTGATATTGAGTTCAGATGTGATCATGTGTGTGGCCTTGTTCATGATGCATACCAGTTTGCTCATCCATTTACACAATGTAATTGATGGTGCATTTCTAAGTGTGATTTGGAACTTCCCTAGCAGATGACCCCACCCCATTCCTTTCTATAGCTGTCCTGGAGTAAAGGAAATTGTGATCTGACACACCACTTGTGAAAGAAAAAGTCGTTGTTCCAGTTTAGTAATTGGCAACCTATCAAACTCCTCTTCTTTTTGAGAAAGGCACAGAAAATATAATAGGAATCCAGCTCGTTTTGGAGCGCTGCACAAAGTGAGCTTTCTGTCACACTGAACGTGCCCTGACCAGATGCTCAATGGGTCCCATGGCCTACTAGCCAGGGGAATATTTCTGTTAGTTGTGTTTGAACTCTTGGTAACGCTTGGTAAATGTATCGTAGAATCCATGTATGGAGATGAAATTTGCAAGTATTGCTTGTCTAGGCTAACATGATTTCTTTAACCTCACACCCGCAGTGGTCTAGAAAGCAGAATTATGGAACATAATGCTGCCTAACACCCACTGACCAATTGGGTGCCTCATGCCATGGCAGTGTTAGTCTGGTGGTAGTAGTGGATTTGCTGTCTATTCGGGGTTCCAGCTCACTTGTTTCTCTGCTCCGAGTTAAAAGAAGACTTTGTACCTTGGGTTTGCATGAACAATTTGCGACTTCTAAGTGACTTTCAAAGACCTATCAGTCAGTTCCTCTGGAGAAATACTGGCATCTGGTTTGCATGATTGAACTTAAAGGTGTGAAGGCTGGCTTTGCATTACTTGGTCCACAAGGAAGTATTTGGCAGAGAATTGCATCTAGCCAGGAGTGTCGTTCAAAAGTTAAGATCTGTTAATGTGAATTTGAAAATGTGTCCGATCTCAAGCGAGCCTAATGATGTCTTGGACACCACAACAACGCTCTTAAGGTCTTAGCATGTTGAGTAGAGACAATTGGAAGAGCAAAGCCCTTTTTCAAGCCGTGGTAATTGACACCATGGGAAGTAATGCCTTCTTCCAATTTTGAAAAATCACAAATTTTGTTCTTTAAGAGAAAGATCGTTGTTCTCATTGTGAACCACTAGATCACTGATTTAATATACACTGCTTAGATTCATCTAGCTTGCATGCAAATTAACCATAGTGAAACGAAGTTCATAGTTTACATTTCCAACTATTCTACATTCATTGCAGAGCCTTTCAGGTTGTGATTTATTTTTCACTGCAATACTGTATTAATTGTGTACAGGCTGGACATGTTATCAGTAATGCAAAATCTTGAGTGTATTAAACTGTTTTTTAAAGATCCAAAACACTTGATGAGATTGCTCCATATATGGCATTTCTGTGTATAACTCACTTGTAGTTATAAAAACACACTTAAAATGTAAAATTCAATTAATGTTTCTAACTGTTTAAAATATGTTCCATTATTATTAACTCTGTTCTACATTTTGGGAACAATTTTTTACAACTTCCCAATTCTGATCCCATATAGATGTCCACTGAAACCCAAACAATTTGGTTTCTGGTTATAATATGTCCCAGGGATTGCTATGGTCATCATTTGGAATGGAATATGTGTATAATCAGACTAGGGATCTCTCTACATGCTTATGTTGTCTTGTGACGAAAGCGCATTGGTGGTGAATGCCAAGTAGGGTACCATGTTTATCTCGGCCCTCCATGTTCTCTTGCTCCAGATTATGGTTTCTTTCTTAGACAGGAAGATAAAAATGTCTCTATTGCACAGGGAGTTCTCTCACTGCATATTGGATATTTTAGCATTTTTCTTCCCAGCACCCCACGCCTGTCCTAGCTTTTCCAGGAAGAAAACATGTGTGGCACTGTGCCTACACTGTTTCCTGGCAGGATGCTCTGCTGTTGGAAGCACCGTGGATTCCCCTCATAGGTACTACAAGTTGGAAGGGTGGTAGCACTTCCAACTTAAGTGCTGCCAAAACCTCAAACCCTAAACGAGGCCCTCTAGTGGGGGCACGCAGCAACTGTGACAGCTGGAGTACCCCCAAAGGCTCCTCACTACCAGTGAAATGGATGGCACAAGTATCTGATTATCTCCTTATTGTCTGTAGGGGAAAAACATGTCCATTCACATTTCTATAAAAATATATTTAGCTGTCCTGATGAATGTATGTGGCAAAGAGTACTACATCTCATCCTTGTAAAATCAAAGAAACGGAATAGCTTCAGGTTCATAAAAATGCAAACGCTTACAAAGCACATAAAAACAATTGTAAATAGGGCCGGTGGACATAACTAAAATGGTGTATTTTTATTGGCTAATAGCCAGTCAATATCTACCCAGGAATTTCATAGCTAATACCTTTGACAAGCTTCATTACAGTATCAGCCCGCCGGTGAAGATCACAGAGCTGTATTAGGGAACTAGTGTGTTTCCTTAACTCGCTCAATGTGTTTGCACTGGGAGAATGCTGATGGAGAAGACAGCCTTAGAATCATTCACTATCCTGTGCCGAAGGCTGAATGTGTACATAATAGTGTTTCCCTTTGCTGCTCCAATTCCCTGAAATAAATGAGTATGAGCAAACATTCCTTTTCCAATTGTTTGTATTATAAATTTACATTGTTCAGGGTCTGAGAAAATATTGTACTTCATGACTTTTGCCTCTATTTCTAAATAGTAGCCTCATTGTTATATGTGACTTGCAAGGCTAAGTGTTTTAAAATATAGTTTCATTAATTTACCTTAAATGTAAAAAGCGGGGGGGGGGGAAAGGGCTTTTGCAAGATTTAATAGACCTCAAGTTTGGTCATGCACCTAGCCCCTGGCAATAACAAGAGTATATAACAAGCATTTGCAATGCAATAGGTCTCGCTTTTACAAAACTATTAAATGTGAGAACTATTGAATTGTAAATGCTTGTTTGTCAAAGCGCCCATGCAGCGCTTTCACGCATCCCTTTTCTTAGACAAGCCACGTCTAAAGTAATTGGTGTGGCCGACATTAAAGTGAAAGCGCGGCATGGATCGCTTTGACAAAACAAAAAGCATTTGGTGTCAAGTTGACAAACAAATATTTTTTGGTCACTTTGAAAAGCAAAACTTTTTTTTTGTAAAAGCGCCCCATGCCGCACTTTCACTGTAATGTCGGCCACGGCCATTTCTTTGGACGTGGCTCATATAAAGTAAGGTGCCTTGCTTATATTAAAATGAAAGCACTGATTAAGGCACTACAAAAAAAAAGAAAAAAAAATTCAAAGAAACGGAGTGTGGCTGCTCTATTTAAAGCGGACCACGCAGGAAAATAAAAAAAAAAAGGCGCGCTGCCCTCTATTGAAAGCGGACCGCACCGGAAAAAGAAAGAAAAAATGGCACGTGGCCCTTGCAAGAAAGCACTTTGTGTATGGAGTAGGACAAAATAATTAAAGAAAATAGTTCTCACAGACTAAATACACACAGAAAATAGTTCTCTCAGACTAAATAAACATACAGTGTAACCACACAAGTATAAGGTCCAGTCTTTATGCGAGGTTACAAATGCAGACAAGGCGTTATTAAGGAAGGACTAACAAGCCTATTAATGAATCAGAAACAACCATTTAGAAAGGGCAGTAACAGGAGCCAATTGAAAAGATGGGCAGAGCTTCAAGTTCATACCTGAGTACAGCATGCGCTGCCCAGGCTCGACAAAAAATGAACAATGTTCGAGGCGTATATCCCATTGACAGTAATTCATAAAGTTAGCAGCGTAGACATTTTCTTCATAGAGGTCGTCTCTTCAGCATGATTGTTTTATTAAGTAAACAAAGAACAATAGTTTTAGAAGCGTTATCAACCTGGTTATATTTTTAATTCAAAGACAACAATTTTCAATTAAAATAGGCATACACGTGCTTCGCGAATTTTACAAATTCTAATGTCACTTCATCAGGGCCAAAACGACATAATTGAAAGTATATGTTGCAGTGTTTCTCAAAATCAAACCAGATAAAACAAATACATCCTTAATGGTCTCCTGTCCTGTGACGTTTGACAGATGATCTTCCATTACTAAGAAGAATTGACAGGTTCAAATATCATAGCAGCCGTCTACTTTTCCATAATTGTGTATAGGGTATATATAGTAACTTGTTTTTATATTGAAAATAAATATGTATTTTTAAATGTGATGTGTATCCTTACCTTATGTGCAACCCACAATAAAAATGATTTCAAGCCATTGGAGATTTATGCATGGAGAGGAGACTATTTTAAAGAGAAAGTGGGAAAACATAAGAAGAAAATTGTAATAACCAAAATACAAACCATAGAGTCTTGGGGCCCATTGAGGCACGGATCTATTAATTTCAAAACCGCTCTGAAGAGCTTCCTGTACCGCTAAAAAAACTGTACTCTCATACATTTTATTTAAAAAAATCATTCTATGTTCACCAAAATGTTAATATTTTAATATCAAGGAGATATTAAGCGACAAAGAAAATGAGTAGCCAAAGCAAACAAATGTGGAATGCATATGCTGGACATGCAGCTTTCTCTCTCAGCTATTTTTAGCCTCTTTAGAAAGCTATTATGCCATAAATGGCTGAACCCCATACATCCCCTTACATTTGTAACTGGTTTGTGTCTGCATTAATACCTTAATGCATATTAAAGGAAAGGCTGCTTATTTAACAGCTCCTATTCTAGCAAAATAAAGTGTTCAGGAGTGCCTCTCTTTTTGTCTTGAAAATACGTTAGCACTCTAGTAGTTCTTTGGAAATCTGTGGTGAAACTATTGTGGAACATTGATGAATCAGCTAAAAGACTGCTGCTGGTGTTTGAAGTGTATGTTTCACTCAGCATGCAGGACGTTTTCCGACATGGATGAGAAAGATATTTGAGAATTTATAGAAAACGTGTCCTTGTTTGAGGCCTCTAGACCACAATTCAAACGTTCTATGACAAAATAAGTCCCTTATTGTGTTCATTTACTGGAGTTGCTTCCATAGGGATTTATTTCAGTTCCACAACTCCTATTTCCCCAACATGGCATTCAGGAGTACTTAACCTTGTCGCGAATGTAGAGTTAACATTCTATGTTTATCAGAACTGAGACGTGAATCTGCCGTAGAACATTTATTTATTTATTTATTATGAGTCTTATATAGCGCGTGGTTACCCTTGGGCATCCCAGCGCTTGTCAAGGTATCCGTCAACCCGTTGCAAAGCCAAATCCAACATCTTAAGACGGGAAGAGATGTGTTTTCAGAAGCTTCCGAAAACAAAGAGTGCATGTCTCAAGGCGCATTTTCAATAGGAGCGCATTCCAGAGGATGGCTGTATGCATTGAAAATCTTCTGCCGCCAGTGCGGGCCTTATGAACTCTGGGGACCTGAAGCAGAAGTTTCTGATCAGAGCGAAGAGCTCTGTTCGCTTTATAGGGCACCACTAACTTCCTTAGGGAGGGGGGGTCCTTTCCCTTGGAGGATCTTATGGGCAGTGCAGAGAGCTTTAAACGTAACCCTCTCTCGCACCGGGAGCCAATGCAATGTTTTCAAGGCGGGCTTAGCTGATTGCCTCCTTGGCGCGTTAGTCAGCATTCTGGCCGCAGCATTTTGCACCTGCTGCAGCTTGCTGAACGTAGCTTCCGGGGCGCCAAGGAATATGGCATTACAGTAATCGAGCCTAGAAATAATTAGCCCCTGGATGAGTAATCTCCTCGATGGCAAGGGGAGAAGAGGCAAGACTTTACGGGCTGAGCGAAGAAGCCCAAAACAGATCCCCGCCGTTTTCTTAGCCTGGGTCTTAAAAGAAAGATCTTGCTCCAACCATACTCCCAAACTCTTGATCTCCTGCTTGGGGCTGTGGAGCTCACCCAGGCAGCTGGACCAAACGGTCGAGGGAAGAGAGGGAGTCTTGTGCCCTAACAGCATTATCTCGGTCTTAGAACCGTTTAGTTTGAGCGACGATTCACACATCCAAGTGTGTACATTGGTCAGGCATAGGCGCAGCGAGTCTGGGTTCTTCTCCAGTTGGGATAATGCAACCACCAGCTGGGTATCGTCAGCATAGCTGACAATTTTTATCCCAAAAGGGGCGACCACATCCTCCAGGGGGGGCCATATAAACGTTAAACAACGTAGGGGAATCGGCTAACTGACTTTTGCTGCTGTTAGAAGTACATGTTTTACTCAACATCCCAAACTTTTATATTTTTCACATGTGCAAGGAAGATATTTGTGAACTTATAGAAAATGTGTCCTCATTTTAGCTTTCGGAGCACTTGAAATAATTTCCATGAGAAAGTTGTGAAATAATTTGTTTTCTTTCTGACATGCACATTAAATTCCAGCAGAAGATCAGCATTTTTAAAAGGGTAAAAGCATATTAGAATTCACCCCAATTTCTAGAAATAATATACTAGAAGAGCAAAGAACTCCAAAATCTTAGACACACCAAAATATTATTTTCAGAAAATCTGCTCCAGCACCCTTGATCGTGCAACAAAGAACACCCTCCTCAACTTCAAACCCAACATTAGTATAGCAGAGTAATGAATAAGTAAATGGGATGACTCAATAATTGAATTCTAGATCAGGGAAAAAGTTAAAAGGTTTAAGTAAAAAAACGTAATTAAGTGGTTTAGAGACCTCTGTGAGCTATTCTGTTAGGCCCAAGAAACCAGAATTATTCCAAGTACCAATGAGCCGCAAATTCATAAAAGAACGCATCCCTAGTTATTAAAAAAGTCATCAAAATAAACAATAAATTGGACAGTCGAAGAGGAAAATAATTTTTTGGGTTATCCCCAAAATCGGGTATTTTTATTCTCATTGTATGAATAAGTGATAAGCAAAGAGTGCAAATTCAGCATGGCATGACTAGTAAGAACTCATATTGGACAAATCAGAAGTAGAAGTGTCACAATAACGCACATAACATGAACCCACTTTTTAGAAACGCTCCAGCAGATTCTGTGTTGTTGCTGTCTAGAGGTACACAACACAATACGAAAATCATTTCAAACCTAGACCCACACACTAGTTAGTGTATTCTACCAGGCTCCGAAAAGAACTGCTGCAGAAATCTCTGTGGGGTTGCTACATTTAATACACAAAGAAAGTTTAATTCACGATACATGTACTCTAAGGAAAATAACTACATACAGTATCTTGTAATCTGAGAAGACTGAGCGGAGAGAAGTCACACGGGGAAATTGTGGGGGGAATGAGCAGGAGAAAGGGGAACAGAACACTTGAAAAGCATAAAAATAGTGTCTGCGTAAAAACGTTCACAACTAAATCACATTAGCAAACACTTCTAAATTACATCTCAAATCATTTTTAGTGCAAAACTAATAATTCATTGGTTATATCTAAAATTAATCATAAAAATCAGTGACATTCATAGTTAATTCTTACTCAAAATTGTGCATACATTTTTTTTTGACAATGCCACCAACAAATGATGTATACTGTGACTAAAGTCTGTCGCCTTTCTGTGCACTCCTTTTTGTGACCCTCAGAACCTGGAATTCACTACACTGCATTTCACCTGGACAAAATGGTGGAGCTTTATTACTAAAAAATGTTTCTTGTAAACTTCTACCTAAATAGTCTGATGAAGAACACACCATTTAACAAACACTTTTCTTAGTTTCACCCCAAACTTAAGTGTCTGCTTTACCATAGCAATATTTTCTAAGTATGAGGGCACTCTCGGGTTGTTATTGACCAACGTGGAGTAGGGTCCTCAGCTTCACTGTGGATTCCCCGACTCATCCCATGTCAACAACCTGGTAGTGTCTTTTGCTTGGCTAACATTGTTGAATTCTAAGTGGCATGTGTTGTGTAAATGACAAATGTTATTATAATATTCTTTAACTCTTCTTGTGTTAGAGGTTGTCCTAGTTATTGAGATTGTATTCAATTTTTTTCGTTCTAGGCAGGGACACATCATATCTACTTTCACTTACTGTAGATTAGCTAATATTTACAAGGGCTGCATGTGCTCCTTATGCCTGTGAAGCAGGCCTAGAATGGGAACTCTAGTTTAAACAAGTGCGGCGTTTCTGTCATAGAATGAGAGCTCCTTCGAAACACACTGCAGGTTGTCCATCAATGCCCATGCTTGTAGCATCCGCTTAAATGTAATGTAAGTAATTAATTGAAACGCTAATTGTATTAAGGATGTAGTACAATAAAATGCAGCATTAATTTAATGTTATTAATGTATTTGCTGAGAACTCTATTTTACGCTGCAACTAACCTGGATACTCGTGTAGTCTTTAGAAGTAAGCAGTGATATAGAGCAAGTTCAGCTAAGTGTTCAGTATCTAATTCATAGAAAATGAATGCATCTATAGATCACAGAATTTCACATTTCTATATATTTACAGATTTTCTGGGATTCTGAGAATTGTAATGTGTATACCATGCAACTATAAAAACCATAGAGTTCAAGGCATATTTGTGCTGAGAATGTACAAGAGCAATTTTCATCTGGAGGAAAACGTTTTTTTTTTCACCCGCCACCTATAGGTTGTACCCATTCCTTTCATTACCTAGAAAACCTGAACAAAAATCCCAAAATGTTTAAGACTATCCACATTACTATGAGATTGTGGGTTTTAACATTCTCTTGCTCACAAAGGACCCGGAAATGCTCCTTTTACCACATTAGATCTGAGATTTACTTAACATGTAATCTGCAAAACCGGGTGACTCGCCACTGGAGTAAATCCAATTGGTGGAAAGAAATACAATATGTGAACATATAGAGATCAGCATCATAGCATTCCATCCACAGACCATATTTTGGCATAGGTTTCACCCACATTCATGTAATTCTTTGTGAATCGGCTATTCAATGAGAATGAAGTGACCTTTTTGCATGTGTTCATGTCTTCACACCTTCGCCCAAAAAGTCTGAGCAGAGATGTGCTAGTTGTGTGTAAGAATCCTGAGCCTTGTAGTATTAATTTACATGGAGTAGTGCAGTTAATTCTGTGTTGGTATACTTTTTGTGGTTACTGTCTGTAATACAATTTCCAGCCTCCAATGCACAAATAGTTTTTCTGCCCTTTCAGAATATTTTGGCTCTTGCTCTACCCTGCACATAGGTGGCTAGGACTTTAGAACTTCAGGTTCTGAAATGCCTTTCTCATTAAACCATTGCATAATGCTCAAGTTAATGAGTGCATGCAGTAACAATTAATGAACCGAAATTTTGCAATAATATAGTACCTCGTATGTTTTGCACTTTATTCTTCACGCTGTGTTTAGAGATCATTTCTAAATTACACAGATGGGTAGTCGACTTGGAAATATTCAGTGTAAGCTAAACAGAAACTATACGTTTCCCGATGAAGCCAAACACACACCAAAGAGAAGTAATGCAGAAAGCAGCCAACACAATGTGTGCTGAAAAAGATATTTGGATCCTCAGGAATGATGCATTTGCTAAGAAACATGCTGTTATCATGCAGCTAGAAGCATTCCTTTCCTGGTTCTCCTGCTGGCAGTCATTGCAAATCAGTGGTGTTTGCAAATATTTGGTTGTCAGTAATAGCAAAAAAATACCAGTTTAAAATAATCTAAAAACCGAGAGTGTTATGATAATTCTCTTATGGTCTGTTAGAAGGAACATTGTCAATTCTCGAGTCTCCTGAGATGGAGAGGATCTTGCTTTTTCTCTTCGTAATTTAAAAAAATAAAATCCCCTGATCATGAGATCACAGACACGTTCAGTGACCGTAATAGAGAAGATTATGAACTGGTCGACGGAAAAACAACTTCAGGGTCAGGAGAATCATTCTAGTAGACACATTCACCATCCTGTGTTAATATATAGAAAACGGAATAACAAGAGGTGCGGGACAAAAAGTATATGGGGCATTGTATTATATTGTGAAAATAATATTGTGCTTCATACCCATAATGAAGCCATGAACTATTCCAATTTGCAGTTGGGTCCCTGCTCGCCCTTTTAGAGTGTGTGGGTGAAAGGATGTTGCATGTAGTTTGTAGAAATGCATAAGAAATTTGAGGTGAGTTGAGGGGGTTCATGTATGTGATCGGTGAAGCCATTCAGGTGGTATTCCCAGTGGAGTCACAGGAAATTTGAAATGGCCTCTTGTACCAAAAATATTAAAGGCCAATCATCATTTCCCCTTTTATTTACCTTAATTAAAGACTATGATTTTGGTCCCTCTTCTAATGCAGAGGCCGGAGGCGTGGCATCCCTTCTGTGCCTTGCTGCACACTTCATTCTAAATGCTTTGATTGAGGAGGTCTACACAGCGTCATTGTTGGGATATTCACCTTTTCATATGGTCTTCTCAAATTTCACTTTAGGACACTGTATTTTCAGACACTAGGAAACTGATAATCAGTCTCCAGTATATCTGCAATGCGCATCCCTCCCCAAACATGCCAAAAGTTTGATTAATCCTAAGTGGCATATTTACTCTTTAGGTAAAGCTATGATGGCATAGAAGATAAATGGCACCTGTGGGTTGTAGTGCATATTTACATTAAGTACAGGAGTGACTAGATTCAGGTCTTAAAGCATGCAGGTGCAGACCTGGACTGCAGTGAGCAGCTGCAGCAAGTATATGTCAAAGGAAACATGTTTTTAAACCTACATTTGACATTAGCTGATTTACCTTTAAGTAGTACTTTGAATCTGCAAGGCCTGGATGCATGATGTTCAACAGTGGGACACGTTTAATACATTGTTATGTCCGGCAATAACATAAAAGAAAAGCTCTCATTCACAGCATTAGTCTGTGGAGCCTTTTCCTGTTGTAAAAGTCTACATGAGAATAACAATTATAATACCCACAAGTCTGGTTAGGAAAGAGCAGTTGCAATATTTATCCAAAACCTAATTCAGAGATTAAAACAGTTTTATATATATAAATATATATATATGCAACTTTGTTTTATTGCAGATTTTTACAATTGACAAACACATATGACGTCAATATACCACACGTGTAACTTTGCAGTTTTATTCACAAAGGAAACAGGTCATGTCCCAGGGGCCCACAAACCTACATTCCAATCACGCTTCAAAAATTATTTTATTAAAACTACCTTTTCCCTTCCCTGAAAGCCTGGATAGTAATGATGTAATTTCTGACAGGCCAGCTCTTCTTCCTAAAATCAATTTACTCTTTAGTGAGCTGTGGAAATCCTTTCCTGGGAGAGAATAGGCTTGGTCTGGTGGAATCTGTGAATTGCAGGCTATCTACTGCTAGTAATCTTAGTATGTCGGCGAGAGGAGTGGGCAGGATGGCCGTACACCGACCAGAAAGGGGACTTTACATTTGGCATGTTGATGGTAAAAAACGTTCCTGGTGCGACGAAGGCCTGTGACGTGGCCTGTTCCTTCCTGACCTCTCTTGATTCACAATTGGAGGTAACCTGACCTCAAATCCATCAGGGTTGTATTTTAAAGCGAAATGCCACATAACACTAGGACAGCCCTTGGTGGGATGTTGTGTTACACACTGGTAGTGGGGTCTTGCCATTGTGATAGATCCCTTATAGCAAGGTTTTCAAGGAATGTTCACTGTAGAATGACAGGAAGTGCTGCTCAGGAAGGCTGGCTTGATTTTCTTACGATTGGATCCAAGTAATCATTAACTAATGTGCATGTAAAAAAAGACTTCCCACCACTTGCGTCTCAGAACTCAAAAGAGGAGGGTGTTGCTGTGTCTACCTGGAAAGGGCTCAGGCCTTGGATTGTGCTTCTGGAAGTGCTATTCAAGGTCAGATCATTTGGCCTCCTATTCTAAGCCTTTATAACTTTGAAGTCGTGAATTTCAACCTCACTAGAACTCAGTCCCCTTTTGATCCTCATGGTTTATCCAGTTATTCTGCTGAAAACTTATTTGGAAAGAGCCAGATGTCACATTCCAAGAAATGTTTCCGAGTACTGAAAGTGTACCCAACCGACTGCTTGTAAAAAATAACTTGCACTCTTTCTTGCTAGCGTGATACATCACTTTGTTAAACGGTTAACATGTTCCAAATAACACCTACAAAAAGGTATCAACATGAAGTGTGGCACATTTAGAGCAGTGCATCCAGTGTTCAAGGGCACATTGCTTATGGAAGAAGTAACTACATTTTTGACGAAGCACATCAACCTGTTAAAGTTAGCATTGTGTTGTGTGCATTGTTCTCATATGACAGTCCGTCGTTGTCTTTTACTGATTTTTACATGAATGCAGATGGCAAAATTGTTATTATTTTTAAAAATGTCATAGTAGGGAAAGTAACTGGCACATGCATCAAGGTTGGCTTTTGCTATTCCTTAGTTGCGATTATTAAGGAATCGCAAAAGCCTAGGCATGTCGGAATCGCTATGAAAATAGCGATTCCTAAACAGTCCTTAATTGTGACTCGGAAATTGATTCCTATGAAATTGGGATACTGCATGCGCAAATTGCGAGTACCAGTAGGTACTCGCAAATTGCGCATGCAATTTCAAGGGTGTCAAAATGACACCCTGTTGCACCCCTGAAATTGTGATGTGCACCCATGTTGCCCACACACATGCCCATGTGTGTGTGTACCTAAAACTTTAAAAAATGCATTATAGTGCATTTTTCAAAGTTTCTGCAAATTACAGACAATTTTGTTTTGTCTGTAATTTGTGGTCCCAAATTGCAAGTGCTTCTAGCATTGCATTTAAGGAATCGCAAATTACGATTCCTTAACCCCTTCCCTGCTCATGACGAGCTCAGCTCGTCATGAGGCACAGTGGAGCTGTGCTTATGACGAGCTGACCTTGTCATGAACAAGTATAGATCTTACTTTCCAGCACAGGAGGGGAAAACCACTAACAGCCAAGGTGTTAAATGCAATTGCAATTTAGGAATTCGCATATAATTGCGAATTCTTAAATTACGCAAAGGAAACACTTTCATGCATCTCCAAAGGCAAATTTGCGATCGCAAATGGACAATTCTTGCGAATCGCACCGTTAGCGATCGCAAAAACATTTGATGCTTGTGCCCCTAAGTCTTTCTTGAGGAACTCGGTGTGGCCTGCCAATGACAACTGCCAGTACAGAATGGCACAGCATGGGCTGTCCAGGTTTCCTGTGATTTACAGGCAGACATGTGGAGGAACTGGATCTACACAGTTATTGTTTTTAGATGAGTGAATTGTATCGAATGAGGCTGCCTCTGGTGCTTAAACCCGACAGCCATTAGAGTGAGAGAGTGCACATTCCCTTGGTGCATCAATGTTCAAATATAGTAGCTGCAACTTCATGTTTTCCAGAGAACATTAAAGAAACACAGACACTCGCTGATACAGTGTGCCAGAATATGGTGGCCGAATTGTAAGGAACGCTTATGTGTTCATTGCAGCGCAGGCCAGTATGGTAGCAGATTGTGGTGCTCCAAGTACACCCCACAAACGCATCCATCTCAGTCCAGACATGCGCACACCTCTAGTCCAGCCACTTATAGGCAGTCTCCTGTTCGTTGGTAAGTTACAGTCCAAATATATTCAGCTCGCTGGCAAATACCCTGCCACTCAAGTCAAAGTCAGAAAAGAACACAGTGCCTGAAATATAATAAGATGGGAAGGCACGATTCCAACTTGCAGGTGCGGAAAGCACCCCCAGACAGCAGGCTACTGTATGAGGCAGCAATTCATGTCAGGCTGTATTCCTTACTGCCTCTAACCAACAACCATAAGAAGAAAAGGTTGCAAATGGAAGTAAAACATTGATCTGGAGACCACTGTCTCCCCGCGAAGGTGGCCATAGAAAGATCAAATTAAACCAAATGTAAGAAACAACAAAGTAAAACAAGCTTACCACCAATGCACCACCAAAAAAAATGCTTTTAAAGCATGGGAAGCATCCTTTACAACGCAACCATTACAATGCACAAAACTTACAACGCAGTCATTACATCGCAACATCCTTTACAACGCAGGCATTACAGCGCATACTATTACAACGCATGACACTACATCTCATGTTATTACAACGCAGGCATTACAATTCATACCAATTCAACCGTACCTTTACAACGCATGGTACCGCTACACTATCCAAAACTTACCCTACTGTGGCGCCCCCTGGAGTTAGAATAGTAATTTTTCCCCCTACACTATCCAACACTTACCCTACTGTTGCACCCCCAGGAGTTAGTTTAGTAATTTTTACCCCTATACTATCTAATACTTACCTTAAATGCAATGTAATGGTATGCGTTGTAAAGGTAGTTTCTAAAAATGCGATGTAGTGTCATGTGATGTAATGGAGTGCATTGTAAACGATGTTGTGATGTAAAAACTGCGTTTTAAAGGCATGCGTTGTAAATGTATGCGTCGTAACGTCACATTCTTAAAGCATATAAGTGAGGGTACAACTTTGAGCAGCTGTTTTTTAAACAGATTAATTGAAAATAAACAGATTAAAGCTGTGGAATCACAGAAATTGTTATCATGCATAGATAAAACCAGTTTCATTGTATCTGCTCATGAGATACAGCGAAAAAATATATATAACGTGTGCCCATGTCATATGCAGCACCATGCCCACTCTTTGCGCTCCAGGACTTTGATGTCTGTCTGAATGGGCAACCCTCTGGCAGCCAGGATCCGAGGAACGAGTATATTTTTCACTCCTAGTTTTTCTACTGATGATCTTTCACACCTTGGGATGTACAAAATAATATTTCTGACCTGCGATTTCATTGTGTGAGGTCTGTCCTAGAATAAGATTGCAATAATGTTCTTCACAAAGACGGGTGTGTTCATTACTCTTGTGGTAATGATGGGAAACCGCTACCTCCAAGCTTCATCTCTGCCTGAAATGTGGCAGACTTGATAGACAGCATAACTTTCAGCAGACTTTGCACGCAAATTGCATATTTTCTTGTTTCATTGCGTGCTCTGCATAATAATTCTATGAAGGACTGTTAATGCTTGATACTTATGTTGTGCATGTAAGAACTTACAGAGGATGATGATTCTGTTTTTTAGGATTCAGCTTATGTAATTAACTATGCATTCTCTTTCTCTGTGCCTTGGCCCTGGGTGCAGGGGCGGCTCCTCTGATAAGGCAGAGGTCGTCGCCCCACTGCTCTGCGCACAGTTTAAAGAGGAAACATTAAATGATAATAACGCAATGTTCTTATCATTTTATCTTTCTGTCCCTGCTTAGGTGTGGGGCATGGCTGGGCTAGCCAGAGCAGGAGCCAGGGGGAGGAGTGGTGAGCACACCCTAAGTGCGCATGACGGTTTGGCCGGCCATCTTGGCCCCGCCAAACATTCTTGGGCACTTTGCATTTTCTCCACTGGCTGTATCGCATAGCCTGGGTGGAGAACATACATGGGCTCATAGACCCCGTCTGAGCGCCGAACCACGGTGCTTAGACCAATCATGAAGCTGCAGCAGCGTCTTCATTAGCTAGGGAAACCTGTGTGTTTCCTGTGTGCCGATGACCGAAGAGGACCAGGAGGCTTCGCCCAGCCTGCAGGTAAGTGGATTTGTTTTTAATAACCCCCGATAAGTAGAAGCCGCCACTGCCTTGGAATGAGTTTAAAACGTGAAATTCTGACTGTACACTGTAACATTAAACCAAGGCTGGCATCGCTTAATATCGATAAGACATTTTTTAACCTTCTTTGTATAATGTGCTCCTGAATGATTGTGATCACCTGGTCTGTGCCATGCACAGCAGTATATTATATGGACGAGTTACTTGTTTCTATCATTTATTGGTTAATGAAAGTGATTCATCAGTTTGGGAGTAAAGTGAAACAAGCCTTTGAATGAATCAGTGGTATACATCTTCTTTCAACCAACTGTTGGTGCTGAAGAGCATTTCTAGCCTCTACCCATTGATCTGTTTATTCACATTCTTTACATATCAGCTTCATTTCATTTTAATTTGTACCCAGTCTTTCTATTTCCCATTCATGTCTCCTTGACCTGTAGCTGTCAGCGTACAGACATTGAGGCACACTTCCTTAGTGTTGTCTTCAGTACAGAACTGTACATACGTAAACCCTAATGTCCACTTTCCTTGTTAGTGTTATTAATTGTGACCCAAAAAAGATAGCAAGGTTACAAAATATGAATAGTAATACAAAATAATTTATTTTCATGAAATTACTTGCAAACAAAGTTATTTTGGTCCCAAGATTGGCCTAGTTTGCAGGAAAAAATACAATACTAATAAAAAATAGCAATGATAATAATTGCCTTTTCAACTTTGTTTTATCTAACATCAGAAGCTCCCATTAGCCCAGTCTCCATCCTCCCTTACTTCAGTATCTGAGTCTCCACCGTCCAGCCACAAGAATCAGAAAAAGAAAATACTTAAAACGTCTGTGGCTCTGTAGCCACCCACCAATTTGTGGAATGCTAAATCACAGGCCATCAAAAATGGATCCTACTGGTTCTAAGACTGAGACTTTCACCATTCCTGGATTCTTGTTGCCATACATGTGCTACACATGCCAAATGTATAGAGGCATTTGCGACACATGCTGATTGTTAGTGCAAGGTTCTGGGCGTTATATATAAGTGGACCCTTACATAAGTGGGGAGGGTAGCCCGCATTCCCTCACAGAACAAAAAGGGATCTGCTGATGGGTATCTAGCTGTATAATAAGCTATGCTGCCACCTCCACTTCATGTCAGCTGCCCAGGAAAGGGACATTAGTGAGTTGTCATAAAAGAAGGCATGATTGCTTTGATGCTGCAGGTCCCAGAAACAGTTCTAGACCTTGGCTGTTCCATGGACAGTGCTAGGCCTGAGTCTACAGGCTAGATTAGCATGAGGGCTCATCCAACAAAAGTTAGGATATCAGTCGCACCTGCAGGTGGGTCACACAGAGCAGGGGTAAAAGTCTGGATCCCATGCAGGATGCACTCCCGTCCCAACAAAGTTACTTTCTTGATCTACTTTGTCAAAATGAACCTATGGTTATGTACCCCAGTGAAAGGAATGAGTGCGAAGATCCATGTGGAAAGGCCTCAGCTCTGCAGACTAAAAGGCAAAAGGATCGTTCCTTCACAAGCATTTATTTCAGGCTTCATTGTATGAGTTACCCTTCCATAGTGAGCTGGTGGCTATTCAAGTCGATTGCCGTTTCTGAATACGAAAGCTTATAAATCGTGACAGGAAAAATTGGAAGGTTCCCCTGGTTCTTGTTACAGGGAGGGGAAAAAGCTAAGCAAAGTGGTGGTCCCTGTTCATTTCGAAGAGTTTTTATACTCTCACTCCAACTAATAGTTTAAAGAATCTAAAGGGCAGCTATACTATCAGGTTTAGGCAGTACGTGAGACACACTATAAATTACAACCACTAGTATGATTAAGTATTGGCACATCTCCGACAGTTTGAGATGAGTAAAGTTCAAGTTTTTATTGAAATACCTCCCACTCGGGTTACAATCTATGCATATTTATTAAAAATTGTTAAAAACATTGGCTAAGAAATCACACAGTGTGACGATACAACAGATAAAAAAGTCAAAGTAACAGTCGACGCGTTTCGGTGCTTCTATGTATCTACACCTTCTTCAGGACAATTCAACACAATGACTTGCGGATCTAAAAATTAAAAAACAACATTTAGGTATTTCGCTAGAGGTGTTTTACTTATCTTTTTCTACAATCTTTAATGCCATAGGTTGTTTCATTTTTTATCACTCTTTGTTACTGCCTTTCCACCCCCTTTAGTCCTACCAGTTTATTATTCATACTTGATTTTCTTGCGGCGCATGGTTCCCTTATTAAATTTTAGTTACCATGTATTAGCATTAAATAAGTTCTTGCTCTACCTTGCCTTGTGGATGTCAGGCCTTAATCCTCTTGTTATTAAAAACCTTTGATGGGTTAGCGAGTTTCTATTTGTTTCCAGTCTCGCGATAATGTCCACTAATAAAAGACACAAAAGTATATATAACCATTCAGGTTATGTGAAATGCAGCCCCTCTCACTTATGGACATGCTATCTCATCACATCCCTTTACCTTATTTTAATTCTTAGTGGAGATATTTATTGAACTCGGAGGAGCCACCGTAGTACAATCAAGATGTTTTTTTCTTTTTAAATGGATTATGTTCCTATATGCATGGGAACAATACAATAACATTAGGAGCTACATTTAAAAAAAAAATTACCAAGTCTCGCTCCATTACAGGTCTGTTGTTGGTTTTTGTCCTACTCACCAATATGTTGTCTGGCAGGATCTAGCAGATGCTTAAGGTTTTTCAGTAATTCTCCCTTCTTGCTGCTTGGGGTTGTTGGCGCTCTGCAAGGTCAAGGGGTTGAACGGAATTTTTATTCTCTAATGTTACTCAAATTGCGTTTTTCAGAGCTATACTTAGTTTCAATTCAAAGTCTCTGGTTTTGTCCCACTGTCCATTCTCGTATTTTATATTTTGTACCGGGACACTCTTTATCGTGTGCCTGTTTATAATTATCATTCCTCCCATCTGGCTTGCCTTATGTCATATAGCTAGCCTTGTATCTGTTCAGTGCGATTAATAAACCACCCAGAGGCTCGGCAATACATAACTCGGGGACTAGGTAGCAGAATGGCCAATATCGTATGGTGCCGGCTGTACTGCTATTTGTGGTTCTGCAACTCGAGGGGTTTGTGATGCTATAAGATCGATGCCCCGAATTGACAACAGTACGGTGGTCGGAACTTCTGTTTCCCTGCGTAAGGATGATAGTCTCCCCAGGGTATTTTGGCCCACACTGTTCTATGTTAAAGCTTTCAAAACTACGAAAGCCTAGTCAGTTACCGTCTATTTTCCTGACCTAATTTAAACAATAGGAATACTCGGGTTTGAGAACAGAGCCCCGAGTTAAGACCCCGCTTCACAGAGATGTCGCATACCTTAAATATAGAAGTCGGCCTCCCTGCTTCTTCGTAGTTCCTCGTGGTGATATCGGTTTTCATGCGATATCGCGATGCAAAAAAATCTGGCGTTTTTAAGCCGGCTCTACCACTATCGACCCGGAAGTAGATATAACGATAAACCGATGTATTGTACCCAAGCTAATCCTGTATATGAGCAATTTGTGTTTTCAGTCATATGCTCGTATCCATTTCTTTGTGGTGTTCACTTTGCACGTACTATTTTTAATTTCATAAAGTCTGCATTTTTTCCACACTCGGTCATGACCCGGAAGTTATTAAACGGGTTCGATATTGTCTTTTAACTATATATATATTCTTAAAATCCATACATTTCCTTTAATTGCATATTGCACGATATTAAATCCGCCCGTTTTTATTGTAATCTAAGCTTATAGTAAACCTCTTATGTTTGTACATGAGGCTTCGACTTCTAGTTTCTCCTGCTCCGTGGGCCCACCAGCTCTACATAGCGGATGACTGGTCCGCTTTCTACGTGAACGCAATATTTGGACAATCTTACCCGTACTCTTGGTTACTTGGAAGAAGGGGTCCATCTATTTTCAGATACCACAACATAACGTTGAGCCTTGAAAAAGTCATCTTACGACGAAACACGTGTCGACTGTCTCATTGTTGCAACGACGTGTCAACAGTGGTGGAGATCTCAGATTACATGTCATTGGTTTTTATTGTCATTAAACTGAACCTGACATTCATGAGTCAGTAGATAACGATTCTTTGTGCTGTGCTCTGTCAATTAATGTATTATTTCACTGTATGAGTGTTCAGGTTCATACACTTAGCAAAGGCTGACATGCAGTCTTTAAACCATGATGACTGTCTGTGACCTATCTGTGCCAAAGTGAACATGTGTTTTGTAGGCACATAAAAAAGTGGGATTGAAGGAGCAGTTAAGGCAAGAGTGGCCTCATACATGGTCAAATGAGTGAGGCTCAGGGCAGAGTGCTAAGGTATGCCACAAGGGCACTATTACAAACAAAATGGGGGCATGGAAGCAGGTTCAGCCCGATTAGACAGGAAAGAAACGAGCCAGTGCAGGGACTTGTATCTATAAAATGCTCAGTTGGGAGCGGGTATTGTGATGGGATGAACAGGCATCCTGAATTTGCTGTGACTGTCCTAATTTTTCTCCATCTGTCTCCACAAATTTCAATAAATTTAGCACGTCAAGGTTTTCATAGGGAGCCGATTGTAAACAGAGAGAGGCAAGCTTTCGTGTTATCCATTGCAGAATTAGTAGGAGCACCACTTATCTGAAAGCAGTGTGATTATCACATGTGATACCCTGTGTCCTTACTGCCTCATTGTCTGCATTTTCTATATTTGTGAGATTTGTGTATTTTTTGATCACTTCAAATTTGTAGTACTGCTTCTAGGTTTGCGTTAATATCCTTGTTCTTGATTTTCAAAAACAGATCACCCTGTTATGTAACACTGAGTGGTCTACAAGTATGGGAGGGGCCATTTGATCCCACATCAAAGATAAAGCGTAGGTCAGCTCGATCACAAATGAGGAGAGATTCTGCCCTGTTGGATTGCTTGGGAAGGAAAGTGGTCATTCACCGCAGTCTGTACTTACAAGACTTGTTTAAGATTCCTGGCTCTAAAAACCAAAATAAGTAGGTCAAAGTTTATTTTAATTCTGCAGTGTTTTCTTGTTTAGTTGTGCATTATTATTTCTAAATGTTGGACATACAAGCATATCACCATAATACCGTAGGTATTTAGTGCCACCCACTACCCTGCTTGCATCCGGTCTCAGTTTGTTCTTTGATGTCCTCATATAATGAATGACTTGCGAGTGCTTTTAATTTTACTTTAAAATGTAGATGCTATCGCTTCAACTAAATATTGCAGCGAGCTGCAAGTGTTGTATTATCGATAATTTCAAAACAGACTTGTGCCATCTAATTTTGTAAGCCTTTAGCATGCATTGCTTGTCTTTGAGTATCCTTATACATTCATTATTTAAAGACGTACTTTTCGTGACTTTATTGAATCAATGGTTATTTGTTTTTTATTGCAAAATTACAGGTAGCTTTTTTCTTATTTATAAAACAAACTTTTTATATGCGCTCGCTTTCTGTGTACCTTTATTCAAAGAATGCTAGCTTCCAGGCTGCTCTAGGAGGCATGTGGAATACTGCATTTCGTCTTCTAGAGTTTTAATACAGATCTTATAAAAAAATTCTAGCTGGTCACATCTTTTGCGGCACTTCTTTTTTTTCGAGATGTCTCATCTGAAAGGAGATCATGTGGGCTCATTGTATCATCGAAGACTGCTATCTTATTATATTTTCCAGATTACAGAATGTCTTGGTACATCCCAGTGATGCATTGGTGTGTTCCATAGTTAACTTTTCTCCAACCCCTCTCCATCCACATGTGGACATAACGTGCTTATTTCATTCTACTGGTGAGAAAAAACCTGTGAATGAGAAATAAACCAATGTGTGTTTCTAGTCTGTGCTGAGAATGATTCGTATGTTTAATGACATGATTCATATTAGATCTCCATGAATTGAATCCAGGTGCTTCTTCACAATCAATACGCTGTTCACTAGTACAGCGAAGTGAAAAACGAAAACTTCTTTCCTAGCAAATTTTCATTGGTTGTTATACAAGTGTGGGAATTGGTAATGTGTATCCTAACCAGAGAGATACCGTTAGTTTCCAGATGGATATCCACAGGTCTCCTTGCTTTGAAAATGTGAATTGTGTGCTTCAGAAGCCCCACTTATTTGACTATGCCTGTGTAGGGCCAAATTTACACAGCTTTCTTCAAATGGAGGTGGCTTTCTCCTTGAAATTCACGAGTCGATCAGGAGTAATTCACACATACTACTGTAAATATTTTTTCAGTTGGGATCATTTGTTTAGATTTACAAGGAATAGTTTCTGTGGCTCCCAGGCTCCTTATGTTTGTGTCCATACAGGATTAGTGCTCACTGAAATTAAGTGATGCTTTGGCATTTTTCACATTCTAATGAATTTGCAAAATAATCCATCATCTGCTGCATAATCTGGAGATTAAAGAAAAAAATAGTTTCTAGCTCAAACTGATGAAACGTTACTACAATTGAGGCAAAGCGTGTTGCAACCCAGTTGAAGGCCCTATACAAAAGTTGACTAGTCACCTTTAAGTTGCTTATTACTGTGTTGGAGGGTTGAACTGGTACGTATGCAGGAAACCATTTTCCCCAGACAGTGTTAATGTGTAAAAAGGACAACATTCTGAAGTAATACTGTCTTAAAACGTGCAGCATACGTTGTATTTTTTCTTGCCACATAACTTTGGCAACCCTGCTGTATAGGTCCTCCCCTGCTGCACAGTTTCAGTGGGCCTTCTCTCAAGGTTCTGTATGAGACAGTTCTCTAGCACTCGAGTAAACTACTAGTTACACTGCTGTATCATATTGGAGAATGAATCACATTGGGGCACATGCATCAATATTGCATTTTGCGATTCCTTAATTGCGAAAAATAAGGAATCGCAATTAAGGAATTGCAAACTGCAATGCATCAAGAAATCGCTATAAAAATAGCGATTTCTTAAAATTCCTTAATTGCGATTCTCTAATTGAGAATCGCAATTAAGGAATACCTCCCCATCCTTTCCTATGGGCCTAGAGGAAACTGATTTTTTCTCAAATCATTCCCTTCATACTCCTCCTCACATTAGCTCCAAAGTGTAATTACTTTTTTAGCACTATGTTTGTTTCTATTACATTGTGTAGGTGCACCAGTGGATGCCATTCATATTATTAGGATTTAAAAAATGTTCTCTTAATACTGCTTATTACGCACTTGTAAAAAGTTGGCATTTTTGATGGTGCATTTGTTTTGTGAAGGAATTGCTTTAATTGGCTATCAATACATTTTCAATCTACTTGATTAAACTGATTGCTCACGTAATGTCCCCACTTATTGCAGGAATAAACCAAGATGTCACCAGGTGTACTTACTTATTTAAAAAGTTTTACATAGTGCGAACATGACCCTTGGGGTATCAGTGCTTTACAATTGCTTTACAGTAGGAGTTCCTTCTTTGTTGCTCACGGGAAATGCCAACTGTTATATCAACAAGAAGTGACACTTTTGGAGAGAATGTGTATATACAAGTGGGCAGAAGAAAAATCTTTTTAAATACGGACCCTGTAATCGATTTTAGTGGAATCCGAAGCTAAACTTCTCAACTTGCAGCAGCTTATTAAATCTTCAGTAAACAGGAAACTTGGCTTTTGACTTTCCCCAGCCTCCTAAGAAGGGTTAGAGTGGATGGCTACCCCAGCAGGCTTTAAAGGGGGCATCTAGTGAACAGTCAGAAACAGTAGACCTCCAAACCCAAGCAGACATCATCAAGCAAAGGGAAATTCTAAAATGCATAATGTTGGTGATTGTTATAGATACAGGACTGAGTAAAGAAAACATCTGTTTTCTCTACAGTGGATGTTTTTAATCAGACTAATTTATATGGGGCTATAAGGATCAGCGTCAGAATGCAGTGGGTTTGAGGATTTTAAAGAAGGGCAACACAGTAAAGAAGTGAATCAGTCTAACAATAGCAATGATCCCTGTCATATTGGAAATCACTTTTGGCTTTGCTTTTTTTTAGACCTCACATGATCAGAAGAATACAAAGTTGAACTGCATAAATGAAAGAAAACACCTATTTGCTTTGTTCCTTCCTCTTCTCCTTCCTTTTCTGAAGTTCAGAATCCTTTATCCCCACTTTGACTTTAGCCCTTTGTAGAGTGTTCTTGTTGTCTTAAAATAGCAATGATCAAGAGAAAGTCCATGGCAGCTTATATCTTTTCTTCCTTTTTGCCTCATTCTCTGACTACCATTTATTTGTAGATCATAAGAGCGCAATCAATGGCATGTCTTCATGAAATAATATGGGAGTGGTTGACCAGCTGGAGATATGTTTTCAGAGGTTGTTATTTTTTAATGTTCCTTTTTAGGTCGAAGCCTACCAGACTGCTCTCTGGTTTGCTAATGACATCTCTGGGACATTCGGAAAGCTTCCTTGGGAATGCGTTCTGCCTACTGCTTATCATTGGTTTTGTGGTTTGTAACTCATTTTTCCTTGCTTTCTATTTGCTGCCTTTATTTGTTGTAGGCTGTCCAGCCTGAGTTTGTGCCTTCGTGGCCTATACCATATTTACAGTATCCTTCCACCAGTGCTCGAATCTTGTGAACAGGCCTTTAAATTTTGTTCTTATCTTGTCACATTTGCTGTACTTTCGAAGATAGGTCTCAAATGTCAGTCGCTGTCTTCCAAGCTAACTTGGTGTTTACTTTTCTTTCTCCGACTTCAAAGTGGGAAGATTTATGTGGCAATCTTACTGGGGGTGTGCTGGATGGAAAGCTGTACGATGTTATTTTTTTTCTATCCCACAACAAAATTTAAATGTTTGTAAATGAGGTGCACTTATTTCAGACACTCCACTTTACAACACTCCATTCTCCTTTATGCCACTAACTTTTAGCCATGCTGAATAGCATCCATACGAGTATACAACATGTTTAAAACATATTTCTTAACCCAATAACTCTTGCATAGGCAAAGCTTATTGGGTTTACCAATGTTTGTTTGTATTGCACTTAGATTGCAAAGACAGCTTTCCACATCCACCGATTTGGGCACTTGCCTTTACTCCATTCAGATCATCAGAATTTACCCAGCTGCCAGAAATATCTGTTAAATTGTTACTTTCATTCAGAGTGGAGAATCTACAAGGATTGCCATGCAAGTCTGATTTTCGGGTCTCTGGGCAGTTTAATGCTCAATGACTTACTTTACCTAATCAGAACTATGAAAAAATTGACCTTTTTGATGCAGTCCATCAGACGGTCTCATGTTTCGGATGTTTCCCCTCCTCTTCACAACTTTGCCTACAAAAACATTGATCTGCTCTAGTCCATTTTGTTAAGTCTAAGACAGCTAAATAAGCAGCAGAGACCACGTTTTCAGTAGGAGTTTGTTGCCATGCACACATTTAAAAGAGTCTGTTCCCGACCAAAAAGTCTGCCACCTGAAAATGAATTGTTATTGTTTATGGCAAAATACACTGTTATATTTACCCTTTGGGGCTAAAATATTTGAATAAAGGGCACTATGTGCGAATAGTAATGTGCCTGAGAATCGCTCATGATCAACTCTTGTATGATTTGACATTTTAATGATGTCTTAATGCCATTTGTTTTAGTGTACCTGTCGTGCATAGCATGGAAATACATGCAATATGCTTTTTTACATTTTTTTTATACTGGTAACATAGCAGGTTAGGATACCAAAATAACTCTGCAATCCTTTTTGCCTCTATTTTTCCTTTAATTCATATATATATATTTATATATATATATATATTATATTCACTTAAAAAAAACATAGGTTTCAGGCCTTATATAGTTAGGAATTAGTATTTTAAAAACCTTGCAAATTCACTTAAAAAAACCAAAGGTTTCAGGCCTTATATAATTATGAATTATGAATGATGTAATATGTGACATCATCAGCAGTGGATTGCGGGTGCGCGAAATATAGTTAGTACAACTAACTATATAGGAGCAATTTCAATGGTTTTTTAAATGCTAATTCCTAGCTATATAAGGCCTGAAACCTATGTTTTTTTAAGTGAATTTGCAAGGTTTTTTAAATGCTAATTCCTAACTATATAAGGCCTGAAACCTATGGTTTTTTCAGGGAATTTGCAAGGTTTTTTAAATGCTAATTCCTAACTATATCAGGCGAGAAGTGAAACCTATATTTTTTTTCAATAAATTTCAAAGGTTTTGTAAATGCTAATTCTATTAGCGGATAACGTTTATATATGTTATTATCCTTCTGGGACCACCTGAGAAGCCATCTTGTTTCTCAGGAGAAGTGAGGCACAAGAGAGCACAAAACAAGAGTGGATAACGCAAAAAGGGGGCATGGTAGAGACCCCCTGACCCCCCCTAGCCCTTCTCAGGGGGTCCCAGAAAGACCACCAAGTGCAAAATTTTTATTTATTTTTTTAAATCGCGGGGTACGCGCACGGTGTGCGTACCCCTCGATTTTTCCGGGTTTTTTTTGCCCTTGGGGGTCCTTCTGGGACCCCCTGAGAAGGGCTAGAGGGTTGGGGGGTCTCTACCCTGCCCCCTTTTCGTGTTTTCCACTCTTGTTTTGGGCTCTCTTGTGCCTCAGTTCTCCTGAAAAACAAGATGGTGGCCAACACTTCCTGTTTTAGAATGTTGACAGTCAACTGCCAGCCAATCAGAAACTCGCTCGCGCACATAAGGGTACTCGCACGTACGCGTACCATACGCGTACGGTGCGCGTACGGTGAGCGCATATAGATATATAATTTGCTCAAATTAAATTTTCTCAACAACTACTGGAGGGATTTTCACCAAATATAGAAAAGGCACTACTGCATACCTGTCCCTACCATTTTGCCAAGTTTGGTGTAATTCCGTTCAGCCGTTCGGGCTGTAGCCGTGTCTATAGGTCCCATAGAAAATGCCATTTAAAACATTTCAAATTCAATTTTCTCAAGAACTACTGGAGGGATTTTCACCAAACATAGCAAAGGCACATGTGCATACCAGGCCCTACCATTTTCCCAAGTTTGGTGTAATTCCATTCAGCCGTTCGGGCTGTAGCCGTGTCTTAAGGTCCCTATGGCAATTAACATGGGGAAAACACGTTTTGGGACCCCCCTTTCGGCCCCCGCTTGACGAATCCCCCCGAAACTTTCAAGGATGGAGCGGAGCGGAGCTGGCCAAAATTCTGGAAAATTACACGCAGATTCCTCAATCGGCGCCAAAGTTATTCCCAATAGAATGTTGAGCGCATATAGATATATAATTTGCTCAAATTTAATTTTCTCAACAACTACTGGAGGGATTTTCACCAAATAAAGAATCGGCACTACTGCATACCTGTCCCTACCATTTTGCCAAGTTTGGTGTAATTCCGTTCAGCCGTTCGGGCTGTAGCCGTGTCTAAAGGTCCCATAGAAAATGCCATTTGAAAAATTTCGAAGTCAATTTTCTCAAAAACTACTGGAGGGATTTACACCAAACATACAAAAGGCACTGCTGCATACCAGTCCCTACCATTTTGCCAAATCTGGTGTAATTCCGTTCAGCCGTTCGAGCTGTAGCCTTGTCAGAATGTCCCTATGGAAATTAACATGGGGAAAACACGTTTTGGGACCCCCCTTTTTTCTCAGCCCCCGCTTGACGAATCTCCCCGAAACTTTCAGGGAAGGAGCGGAGCGCAGCGAGGCAAATTTAAGGACAATTACAGGCAGATCCCTAATCGGCGCCAAAGTTATTCGCAATAGAATGTTCCGAATTTCCTATGGTAACTAGGTCCTAACTATATATACCTGCTGGTATATATAAAAAAACATGCTTTTACCCTTCATGCATTTACAACGAACTTCGTTGTAAATGTATGCGTGGTAAAAGCATATAAAATGTATTGCCATGCGTTATAATGGCATTGCCGAGTCATGGTACTTTCGTAATGAAAGTATGCGGAGTGATGGTATGCGGAAAGAAAGTCACACACACACACACACACACACACACACACACACACCTTGAAACAGCTAAAAAATGTCTGCAGACGTGTTGCGAACTAGAGAGGAGGTGGCAGAGACATTGTTTGTGGATTCCCCGGGGGGATCGGCACTTCCACAACAGAGCGCACAAGTAGAAAGTAATCCTACCATCAGGGATATGTATCGCAAATTGGAAAAATTAATGAAAAAAGAACAATCTTAAGTGGTGGGAGAATAAGTCACTATCTAGATATCTTCAGGTTGGCACAGTACCGAGGGAATTGCGTATAACTCTAGCCCCCAGTTACGACAGGCCGCACCCAGCTATGTTGACTGAGTGGGCAGAAACGAACTTAGAGTCCTCCAGCAAACTCATGGCTATATTAGTAAAATATGCGGAGAGTGACTGCCTGAAGATTCAATCAGAGGTGGAACTGTTGGAAATAGAGATTTCCCAAATGGAAAGAAAGGAAATTGGTGATACAACTTCCAAATTAAGAGCAGACATGATGACAAGATTGAGCAAGGAGGAAGATATCATTGATTACCTTAATGGGCAAATTTTCACTTTTTCTAGGAAATACGATAATGTGAAAGCACAAGTGAGAAAAACACGCCAGGACCCAATTAAGGATGTTCCAACTTCAGCATCATCAACTGAATTAAGCTCTGCAGCTGAAAGCGACCCCGATAGTGATACAACAGGGGCACAACTGATGGGGTTTACAAGGTTTTCCCTGGCACAAGAGGTGAGCGTGTTGTGCCAGGACCGCCGAGATACCCTAAGACCGCGGATTCCAGGACATGGCAAAGTAAACAACAAAGGGCAAACCGCAAGCGCAACCAAAGGCACAAGTGCCATGACAGAAAAATGTTAAACAACGACAAGAAACCGCGAAGGGGACGTTGAAACAAATCAAATCGAGCCCAGGCGAACAATCCAAGCCCTGCTCAATAGTTAATATAACGGATATAAAACTCACAAAAAATTATCTGACGGTCCTAGGCCTAGGGCTTTTGTATTGCCCACCTTGCAATTTTAATTATGCTGATACAAGGATGGACGCATACAGGTTTGTGAGGAAACTCAAGCTGAGCAAATTCTTCCTGCTACAACCCAATAGGAAGAATCGAATAAAACAGCCAAGCAGTCTGTCATTATTAGCTGCAGGAGACTGTACAGCCTTTGATGACATTTGGGCATTACAAAAAGAGTCGGATGTAACGATCAGTATGTCAACAACAGCCTCAATCGAAGATATGGGAATATGTAGAACTCCCTTTAGACCCAGATCTGTTTTTCAACCAGTGATGACCCACGACAACTTAGATATGTATCCGGAGTTAATCACTAAGGATCTTAAAAAACTGTACATTGCCACAAATAAAAAATATGCAACTATCAACAAGAAAAATCAGAATTGCAACAATCTGATCAAGAAGTTGTATGCCCACAAAAACATCATTGTAAGACAAGCCGACAAGGGCGGGAACATTGTTCTATGGCCACGCCAAATGTACATAAGTGAAGCTGAATCACAATTGCAGGATTCCTTATGTTACAAAAAGAGCAACTTTTCCATAATAAGATCAGCATGGCAGGACCAATGTTCCAAACTAATGGCATGGAGGAGTGGCAACCTCATATCCAATGAGGAATTTCAATTTTTAAAAAAAGAGCATTCGGTAGTGCCTACCTTTTACCTAATACTGAAAATTCATAAGAAGATGGAGAGACCACCTGGTCGACCAATTAATTCTGCAATCAACAGCTCAACAAAAAATATCTCGAAATACATAGACTATTTCATGCAGGAATGGGTCAGAAAACTATGCTCTTATGTACAAGATACCACTGACTTTGTTCGCAAATTGAAAAATGTTGTTTGGGATTCTAATTGCCTCTTAATAACATTGGATGTGGCCTCCTTATATACGTCCATAAAACATGTCAATGGGGTAAAAGCAGTTAAGCACTATTTAAATAAAAGGGCTATGAATTTCTCAGCCCACTATAAAATGCTGGTATCTATGATACAGATCTGCTTAGAGCAAAACTTCTTCATATTTAACAACCAGGCATACCAGCAGGTCAGGGGGATAGCTATGGGGGCCTGTTTCTCCCCAAGTTTCGCTTGTTTGCACATGGGACTGTGGGAGGAGCAGGTCCTCCTGGGTCAACATCAAGCCGTAATGCAAAATCATGTACCCCTATATCTTAGATATATAGATGACCTGTTTATGGTTTGGCAAGGAACTAGGGAAGATGCACAGCAATTTGTGGAGGAGTTGAATAATAACAACTTACATTTAGAATTCACAGCACCAATTGATGCCCAATCTATCTGTTTCCTGGACACTGAAGTATATATAGAGAGCACTGGATTGGCCACTAAGCTGCAGAGGAAGCCCACTGCAGGCAACACAATATTACATGCGAGTAGTCAACATCTGCATCACTTAATAAGCAGCATTCCCTTCGGGGAGAAGCTGCGCATTTGGAGAATATGCAGCTCAGATCAGGAATGCCGTAAAGCCCAAGAAGAGAGCAGATTAAGATTCCTGGATAGGGGTTACTCGGAGGAGGTCCTTGAGAAAGCAATATCTCATTCCCGAGGAATATCAAGAGATCAGGCATTAACCCCAAAATCTAGAGTAGTAGTTAATGCGGGGGACAAGACCAGGATTGAGCCTAGAGTCATTTTGACTTTTAACAGACAACATAACGAGATAAGAAAGATTGTCTACAAAAACTGGAATCTGGTGGCAGGAGATCCTGTTATTGGGGGGTTAGTACCAAGAAACCCACAACTAACCTTTAGAAAGTCCCCTTCTATGGCGAACAAATTAGTGAGTAACTGTCAAGAGATCACAGTACCTAGCATGTGGATGGCACTAAGTAAGGGGTTTAAGAAATGCTCTAGTTGCAAAGCATGCAAATATGGTTGCAACAAAACCCACTTTTTGGTCCCAATCAAGGAAACACCGGTACCTATAAATAAGAGACTAACATGCAGGACGGACTATGCAGTGTATGTGCTGCAGTGTCCTATTGGGCTGCAGTATGTAGGGAGCACCCGACTACCCGCCCACAAGCGAATACTGCAGCACATTAGGGCAATCATAGGAAGGGATCAAGCCTACCCGGTTGCTCGCCATTTTGAGAAAACACATGAGAGTGATCCCAAATTCTTGCAGTATTTTTTGATCAATACTGTGCTTCCATTAAAACGTGGAGGAAATCGGGATGCACAGTTACGACTCCTGGAAACAAGATACATACTTGAATTAGATAGTAAGACCCCAGCAGGTCTCAATGCAACAGAAGATCTGTATACCTGCCTGTAATTCCAGGACATGATCAATAAAGTATAAAATGGATAGCAAGTATATGAAGACCCTTACAATGGATATAAAATAAGTAAATCTAGTGATTGTGTGTGATCTGTTGGAAAATAGGAAGAGATAACAACACATGAAATATGTAGGAAGGCAAACCTCTTGTAGCTAAGTAGTTTTTTTTAAATTGCACAAATCTCACTTCAATGTGAATTTTGCACGTAATAGCACTTTAAAGTTTTGCACATGGGGAAAGTATATATAGTGTACAGAATTGATATTATCAAGTTGCTCAATTGTTTACAAAAACCCACTTGGGTAGTATTAGGTTTGAGCCAATGCACGTGGAAGACATAATGAAATATTTATGAAAGTATTTTACAAGATATATTTATTGATATATTTGCACATATTTATTGCCATTATGAATTGGTTTTTAATATGGGACAGCTTTGTGGATTTTAGACACTTGCAGCCACATGCATCAAAGGAAATTGCATTCGCAAATGGTGCGAATCTCAAAATTCGGCCGTTTGCGAATGCAATTCCCATTTTTGGGATGCATTAACATTTTTGTTATTTTCGCAATTTAAGAAATCGCAAAATTGCGATTTCTTAAATTGCGATTGCATTTAAGGAATCTCAAATTAAGATTCCTTAAATGCAATGCATCAAACTTTTAAAATTTGCGAATTTCCAAATAAGGGGAGAAAATTACCATGAAGTTGACCTTTATGGTAATTTGCGAAAACTTTGAAAAATGCACTAAAGTGCATTTTTTAAAGTTCCATTTTACACACACACATGCCCTTGGGGCATGTGAGTGTGTTAAATGTACTCCTAAGCAGATTTCAGGGGTGCAACAGGGTGTCCTTTGAACACCCCTGCACCCTTGAAATTGCATTCTTAATTTGCGAATTTTTAATGGTGAATTGCAAATTAAGAATATCTTTCCATTCATTCTATGGGCCTCTAGGCCCATAGGAATGGATGGGGAAGTATTCCTTAATTGCGATTCTCAATTAGAGAATCGCAATTAAGGAATTTTAAGAAATTGCTATTTTTATAGCGATTTCTTGATGCATTGCAGTTTGCAATTCCTTAATTGCGATTCCTTATTTTTCGCAATTAAGGAATCGCAAAATGCAATATTGATGCATGTGCCTGTGAGTCTTTTATTCAATGATGAAGTATCATCTGCGAATATGTTTTCCATGTCCATGTTTAACTTCAGTGTACAAGGCAAAGAAAGCCCGCCCTTTGTAACTATAAGTACCCTCCCCATAGCTATGCAACATGTCTTGTGATCAAGCCTCTGGAGGGAGGCGAAACGCGTCATGGCGGACATGCTGGTATTTTTATGCACGAGATAAAGCACTGAAATTTTGCACCAAACCTGGGTTTTGCTCATTGTCATTTTCCTGCGGATACATTTGCTGGTTACGCGTGGGCGTGTGGCGAGGAATTCTTTTATATTTATATATGTATATATATATATATATATATATATATATATATATATATATATATATATATATATATATATATATATATATATATATATATATATAATATCCTACTGGCAGTCGCCAATAGGTAGTTATAGTTAGGATCTACTTTCCATAGGAAATCCGCAACATTCTATTGGGAATAACTTTGGCGCCGGTGGACGAATCTTCGCGAATTTCTCAAAGTAGGTGGCCGGCTCCGCTCCGCTCCTTCCCTGAAAATGTGGGGGGTTTCGTCAAGTGGGGGCCGAGATAAAAGGGGGGTCCCAAAACGTGTTTTCTCCATGTTAATTTCCATAGGGCGGCCGAACTCACTTTTAGCCCGAACGGCTGAATGGATTTCCACCAAACTTGGCAAAATTGTAGGGACTGGTAGCCCGATGTGCCTTTGCTATGTCTCAAGATATATGCTCCAGTGGTTTTTACGAAAATTAACTTTGAAAAAATATATATTGGGCTACATTGGGCTATATATATGTTAGAGCCCAAATGTAGCCCAATGTAGCCCAAAGATGGCCACCAGAGACAAAAAAAACAAATGTAGCCCAAATATCAGCCAGATGTAGCCCAACTATAGCCCAATGACAGAATGTCCCAGAGTATTCTAAAGAACAACTAGAGCGCTAACAGTCTTACTTATAAAGTGAGACTTATAGTTAGGAATTAGCATTTAAAAAACCTTTGAAATTCACAGAAAAAACCATAGGTTTCACACCAGTTATAGTTAGGAATTAGCATTTAAAAAATCTAAGAAATTCACTGAAAAAACCATAGGTTTCACACCAGTTATAGTTAGGAATTAGCATTTAAAAAACCTATTAAATTCACTGAAAAAAACCATAGGTTTCACATCAGTTATAGTTACCTGGAAATTTTATTGACATAAAACTATTGAAATTCCCACGTTATAGTTAGTTGGACTCACTATAACTTGCGCGCCTGCAATGCACTGCTGATGATGTCACATATTACATCACTCATGACATGGTCAGTGACATCACTCATGACATCACTGATGACACCATCCTTGTGAGAAAGTGACAGATATCCTTTCAGTGTATTGTAACCCTTGAAACACATATTCAAAAATAGAAACTAACATTTTCAAAAAAATGGAGATACCCATACCAGTTACAACAACCAATTCAGTAATTCCACCATCTATATACACATCCACTCATTCACCAACAGTTCTATATAGTCACTCATACATATTCTCACTCATCATATGTAGTGATACACCTATACATCCTATTACACACCGACAGTCATCCAAAAGTTACTCACACATGCAAATAAACTATTGAACATCCATTTATTTGCATATACAACTATACACACACTACCACCTTACTTCTAAGGAAACTTACACATACTTACTCACTTAAACAATCCCTTATAGAAACACATACTTATTTAAACAGGAACTCTTACAATCTCTCACTCTCTCATATACTCACTTATATACATCAATACTCACATATACTAGATTAAAACATATCTTGTTACTGATAAAGACACTAGTGAGACAGTCATTCACTCACTAACACACACATATACACACTCATCCACCCATACAGTCCTGCACATATGCTGTCTTCAAAACACATACAAACAGTGAGTCAGTCACCAACCCAAGCAGCCACTTATACACAAAGTGAAACACTGATACATATATTACAATATTTAAAAGTTACTCGCTAATATATGTATTCAATAAGATACACTTAATAAGGCAGTTAACCAATCAATTCTTAAAAAAAAAACATCCATTTACACACTTATTTAACCATTTATTTTTCCATCGTCCTTTACAAATACATATATAAAACATATTTATTTTTCAGAAAGACACACATTCACTGGATGGTGTCATCAGTGATGTCATGAGTGATGTCACTGACCATGTCATGAGTGATGTAATATGTGACGTCATCAGCAGTGCATTGCAGGCGCGCAAGTTATAGTGAGTCCAACTAACTATAACCTGGGAATTTCAATGGTTTTATGTCAGTAAAATTTCCAGGTAACTATAACTGATGTGAAACCTATGGTTTTTTCAGTGAATATATGTATGTATATATATATATATATATATATATATATATATACATATATACATATATACATATATATTTACACAGACGCACGCGCATACATATATATACACACACATTCATTCTCTCTCTCTCTCTCTCTCTCTCTCTCTCTCTCCCCCTCTACCTCCTTCTGTGATGCACACTGTAGTGCATGCCTCCACCATACTCTTTTGTGTTGGCCTTCTTTCTGTAGGTGTGTGCCATCACAGAAGTGGTGTGCTGAGCCTGCGAGAGGCCTGAGTTCTGTTACTCTGCGCCCAACCCTCATGGATGAACAGCTTCTCCTCCTATACATTGGGCTGTGAGCCGCGAGGTGCAGCTGCAAGGCTGCGGATTACCACCACGGCTACACAAGGCCTTTGACCTTTAGCACTGGGGATTTGGTCAAGTTAATTCGGCCTTTTATGAATATGTTTTTTTTAAAACAATTTAGAAGCTGAAAATGAACACGTCCAAAGGCATGTGTTCTTTCTAAAGCGATCACCTCTGCCATGATTTGCCTTCTGACTTTTTCCAAGCGTGCCTTTTAAGCCGGTTCCACCGCCTCTTCGCATTACTGCTGGATTGTACATGTTCGTGTGGCTTTCACACATTGATCTATATGAATAAATAAATGGCGATATGATATTTTGCTGCTTGATTTCTCAAGAATACAGTGCACCGTTTTCAGTACAGTGGTGTCAAGTGGTTAAGGTGGAAGGCAGGAAAGTCTTGGTTCAGGTTTTTTTTAATTCAGCTTTTGCATAGCAGCTTTTGCATAGCACAGACAGCTACTCACATTTCAGCATGTTGGGGTTAATTAAACACATTAGGGTGTGTAATGCAACCAAAAGAATACAGTGTATTTGCCTTGTTGCATTGAAATTTGGGGCTGCCCCAAGCTTTGGTTAGATCACTCAAGTGATTGATATTGTTGCTGAAGCCACTGTAACTGGAGACCGTGGCGGAATTTGTTAATTTAATGTTCGTGTAAAATATTCCGGTGTAATATCACATTAAGAGGGGCGTCTGAACCTATTGCCCTGGCTGGCGCTCTGAACTCACCCGAGCTTAGTATTTCGTTCTGGTTTCTCAACAGCACCTATTGATTTTGTCGTGAAAGCCCCGTCCAAGGCCTGTTCCCTGATAACATTTGCTTTCATTTGTATCGACAGAATAAATGGCTTTATTTCACAGTGTGATGTGCCAAGGCTCCTTGCGCAAAACCCATTCAACATGTTACTTTAGCCGGGACATTTTCATTTTTATTAGAAGACTCATTCACGCACCGTGAAAAGGGGGACACGGAGTGACCTATTCTTTGAAGCCACCATGAGCTGTTTACAGGCTGTACTCACAAACCGCCTTGTTTATCCTTAACATTCTGGGTGTAATTTCCCCACAGGCTTTATTGAATGAGTCCAAGTAGTGCCTAGTTAATTAGGAGGAGGATAATGGTATTTCCGAATAATTAGACCTTTGTAAGGCTCATCCGTTATCTTTTCACCCAGTTGTAAAGCATCTTTCCTTTTGGTTTGAGACGCTCTTTTATTCACAATAATGTGTCTGTAACCTGGGCCCAAGAAAACTCCTACTGGATTATAACTCATATACACTGAATGGCAACACTGGCTTTGGCATGTCATGAAGTAGCCTCTTCTTATACTTAGAAAAACGTACTCCCTTTGGCTCCTTGCACCTGTAATGTGGCTTCTGCCTCTGCATGGTCTCTGCCCCTTCCAACCCCCCTGGAGCCCAGCTGTTTGAACACCCCTGCACCTTGTGGAGGTGACGTGGGTGTGGTCGCTGTGCTACACTTGGACTGCTCCATAAAAGTCATCTCTTGAAATTCATGATCCAGCCGAGAGCTCTTCAGTACTTGAGAAGAAATCATGTGTCCGGCCTCCAGCTTTGTTCCAGTGATCATGTCTCATATCTTATGAGAGGGTCATATATCTCTGGTGAGTTGTGGCACCTCTTACTTTTATTTGACAGTAAAGGTGCCTTAGCTCTTCCCTCCATTTTTATTCAGGAGGCCGCGAATAAAGAGAAGACACTGGTAAGCTCTTTGCTTCATTGGTGCGACTCAGTGCTCAATTATGCGGACAAACATTGTAAAAAAGGAACAGCGAGTTTCATCGACTACCATAGCATAACATCTTTTTCTAAAGAGCATGTGTATCCGTGGGCGTCTTGGCTCTGAGTAACAGATGTTTATTGTTAGCCAACACAATGGTACTCATTTTATCGCCCTCAGAAGGATGAAAGGCTGGGTGGAACTGCTGGGATTTTAACCTGGGACTATGAGGTGAGACACAGGCCTCTAGAGTGCAGGCATTATTCCACTAAGTCACCAGACCCGGCTTAGTGTATCTATTTAAAGCTGTGCTGCACTTTGAAGGTGTCATAAGGGGTACGTACATCCAAATACTGTGCCCGGTTCAAAAGGATTTTGTTTGCCTAAGTTCAGTTCAGGTGAGCAGATACCTTCTTTTTCAAAGGTAACACAGTTTTAAAATGCAGATAATCTTTTGCTTTATATTTACATATATTTAAATACATACCAGCTACATTTACATATATGTGACTACCAAAGTGTTTGAAGACTCCTAGCATATGTTGCAACTTTCTAGACTTCCCTGATGTTACTAGTAAATCTGCGAAATATATTGGAAAATTATTCCAAACTTAGATGTAAGCCTTGTGGAATACATTTACATTTTTTGTGAATGTAGCCAATTATGCTTATATCTAGGTAAGTTTGATTTGGTTGTTAAAGTTTCATTAACTACTCACACGTAGCATACACTTCATTTTGCTCTGTCATAATTGCGTTCATTTGTAATAAGGAGTTAATATTGGTGTTTATGGTAGCACATTTGTAATGTTTCTTCTTTCGGGTTGGGTTAGGCTGTTTAGCTACAGTGGAATCTGATGATGTCTCAGAAATGTTCAGTTTTCATTTCAAGAAAATGCACAAATCAGTTAGAGAATAATGAGAATGTGTTAGTAGGCGCGAATAAATTCTGATAGTGCTGCTCCTCCAGATGCTGGCCACACTGTTGCACCTACGTGTCCTGTACTGACATTAGCCCTCTTTTCTCCCAACTCTTCCTGCCTTCAGGACACATGATGTAAGTTACTTTCTACATAATGTTGCTGAAGGTCATAATGTCCAAAACTTGCCTAACACATGGAAGTCTGCAATCCACTTTTTAAAATCTGTCTCTTATTTTTCTGATTGCAGTCTGGGTGTTTCTAGGATCTCTAGTCTGGTGGAGTTTGCGTAGTTTGTATCTAAGATCTAGTTTGTGTGGTACTTGCGTAGTTTGTATCTAGGATCAAGTGAGTGTTAAATTTGTGTAGCTTGCTTTTGTGCAATTGGGTGACATTTCAGCAAAATTACACAAAATGTACTTACATTTTGTGAAATTCAAACCTGTCCTTTAGCAGTATATTTTAGTGCAAAATGGGCCTTGCATCCACTTTTGACACAAGGATGCATTTTGAGCTTAAAAAGTGCAAAGAAATGGCACTGCAAACAGCCGCTTGCCTCTTTTGCTCCTGCGCGTTCTCATGACCACTTGTGGTACATTTTTACTGCTGATGATACGTAATAATTCTGTAAAATGTCATTTCAGTTGGTAATGGTGGGGTCCTGAGGATACGTTTTGATTGGTTGGAGCACTGCAAGGGTGGAAGAGTACGGATGGGACTCCAAGTTGTTTTAGATTTTGCTGATCTTGCTGCTGCGAGGGGTGATGGTTCTGAAGCTTGCGGCAGGTGCGGTTAAGTCCAGGATAGCAACAATTTCTCTGGCACAGCTGGAGAATGTATTATAAGAAAAATAATCTAACTCTCTTAAAGGAATATATGTTACTGACTTATCCGGGTGTAGGGCCTTCAATCGTGTTCCTCTATTTGAGTAAGGATCTCGCTCTAGCTTGACTCCTATATTTTTTAGAATACATGGGTACGGTACTATGTCTGACCTAGCATATCATTCTTAGCATCCCTCCATGCATAGTTCTTTCCTAGGTCTGGGTGAACCGTTAGTAAGACAATTTTAAAACTACAGAAATATTTTTTTAAGGTATGAAGAATGGTGGATCTGTTCCAGTCAGAATTAGGCATAGATAAGAGCCTGCAATATACCAATACTACTGATACTAGAGGTGAAGAAAGTATAGTACCAAGAATAAAGTAAATAGGACCTAATTACCTTTAAATGACTGAATGTCCTTCCAGGTAAACCCTATATGATTGTATGACAGGGCAGGTACAGGAATAATGTAAATCAAAGTGCTGCATGGGATATACTTATTCTTAAAAATGTTGGTATCTCTTTATACTCAATTCAATTCAATTCAAAAAATACTTTATTCGGTTAAAAAGACAAGATAACCATAAAAGTAGCATGTAAGGTGCAATTTACAAGAGGTAGAGTAAGTATTTTTTCTTTAAAATCACAAAAAAAAGAAAAACAACAAAATTAAATCCATATCAGCAGTATTAGATTCATATATACAATAAAAGTGATCAATCCATTTGCATTGATTTACGACATTTAAAAACCAATTTTAAAAATTCTGCAATTGAGGCGACCATAAAAACAGTATCCATTTTCTGGCACTCTGTAAACGCTAGGCGGCATCTGTAAACATTTAGATCTTTGAGAATAGGGATGATAAGTTTCTTTCGGGGAAGGGTATACAATTTACAAAAAAATAAAATATGTATATCCGATTGTTGGGAAACATCATCGCATGGACAAAAACATAAATCCTTCATCCAACAATTCATCACGGGGAATGATAATGTCCTGAAAACTATATTCAATCTAAATCGGGTCAAAAGGTACCGTTCATGATTGGACATATACAGTGAAAGATATGGCTGCAAATTCTCTCCACGTATAATATCCTGGTGGGCAGAAACAGTCTTTTTTCTCGCCTCCTCTATATTTCTCTTTTCCTTGAGGTGGGTCATACACAAATTTTTCAAATCTTTTCTGGATATGTATTCCATTGATTGTGGATCCTCAAAGTATTGGGGGCAATTTATTTTTTCAAGAAAGTCTCTGACATAGCCTATCCATTTGTAATCCCTGATGTTGTCCAATACCATGATGTCCTTTAAAATGGCCCGATTGACAACACATTCTTCATTTGTCCAGACCCTATGCCAAAGAAGAACTGGCTGAATTCTGATAGTGTCAGTGACATAAGATATTCCCAATTCAGCATGGCATATCATTGTTGCAGTACTTTGGGGTACAGACAGGATGTGACATAAAAACTTATTTTCCAGGATTTGGATTGAAGTGATGTTTGAATAACCCCATAATCCTGCCCCGTAGATGGCTACAGATATACAGGTCGCATTATAAACAGTTAAAATCTCTTTTATGGGTTTTTTACCTAATTTTTTCATAAAACATTTTAGGGCCATAATGGTCTTAGAGAATAACAAAGATCTAGCATGAATTGCTGTGGTCCATGAGCCACTTTCATGGAACAATATCCCCAGATAAGGGAAGGTGGGGGTCCTTTCTAAGGGATTGGAGTTTACAAAGATTTGCTTCACATGCTTGTTTGTTCTGGACCCGCAGTACATAGAAAAAGTTTTAGAACAGTTGATTTTCAAATCTAAGTCAAGCATGAAGGTGTTGAAGGCTGTAACCAAACTTTATACTCAAGTAACACACATAGACGCTGAGCAGGTTTAGCAGGGGGACAGGATGATAAATACGTTTAGGAGAGGCTCAGTGGCAGGCATCAGACACTGTGGAAAACAGAGCCCATTGCGTCGTAAAGGCAGGTTGAGAAGCAATGCCCATTTTTGTTAGGTCTCGCCTGTCGATGCGCATGCGCATCGAGCAAGCGAGACTATGGGGGCTTATCCACTCTTTATCCACTGCAAGGAATCGTGGCGATTCCTTGCAGTGCCCGTGACTTTTAAGCTCAATGTGCACGCAGATTCAGTATTCCCATAAGCGTGTATTTTCACTGTAGAGATATTGGTCAGGTCGTCATTTTCGGCTTTCCCCCATTTCAGAGTTGTTAGTGAGAAGTCAATAGTAACCCAATTGTTTGTAAATGAAGGCATTTTACTCCTGATCCACGCTCGCTCCCTGTTTTGGCCAAGGCTTCTGGCTGTGATCCTATTCCACACCCTCTGGCGTTAGCTCGCTATGATATTCGTGTGGTGAAAACCTCACAAACACTCTGTTTTGTACGTGTTGTAAAATGGAGACCACCGTTCTCCAGATACACAAAGGCTAAGGTGGGCTTTCAATGAGGATAATCAACCGAATTGTGGTCAAACTTGTTTAGTGAAAAGGGGTTTTCACGTCGATATCATTAGCAGGCTTGCGGAGTCCATGGTCCAGTAAGTGTAAACATAGTGTACCTATTCATGCCTCTCAGTTCAGTGAGTACTCTACGCTCAGACCTCATATGTTGACCACCTCACTCACCCTCAACCCCTCACCCTCACTCACTCACCCTCAACCCCTCACCCTCAACCCCTCACTCACCCTCACTCTCACTCATCCTCACTCAACCACCCTCAACCTCACTCACCCTCAACCCCTCACCCTCACTCACCCTCAACCCATCACCCTCACTCACTCACCCTCAACCCCTCACCCTCACTCACCCACCCTCAACCCCTCACCCTCACTCACTCACCCTCAACCCCTCACCCTCACTCACTCACCCTCACTCACCCTCAACCCCTCCCCCTCGACCCCTCCCCCTCCACCCCTCACCCTCACTCACCCTCAACCCCTCACCCTCAAACCCTCACTCACCCTCAACCCCTCACCCTCAACCCCTCACTCACCCTCACTCTCACTCATCCTCACTCACCCTCAACCCCTCACCCTCACTCACCCTCACCCTCAACCCCTCACCCTCACTCACTCACCCTCACCCTCACTCACCCTCACCCTCACTCACCCTCAACCCCTCACCCTCACTCACTCACCCTCAACCCCTCACCCTCAACCCCTCACTCACCTCACTCTCACTCACCCTCACTCAGCCTCAACTACTCCCCCTCACCCTCACTCACCCAAAACCCCTCACCCTCACTCACCCTCACTCACCCTCAACACCTCACTCACCCTCACCCTCACCCTCACTCACCCTCAACACCTCACCCTCAACCTCAACCCCTCACCCTCACTCACCCTCACTCACCCTCACTCACCCTCACTCACCCTCACTCACCCTCACTCACCCTCACCCTCACTCACCCTCACTCACCCTCACTCTCACTCACTCTCACTCTCACTCACTCTCACTCACCCTCACTCTCACTCACCCTCAGCCCCTCACTCCCCCTCACTCACACTCACTCACACTCACTCACCCTCACTCACCCTCACTCACCCTCACCCTCACTCACCCTCACCCTCACACAGTGCAATAGTTCTCAGACCATTTCAGTTAGAGCTTTTAGAAATGTTTATGGCTTTTTTTATTTGTAATACTTTCGCATTGGCTACAGGAAACAAAAATGCTAAACATTTACAAAAAAACCCATAAACAATTCTAAAAGCACTAACTCTAATGGTGCGAGACCTATTGCATTTCCAATGCTTGTTCTGTTTTTCTGTCCTGTGGCATTCTTTTGAGGTACCAGGTAGTAGTAATTCTGCATCCGCTGTAAATCCATATTCTCGTGACTCATAATTGTTAGCAGTAGTGTAGGAGTAATTGTGATAATTCAAAGATCGCAAAAGAAGAAACATTGGTATAGATGCATCAAAGGAAAAAAATGGTCACAAACCTTTGCAACCAGTATTTTTGCATTTGGGATGCATCATCCCAAATGCAAGAATCACAATTTAGGAAATCGCAAAATTGCGATTACTTAAATTGCGATTGCATTTAAGAATTGAGATTCCTTAAATGCAATGCATCAAAGTAAAAAAATTAGCGATTTCTCTATTAGGGGGAGCAAATTACCATGAAGTTGAACTTCATGGTAATTTGCAAAAACTTTGAAAAATGCACTAAAGTTTTTATCCCTGGAAAGAGAAGAGAGTGAGTTGAAAAAAACCAAGTGTTAGGGTCAGTCTAATATTGTCTATACCTGACGGCCCAGAAAGCTACTTGAACATGGTGATCCACCCTTACCACAGGTTTATTTTAACTCGTTTTAGTTTTAACTTGATACATTTTAATCTTGGTTTTTATTCTGTATGGAGTACCCCAGAAAAGGTGTTACCATGTTCCTGTGACCATTTCTCCGAACAAAATACTATGCACTTAGTGATGTTCTGTGGGCATTACGTAGAGGCGAGGAGGAAGTTTCTTGTGCCCATCCTAAAGGAGGCTGGATTTATTCAAGTTAAACCTGCTCTTATTTATTTACAGCTTCTGCAGACTCCTAGGATTATGTTCTATGTGGCTAGCTTCCTAGTGAGTGCTATTAGGAGCAGGAACATTAGGTTGAAAAATAATAATCCCCCTTCAATAGCATGAACTGAGTATTATAAAAGCCACTTTGTGACTATAATAGGACCTGTAACAGGGATATATCTGGTTTTAGATATGTCTTATTCTGGGGCTCTTAGTATCTCGCATGTTGCACTATATGTATGACTTTTTGTATGACTTTTTATCTCTTTTTTATGTATCTCACCTGTTTTTTTAAACTATGTATTTATTGTATATGTATTTTAAATAACCTGTACTTTGCCATTGTCTTTATATGATATTAAGTTATCGCAATAAAGTATTTTGACTGACTGACTGACTGACACTAAAGTGCATTTTTCAAAGTTGCATTTTACATGTGTGCAAGATGTTCTCATATGCAGATTTCAGGGGTGCAACAGGGTGTCCTTTTAACACCCTGGCACCCTTGAAATTGCATTCTCCATTTGCGGTTCTCTAATTGAGAATTGCAAATTGAGAATGTCTTCCTATTCATTTCTATGGGCCTCTGGCCCATAGGAATGAATAGGGAGGTATTCCTTAATTGTGACTCGCAATTTGCGAGTCGCAATTAAGGAATGTTTAGAAATCGCTAGTATTTTTGCGATTTTAACATGCATAGCCTTTTGCTATTCCTTATTAGCGAATCCTTATTTTTCGCTAATAAGGAATCGCAAATGGCATTGTTGATGCATCTATACCATAGTCTGTTTTACTATGTCTGCGACAAGAATACCTGAAGAGCAGTGGAAAAACAGTAGAGGTACCATAGATTATTTTACATTTTCTCCAAAAGAGGTCGGGCATAGTGCAAGCTTTCCAAAGTGGAAATTCACTTACCCGTCAAGCCCCTTTAACCATGCCCTAAGAATTCATGCATGTGTGAAAACTGGGATGGGTTGGCACGGTACACCCAAAAAAACTCACCAGGAAGTAAACATTGTTCAAGAAGCACACACCTTTCAGTGACGAAATGTAATATGAACGTGGAGGTATTGTTGAAAGTGTCTCGCATCAAAGGTTTCCATGATCGGAGTAAAAAAAATACAGTCCAATTAAAGCTATTTCTAGGAATTACATTTTTGGCAGTCAATCAATCCGAGTTCAAGCATAGTTGTGCGCCCTTCCTGGAAGATGTCCTTGAATCAGGGCGAAAGGGCACACTGTTTCAATTCCTAAACCAACTCTCATTTAATCAAACACTGATTATTTGTTTCCTGCATCTCTAGCACAGTTTATTTGCAGTTTTTAATTCTTAAAGTGTTAAAACTAAGTGAAATGTTTTGCTTTTTCTGGTTCCAGCCCAATAACGGTAGCATGACTTCATAGCACACAGACAATTATATCAAATAATCACAGGATACGATACAAGATTGTGTACATCAGTTGGGGGTATTAATTGCACCATTATATTGAATTTCACTTGTTTAGTCACATAACCTTTTATAAATATTAAATAATGTAAACCTTCTGAAAATTGTTTACATCGTGACTTTCTGGGCACAAATGCATCGTGCTTTTTGCAAATTTTTTTATTTTGGGAAAGTATCCACAACTAGGGGTTTGCGACATTTGTGTAATTTGATTTCACATAATTATGTAACATTTTGCTGAAATTATTGGTAAAAACATGACTTTTCTGGACTGGGAAAAAGTGTTCCCACAAGATAGCGAATTGAAAGGAAAAAGAGTGCTGACTGCACAGAGGAGAATAGTTACTATATGTGATGTGCGCTGGTGTTTTGTTTATGTTGTATGCACAATACAAAACGCCGAACCGTTTTGCTTGGCTCTATTCATCACTTTCGAGCGCTGTATTTGTATTGCTATTGTCGCTGCAGCATTGCCCTGGATCGGATCCCTACTACGATGCAGCTGCCTGCGAGCAGTCATGCTGTGCTGTGGAGGCGTTCAGACTCCATCAACAGAGATGTTGAGAACATGCTTTCTCCACAGTCTTGCTCTCTTCTTCTGGACTCCACTTTCTGAGTCTATCTACATCAGCGGAGGTCGCTCAACCATGGTGCCTCAGTATACACTGCCCATGGACATTCCAAGGCTCAACTTCAACTAGATGGTCTGTGCACCGTTGACCATCTGCATGGGAGGCAGCAGCACTCAGTATGCGTCCTACCCTCTGTGAACCCCAGGACTGGTGACAGACCCAGGGTTAAAAGTATATGTCAAAGGCTAACACTTTGCAAACAATCCTATAACCTGCACAATTTATCTGTTGGTTAGCTACAAGTACATTCATCCCTGTGTAACCAATTGTATGGAAGTCTGTGATAAGCAGTGCAAGATGTATCTGGTCGTAAGTCTAAAGAGTTCTTTTTAGTGAAACTTATTGTTTGTGATTCTAGCACCAGCACTAAGAATGCATTCTCCACTCTCAAGAATGGACCTACACTTCTCTTGAGTGATTAGTGCTATTGGCAGCACTACCTGAAGATCCCATTCGTGCACTGCTTCTCGAGTGCCAAATACCCCCTTGTCGCTTACAGGTTGTTGGTACAACTGCACTTTGTATACACATTTTTGAGACCCCTACATTGTTAAAGGCAGAACTTCAAGTCCTAGAATGCAACTGCTTTAGGTTCAGAATTACAGCAGCTGTTGCAGGTGTTACACAGGACATAATGGTACTCTTAATGACTTCATCTATGCTCTTTACACTGGGGCTGTAGCCCGCAGTAACGGTGTCTCCAGTCGTCTCGGAACCTGTTACCGATATTGCTTTCAGTTAGGTGTAGCTTTCTATCGGAGTAGCTAGTCAGTCCACTAAAGAGGGCCATGTGATGTCTGTGCAATACTGCCTCCCTTTGTTGGTTTGGATGCACTTGTGTATTCTGGGTATAGAGGGTGCGGCTGCAATTTCTGCTTCCTCAAAGTGACAACCACTGTACCTTTGGGTATTTGGACAAAATATCGGGCCACTTGTACAAACGTTTTTAATTGCGACTTCCTAATTGAGATTGCATACAGATCACAATTTGGAAATTTCAATTTCAAATGTATGAAACTCTTTAGAGCTTCATTTGCGAATCCCAGTGGATCGCAACTATAGCTACCTCCATTAATATTCACAATTTGTGACCCACTGGAAATTGCTAAAAACACAGGGATGGTGGCTTGCTGGGGACTGCAGACCACCATGTCTGCTTTAACTATAGCCGCCACGCTTATTTAATAATTTAATTTATGACACGGTCCACTTTCACTTTAGCAGCTATGCTTATTTTTTTTTATTTACAGCGTGATCACTTTCACTTTATGGGATAGAACAAGATAGGTAAAATAAATGTATATATATGTAATTGTAAAGCTTCGATTACTATTGTAGATATTGTGTACCCTTGTCCTGAGGAAGCCGGAAGAAATTGACGGCTGAAACACGACCGCATCGATAGATATATGAGGAGTCCAATTATCTTTGAATTTGGTTTTACACTACAGGTGCACATAATTAAATGAGAGAGAGGTGTAGTACCTCTTGTTCGAAGGGGACTACCTCTGAATGTACCACTCGGATTGATGAGTGTACATGAGTATACGTAATAATTAGGGTATTGTATATGTTGCATATATAGTGTATATGTACTTTTGTATGTTAGGTTGTGAAAATGATTTATGTTTGATTAGTTTTTATTTGTTTATTCTTTATATATATTTTGTTGTTTCATTCAAGTGTAATCAATAGCTGTGCCAGAGTCCTGCCGCATGATATGTGTATCTAACAAAATTATGAATATGTATAATCATAAAAAATATTGAGAACATCAGGGTAATTGATGGTGCCTTGGACGTAAATAAAAGAATGATTGATCCCTCGACACTCCTTCTTTTTGCACATCTTGTAGATGTTTTATGCCCATGTATAGGAGGGTCATTTGGGCATACCCGCCTGGTTGTATTGTGGTCACTTTCACTTTAGTGGCTGCGCTATAAAAGCTTTCTTTGTTCATTTTTACACTTTGTGTAAAAACGCCCCATACGCACTTTCACTTTAATGTTGGCTGCACTCCTTTCTTTAGACGTTGCTCACTGTAACCGGATTACGGTAAGCTGCATCTTAAGAATGGGGCACAGCCACCATTAAAGTGGTCTCGCATTTGCGAGAGTTTGAGCTATTAGCATTAGAAATGAGAATTCCTTTTATATATGTGTTGCTTTGAAAATAAACACAAATAAAAGGCATTATCGTTTACAATGCCAATAGCTTAAAATCGCGCAATTGCGAGACCTATGCATTGAATATGCTTGTTTAAGAGTAGGCAGTAGTCTGTGGGACATAACCTTGTGATTCAGTATTAGGGAGGGATGTTCTTAACACGCCCCTTCCTAATATCGAATCGCAAAACCCAAGTTGTGATTAGGTTACAAGTTACTGAATCGCAGCTGAGGCTTTATACATCCCGAAATGCATTTTTCCTGTCGCAAATAGCCTGATTCTGTGAATTGGGCCATTGGCGAAAGGAACATTGTTTTGTACATGTAGCTACTAGACTTGTAGATATCGGGAGACAGAAATATCGGAAACAAATATTGTGATACAAAAATACTGTGATGCAGAAATATCTTTGTCAGGAATATTGATTTTTTTTCCAGGTAAATAATATTGTTGTTAATATCGTTTTTAATAATAAAGTTAATAACAAGTTTTCTTTTTTAATTACCTTAATGTGTTTTAGTTAATTTTTTTTGTTTTTTTGTTTTTGGAAGACCTTTATCATGCACAATTTCGTCATCATACAGTTTACATTTCGTGGCGCTCAGAGGCCAGCCGGGCAAATAATCATCAAGCAAAGTCTTATGTGGATGACACAGCCATTTAGCCGGCAACCCGGGGGTCCGGCGGCGAAACGTATGAACATGCATGTGCAATTATCTGGTATTCTGTTTTATAAATGACAGGTCTATATTTTGTCTTTTATTATCAACAAGAACAGTGCAGGTTTAATCCAGCATTAGTGTCATTGTAGTCAACGCACAAGTCCCCACTGAAGACCTGGAAATCCGCTGCGGTCAGTTAATGGTGGGGGAGTTGTCGATAGGCAGTGCACCAGAAGTGTGTACGTAATGCTTACGTGGGTGTGGTAAAATGTGTAGTGGTATAGCTCACCGAGGCATAGACGCAAGCGGTTGTGTTCGGCGGAGCTTGTCTACAGCCGTTGTGTGTGGAGGCCCGGATATCAGGCAGCGTGTTGCATATGCATCCCTCCAGTGTAGTGATTGGGAGGTTGCAGAAAAGAATAACCGGGGCGGTGGTCGGTGTACGGCGTATCATGGCCTTGGCTAGTGTGCGTGTGATTTCAGTGCGAGTCCGCACCTGTCTGTGGTCAGCTAGCGCTGTCGCGTCTCAGCAGTCGGTAAGTGGCATGTGTTCAGTAGGGCATCGCTTCGTGCTAGCGATTTAATGCGTCCGTTGTCTTCGTCTGCGACGAAAGAGGGGGCCTGGTCGGGTAGCATGACCAGTGAACTAACTGTTCCCTATGCCTATGCAATGGTGGGAAAAACCTGTGGATGGGAAGGTATGTGAGGTCGGGGGGGGGGTGGAAGGGGGATGGAGATAAGCGTGGTTTCCTGTGGGGAGCAGCGGGTGCGAGGCGAGGTACAGAGGGGTAGTCTGCAGTGTAAAGGGGGGAAGTGGGGGGGGGGGCGGTCAGTGTGAGCGTAGGCAGGCCGAGGCGAGGGTAGGGGTAGGCGCGCGGCGTGGAGTGAGTGTCAGGTGTATGGCGGAGAGGTGTAGATGTCAGTATCTGCGAGGGTAGGGCCTAAGGCTAAGGGAGGCAAGGAGGATGGGGGAGAGGGATACAGTGCAGTGGTCACCATGAGGGTTGGTAGATGTCATAGTGGTGACGGGGCCTGGCACCTCAAGTTATCCCCTGTTTTAATGTGTTTTAGTTCATATATGAATTTTATGTGGTATTATTGTTTGAATAATTGTTAATAATATTTTTGACTATAATTTGTAATTTAATTTAATAGATCATTTTTAATTTATTTGCTAATAGTACTTTATAGTGTTGTAGCAGGTTGCTAGGTGTGTAGGGGTATAGAGTGGCTTGTTAAGTAATTAATAATTTATGAATTTGGTATTAGGGTGGAAAGTTAATGTAGTAATTGACTAACAATGATGAATTTATTATTTAATTGATTATTAATTATGTAAATTTTGTAATAACTTTGTTCGATGGCATTTGTTGCTAAGTACACATGCTCTGCATTCTCCGCTATCTAATATTGGATCAGAAGTTGTGCATGTTGGTTTTCTTCAAAGAAGTTTTTCGAGCCACATGTTCGAGTCACTCCTTCTTTCAGTGGTAATGCGCATGGGCATCAACTCCATTGTTAGATTGTTTTCTCTCCACCTTCGAGTTAGGACGTGTGTGCCTCCACTTCTTGTTTTAACTCCTTTTCAGTTAGATATTCTTCGGGTTTTATCTCCTTCAACGGTATTGTTATTGTTTTTGCTTTCTATGTCTGCGCTTCCTCTGAAAACTTCACCGGTTCGACTCCTTTTGACCGAAGCCCCTTGGGGGCACCACCCTTCAGGCCCTACCTTTGACTTTGTTACCGGTTTTCCTGAAAATGCTACACTGGTAATGGAACGCACATCTTTTCGGTTTGTCTGTGTTGCCACATGAAGTAACTGCACACATACCAACATTTGATTTGATGCAAATCATTCAGGCCGAAGAAAACACTTTCGGACTGCAGGGCTCACCATCTCGAGCTGTCTCACAGATGACACTTCGACATTTTCAATGAGGAGCACGGCCAGGAACAACCACCTGCCGAAGAAGAGGAAGCCCGCTCTCTCGATGAAAGCTTTGGCTCTGACCTCGAGGGAGATTTGGAAAGGCAGGAACTTCCATCTGCTCAACCCATGAGTACTGCAGCCCCTACCCCTCCCCTTCAAACCAAGCCGACCAAAAGACCGTCAGCTTCTATGGTCGCAGACTCTGAGGTCCATGGTCCACCACTGCCATGTCATGGTCAGATCTGGAAAACCGTTTTGGACGCCTCACCACCAGGTCCGGAGCCGAAAGTACATGCCAAGTCGTCCTTTGGTACTGGCCCAACAGTTTACTTTTACCACCTCAACGCTGACAGTGCATCACTCATCAAAGTCCAAAGCTTCAGACCAGAAAAGTGCAAAGTTTTCCTTGGCCTCTACTTCGCCTATAGAACCCATTTTGGTAAAACTGGACATTCAGCAAAAGAAAATCCACATACAGGTGGGGCCTGGCTGCATACTTGCAAAGCCTTCTTCTCCACCACCACTCAAGAGGAAGCTGACTTTTGAAGAAGCATTGGAAGGGCTCCTTCCTCCTCGGAAAAAAACTATGGACAAGGCCACCAGCCCTGCCTTTCTTCCACGTCCTACCACGCTGGCACCACCTTCAACTCCACCTTCACCATTACTTCATTCTCCTCCACAACTATCTTCCCCTCAAGCTCCCATAAACATGTCACCTCAGCATCACCACTTTTAGACATTGGTGGATACAGGGGCCACAAGGGAACGATCCAAGGGACATTAAGGGCACAGATCCCCCTATAAACAATGATCCAGACTTTACCCTGCTCGCCCTTCCGCAACCCGTGAGCTCGCAACCTGTTATCAAGAGGTCTTATGCTAGAGTAGCAGCCTTCCGTAATGTGGAATTACACAGGAATCTATTGGACGATGATTTCCTTTTTGACACTCTATCCACCATAAACAGGGCCACAAAATATCTGTCCATGTTAAACGGTATGCTGTTACATACTGAAGACATTGTTAAGGACTCCATTAGGCATAGAGTCATAACACCTAGAGTGAACCAAAAATATAAGCCTGTGCCATCTGATCCTTTCTTCACCATAGGCCAGCTGCCATCCGACTCTCTAGTTGCCATTACAGCACAAAAAAGAGCCAACTCCCAAGCCACTGGACACTCACCACCTCCAGAAAAAGAGAGCAAGTGGACAGATGCAGGGAAAAGTGGATAGATGCCGCAGATGCTGTGGCACGGGGAATCCACACCAGTATCCGCCCTTAGATGTCATGCCTGGCTCAGGATCTCTGGATTCGAACCTGAAGTTTAAAAGGCTGTCTTGTACGGTCCCAAGGTAGACTCTACCTTAGAGAACATTAGAAAAGATACAGGGACCTCTAAGGCCATAGGAGTGTTACAAACACTTGTTGCCCGGGGGATTTTTAGTCTACCAACCTACATTGGGACCTGCAAGTCTACCTCTTCAGATGCTTCCACCTCATGGCAAAAACATTCCCAGGGTTCCCATACCAAGAGCTACTACTGTAGCTCATTTAGAGTCAAGAACACCAAGGGTAGAGGTAAATGTGCCTCCCCCCGCAGAGCCACACCCTCTGCCAAGCAGTGACTATCCTATTGTATCCCCTGATCATACAACAGCTGTTGGCGGCAGACTGCAGCATTTCCTTCCAACTTGGCATTCCATCACCATGGACCATTGGTTATTGGCCCTTATCCAACATGGGTATTGTCCAGAGCTCATTGCCACATCGTCTAATATTCCCCCTTGTGGTCACAGGTTACCGCAAGAACATCTAACACTACTCAAGCAAGAATTTCAAGCTCTACTCCTCAAAGGAGCTTTAGAACCTATTTCATTTCAACGTCCGGCTCAGGAATATACTTTCTATACTTCCTAATCTTCAAAAAGGACGGGTCTTTAAGGCCAGTCTTAGATTTCAGTCCATTATACAAATGCATCCTATCAGAGCACTTCCACATGGTCACCTTACAGGATGTCATTCCACTTCTGCAACAGGGCGACTTTATAGCAACACTAGACTTAAAGGACGCCTACTTTCATATACCAATATTGCCAGCTCTTTGCAAATACTTCGTTTGTCATTGCAGGTAAACATTACCAATTCAAAGTTCTTCCATTTGCTGTAACCACTGCACCTTGAGTGCTCACCAAATGCCTAGCAGTCTTAGCAGCTCACCTATGCAGACAAAATATTCACATATTCCCTTACCTGGACCACTGGCTTATCAATGCCAGCACTCAACATCAGTGCCAATAACACACTCGGGTGACAATAAATCTTCTCCACACTTTAGGGTTTACTATCATCATTCCCAAGTCTCACCTGCAACCATTACAAGTTCAGCCATACTTGGGGGCAATCCTGAGCACACAAATAGGATTAGCCTACCCAATCCTGCAAGAATTCAAAACTTTCAGGCAATATTTCCCCAGTTTCAAACAAACCCAACAACTCACAGTGAGAAGGGTTATGCATCAGCTAGGGATGATGGCTTCCTGTATTGCCTTAGTTCCCTGCGTGAGATTACAAATGTGTCCATTACAGGTATGTCTTGTCGGTGGTCTAAGTAACAGGGTCAGTTGACAGATCTAGTGTTGATAGACCTCCACACTCATTCTCTGCAATGGTGGACCACCACCAATCTGTTGGAAAGGATGCCTTCTCAACCCTTTTCCTCACATCACTCTCACGACAGACGCATCACAGACAGAATGGTGTGCTCACCTTCAAGCCCTCACAGTGCAGGGCCCCAGTCTCTCCACATCAACTACCTAGAGATTCAAGCTGTCCACCTAGCATGGAAAGTATTCATACCTCACCTGACTCACAAGGTTGTCCTAGTCTGGACAGACAATATGACAGCCATGTAATACCTACAAAAACAAGGGGGGACACAGTCTCCTCAACTCTCACAGCTGTCGGAGACCATCTGGAACTGAGCTCCACATCCTCACATTCACCATATACCTTCCTGGAATAGAAAACAACTTTGCAGAACTGCTCAGCAGAATGCAGCAACATGTCCACAAATGGAAATTCCACCCAGAGATCCTCCTACCCCACTCCAAAAGTGGGAGTTTCATCAAATAGACCTTTTTTGCCGAAGCAGAAAACGCAAAATACCCAAACTTCACCTCCAGGTTCACAAACCCACTGTCCAATGTAAAGGCATTATGCATCAGTTGGTCAGGGATATTTGCCTAAGCTTTTACGCCTCTCCCTCTACTTCCATTTCTGGTTCAGAAGCTCAGGCAGACTTCTCTAACAATAATCTGAGTAATTCACACCTGTGCTCATAAGCCTTGGTTCACAACATTACAAGACTTCTCTGTAGTCCCACACCAGAAGCTCCTCAACAGACCGGACCTTCTCGCTCAACCTCACGGGCAAATCAGACATCCAGATAATAAAACTATCAATCTAGCAGTGTGGCTCTTGAGGTCACAGGGTTTGGTTATCTTAACCTCACAAGAGAATGTATGGACATTAAGGAAGCATGTAGACATTTCACTAGAGCGTGTTGAGCAGCAAAATGGAAATGTTTTGTGTGCTACTGCCATGCAAAACGAATTGACCCTTTCAGAGCCACAATGCAAAATATTATCTGCTTACTACACTTGCAAAACTCTGGTTTAGCTTTCACTTCTGTACGTACATATACAGCTGGCTGTTATGGCTGCCTATATACAAAGTAGACAGCACCTTTCTCTCTTCAGAATTCCAGTCATCAAAGCCTACATGAAAGGACTTAAACACGTTACTCCACCGAGGATCCCTCCTGCACCCTCATGGAACCTTAATGTATTACTCACAAGACTCATGGGTCGCCCCAATTGAACCCCATACACTCATGCCCTCTTCAAATCCTATCTTGGAAGTTGACATTTTTTGTCTCTTTAACTTCACTTAGATATGTTGGTGAGCTCCCGGCTCTAACCTTAGTAGAATTGTTCTTTCAAATCCACAAGGACAAGGTGCTTCTCTGCATGAACCCTAAAATCCTACCTAAGGTAGTCTCTCAATTTCACCTCAACCAATCCATGTAATTGCCCGTTTTTCCCCTCAACCTGATTCTGTTGTGGAAAGCTCTTCATACATTAAATGTCAAGAGTGCGTGTGTTCTACATTAATAGAACTAAAACTTTCAGAAAGTCTAAGCAACTTTTTGTCGCCGTTTCACAACCACACAAAGGCAACCCTACATCCAAATCAGGCATAGCCAGAGGAATAGTATAATGCATTCACTTGCTATGCTAAGGCCAAAAGACCTTTACCTGCTCCTCCAGAGAATACTCTACTCGTAAAAAGGGAGCAACCATGGCCTTTCTAGGAAATATTACCATAGATGACATATGTAAGGCAGCTATGTGGTCCACACCATCACCATACACTTTAACTAAACATTATTGTACAGATGTTCTAGCATGCCATTGTAGGACATGCAGCACTACGTGACCCTTTTTCTAACTACTGCAACACTCATAGGTTAGCTACCATTTCTAAGGAGGGACTGTTTTACAGTATATAGGAGGAGTCTCTTGATCTCATGACTCATAGACTTCTTCAAAGCAAAACAATTTGCAGAACTCCGGATCCAACAGTAGATAGCAGGAGTATGCAGAGCATGTGAATCTACAGCACTACATGCCACGAACACATTTTTACAGGGTAAGTAACATATTCCATTTTAGTTATATTGCGGATGTGGGGTGTTGGGCTTATAGGGATTTAGGGTGGAAAGTTAATTATTAATTAATTTGCAATCAATTATTTAATTGATAATGATGTACATTATGCAATATTGATTTATTTTAGTTATATTTTATTTGCGGTTTGCTAAGTTTGTAGGGGTATAGTGTGGAAAGTGATTTATGTAATAAATACCAATGTTTTTTAATTGATAATTATTTATTAAATTGTTTAATCACTTATTGTTTTTTTAATATATACATATATATATATTTGGGATTCATTAATGTTCATATTTAGAGTTTTATATTCTGAATGAATAAGGTTATTTAAATATGTAATGTGTTTGAAGTAAAGTACTTTCCCTACTGTTGCTTAGACTGGAGCGAGAATTGTAATGTAATGTAATGTAATGATGTCTTGTAAAGTGCATGTATCACCCCGCCATGGGGTATCTCAGCACTGTGGACCGCTGGGGAACCCGTCCTGGCTTTCCCTGTGAGATGGTCCCTGCTGGGTGTCTCCAAGGTGCAGGGATGTGGAATTCCTATAGCCCGACACCCAGGACATATTGTTTGGGGTCAAGGGCAACAAGTTTTAATGTGTATTTTGTCCTTGGGACAAGTAGGCCCAACCCCCTACAGCACAAACCCTTTGGCTGCCAGTTTGCACAAACCCTTTGGCTGCCAGTTTGCAGCAGCACATTAAGGGCCAGGGAAGGCCACTGCCTGAAGTTATTATTTGTGTGCCTATGTTAGTGCTGTTCAAACTTGTATTTATGGTTCGTTAATTGAAAGCCTTAATTATTAGGGTGAGCGCTCTAAGTAAATGTAAGTTCTGATCGCACTACTGACAGTGGTTACCGTATAAAAATGTGTACTCACGGTTTCAAAGTTTAGCAATATGAGGCTATGCATAATGCTCCCAGAATGCTCTCTGATTAGATGCATATATTTGCAGAAGCTTGAGAGCAAGATTAATGACTCTTTGCTTTCAATATAAAATGTTCCTAAAAATGAAAGTAGGAAAAACAAGCATTGGAAATGCAATAGGTCTCGCACCATTAGAGTTAGTGCTTTTAGAATTGTTTATGGGTTTTTTTTGTAAATGTTTAGCATTTTTGTTTCCTGTAGCCAATGCTAAAGTATTACAAATAAAAAAAGCCATAAACATTTCTAAAAGCTCTAACTGAAATGGTCTGAGAACTATTGCACTGTGTGAGGGTGAGGGTGAGTGAGGGTGAGTGAGGGTGAGTGAGGGTGAGTGAGGGTGAGTGAGGGTGAGGGTGAGTGAGGGTGAGGGTGAGTGAGGGTGAGTGAGGGTGAGGGGTTGAGGGTGAGTGAGAGTGTGGGTGAGTGAGGGTGAGTGAGTGAGGGTGAGTGAGGGAACATTCTTGGCGCTATAGCTAGCTAATTTTTTATTCCCAGATTGCAGCCAGCGTCCACTAAGGAATTCAAATTTAAGTCACAGCCAAGGTCATGAGAAAATATGCGAACATATCATCAGGAGGATGGATAGTGTGCAAAGTACAGATATGTCCGTGCAGCCCTTCGAGAGGCTTGATGGAAATATCAGGAAGCAGCCTGGTGAGGTAGGGTTACGTACTCATGAGAGCATAGGGTCAAAGGAGACAGGGAAGCAAGTGCAAGGAGCCAGGGTGCGGGGTGGGGGGCGTGGGGGGGCAGACCTCACCGTGGGAAAAGTGTGTCCCAGGAAGAGTGACAGAGGCATGGCTCAGCAGTGTTAAAATATTATCAGGGTCTTACCGTGGGAAGTAGGAACAAGGCGCAACTCCAATGCAGCGGCAGAGACGTAAACGGATTCTAAAATAAAGGGTATAGGCTAGGTAAGTCAAAATAGTTAAACAATCGCCTGAATGAGAAATAGAACATGACAGGTATATAGCAGGCGTTACCTGTATTAAAAATGTTCTGAGGTGGAAGGTGCGTCTGGGCACGGGCCGCACGGGATGCCGACAGCAGCCAGGAACGGCCAGAGGCGAAAACAAGGGTGAGTTGTGGCAAGCGAGCTGGGACGGAAACAGGTCACGTTGGCAGTAACGGAAACGGTATTTCCACAGGAGTCACACGCAGTCTGAGGTGGGGCCGAGAAACAGTTTCCGTGGAACGGCCTGTCGGGAGCCAAGCTACTTCTGGTATGTCAATAACGTATAGTGAGCACACCGACGATCGAGCTCAGGCAACAGCGGCCGCCATGTTGAAATACGTCAAAGGAAAAGATGGCGCCCTCCGAGAGACCTCTGTAAAGGTTGAAAAGTGCCGCCATGTTGAGATGATGCTATGTACCTGGAGTAATGCCCTTAGCACGAGGTGTCAGACACTTCACCACAGAAAGGCAACAACGCAAAAGAAGTAAAAAGTAAAATAATGAAATAACGTACAAAAATAAAATAAAAGGTTATGCATAGGGTGGCAAAGAAGGCTCATAACGAGTGATGAGATAACTTGAATTAAATCCAGCTACCGAGGAGAAGGGAACACAAGAGTCTTGGACAAAGGTCAAAGAAAGCATAGGGTCCTCACCCAAAGGTATACTGAGAAGAAGGGTGCAGCCATGTCTGGACAAAGTTAAAAAAAGTATAGAGTGCTCACCAGATGGGCAGGGGAGGGGGCGGAGCGGGGAGAGGGAACAGACGAAGGGAAGACAGATAAGGGGAGGGGGGAGGAGAAATGCGACACGGCGGGCAGGGGAGGGGGGAGGAGAAGTGCGGATGAGGGAACTGATGTGCACGCGCTTTTAAGCTCAATGCGCATGCGCATTGAGCTTAAAAGTCACGGGCACTGCAAGGAATCGCCACGATTCCTTGCAAGTTGGACAAAGAGTGGATAAGCCCCCATAGTCTCGCTTGCTCGATGCGCATGCGCATCGACAGGCGAGACCTAAAAAAGCATTTTGCTAATCTACTCTTAAATTTCAGGTACCGTTTCTTTGCAACATCATTTAGTAAAATGTGTTGATGCATTCTAGTACTCCGCAAACTTGTTCATATTGTAAAATCAGTGTAACTAGTTTCAATAAGATTATGAGAAACATAAAAATAAACAAGCATTGGCAAAGCCAGTGGGTCTGAAATTCGTGATCAGCTTTTTAGTTTTGCCAATACGTGACTTGTTTTGGCATGGTTTTTGTAAAGCCGCCTTGATTTGAGTTCTGCCAGGCCCTCACCATTATAACAAACATTGGCAAAAGCAGAGAAAAAAAATTGGTCTAAAACAAAAAAGCACACTCTGCCACATTAGTTACTGCCACTGAACAAAATTACTTTGTGTGCCAATATACTCCTTGTGAAAGAGCCTAATGCCGTCACTCACAGTCTATCCAGCCGATACAGAGAGAGGAAGATAGATTTTTAACAAACACAAAAGGTTGTGGTTATCGCCAGACCAAACTAGGGGCCCTATTATTAAAGAAAGTCTCAAAAGTGCACCCTTGGTATATGTCCTTGCATTAAGTGAAGCTGTATGGCTTTCGTGAATTTACAAGAATTTATAGAAGTAGGGCAAGAAATGTACTCCTGGAAAATATTTGTGAACTGCAGTTTATCATGAGCAAATATGCATGTGTAGATTTGCTCATGCGAAAACTCGAGTGTTTGCAAGGTCATTTTCCCATCAACCACTTTTTTCCCAACTCTGGAAGAAGGTTTATGTCTGCCATTGTCAGGGGTAAATTTCCAACATTTCTCAGTATGGGAAAAGATTAGAAAAGAGTTGTTGAAACCCCTTAAAACATGCAAGCTTGTAGATTTGCACAGACTTTAAGGGCATTAAAACCCTGGAACTATTGCTTACCACTACCTTCAGTCCCAGTATGTAGATCTGCAGAAACGTGGCAACATAAAGGGATTGCTAGTATTCAAAAAGTACTATGGTATGAGCCCTGGCATTATCAGAGAGGCTATTTTAGAGCTCTTATATAATGAGGTTGCCGCCATAATGTGTTGCCGAACCAAATGGCACCAAAGGGACAAGTGGATTTTGTTACAGGACAAGTAGATTTATGAAGCAACTTGCCCCATGGACAAGTAGATATTTTAATGAATTCCACACCCCTGAAAGTGAAACCAGGCATCCCCAGCGTATGTGGTGGGCCGTTGTGGAGATGAGGCAAGCTAATGCCCAGAGTTGCCGAGTGTGATCCCTGGTTATAGTAGGCACCGAGGCAAGAATTATCGAGTCCGCTGACCCTGGTCGACGACCCTGCCGCGTCGGGAATTGAACCCTGGTCCCGGGCCGTCCTCTGCTTCCGGGTCTGCCGCCTCTAACCAGTGAGTCACACCACTCCAATAGTAAACGTAACCTCTCCAACCTCTAACGCTTTTCCAACTGTTGCACAGACTGGAGTGGGAATAGTAGATCTTACCCCTCTAAAGTCAAACTCGTCCCTACTATTGTGTTTTGAGTGGGAATAGTAAATCTAACCCTTCTGAAAGACTATACTTTACCTTCTTTTACTTAAACTGGAGTGGGAATGATATATCTATTATTCCCAAACTCCAATGCTTTTCCTAACATTGTTTAAATATATCTATTATTAGTTGTTTATTTTTTAACTTTGCATTGTGTGCATATATAAATATTTTACAATATATTAATGTTATATAATAAAATATTGAAGATTTACTATTTCAAACTATATATATACACACTATTTTTTAAACGTACAAAATGTCTTTATATATATTTACATACATTGATATATTAACATTAAAAAATGACATTTGGTATGTTTAACAATAGTGTGAAGCAATATTTTATTTTAGATAGTTTGGTATTTATCATTATAAGTATAGGGACACAATAAATTGGAAAGGATATTTTTGACACAATAGTTTTGTTACACAATATTGTTGTTTTCTATATTGTGTCAGTGATCCTACATTTCCTGAGTGTATACCGCTCAAAAACCAAATGGTGAAGCGCAGATTCTGTCTTGCCCTTCCAATCAGAAAAGGTATTGTGGGCATAAAACTCGGGGAGAGGTCAAATTGAAATGTGAACTTCTTGAAAAAGGATATGTTTGGGGCAGTGTCCAGATGACCTGATGATGCAGTCTCAATGTGTCCTTGTAGATGAACCTCAAATCACAGTCAGAGTTCGCAGAGGATGCGAACTTCTGCTAAGTGTTGCTCACCTTCATGTAGGTGTGAGGTGACGAAAACCATATGTCATGAAAGGGTGCAGTTCTGCCAGCAACTTGGCCAAACAGTAATGCAGGTTAGATTTCCGTAAACGTGGGAGGAAAGACACAGTACTCATATAGGAAACCGAATATGATACATTTTGAATGTGGCCTCTTATTCTTCGGCTTTCTGCTACGCATCACTGAGTATAAATCTTGTTGCCTCTCTATTGGCAAGACTCGATTGATAAAATGGCATTAAATCCCTCCTCTCTCAAATTACTCCTCACTCTTTGCTTGGCCAAGGGGGCAGTGTCTGTCTTGAGCTCATAAGGAGTCCATGTTTGGATTATGTCTTCACCAACTTGAGCAGTGCAACCTTCGTTGAGGTATCTTTGAAAATTAATTGATGACCAGATGATATCCATTTGTCAGGTATTAACAGTCCATGCTCACTTTGCCCCACGGTTTCTGACATTGTTTTATTGCTGTTGTGTCATTCCCCAAGGATGACAAAAGCAAAAAGATCAAATGATGGATGGAATGCTGAACAATGGTAACATTCACCCATAATCACAATGATCTGGGTTTAATCCATTGTTTTTTTGCTCACCACGCCAGCTAAGTTTGGACCCAGCCATATGCAAATCAGTATTGACCCAGTCCTCATGGGAACAGTCCAGCCAGAACTGCCAAGCCTGGTCCTCCTTGAACCAGAAACAATTATCCTGGGACCAGTTACAGGATATCGCCCCTCATCAGCCAGGCTGGCTTGATGCCAGTGACGTAGTGATCACAGGACCCAAGTCTAATCATACCCTTCTCACTTAGGGGGACAAAAGTAGATGATCTGATGATGCAGTCTCAATGTGTCCTTATGGAGAACCTCAAATGGCAGTCAGAGTTTGTAGAGGATGCAAACTTCTGCTAAGTGTTGCTCACCTTCATGTAGGTGTGAGGTGACAAAAACCATGTCATCAAAGGGTACAGCACTGGCAGACGCATGACCAAACAACAGCAATACAGGTGAGATTTCTGTTAACGTGGGAGGAAGGGCACCGTTCTCATGTAGGAAATAGAATATGATACATTTTAGAGTCGTCTGCTTATTCTTCGGCTTTCTGTTATGCTTCACTGAATATAAATCTTTCTGCCTCTGCACTGGCAAGAATGGATCGATAAAATGGCATTGAATTCATCCTCTATCCAGTTACTTCTCACACTCTTTCTTTTTGACCTAGGGGGCAGTGTCGGTCTTGATCTCACAAGGAGCCCATATTTGGATCATGTCTTGACAAACTTGAGCAGTGCTACCTTTTTTGGCGTACCTTTGAAAATAATTGATTTAAATTATCCATTTGGCAGGTACCAACAGCCCATGCTCACTTTGCCCCACAGTTTCTGACATCGCTTTATTGCTATTGGGTCATTCCCCAAATATGCAGCATGCTATTCTTTTCCAGTGACCATCAGATCCACCCCTGGAAATCACACATTTATGCCAGTTTTGGACTATACCATTGTTAATGGGCCAGCCTACATTTTGTTGACCTATGGAGGAAGGTATCACCTTGCTTTTGCCCTGTAGTAGCAACCCCCCTTCTTAGACAGACAATTCCTTCCAAATGCTACTGTATGAATATGATATTTCCATAAAGCTAACTCAGCCAAAAGACAGGGTTTGAACAGTTTTTGTAACTCCCAGTATTGAGTAACAGCGCTCTTCCTAAAGTTTTTTCACCAACTTTCCCAGCAAGGCTTCACTGCTACTTGCTGGAAATGATTTGATTGCATACTTAGGCCCTGATTACGATGTTTCACGGAGTTGCCTCTGACCGACATCTCTGCGGATGGTGGACCGATCGACCTCAGGTCAGTGGTTCCGACACCGCAAATAGGATGTGACGGTACAAAACTTCCAGTTTTCAATGGGAGCTTGTGCTGTGGGCCAAATATGCCCACAGTCCGAGCTCCCATTGAAAAATGTAAGTTTTTAGACATCCCTGCAGTGTGTGGCAGGCACTTCACTGTGCCTGCCACACGGTGCAGAGCCACATGCGCAGGGCCAGAGGGGAAGGGAGCCCTGCTGGAGCCAAAGATACTTTCCAACAGAAGTTCCATGTCGGAAAGGCCGACATGGAACTGCTATTGGAAAATGCCATCATAATTCCGAAGGGTGAAACACCGTCTTTTAGGGATTACGAGGCCTTTCCGACTGGCCGACAGGCTCCTTGACCCCATTGGAACCGAGTCGGATTCCCCGGCCTGTTTAAACTGTGACTGCCGTTATCGTACTTCGGCGTTCGGAGTTTAAACATACAATGTCGGTCGGAGACTTTCCCACCGACATTGTAATTAGTCTCTTAAGTTTGCACTAGGGGTGGGCGGAATTTGCGTAGTCGCGCAATGCAAAGCTCCGCGAAATGGTAACAAAGCTCCGCAAGCACGCAGAGTTCTGCAAACACGCGGAATTGCTTGTTCCACCCGTTCTGCAAACACACGGAATTGCTTGTTCCACCCGTTCACGAAGCTTTTTTCCAGTCCGCGAGCGCTGTTTGCGTGCTCGAGGGGAAATATCTGGCAAACACGCATTTTGAAAGCGCAAACAAGCAAAAAATTCAGCGAAATTTTTGGCAATTCTGTGTTCTCGGCGGAACGCGAAATTCCGCATATTCCATGAGCGGAACGGAATTTATCACCCAGGCCTAGTTTGCACGCACCGAAAAGATTGAGTTTGCGCAAACCATGTCCAAAAATCATGGAGAAAGCCAAAAGATATTGCATAGGCTAAACCTGTTGGCTTTGCTAATGCTTGGTATAGCGTGAAATTGTGCTATCATTATGCAATATTAAGAACAGGTAATTATCTGCGTTTAAAAAGGTGCAGGATGTACTGAGAATAAGGGAAACACAAGGAGTGAAAAGAGTAACAGAAGCCAATTTGCTCGAGGGCCTTGAAATTGTTCTACAAATCATACTTCAAATAGAGATGCTATCTCTGCCTCAGTATAACTAACACTGAGGGGTGAGCTCCATGCCAGAATCACTATTGATAATAGAAAGTTAAAGATCCCACTTGGGTGGCATTCGCTTTTACATTTAAGCCTTCTCTAACCAGGGAAGTCAGACCCTCTTTCTGCAGGACAACCGAGAGAAGAAACAATGTTTTTTGTCAAACATATTTTTACATTTTATAAAACAAAAAAATTAGTTGCATCAAGTTTGGCTGAAAAAAAAAATTAAAAAAGAGAAGAAACGTAAGCACCAGGTGGACATTGTTTTAGGTAGGTCTAGAGTACGCTGCCCCCGCAACTGCATGCCGGAATAAGATGCTTACGTGAGTAGTATGTTTAGTGGGGGTCATGTTGAATCACGTGGACCGACAGTTTGGGATTGCGTGTCTTCTTGCAAAGGGAGGTGCATAAACCCACTGTGCTGGTTCTGAAAACCTGAACCGTTATTACCCGCAGATTAAACCCAGGTGTGTACTTGTAGGCTCATCAGCTGCTTGAGATGCTTTACTGCAATTGAACCAGTGATCTTCAAGTTACAGAGCGCTCTCTTTGGGGGGTGCCATGTTCCTGACCTTTCCTCATCCCCTCGTGCCTTTTGGAAGATCCAGACTGTTAGGAAATCTCCACTTTTTTGTATAGGTCATCCTCCAGGGTTTCATCTGATTAAAGCCCCCTGGCCTTTCAGAAGTACCAACGTATTATATAATCTCTACATTTTTGTATAGATCAGTTTGCTGTCTCTCCTCTGATGAAATGCACACCGCATGTGTTTCACTCTCCTATGTTTATCTCTGCATGCTACACTGCCTTTCCTTTCTCTGTCTCCACCGCTCTCTTTCTTTCACTGTATGATGAATTCGGATTTTGAGGTTTTTATTAAACACCTTCACCTATTCCGCAGCTTTAACAACAGCTTAGTTTTTGCCCTGTATCAGCTCTGTCTTCACCAATTCTCTCAAGTGTGATCACTCAGTGAGCATATTACCTGCTGTAATCTGTGCACAACAGGCAAGATTAAGGCTTCAGTCAAGGCATAGTGGATTTACCCTATTGTCCTTCTCACAGTGATTAAACGAAGACTATTCAGCAGGATAATGATGTATGGAATACCATACCCTGTGCCATACACTCAAGGATATTGACTGAGGAACACTGTGATCATATAGACGAACAAAGCTGATCGCTGGGTTCCTTCATAAGGTCATGGAACTCCAAGGGGACTTGCAATATTGTTTTAATATATGGCAGAGGGTATTTTATTCCTTATAATACATTTTCTGTCCATCAGCCTTCCCTGAAATATCAAAAACCATTGGTATCTTGCTCGTTGATGTTCTTTTTAGTCAAAAGTGAAAGCAGTCTGTACTGAGAAATTTAACACCAAAAATCAATTTGTAATTTTCCAAACGTTATTAGAATCAGTTAATTATATGTTGGCTTAAAGAAATGCTGTGGCTCAGACTGTGTAAAAACGTGCACATTCTGTTTCTTGCAGTGACCTATGGTATGGAAAAAATAAACATGTTGCCGTAAATATCTCGTTTCTACTGATCACTTTTTATTTTTAGAGTAATAAATTAGAAAAAGGGAAACCCAGTTCTGGTATTAATTGTGACTAATTATGCTCCATGAACTTCCTTCTCTCCTTGGCCGCTGACTCGGACAGCAGTCTTTGTGACGTCATAATTCGAACTCAACCATAACAACGTATTACATTCATCAGCTACCTAATCTCTTTATTTCAGGTGACTAGAGATGTCATAACTTTTACATCCTGAATTCAAGCTCCGATGTGTAATCCCTCCCATGTAAAATGCCTAGAAATTGCAAAATGCGGAAACAAACAGTGTCAAACTCTTCAATGTGATGTCTGTTTGTACCTTTTCATCTCCAATATATGGCACCTACTGCTTTTAAAAGTATGGAAATATTACTTCCACCTTAAAAAAAAACTTTAACTAGTCTTCTGATGAGCAATGCATGTACCAAGCAAGCTAGTCTGCTTTTCAGTTCTGATTAAGTTTGCATTTTTGACTGCAGAAGGCAGAATTTCAGCGTACTGTGTGACATTCATTCTTATGTTAAACTGCTGAAGTCAGAGATACAGTCTTATTTCAGGCGAATTAGTTATTTGGCATGGTGCAAAATCGGAACTCAAAAAAATGACTTCAAGAAAGTGAGCTACCAGAAATGTACACTTAATTGAATTAACCTATTTTTAATGCATTTTTTTTTAAATCCGAGAACAGCTCATATTCTTGTGTATTCAGTCCTATGCACAAAACCATCTGGCTAGGAGGTGCATTTTTTGTTGCAGTTTGAAGTTCACATTTTTCAGGGTGCTAAAAATGTATAGCTCCTCGGAATTTTGAGCAGACCCGAGGTTCTAGCCCCCGCCTTTCATCCCAAAATTTCTGTTTTCGTTCCCAAAAAGCGAGTTAAATGTGAAGTGCACGTCCCGTTCTCAGTTAAGGCATTTCCTTCAACACGCGAGGTTTTGTAACCTGCCCGTCCGTTCGGCATTATGGTTGCTGCCGGTGTCGGCAAACGATTGATTTTCGTGATCCCTTGTTGTGCGCCTTTGCTACACTGTTTTCTTCCTCTGAAACATTCTTTTGTCACATACATAAACCAGCCGGGTTTGTGAAAATATAAATTACACACTCCACGTTCCTCGATGTTCTACTTGTTTACAAATTCGTCTGTTCTCGGATTTCACATCCTTATCACAGGCCAGCATATCCTGCCGAATCGCCGTCTTTCTCTTTAATGTGTGTCTGTCTCTGATTGGACCAGTCTCAACATGTTGTGCTTTAGTCGCACAAGGTCCTGGAATGATTTGACATTAACTCTGCATTTTCCCCACGGTTTGATAGAGTCCTTCCGCACTAGTGTTTCACTATTTCATGTTTGCTGGAAAACCCACTGATTTGTTTAGTTTACTCCACGTACATTGCCAAACTTTCCTGTTCCCAGGCAGTGCCACCTGTTCCCTTTTATTGATATAAAATCCAGTTCATCTCAGCCTTTCAGGTTCTCCTTTCTTATTGGTGGTCATGTTTCACATGGTCATATTTCACTAAAAGGCACTACATGAGTTTGCCCAAGGTTTGGGAAAGACCATAGGTCTGGGTTTTAATGTGAACCAGCACATTAAAGGCTGCATGGGTGGATGTTAGGGCTATAGCAGTAACCCTCCTGCGGTTCAGTGTAACCACCAAGTGGAGGTAGACTGATGCAGTCAAACAGGCAATAGCATAAGATGAGAGGTGAATGCTTCCCTGGGCCGTGTGGGAAATTAAGCAAATGAATGATTCACAATCAAGCCAGGGGCTGAAAGAGGTGAGTTAAAGAAGCCAGTGGTTTAAAGGGGCAGGCCCACAGTTCACTCTGTGAATATGGTAAGCAAAATGTTTCACACCTGTGCTATCAAAACCCACGCTGAACAAGCAGTATTTCTTGTGTTGCCTAGATCTTATATTAAAGATTTCAATTTGTGAAAAATTTCAGTAGTGAATCTGGCATTTCCAAGCTGCTATAGAATCCAAGTTCATTCCTCAAGGTAACCTAAAGATAACTTTAACAGGGACATAGCTTTTGTGGGGGGTTGTTTGGGGGTGTTAAATCCACCTAATAAATGTATATTCTGTTAAATAGTTGGGTACATGTGCTTTCAGTTGGGTATGGTGAGGTGTCTGTCGGATTTCACCAGGATTTTTTACAAACACACAGAAAAACGAACACACACACTCTGCTTCTCTCTGTTTTCAAAGTCTTTACAAATCTTGGTTATTATACAAAACATTGTGTTTTTTCTTACTTAGTACCCCCTACCAGTCCACATTCCTCAACCTTACCACTACCCCATAAGCCCCTCCAAGCATCCTGCTTGTCGCATAATTTATTTAATTTCAAAGAAAGAAAAACCCAGGTCAGTTATGTTCAAGCAACTCTCCACCAAAGAAAAACAAACTTGTTTTCTTTTAAAACCCTCACCCAACAGGGTTAACCCTTTTGGTTGCATGCTTCATCACCGAGGCCAGTCCCCTCAACTGCGTATCGGGGCATGCTACGACATTACAAATTCAATTGCATGGTATGCATATGTATATATACGTGTGTCGAAAAATCAGGGTGATTATTTCTAATTTTTCTACATTGCACTATTTATGCTCCCAAACTGTGTATGCTAGAGTGATCACTTTTTCTTTCACCTAGACGTGCTCTCGCACAATAAAAATAAAAATCACTCATTATCAAAAGAATGAAATATGTGTACAGCCACAGGCTGGTTCCTCTAACTCTCCTTTTGTATTTCCACAGATTATAAAAACAATGACGCCTAATGGGTGGTAACTGTATATGTTTTCATATTTCTCTGCATGCAGGTAGTATGCGTCCAGTTTGAACGCACAAGAGTGGTGCCAGGGATCTAGTTTCCCACGGTCCTGAAGAAGAGCCAATTAGAGCCACGGGTCGAAACATGTTGACAATTTAGAAGAATAGATTTATTATAAATCTCTTAGCCTAAAACTCCCCCTATTTTTTAACCTTACTGACTTGGGGTTAAAAGGGACAACTACTAGCCAGGTATTTGAACTACAGACCACTAACCCTCACTCTCCTTCCTTTTTAGAACGACCTCTGTATCTTTGTATTTAACAGAAAGTGCTTCCACGTAGGTTGTAGGTCGTAGCCTGCTCCGATCTGCAGTGGAATGGGATAGACCTGATGATGAAGTATCCCACCAAGGGGTAACCCTGGTGGGTGAGGGTTTTACAAGAAAAATTGTTTGTTTATCTTCATTGGAGAGTTTTTTTAACATAACTGACCTGGGTATTTCTTTCTTCGAAATAAGGTACGTGTAGAGGAGGCCAAAACCCAGTGTATCCTCTTCTCCCCTCTTTTCATGATACCTATATTGTATTTTGACATTATATTCCAGCGTGATTTTTTGAAAATCTGAACCTCCCCCCCCCCCCCCCTCCCCAAATCTTTCTAGCCAAGCTATGCCCCTGCACTTCAAGAACATTGACACTTAGTGATGGTTTCATTTTGTAATTGCAGATGAGTTTACCCTCTCTTCCAAGCTCAGTTAACTGTGAGCAGCTGCCACCAGAAGAGATAGTGCCTGGCAAACTTTCTATTTATCATGTACGTCCCAGACAATCTTTATGATTTTTGTTTATAAGGACTCTCACCCACTATGGTGTCCCTAGTGGCTTGCTTCATCATCTGGTCAATGCACAGGTATTCAGAGGCATCTGGGCAGGCTCAACCTGGCAATCCAAGAGAGCTCTTTCCTGTTTTTAAGTGGGCTCAGAGTACGGTGCACGGACCTAACATTCCACAAGGATTGCATGTAGGGATGGGATTAATTGGCCCTGGTGAAAACCAGTTGACTATTTCAGGTGAACTAAGGCTGAAACATATAGACCCTCGATGCAGGAGCACATACTTTTCTCCAAGATCATCAGCCTCTGTTTTTAACCTTACCAGGGGAGTCAAATTTAAATAAATTAAGTTGGGAGGTCACCCCGTAGGAATTTTAATCTTAGATCCCACTAACAAACATCAAAGAGCTCCTTGAAGTTCAATGTCCAACCCACCCAGATACCTCTGTGTATCTGGGCATTGACTCTAGGATGAAGCATGCCACTAGGGAAACCATTGTAAGTGAGAGCCATCATAAAGATTGTCTGAGACGTACATGATGACTGTCCCACAAGTGTGGTCTCTCTCCTTTGATTTATTGGTAGCTAGGACTGGGAGCACAAGGACCCCACTATAAGGCTTCTGCCTCACAATGTGTGATTTAAAAACTTTTCTATAGTCATGCCACGTAATGTCGATCGAAGCTCCTGAAATCTTGGAGCTATTTTTCTCCACCAAATACATTGTAGAACGCCATCCATAAATGTGCTTCCACCAGGGTAATAAACTCTCGAAGGCGTAAAATAAATGTATGCTCATTGCAGGGTGAGATTCAATGCGAGAAAAGTTATCCACACCAAGAATATTTCTAAGATGGGAAACTAGGATGGAAAACAGACTGCTGCTTCTTCTCCCAAAATTTAGATCTGAGCATCAGAGGCAATTGTCATTTTTTAGGGGAAGCTGTTGATTTGTTAAACAAATCCTTTCAGGATGGTATGTTTGGGGCCAAACACTTTAAACATTTGGGTATAAAGCATACAATCGTTAATTAGAATCTCATTATGACTGGAAATATGTGAAATCTCATTCAGAAGTGCAAACAATGTATATAGATCCTGTGTATGATTAATTGGACTATCAATCAATCCATCAGGGGGATTGGTAAGTGAGCTACTCACCCGTGGGGGTCTCAAGGCGCTTGTGGGGGTTTGAGTGGGAGTCCGCTGGTCTGTTTAGCTGAAGAGCCAGGTCTTGAGGGTCTTTCCGAAGGTTTTCAGGGAGGGTGCGCATCTGAGGTCTGCCGGTAGCTCTTTCCACGTCTATGACTATTGGATTTATTGGACAAATCCAAGTAGTGTAACATAGACAGAAAGGATCTGAACTACGATACTACCTGTTGTATTGGTATAGCTAAAAAGAAAGATTAGCAAAGCCAATAGATTTTGGTTTTATAAATCAAATGCCTTGTTTTTTGGTTTTGCCAATAGATGTTTATAAAGCATTGATTGAACAAAAAAAAAACACGATTTCAAAATACGGGAGGAAAAGCAAATACACATTATAAGGTATCCCAGAATAGGACAGTGATTTCTGCATTTTCACTGTGTATAAGCAGCATGGGTTACTTACGCTGAGAGGATTTGGAAACTGTCCTGGCGATGCACCCACCTTGAAGTAAGTTTGACTACAGGGGTTCACTCCCAACACCGCCCCATTTCCAGCGATTTAATCTATGAGATTGTGTGTTAATTAAGGTATCCCTGTGTTGGAAGGATTACATTCCACAGATACCAGAGGTAGGATCAGAGGGTACGTCCCTTTTTGGGTCCCGAAGGGTCCTGATGATTGCCGGAGTGACCCTTTTTTTGTGGGCACACCATTAACGGCAGAAACATGTCGACACCTTGGCAGGTAGGACGAGTGAAGGAATCCTAATTTTCTCCTTTCACTTCCATCCTTCACGTTTTTAAACCTAGCTGGATGGCCCCAGAATAAAAATGTGAGTTTGTACTCATCCAAGCTAGTTTTATGTTTCACTGGCTGCACCTTTCTTCGGTGATACCAAGAATTTCATTGTTTGTTTTGTCTTCCCCTCCCTTTTGCTCCACCCTAGGCGTTGGTGTGTGCAGGGGTGTCCGTAGCACGCCCTATGATGAAACATGTCACAATTTTGTGAGTGAGGGCAGTTTTTTCACAGTGAACACATGCCACTATGCTCATATATCTTTATATATTTCTATTATATATTTCCGCACTCCTTTGTGTGTTTTTCCGTTATTGGATGGGGAGGCTGGAGTACGTATTTAACCACTCCCCCTTTCATAGTGTGTGTATTTTACTTTCCAAATAAGTTTCATGCAGGACACTGACCGTAATTTAAAAAGGAAAAAGAATAGTCAAGTGTCAAATTTTAAAGGAAACACTTGCTAATGCCTATTTTAGTGTCCACAGACCTCAGGTTTAAAACAAATGCTCCAGCCATTTGGAGGTCTGCAGCATCCTGGGTTGCAGATTTCCAGAAGCCTGCCCTTCCTCTCCAGCACCATAAATGCTGCCTTTGTATGCCAAGACCTGGGCTCTCACACAAAATATGGAACACTAGAGATCATAATAAACAACTTGTTACAATCTGTTCTTAATTCCTGTTGCTATGCTCTTTCCGACAAACTGGAATGGGTCAAGAGCAACACTGAGAGTGCTGGTTGTGGGGAGGATGTGAGGTGGAGAGAGCATAGGACCATGTAATAGAGAGGAGGAAAACACAGGCTCTCATGGAGTATTGAGAGAAAAGATAAAAGGTGTTCCCTTGTGTGAGATGTGTAAGGATACAAGTCATCTATTCCAAAGGAAGGTAAAGAAGCTATGCCGCAAGGGAGTGACACAAGAAGTGTGAGGAAAGCCACTGAATGAGAAGCAATCAAATGAGACGGGCAAAAAAGACATCCAATAGTATGTAGATCAAACAGCGCTATAATTATTGGTATTGTCCACCTCCACTGTAGATCTTCCACAACAGAGAACAATAACTGTATGTAGCAGACATAAAACAGGCCCTCTTGTGCAACCACCTGTATTTTGGGTAGGAAACCACACCCAGACAAAGCTGGTGCCTTGTACACCTGGAAAGAGTCTGTTTATAAAGATAGGTCGTGACTTGAGTGGTTTGTAAATAGTCACTGCAACCCGAAATGAATGCATTGCCCAGTTTCAAACAGAATTTACTACATGGCAGCCAACACAGCTGACCTGACTAACTTAGACGTCCCCTAATTTATCAGTGTTCCATTGTTTTTCACTTTTTTTAAAACGTATATTTGATAAAGTTAAGTATCAATGCATTTGCTTTTATACTTTTTTTATGATTCAAAGAAAATTTCCTTCTGTGGCTTTAACATTTTACAAGATGAAAGTGACCATAGGCACACAAAAAAATTAAGCACAGTGTGACACAAGAACTTGGAATCTTATCAAAACATAATTGTCATTTGTGTGAGTGAATCTAGGCACACAATACTGACTTGTGTTCTTAGATTTGCTGGTGTTGTTTATGTACTTTAACACTGGTCAGTGGTGTGCATTCATGTAAATGTACAGGAATTTATATAGCGCAAATCACCGAGCGGTTTCTAAGCGCTTGCTTAGGGAACCCGTCCTGGTATTCCCCTGTGAGATACCCCAGCAGGGTATTCGCAAGGTGGAGCCAGGCATCCCGCCGCGAGGGGCCGTTGTGGAGATTAAGCAAGCTATTGCCCAGAGTCGCAGAGTGTTAACCCATGAATCGAGTAGGCACCGGAGCGAGAATTGTCGAGCCCATGGACATTTTAGGACTCAAGAACCCGCCGAGCCGGGAATTGAACCCTGGTACCGGGCTGACCTCTGCTTCCAGGTCTGCCTCCTCTTACCAGTGAGCCACACTTCTCCACAAATTCATATTCAGTCCAAATCGAGGTGGAAAATTGCCTAGAAACGTGACCTGCAGTTTTCTGTTCCAAATGCCAGCTACAAACTTGGTTATCATGAATAATAAAAATGTTTTAGCCTCTAAAATTTCTTGTATGAAGGCCTGGAAGAAAAAAAACTTAATGAGAGACCTACAGAAGAAAATAGGAAAAATGAAATACATCCCGAAAACCACGTCTTTTGGATGACTCTTTCATTTGACCCACTTCGGTACAATCTCACCAGTTTTGTGCATCCATCAGCTTCTAGGCTCTGTAATTAAATCTCCTTAAGCACCAGTGAAAAGCTGAAAACCAATGCTTTGTTTCTTAAAAATGTTCCTGCTCATTAATTTTAAAATCATGACTAACTTTTTCAACACATAAGACGGAAAGAATGAGAATTATTATTTTGAATTAACACTATCTAAAAATGGCTACCCTAAGGCATCCAAGTGCTAGCGGCAGTAAGAACAGGTGCAGAGAAGTAGCTACTAGTTGATGTTCTGGAATAGCCAGGTTTTTAGACACTTTCGAAAGGTGAGGTGGGATTTTTCTGAGCGCATGTGCAGGGGAAGGATGTTCCACAGTTTAGCTGTATTGTATGAAAAGGAGCGACCCCGCTACGCATCCTTTGGATTTTAGGGATGGTGGCTAGATTTAAGTTCGCAGAGCGGAGGAGTTTCCTCGGACGGTAAGCAGTGATAAGGGACTGGTTGATGCGGGGGCCTTTACCCCTGAGGGTCTTGTGGGCAGTACATAGGGCTTTAAATGTAATCCTCTCCTCTATGGCCAGCCAGTGTAGGGTCTTTAAACTGGGCATGACTGACTGCGTTCTGGGCGAACCCGACAGTAGTCAGGTGGCACAGTTCTGTGCCACCTCGAGCTTCCTTAAGGTGGATTTAGGTGCTCCAAGATACAGTGAGTTGCCGTAGTCCAAACACGAGAGGAGTAAGGACTGGACCATAGTTCTCCTTGCCCCCATGAATAGTAGGGGGAGGACTTTCTGCAGCATTCTGAGAATGCTGTGACAGACCCCTGACACTTCCACTACTTGCTGGCCGAATTTAAGTGAATTATCAAGCCACACACCCAAGCTTTTTATTTTGGATTCCGGAGGGGGTGGGGGGGGGGGGGGGGGGTGGAGGTACCTGATAGGTTGGCCATGACAATATGAGGAAGTGGCTATTGGGCTTTTGTGGTACACAAACTGTTAAACAAATATTTTTTTCATGGTGCATTCTGCTATTCTCTATGTGAAAGAAGTTTCTATTAAAGGAGCCACCGACTCTGCAGACAAGACAGTTCTGTTTAACATGTCCTGCATCGCTAACAGTCATCAACATTGCAGAATGTTGCTTTATGTGATGTCAGCGTAGGATTTGAAATTGGTTGTGAAATCATTCACTGGATGCCTATTTAGGGTCATGAATTAAGAACAGGATTGTATCCACATGTAATAGGTTACACCCTTAGCTGCATGGCTATCCCTTTTGCAAAGATAGTCTATCTCTTTTACAGACTCCGCATATTTTTAATTCCGTTACAGGCAGTATTGCTATAGATACTTGTATATAACCTTTCACTCTTTTCTGGCAAACCCTTTCTTATAATCTTCTGATAAGAATGACCTAAATTAGCAAAAACATTCACTTTACAAGTCTGTGGATTGTGATGTGAAGGTCTGGAAGAGAGAGTGCGCTATGTTAGTTGTAAGCTTCAGCAGATTCTAAAGAAAGCTACTCTCTTCCATTGTGAGAGTAACAGATGCTCTTTAGCAAAAATAAATTATTAGCACTGGGTCTGTGTGTCACTCTTAGTAAGCAAAATTACTGGTATCCTAAAATTTGGCATAATTTGCGTAGTCAAGCTGGCATGGGCCACATCCATTACTGTAATTTTAAGTACACACTTAAAAAGAGAATGAAAATATGCAAAAGGCATATTTTCACTTTCATAGTGTCACTGAGTATGGTAGCTCTAAATCAAACGCTTGGACTACCAACTCCTGAATGGACATCTCTGTACAACAACTTGTTTAATGATTAAATACCATGCAAGAAAGAATGAATGATTCATTCTTGAGACAAGTCTAAAAATGTTGGTTTTTAGAGCAGAGTTAAAGGAGGAGAAGGACAGTAAGGCTCTAAGCCAGTAGTTCTTAACCTGGGGTCCTGGGTCTCTAGGGGGTTCGCGAAGCCTACTCATAGAGTCTGCGACTGCTTAAAAAATATATATATATATTATTAGATTAAAAAAAATATAGATACAAAAAGGTAAAATCAAACATTTTAAAATGTCCTGTAAATATGAAGGAATGTATCTTGGTTTCCTTTATTCATAGGTAAAAATTAAGTTTGCATCCTTTTTTTTGTTTTGTGGGAGGAGTGCAAATGCAGGGAGGAGTGCAAAGTCAGAAAGTAGTATAGACAATTAGTAGCCTCAACTGATGTGTTGGTATGCGCCCACAAAAACAGCATCGTTTAGGAGCAAAAACATAAAGTGATATGCCATTCTAGTGTATTGCTTAGTCGTTTACGAATAAAACAAAATTTTGAAAAGCTTCATCTTTCTAATCAAAATTGAGATTTTTACCTATTTTTTTGTTTGTGAATCAAACTAAATATTTCTTAATATGTGTATTTGTTTATCCCAAATTGTTTTGTGGTTCTGAAATTCTGGACCCTGCTGTAATACCGGTACCAAGGTCCAACACTCGTGTCACAAAATATCATCGTACCATGACGAATTTGGTATCGGCAGACCGGTAATGATTAGGACATTAAACCTATGCATTTGCGTCGTGATTGAGTGATGCTAACACCCTTAAATCATGGTTTCCGTTCTGAACCCTCGAACTCCATTTTGTAAACGGCATCCATCTTATGGCTTGCCCTCATATAGTCAATTGATTGAGGCCGAGCTTAATCTGAAAGGACACGTCCACCTTAGCTGACTTCCCCATGACCTGGCCGAACTGACTCCACCGCCTCCAGCCAAACCTGTTTGGGCAGCTCCTCGCCCAGTGGCCAAATACGATAGCATCAATGCATAACATGCCATAAACCATTCACTACATACAGACCATGTTTTCTACACACATACACCTGTCCATGTTCCTTGTTTATGGCCAGTTTTACGACGAGGAGGTGCCCTGTTTTATTGGGGTTTCATCGATATCTCATGGTAGTTCTGGGCCGGGCTGGGTCATCCATCACAAACTGGACATCTAAAATATGGGTTGGCCGACATGACTGTGCTTTTTGCTCTATTATTGAAATATGTCTATGACCATATTGTAAACTGAAGAATTCTTGCCTGCAGCTGTTATTTCTGTATATAAGGAGAAGGCTGGTTCTGTAAAAACGAACAGTCTCCTGAGAACTTACGACCCATGCTGTTGTAATTCTAGGACACATGTTACTTGGTTGCAGCCAATAAAACTCGATCTCTGACTTCACCTAGAAGACTCTTGGTTTCTGTGGTCCGGAACAGGGAGAACTCAGAGGTCTTCGGGTGTTATCCCCTGGCACCACCGGGTTCCTAAAAACCCGGCACCTCAGTTTCTGTACTTTGTGTATTGTTTTGAGGTTCAAATTATATAAATTGCTTAGGTGAGTTTAACTGGCTTCCAGTCGTGATACATTGGGGGTCCACGGAAGTCAATTGGTTAAGAACCCCTGCTCTAACTTGCAGGAGGAGAGAATTCTATAGGATGGGACCAGCCAAAGAGAAGCTCTTCCAACCCATGATTTGATTTACTTTGGTTTTGTCAGAGGGGTGAAATCCTGGCTGTATGTGGTACATGCAGGGACAAATGTCTTTACTCTATGATCTACATTAATGACCTTGTGAACCTAAAACTAGAAGCTTAGAACATGCGAGTCAGAAATCCATGTGTTTCCTCAATGTTTTTACATCATTTTAGAAAAGTCGATTTTAATAAGAGAAAACTCCTTTCAGACGGGTTGACGTTTGCATGAAACATTGGTCTCTAGGTGAATTTGGTTAAAGTGTTCAAATTTTGCAGCTTCCTGAAGGGCAAAACGTGCTCTTTGCTCATTCACTTCAGAAAATTACAGCGATGTACACCCTTAGCCGGCATGTTGATTCATAGGTGTTAGTATTTGTTTTTAAATATTGAGCTTTCGTCCAGTTTACTTCCAGTATTTTTACCTTAGAAGTTATTTTGAATTGCTTCCTAGTCTCTAGGACTGTGAGAACTGAAATACCACTTCAAAGATCTGATTATGATAACTTTTTGTTCCTCAGAGGTTCTGAGATTCAGGAATCAAGCCTTTGACTCTACATTGTTTGAACTATAAAGACAAGATATCAGAACTCTACTTTTATAAGGTATAACAGTTGAGTTCTGACATCGCAATGCTCGTTGGCAGATTCACCAGCCGCGGGAAAGGCAGGTTAGGTCTTGGAGCATAATTGAAGCAGCTGTTTAAAGCAACGAAAACGGAGCGTTGCTTTTCTTTCTGTAATCGCGTACAATGACAAGCTGTGAGAATGTTTATACTCCTTAGATAGAGAAAGTCTAGAATCTTTTTGATTGTTTCTACACATTCTGAGCTATTGCAGCTTTTTTTTTAAACAGACTTGTATTGAACTGTTTCTAACATGTTTGCAATATATATCTAGCAGTTTTTTGATGTGTTTAATTTTTCACTAGAGGGTTTCTTCTTCATGTTTGAAAACATGCTCTTTCTTTCATATGAAAGAGCAACCACCTAGGTTTTAAGTGGTTTATAGGAAAGGGGATGGTGTGACCATTGGGAAAAAGTACCCCTTGGCAAACATTATAAGGTTATTGCAAGTCACCTCGGAGTTCCATAACCTCTGTATGGTTGTGGAACTCCTCAGTGACTTGCTAAATCCTTATAATGTAAAGTAGGGGGTACTTAATTTTTTATATAATTGGCGACAAGTGACACACTCAGTCACTGATTATAAAGAAAAGATGTTAGAACTGGAGTGTAATAAGTTATTGCAATGGAGCTCTGAGGTCACAATGCCTCCTGACAGCCAGCAATGGGTGTGAAAGGCAGGTTAGGTCACAAAGCAGCTAAAGCAATGAAAATTAAAAGTTGATTTTCTTTCTTCTGCTTTATTTTTCTAGCCTACAGTGACTAGCAGAAAGAACATGATTATTTTTTGCATTGCTTAGATATTTATAACAAAGTTAGAATTTTTCTGCATGTTTCTATAACTTCCGAGGTAGAGTTACTGTAGCTTTTTGTTTTTAAACTAACTTGTATTGACCTGTTTCTAATATCTTTTTGTCTCAAATATCAAACAGGTTGTTTCTGTGTTTAGTTTTCTACTAGAGGTTCTATTTGTATTTTTCATGTTTGCAAACATGCTCTCTCTTTCTGAAAGCTATGCTCCAAGGTTTTAAGCGGTTTGTGGGAAATGTAATGGAGTGACCATGTATTATATGGAATTTAGTACCCTTTGCCATACATAAGGATATTGCAAGTCACCTCGCAGTTCCTTAACTCTGCCTTGTTCCTCTATATGATTATCGAACTCCTCTGTGACTTGCAATATCCTTATAATGGACGGCAGGGGGTACTTTATCCCTTATAGCATGCTCAAGAGCTACACAATATTTTACTGACACAAAAGTCTGTAAAATAAAATAATAAAACAAACATAAGAAATAAACATTTGTTTTGACAACAAAGTGTTAATTCTTCAGAAAAATAGTGCATATGTTGTGATTGTCTTTTTGTGCAAGTCTTGCTACTTGGATATGCCAGGGCAATGTTTAAGAAAAGTTGATGTTCAAAGTGTTAGTAAGGCATAGAAATGTCATCCAAAATTGCAAGTGCTTGTGTTGTGAAGTGTGGAAGGGGTGGCAATGCTCATAATAGTGCATCATATCCACTTGTATTGAAAAGATTCTTGCATTGTTTTTCATATTGCTCCTTCTTGGTCCTTGGTTTATTATCGATTTAGGACATGTCTGTATCATCATTAGTAGACACCAAAAATAAGCTGCCCACAGAGAATATTAATTAATAATGGAGGGTCATGAATGCCATTGTTGTAGTGCTTTCAGGGCTATGACATCAATTATTGGAAAGCACTTCTAATGAACTAGAATCAATGGATACATATTGTTTCATTCGAGGTAACAATATTATTGCTTCAGATAGATTGTTGCAGTCTGCTGGCAGACTGACACAAGTAAGCCTATTTTATCTTTTTTGAGAGATACTTTAGCAACACTGGTTAAGAACTATTGCATAACCAATGTTTGCATGCTTTTGTAGATAGTTGCAGGTGGTGGGCACCAGGACTCATTTTGGGGACCAGGTCTTATTTTTCATCATCAGACTTTGAATCTGAGCAAGAGAGACAAAACGAAAGAAAAGAGTATAAACAGGCATAAGGGAGAGATAAACGAATAATAGAGAAAGCAGTGGTGAAACAGAACCTGCAAGAGTTTTGATGAAGAGGAAGGAAGTTTAAGGTGGTGGAAGTAAGAGACACGAGGTGGATTCAGAACTAGGCGGCTTGGGTATTCATCAGTTCTGGCATCGCCGGTGGTGGACTGGTAAAATGTACTTTGAATCCATGCACATATGTAGGTATATATTTAGAAAGAAAGCACTTAAGTGCCACAGTCTAGTAGCACATTTACCTTGCCTATGGTAGCAGATACATACATTCTACTTATGTCCTTACCTGGAAATTATAGTTTTATGATTTACTTCCTGAATGCAGTTATAGACTGAACCTCCGTCTGATGCTATACTTCTATTGGCGTTGTAGCTTGATGTTATACTTTTCTTGTTATTGCAGGTTGCATATTTGTCCCGGCACATTATTCCTCACTACCCTAGTCCACTTCAGTCTGCCCCACCCCAGTTTACCCACCCCACTTCACTCTACCCTACTCTAACTCAATCTACCCCACTCCACTCAATACGATCCAATCTACCCCACTCCATTTCCCTCCAATCTACTCCAGTTCACTCCACTCTATCCCTATCACTCAATATATCCCAATCAACCCCACCCCACTCAAGTCTACCACACTCTACTCAAATCTACCCCACTCTGCTCCAATCTACCCCACTCCTCTCCAATCTACCCCAGTCAACCACCCTCTAATGTACCCCAATCCAACCTTCTCCACTCCAATCTACCTGACTCCACTGTAATGTACCGCACTCCACTCTACTCCACAACAATCTACTCCAGTCTAATTTACCCCACTCTGTTTCAATTTATACCACTCCACTCCAAACTCCACTCCAGTCTTTCCAAATTCTCTCCACTCTAATCTACTGCACACCATCATAATTACCCCACTCCAATCTACCACAATCTTTCCCACTCTAGTCTACCACAATCTACCCTGCTCATCTCTAATCTACCCCACTCTAATCTACCCAAATCGACCCTACTCCACTTCACTCTATTCTACCCCTCTCCAATCTACCCCACTCCATTCCCCTCCAATTTACTCCACTCCACCCACCTCAATCTAACCCAACCAACCTCACCCAAATGTACCACCCCACTCCACACCCAGTCTACTGCACTCCACTCAAATCTAACCCTCTCTGCCCCAATCTACCCCTCCCCTCTGTACCCCAACCCATTCCAACCCACTCCACTCCAATTTACCTAACGTCACTTCAATCTACCCCACTCTACTCTACACCAATCTACCCTAGTCCCAGTGGTGAAACATAGGCCCCCGCCATGTAGGGAGCAAAAATACCCAGACCTGGGAACTCCTCTTAAGTCAGGAGGGAGGTCCCTCTAAGTACCTTGCAGGGGGGGGGGCCTCAAGTTTCGTTACACCACTGCCCAGTTCAATTGGCCACACTCCGTTTCTATTTATTCCACTCCACTCTAAACTCCACTGAAGCCATCCACATCCTCTCCACTCTAATCTACTGCACTCTACCACAATTACCCCCTCCAATCTACCACAATCTACCCCGCTCGACTCAAATCTACCCCACTCCACTCCACCACACACCACACCATCCTAATCTGCCCCACTCCATTTCCCTCCAATCTCCTCCACTCAATCTAACCCAATCAACCTTACCCAAACTTTCCACCCCACGTCACCCCAATCTACTGCACACCACTCAAACCTACCCCACTCTGCTCCATTCTACCCCACTCCGCCCCACTTCAATCTACCTGACTCCACTCCAGTCTACCCCACCCCATTCTACTCCACTCCAATCTATCCCAGTCCAATCTACCCCAGTCCATTCCAATTCACACCACTCCACTCCAAACTTCGCAGCAATCTATCCAAATCCGCTCTACTCTAATATACTCCACTCCACCACAATCTACCCCATGCCAATGTACCACAATCTACCCCAATCCACATTACCACACTCCACTCTAATCTACCCCGCCCTCTCTACCACACTCCACCCAAATCTTCCCCGCTTCACTTCAATCTACTGCATGCCACCCAAATCTACCCCACTCTAGTCCCATCTAACCAACTCCACCCTAATCCACCCCACCCCACCCTATCCAATCTGCCCCACTCCAATGTACCCCAGTCTACTCTACTCCACTCCAGTCTACCCCACCCTATCCCAATCTACTGCACCCCATCCCAATCTACCCCACACCCCTCTGTCCAACTCCACTCCAATCCACTGCACTCCAGTCTATGCCACTCAAGTCTACCCCACCTCACTCTACCCCACTTCACACTACCCAACTTCACTTCAGTCTACCCTTCCGTAATCCACCCAATTTGTCCTACTGCAATCTACACCGGTCCACTATACCTCACTCCACCATAATTTGCCAGACTCTACTCCTATATACTCTGATCTACCCCACTCCAGTCCACCCCAATATATCCCAATCAACTCTACCCAATGTACTCCACTCCAGTCTGCCCCACTTCACGTCAATCTACCCCACTTCATTCCACTCCAATTACCCCAACCCATCCTACCCCACACCACTTCCAATCTACCCCACCCCAATCTACTACACTCCACGCTACCCCAATCTACCCTACTCCAAACTACCCTAATCTATCCCTCTCCATTCCATTCTACCCTACTATAATCCACCCAATCTACCCCACTCCACTCCAATTTACCCAGCTCCACTCTGCCCCACTCAATTGTAATTTACCCCAGTCCACCCACAACACTTTTCCCCAAAGTACCCCACTCCAATCTACCCCATTCCAATCTACTACACTCCACGCTACCCCAATCTACCCTACTCCAAACAACCCTAATCTATCCCTCTCCATTCCATTCTACCCTACTATAATCCACCCAATCTACCCCACTCCACTCCAATTTACCCAGCTCCACTCCAGTCTACCCCACTCAACTGTAATTTACCCCAGTCCACCCACAACACTTTTCCCCAAAGTACCCCACTCCACTCCAATCTACCCCATTCCAAACTACCCCACCCCACTCCAATCTAACACACACATCTTCCCAACTCCCCCACTACAATCTACCTCACTTTAGCCCAATACACCCCACTTCATTCTACACCCCACTCTACCCCAATCTACCCCACCCAGCCCCACTCCCCACCACTAGCTTTTAGTCATGCTGAACAGCAGACACACTGGTGCACATAATGGCTAACACACATTGGCAAAGTTAATAGCTGTTGCATAGGCGAGACCTATTGGCTTTGCGCCTGTCTACCCTATCATAATCCACTCCAATCTGCCCCACTCCACTCTACCCCTCCGCATACCAATCTACCCAAATTCAATTTGCCCCACTCCTTCGCTCCAGTCTACCCCACTCCACTAAAATCTATCCCACTCTACCACAATCTACCCCACTCCACTCCAATCTACCAAACACACAATCTACCTCGCTCCACTCTTCACAATCTACCCCTCTCCAAGCTACCCCAATCTACCCCCACTCCATTCCATTCTACTCTACTACAGATCTACCCAATGTAGCCCACTCCTATCTACTCCACTCTACCCAACTCCATTCCATTTTACTCCACTCCATTCTACCATAGCCCTCCCCACTCTTCCCCAGTCTACCTTACTCCACTCCAATCTACCCCAATATATCCCACTACACTCTACCCCACTCCACACCAATCTACCCCAATTCAGTCTACCCCATTCCAGTCTAACACAGTAATCTTCCCAACTCCCCCTCTCCATTCTATCCAACTCCACCCCACTCCATTTTACCCCACTCTACCCCACTCCACTCTACACTAATCTCCCCATTCCACTCTACCCTGATCTACCCCATTCCACTCTATCCCGATCCACCCTACTCCAATCTACCCCACCCACCCACTCCACACCACTTATTTTAATCATGATGAACATCAGCCACACTGGTCTACATAATGGCAAACTCAAAACAAGAGAGAGGGGTCTTACTCTGCCAAAGGAACAGGACACCAACTAGACACAATGTCTGAAAAATTTGATCCCTTTGGGAAACAATAATCGCACACCAAATTCTTACTTTTCACTCAAACATCAGGAGCCTATCACACTAGCCAATCAATCAAATATATAAATGTTTATTCATTAATTTTTCAAAATTCATAGTAACACAATTCAAAAATAGATAAAATAGAGCAATCCACTCTAACATTTAAAAACAATACCACAACAATGCATTCAAGGTTATTGTACGGTAACTTACAAAAAAGAAATTCAGATTAAAAACAAAGCACATTAATTATGAAAATCAGCATTGACATTCCATCCGAAATCAAATTTGAGGATGATATCCTATTATACAGTACATTCTGATTCCAAAAATAAAAAAATATTTATTTAAAAGCGACCAAGAAGCGACACGTTTCGGTGGTATCTACCGGTCCAACCACCATCTTCGGGCTTTTACAAAGACAATATTAAAATCCCAGTACTTTGACTCGTGATCTGGGCGTATGGTGTGGGTATGCGGAAGAAATCTCCCAACTAAAATCCTCTAAAAGGCTTCACTCAGGATAGCTCCCAATTGTTTGCTTCTATGGGCAATCCCTGCAAAGTTACCAACGACCTCCAAACTGGGTCAATTAAAACCTTTTCCTTTAGACTACTTCCTTTCTTTTAGTAAGTAGCACACATTCAAAAAATTATTATTCTCGCTGGCGGAGTACTCAAATCCGATTTCCTCCCTTAGTCTTTGGCACCTATATTGACGGTTTTTTCACGAGAAACCCAGACACCCGGGATTGAAAAATCTCAGTGTCTCTTCGTGTGTCCTTGTCAATAATGGCTAAAAACACATTGCAAAAGCCACTTTCGCATAGGCGAGACCTATTGGCTTTGCCAGTGCTTGCTTTTTTTAGAGAAGCTGGTGTTATCCCCTCATTGATCTTTTACTTTAGCCTGATATGGCTAACAGAAGGCTAGTCCCTGTGCCCAATTCTTGCTTTTCCAAATGTTTCTTCCCCTTAAGAGAGTTCAGAGTAACTAAAGAGTGTGCCCCCAACAATGCGTTATTGCAGTGAGCTATGGAGCAGTGGTTTGTATTTAATGATTTGATTAATGCCATATAATGTGTTGGGAGATAGTGCTTGCTGGAACTAGATCATTATTTTTATTGGTGATTGGTCTTGTGCCAGTGCTGTGTTTGAATGAATCTTGCTCTACTGATGGCCTTATATTTGAGCTGTTCTGCATGTGGTGGTGAAGATTGACAAGCCAGTTCACTGTACAAAAGCCGCCACCATTATCTTTGTGTACACTTTCCACAGGTTGTTAATTTGAATTCAGCTGACGTGACAGTACCTGCCCTTAACTGCAGCAGCCAGAAAAATGCATGTGGGTTTGTTTCTGTTATTACATTTTATGCTTGTGGTGTTAATGCATTAAATAGCACCGCCCCTCGTGCTTATTAATTCCTATTTGAATATTCATGAGTAGCTATAATGCTCAGTCTACGTATTGTCTTGTGCTGATGCAACTGACCTAGGTCTTTATAATAACTGACTGTTTGAAGTGCTGAAATGTGTCCTCAATTTTAGAGGCTGATTGGAAATGTTCTCTAAATGTGCTTTTAAGCCTAGAAAACCTGCCTTTAATGTGTTAGCGTAATGCCCCTTTATTATACCTAATGGTGGCCTTCTGTACGATTGGCTCTTTTTATCGCTTGTCCTCCTGTATAAAACGCTCTCAGGATATTTTTTCAATAAAGCATTTGCCCGGTGTCCAAAGAATGTTGTATTCAAGACGCACGTGTCACTGTGGTTCATGGAAGTTATGTTTCTCTGCTACCCAGGATGCTAACGCACTGGTGGTTGGATAGACCAGTCCAGGTTCCACATCAGGCCAGATGTAGTTCATCTGTATCCATAGCAGAAAAAAAATGTGATCCGATCCGGATTACATAAATGATGACCGGAGGTGCTCTGGTATTTAATGTGCAATATATGTAGCTGGTTGGTGCTTGGACTTTTTCTGCAATATTAGCAATGCTGCATACTGTATGCTGATAATTATTGCTGCAGCAGCAATACGTTCTAAAATGTGCCTTAATTCGCTAAAATCGGCATTCGTCTAGATAAATCGTGTTCTTTGAATGCCGAACTGCGTCACTCCTTACGAATAAAATTACCGAAAGAGGCATGGTGCCAACCTTTGATTTTTTTGTTGTCATTTAATACTTAGAAAAATAGTTGCAGTTTGCCATACAATTAAGGATGATGTATGCGGAAGTGCTAGTTTTTCCTCGAATATAACTGATCCAGGGTTTTGATTGGTTAAAGTCAGGTCACTCTGACCTGTTTCACAGCTCATTCTTGTGATACACCTATTAAAATACAGATCCACGCTTCAACTTTGGCAGCTACATTTTGCATCCGAATTATTTTCTTTTCGTGAAACCCGTTTTAAAAGTTACTAAAGCACGAGGCCCAGTGAGACTTTTCTGTTTTAAATGTATATTCTCAGCCTGCCTTTGCCATCCCCGCTTCTTAGGCGAAGCTTCCCAAGGAATAAAAAATATCTCTTCAAAGTAAAAAATTACGACCGTTGAAAATTGCGAGGCACGCGGCAGAGACGTTTGAAGTTCACAGTGAGGCCGGCAGGAGAAAGCCTCTTTTTAGCTGCAGGATATGTTTTGCCTTGGCTTGATGTTGCAACGCGACGTGCGTAGTAATGCCCCGGTCCCTAGTCCTGCAAGGACTCGAGATTGCATTCATCCAGCCGGCTGCGTGCGTTTCCAGCAGACCTTCAGGCCGCCTTCACGCACTCTGTGGTCTTTACTGATTTTAGTGCCGCGTTATGCGGCACGCGAGACGCGACTCCGCATGAACTGACAATGGCGAAGAGAGGTGATTTTGAGGCGTTTCCTTTAGCAGTGACCGTTTCTTAAAGACTGCATGGCGTGCAGCAATGGGAGGTGAGCGTCGCTTGAGCGCAGGACGTGCGTGGATACATGGTTTGAGCGCAGGACGTGCGTGGATAAATGGTTGCGCCGCCGCCAGTGGCACGAGCCCATGTGTCAGCTCCTAGCTTGCGTGGGTTAGCCACTTTCCGGCCGGGAAAAATGGATGACGGCCTGTGGGCCTCCGAGAGGGTGTCTTTGTGTTGCTTCAGAAATAACAGGCATTGTGTATTAAGTCCGGCTAAATTGGATAACAATGAATGACAAGTGTTTTACAGCGCTTAGAAACGGCAGATGTGAAGTTGGTAAGGTTATAGAACAAGCATTTACAATGCAATGGTTTTGCCTTTGTTAAAGTTAGAGCTATTGGCATTGCTCTTGACATTATTTTTATTTATGTTTTTTTTAACATAAATTAATGGCATTGTCATTTACAATGCCACTAGCTTTATCTCTCGCAAATGACACACACAAACACACACAGAGCCCCCCCACACAGAGCCCCACACACACAGCCACACAGAGCCCCCCACACACACAGCCACACAGAGCCCCCCACACACACAGCCATACAAAGCCACCCACACACACAGCCACACAAAGCTTCCCACACACACAGCCACACAGAGCCCTTCACACACACCCACACAGCACAAGCAGGCAACCGGAGCACAAGGAGGCACAAGCAGGCAACAAGGGCACACGGAGGCACAAGCAGGCAACAGGGGCACACGGAGGCACAAGCAGGCAACAGGGGCACACGGAGGCACAAGCAGGCAACAGGGGCACGAAAACGGAGGCACAAGCAGGCAACAGGGGCACCCGGAGGCACAAGCAGGCAACAGGGGCACACGGAGGCACAAGCAGGCGACAGGGGCACACGGAGGCACAAGCAGGCACACGGAGGCACAAGCAGGCAACAGGGGCACACGGAGGCACAAGCAGGCGACAGGGGCACACGGAGGCACAAGCAGGCGACAGGGGCACGAAAACTGACGCACAAGCAGGCGACAGGGGCACGAAAACGGAGGCACAAGCAGGCAACAGGGGCACGAAAACTGAGGCACAAGCAGGCAACAGGGGGAAAACTGAGGCACAAGCAGGCAACAGGGGGAAAACTGAGGCACAAGCAGGCAACAGGGGCACACGGAGGCACAAGCAGGCAACAGGGGCACACGGAGGCACAAGCAGGCAACAGGGTCACGAAAACAAGCACAAGCAGGCAAAAGGGTCACAAGCAGGAATTGTAATTTAGACTGGGCTGAAGTGGAGAACGGTCAGTAGGGAAGTAGTGCGGCTGGTGCAGTGGTACCAGGCCGAAAGGTGAGAGGGGCTGTCTGCACCCCAGTTTGGACAGTTTCCACTACCTAACAGGGATTGGTGGGAGGGGGGCGTACTTCTTGCTTGCTTTAGGGCTGTTACTTCGGGGACGCAGTGCACGCTCTTGCCTGCTGCCGCCGGGACACGACAACAGGCAGGGAGAGGACAGGCTGGGAGAGGGCAGGGAGGGGACAGGCTGGGAGAGGGCAGGCTGGGAGAGGGCAGGGAGGGGACAGGCTGGGAGAGGGCAGGCTGGGAGAGGGCAGGCTGGAAGTGGACAGGCTGGGAGAGGGCAGGCTGGGAGTGGGCAGGCCGCGAGAGGACAGGCCGCGAGAGGACAGGCTGCGAGAGGACAGGCTGCGAGAGGGCAGGCTGCGAGAGGGCAGGCTGCGAGAGGACAGGCTGCGAGAGGGCAGGCTGCGAGAGGGCAGGCTGGGAGAGGACAGGCTGGGAGAGGACAGGCTGGGAGAGGACAGGCTGGGAGAGGACAGGCTGGGAGAGGACAGGCTGGGAGAGGACAGGCTGGGAGAGGACAGGCTGGGAGAGGGCAGGCTGGGAGAGGGCAGGCTGGGAGAGGGCATGATGCGAGAGGACAGGCTGCGAGAGGACAGGCAGGAGACCTAATTTCACTCTAAAGCTATCTAATACTCGATGTGAAGGGTCTCTACTTTGTATGTTTTCAATGATACCGAACGGCATCCACCTGCGTGCAAGCTCTCTTCACTGACTAGGGCACGCACACCTGCACAGGATGCCCATCAAACGCCGCGCCTGGTCAGCCTTACTCCCGCAAATGAACATCCCTGAAGAGTAAGTACAAGTCAGACCTTGCCAAGTAATGACACCACCTCCCTTAGGAAGAAGTAGCGTGAGCTTAGGCTGGACCAGCCTCCGGCAAAATCACGTGGAAGGAGCATGCCTCAGAGAGGTGCCTGCTCACCGGACCTGGGGGCTCGATCCCTGCTAAAGGGTAAGTAGGGAGTCAATAGTGCAAGGGTGAACGTCTACCCTAGGTAACACGCATGTATCCAGTGCTTGATAACGAAAGACTTGACAGCAGAGAAACGATGACTTCCCGCAAACCACAGCTACACTGCAGTGTCACCCCGTGGCTTGTCATGGCGCAAGGCCCTAATGCCACACGATACCAAACCACCCAAATCAAGTGCTGTACTCACTGGCGGGGCCACCCTGCGCAAATACTGCATAGTGGATCTGTGTATACACTGCCAGGAAGGATGGCAGGTAAGGAAGGTGCGGAGGGACTATGGGAGGCGCAAGAACGGACATACAAGGATAGCGGAAAAGGGCGCCAAGCGAGGAAGAATAATGGGGGTCGCATGGCAGGGCAAAGGAGGGATGAATTGGGTTTGGGGCCGTCCAGGAGAAAGAAAGTGGGGAGATAGGGTTATGGGCGCGTGGGAGAGACGTACAGTTGAATGCCATTTGGAGAATAGGCCGCCAATGCAAAGGGAGCAGAATAAAGAAGAGCTAAAAATGTGTAGCATCAGCAGATGTTGGATTGGCACTCATGGCGAATAGGCACTAAAGGTATACGGCAGGAATGAGGCATAGATTGGGTAACACAGAACTTGGTGGCCTTTGGGGGGTCCTAGCAGATTGAAGGAGAAAGAGTTTCACCTTGCCATGAAGGGATAACACGAAGTTGAACTATGGAGGCCTAGAATGTCCGGCGCGGTCCCGGTGAAATTCAGGCGGGTTTGGGCTGGGGGAGGGTGGCAGGGTGCAAGAGGAACAGGGGGCGGTGGACGGTATGGGCGCCACAAGGTGGGGGGCGGGACTGGGCGGCCAAGGAAGACACAGCGTAGGTGGTTACTGACAAGAGGTAGGGAATGAGCAAAGGAAAGGAATTTGTAGGAGGAGAAGAGCAGGGAGGGCCACCGAGGGTAAGGGCTGGCGAATTTGGGGGGGGGGGGGCCGAGCCCGCTCCACCAGGCATGGCAGGGAGCGGCAGATAAGGGGAGTGGGGGAGGAGGGGGGCGAAGGGTGCAGGGAGCCTTGGAAGTGCCGGCAAGGAGTCGGGAACGCTCCTTCCCCCCCCCCCCCCCCCCCCCCTGATAGTCGAATAAGGAGGCATGGGTCAGCATAAACACAGATCGGCAGTGGTAGTGAGCAGAATGGTGGATAGAGAAGAGAGTGTGTAACGCGGATGTGCTGGGGGAATATGACGACTTTGTGCAAATTAAACGAAACTCCTTCCGAGTTAAGAAAGTACATAAGGCAGTTCACTCTATAACCTTCACATGTAGGATGGTGTTCGACGCGTGCTGCTCGACACAACTGATACGCTGGCTGCCGTTGTATCTCGTGTTTTTCTTTGGTTACAGTATTGCTGCAGATGCTCAGTAACATTGGTTATGGTGTTTAAGAGTTAATGTTTGGGTTTGAAGGCGCTTTGTAGCATTTGGTACTGTTCATGCATTGTAATGTAAGAATGTTATTCACCATGTTATTCATAGATGGATAAATGAAGAAATGAAGGTGTGATGAGAAGTGCGCATTCGGGGGGGGGGGCTGGGCAGCTCTCGAAGCAGTGGGGCTCTGTTTTCCCAACGGAAGGGCTCGGGAGATGACAAAAGGTGGATGGGCGCAGGGCGGGCGACGGCAGGGTCCCGGACTGCGGGGGTCAAAGTGAAAATATGCGGGAGGGCTGATGGGAATGACGGAGCGTGGACGAAAGTCAGTGGTTATTTGTTTGTGCATTTTTGTGTGGCGCGGACTTTGCCCGGGGTGTCAGGGCGCGTCACGAAAGGGGGCAGGGGGAATTATAGTGAGAGACATTGCAAAGAGCAGTTTGCGAAGGCATACGTTACATAAGGTAGTGGTGACAATTGTGAGCAAGCAAAAATACATAAGGTGGTAAAACTTGTGAGCAAGCAATAAATACATGAGGTAGTAAAGGTAATGGTGACAATTGTGGGCGGACGGAATACGTGAGGTAGTAAAAATTGTGAGCGGCCAAAAGTGCATTAGGTGGTAAGGGGTGCACGGGGGGAGGGGGTGACGGGGTGCAATTACAGGAGAAAAAGGCTCGAAGGCTCTACCTCCCGGTGAAATTCACGTGGGTTTGGGCTGGGGGGGGGGGTGGCATTAGGGGCTCATTACAAACACGTTCTGCAACTGTACATTACGTTTATGAAAATGTATTTTGTGACACAGTTTCCAAATACTAAATCACGTGATCGGGATTTCAGGTATTTTCTGATGCTACATTCCACCTACAACTACGGAAACTATCAGGTTTAGGGCATTTGCATTGTTGTAAGAATAGAATTAAAAGTGGGAAAATGGGTATCCACAAGAGAGGGGCAGAGAGTCATCAGTGGAATCTTTTGAATACCCAGCTTGTCAGAACTTTATTGTTTATTTAGTGTTAACCCAAACTTAATTAGCATTTGCCCTTTTTACTGATTTATCCTGCTGCTCTGAATAACCATTTATATAAATCAAATTTGTATTTTAGCTGATTTATTCTTTGAAATGGATACCCACCGATGCAGCTAGGATTCCTTGATAACACTCTATTTTTTTGTCCTTCAACAAATGAATGTATTCTGTTTAATTGTGTGGGAGAGGAGAATTATCATGCAGCCGGTAATACATTCATATGTGAGATCTGTGTGGAAACACTACTACTGTGTCACATGTTCACTAGACGTCCCCCACACGGTCCTAACATAAGAAGGCGGCCTACCTCCCTACCTCCCAGGTGCAGAAACCCTCCAGATACATTAACCATCTTTACATAAATCCTGTTATTAAGGGTTTGAGTTCCAGAATCAGGGAGTGTGCAGAAGATTACGCTAGGACAAGTGAAAGCTCGGTATTCAGCCATAGAATTTTTGATTATTTCACATTAATGAACACTTTAACCCTAGTAACAAATTTGGTACTGTTCACCTGCTACGTTTTATAGAACAGACTGAAAGAATGATTTTGAACAAAAAATACAGACTACTGTTGGTATGCGAGCTGTAGCTCTACCCCATGTCTATCCCTCTACCGGGAGAATAGGAAGTGGTTAAAAAAAGAGCCCTATTTATCAAGGGAGGTGGATGCGACTACCAGACATCTAAAAATGTTTATTCTCTTTTGAGTAAGGGGCTTGAAGCCCTTTATATGCAAAGTTCGGCTTTTAAGGTGACTAGACTAGAATTGCCCACCTTTTTCTTAAAAATCCTCTCAGCCCCATGCACTGCATTGAAAATAGGAGTCGATCCCACGTTGGAGGGATAGATCGGTGTATGGGCTTCCGCTCTGCGAAAGAGAAACGTGCGTAAAAAGCTCACGGGGTACAGAAGAAACACGCCCAAATATGGAGCTGATGGTGGTATAATGTTAATGAGGGGATGCCATGCTCTAGTCACCTTTTGTGTTTAACTGTCACCATAACACCAATCTGTGTACATGACAATACTGTGATCTGTTATTCTGTAAGTGCTGTAATCATTGTGACAAGCTTGTGTGACTGGTTCCGTCTCTCTTTACTTTTTTTCGTTGTGACATCTAACATGTATATAAAAAAACAATATAATACAGTAGGGGGCGAACTTTCTTCCTGGGTCCAAGTGCAATAGCAATAAGGTGTTGTTTGTACAAGGCTTCAGATACAGTTGCTTTGCAAATATGTACCAAAATTGAATTGTACCCAATGCATCGACCTTGGAAGGGTGAAAGGCTGGGTTGGCCTTGCTAGAACTCAAACGCATCAACACCTGCAATTCACTCTAGATACCAGATGAACGCTGAACTCACTGGCACATCCTCCTCCCAAACGTTTACCTGTCTAACGTTCTAATGTCAGCATGGCCCAGCTAAATATACAAAACAACGAACGAGAAACTCTAGTACTCCACAGAGAAAATGCTCCAAACGATTGCGCCGAAGTTCGAGTAACAAAAATTACCCACTGCAAACTTAGAAAAGTGTTCTTTCGCAAGAAGTACTTAAAAGGCACTCCTTTTGTTTCTTTATTGAAGCAGAGCCTAATTTAAAAAGACGGCCTGGTCGGGTGAATAAATAAGATGGGTTTGCTGCAAAACAAGGACACAGAAGAGAAGTTACACCACATGTATTCACTCCTTTTGTGCGCAGGCTGTTTGGCTAGCACCAGCACCGCCGGTGCCACACAAGGTGACGGGCACAGATACCACACACAATCTGCACGGTTCACATTCTCGGCTTCCCCTAAGAAAAGCGTCAGAATCTATTAAAATTACTGCCCGCTGATAGCAACAGTGACATGACAAATCACAGGCCAAGAGGCAAGATACCGCCGAATGTATCGCGGCCTACGGGGGCCAGGCCCATTTGCAAGCAAATGATATTGTGCGGATCTGGCCTGCCCCGCGCGCATGACAAACTGAGGCAATTTCGGGACGCGGCGCCAGATGTGGCGGGGTTTACTCTGCCGAACTGTGCGGGGCTCCCAGATTGGAATCGCCAGGGGTCTTAAAGGGCGTCTCCTGACAAGCCACGAATAATTGCAGCCCGCTCACCCCACTGTACTCGATTATTCTGCCTTCTTCTCCTTGCGCTGGAGCTCTTCTTCTCTGGCACTTCCGCTTGTCCCGCCCCCGGCCTGCCTGACTTCCGGGTCGCGGCCAATCGCAGCGCGGCCCTGGGGTCGGGAGGCCGGACAGCGCCTCCTAATCTCCCACCGGGCCGGCGGCGGTGTAAACACGGAGCAATGCCGGGTGGGCACCGGCTTCAATTAAAATATAAAGCGAGGTGGCACTCGCTCAAAGGCGGCAATGTCCCTGGCAGGGTGGGCACCTGCCAGGGGGCTCAAAAAAATCGGCAAGGGATACTGTATTGAGGGCGGGTGCCGTCAATGCCGGAACAGACTCGGGGGCGTTCCCGAGAACTGGCTTTCGGCTGAAGTCGCCAAAAGCCAAAAATTCTCGGGAACGCCCCCGAGTCTGGTCCTGCATTGACGGACAAACGTGTCTTCCAATGGCTAGCCTCCATTTATGGAGCTAGCCAATGGAAGACGGGGGCGGATTCCAACCCCTATACTATACTCATTAGGTTTTTCCTAGCACATGCGTACTTCGTACGCATTGGCTAGGCAAAACCTAAAAATATCCTGTTACTTTTTTCTTTTTACTTGCGTTATCTACCAATGTGATATCCTTGTGTATTTAACAAAAACATAATTGGTTAACCCCATTGGTTAATCCAGTATACTTAAAAAAAAAATTGGCATCCGTAATTTGTCTGTGTGCCTTCAGTTCTTAACTTCGCAGCAGCTCGGAGTTACGCCAGGGGAAACGGCGCTATGCAGCAGCCACTGTTATTTGCCTAATGCATTATGCTGCATGAATATTTAACTCCCTGCAAACTCGCGTTGCTACAATACTGCGAAGCGCTCTGAACAGAGTAAAATATTCACAAGGAGGTGCATTGTAGTGAAAAGGGAGGAATAACACAATGACCATAACTGATTAGGCATGAGGTCATGTACTTTGGAAACCTGCAGTTGCCTGTGAAATCTGCAGCTACAAGGTGTGCCACAGGGTGGGAGTGTGAAAGAGGAATGGCTGTTAAAACTAACCCTGGGCGGAGTTCGCGAGGTAGAGCTACGCGAACTGCGTAGTGCACTGTGCAAAAAGCTGTTCGCACTGATTGCACAGTACGGACAAGCATCCGGCACTGTGCAATCAGTGCGAACAGCATTTTGCACAGTGCAAGCGGTAGTTTCCTGCCGCTTGAGTAGATTTCTACTGGAGTGGCAGCTTTCTCAACGCGGACTGGTAGTTTCTCATCGCGAGCATATGCGACCACTAGCAATGAGAAACCTGACCTCACCACGTTGAGAATGTCGCCGGGAGGTTTATTTTCCACACTCGTGATTGACAACTTGATGTTGCTGATCGCGAACGAGGAAAAAGTCTCGCCGGGATGTCATTTTGTTTGCTCGCGGTCGCCAACTTGACATTGAGGGCCGCAAGCAAGCCAACAATGACCGCTGCACTACGCTACGTGTCTTTGCACTGTGCTATTTGCAATTTGCATAGTGCTAAGTAGCGCAAACTACGCAAGCATAGTGCTTTGCCCAGGGTTAGTTAAAACCGAGGTGCACAGCTGTGAGACACGGATGCTGGTTTTCTGGATTGTAAGTACAATATATGTATGCACTCACGCAAAGCTATGAGTTAGCACTGGTGCAGGTGAGACCTTACTAGGATATAATTAGAGCTTGCCGCTATGACATCCATGCTTGCATCAGTTTGCCTGGTTTGTACCCTGTCAAGCGGGATAGTGGCCGGTAAGTTTCCTTCGTGAGAGAAGAGGGTTGCGCCTCATTTAATCGCCCTAGATTAAAAAAAAATTTGACTACCTATTCGGTTGTAGACTTCTGCCGGTGGTAAGCCTTACTCTCCGAGTCTCGTTCATTGTACACATAGTGTCCGCCTTTTAAGATAAGGTCGACGGCTGCACAGCTAAATTCAGGGCCTGGGTACGATCGTGGCCGATGGGATACTCGGTCACAAACGTGACGGATATCCCGTCTGCCGTATTACAAGTTCCATAGGGTGTAATGGAACTTGTAATATGGCGGACGGCATATCCGTCATGTTTGTGACTGAGTATCCCATCCGCCATGATCGCCCTTGAACATCAGTCAACATGCAAATTGGCTGATTTGTGAGACTACTATTTAGCTCAGTCTGGTATCTGTGCACTGGTACCATGTCACAAAAGGGACACTTCAGGGATTGGTGCCAACTCTCCAGACCTTATAAAAATAATAATGGGCATTAATATTGCGATTACATACATCTGTAGTGTGCACTATGGGCTAAAACTGCAACAAACTACAGTTTGCCATGGCTAGGCATAGAGACTCGGTTGATGCAGCAATGTTATAGCGAATCAGGATCCAGAATGCAGATCTGACATTAAATTTCACATATCTGCACTCCTTGTGGCACTTCAAGATTGAACATTTTTCTCTGACTTCGCTCACAGATTTGGGCTTTTAAATTACTTTTTTAATTACTCTGCTGACCAGCTGGAGAAACGGAGGAACAAAGGCCTTTGCACACAGTAGGGCCATTAGCCAGTAATTAGACCAGTTCCTGGGAGAAGAGAGGGTGGGGATAGAATTTGCATGTGCAGCTTATTATTCCCATTGCACCAGGCTTGGGAAAGCTCAACCAACAGAATCAAAAGAGGGTAGCCAGACCTCTGGAGCCAATCACAGGAGGGGCTGCCCTTTGACGTTTTGGAGGGGAAGAGACCAGACAGGTGGGGCAGTTGTGGGGAAGGGTTTGGGTCCCAGAGAAGGTCATTTAATATACCACCTGACTACACCATCATGGAAATTTCTAAAATGCTGTTCAGGAGGTCTGGGGGCAGAGGTGGAGTGATGTGTCACTCTAGGATTGGGTAGAGGTGCCTAGCTTTCGGACGTTCCACCCTCACATAAGAAGACCCAGCACAAGGTAGAGACTTTTGAGAATAATCTTGACCTGGGGGAAACTACGCCGGAGGAATGTATACAGCTCGAAGAGCAAAGACACCGGACCCGTACAGCAAGGATGGATTAAAAAACTTCTGACTTAAGTTTCCATCCAAAAACTAGCATTTATTTCACTAGGGACAGTGGTGCCGGCCAGTTTACACCATCTAGGGATCAGTAAGGGGATAAAATTGCTGGGTGGGGGTTGTAGAAGGAACTGGGCCTCAATGGACTTGTTGACTATGTAGGGGAGTCGCTCAACCATGTGGTCAACATTTGTGCGAAGGAAATTCTGGCTGTGCCCAATGTTCAGAACTCTGAATATACATACGTACCTTGAATGATGCAGTCCAAAGATTCTTAGATGGAGATTCAACAGGACGTTTCTCAGGAGGTCCTCCAGAGACTTGGAGGTGGCATCGAAAATCCTTTGAATGGCTAAGGAGTGTAATTGTAGGACACGTTGTTTAGTGTGAAAAGATTTCTAGCTTATACTCTTCCGGACTCCCTCTGAGAGTAAACGATTTTCGAATGTGAAACAGGGTTTATAATTTGGGTGTAGCCTATTTTTGCATATATTTCTTAATTTTAAATTGCTGTGTTCCACTAGGAGGAACTAACTGATGAATTGGCACATGGCTTTTAACCTAATTTATTTTCAGTTTGTTAAACTTAGGGCAGTTTAATGTATTTTAAGTTAAACTGCGAGATAGGATGTTTTTAAATGTATTCATTGCTAGCTAGCTTTTATGGTCGTTAACAGCGTGATAGTTTAGTACAACAAGCACTTTAGAACTTTACTGTCGTTATTAAGGAAGAACTTTATAATCCATTATGGTAAATACTGGTGTTAGTTCGGTGTGGAATTAATAACCATGTACCTTGCAAGATTACTACTTATTTTTAGGGCTCGCCTGCTGTGCGCATGCGCATAGCTGGCGAAGCTCTATAGGGGCTTAAATAAGCTTTACCTAGACTGGCGATTGACTGGCGATTTGATGCTGTGCCCGTGGGCTTTTAGGTCAATGCGCAAGCGCATTGACCTAAAATGCGCGTGCACATCATCAAATCGCCAGTCAATCGCCAGCAGCACTCCTCCCCTGCTGCTTCACACTCTCATGCCGCTCTCCCCGCTCCGCCCCCTCCCTGCCCGCCGTGTCGCATTTCTCATCCCCCCCTCCCCACAGCAATGCCCTCCGCCGGCCGTACTTTCACTTTGACGGCCGTGTTTCTCCGTGTCTCTCGTGTCACCAGGCTGTGTGTGCTGCCTCCGCGGGCACCATGATGTAACCCCACTCTCTTAAATGCCTGAGGTCTAAGTCACTTCCACCCCTCCCCGGGGAGGCTGCTTTCAAGTGCTCCGAGGCCTGCATTGTCTCCGCGCGCAGCTAGTGTGAACATTATAGGTGATTTTATGTCCCACTAAGACTCAGAATCCGCCCCCGCTGGGTCCTTCTGCCATGAAACGCCCCTTTACAGTGCTTAATTTGAGCCGGAGCTTTACGTTGCTGATGCGTGCGGCCCTGTCCCCTCGGAGGCCCGTGCTGCGCGTCAGCTGGAGACGGCTCAGGCGGGGGCCACCCCCCAGGTCCGAGCCTCGATGCCAAGGAGGGCTTTGTTGTCTCAATGAGGTGATTATGCGAGGCTCTCTTCAGAGCTGACGATGCACCACAGGTCTCCTCCCCAAGGGGCCAGCATATTGGATGGGCAATTTAAGCCAGCATTTGTGCCCGATTCTGGAGGCGCCCATGCCATATGGTGCTGATGGCATTAAATACGGAAATGGGTTAAATATAGGAGCCATGCTAATTAGGGCATCCGCCACGGGGTACCTAAAACAGATTTACATGTCTTAGGTGTACCTGGGTTATATAGTGTCAAAGCCATCACACGTGCAAGAGGCACAAAGCGTAAATGATGAAATTATTTTTCAAGAACATTTAAAAAAACACCAGTTTATAGAACACTTGAACGTGATTTGCATATTCATTCCTACACCTCTAAAAAGTACAAGCCATGTAAAAATGAATTATCGGGACCTTACCACCAGCGCGTGACCTCAAATTTCTCGTTTGGGAATTGGAAGTCTCTGTGACCCCGCCGCCAGCCTCCAATGCAAAATACGTCACTGGGTCCATTTCAGGTCAAACGAGCAGTGGCCAATTTCACTAAAAGCGTACCTAGTTAATCGTCATTTTTTCTAGGCATTCTTTTTTAAGGTCGAACCACAGTAGTCTAAATTGATCAAGGGGTGCAGTGGCCATATAAATACAATATTTGCATCAGGTGAAAGGTTGTTAGGATGGCATGTGTGCCAAGTGGCCGTGTATCGAATGGTATCTTCAGCGAGTCCCTGGTTTTGATCCAAATTAGCACTTTACATGCTGGTGTTTTGAACCAACAGAAGTAGTGGTGAAAGCAAAACTACAAGTCCCAGAATGCAACGCCCGTTAACTAAAAATTCCTTCCTGCTGCTTCACACTCTCATGCCGCTCTCCCCGCTCCGCCCCCTCCCTGCCCGCCGTGTCGCATTTCTCATCCCCCCTCCCTACAGCAATGCCCTCAGCCGGCCGTACTTTCACTTTGACGGCCGTGTTTCTCCTTGTCTCTCGTGTCGCCAGGCTGTGTGTGCTGCCTCCGCGGGCACCATGATGTAACCCCACTCTCTTAAATGCCTGTATTATACCAGTCTTAAACATGATCAATAGCTTCAATCTGGGCTAACATATTTACGCTGATGATAATCATATTCACTTTAGGATATTCGGTTAACTATGTGCCCTTACTGTTGTGTCGGGCAGTTGGTCAGCCACGACACTCTCTGTGTATTTTATTGATAAGGTGTGGGCCAAACGTGCTCAACAATAATCACAGGAGCCTGCGCGCTGCTTAACTATCGGCATTACACTTACCACAGTGAGAAGAGTCGGTGTCAGACAAGGTAATATTTTCATGTTGCAAATTGGCTTTTGAAATAATCGAAGTTCATATGTCTGTTGTTCTAAACCACAAGTACTAGCTGTGTGACGGGTTGGAACGCCGCATCCACCACCACCACCGCATCCACCATCCACCGCATCCACCACCACCGCATCCACCATCACCACCACATCCACCACCACATCCACCACCACATCCACCATCACATCCACCATCACCTCCACATCCACCATGACATCCACAGCCACATCCACCACCACATCCACCACCACCGCATCCACCACCACCGCATCCACCACCACCACCACCCCATCCACCACCACATCCACCACCTCCACCGCATCCACCACCGCATCCACCACCACCACCGCATCCACCATCACCACATCCACCGCATCCACCACCACCGCATCCAACACCACATCCACCATCAACACCGCATCCACCACATCCACCACCACATCCACCACCACATCCACCATCACATCCACCATCACATCCACCATCACCTCCACATCCACCATGACATCCACAGCCACATCCACCACCACATCCACCACCACCGCATCCACCACCACCGCATCCACCACCACCACCACCCCATCCACCACCACATCCACCACCTCCACCGCATCCACCACCGCATCCACCACCACCACCGCATCCACCATCACCACATCCACCGCATCCACCACCACCGCATCCAACACCACATCCACCATCAACACCGCATCCACCACCACCACCACCACATCCACCAACACATCCACCAACACATCCACCATCACCTCCACATCCACCATGACATCCACCACCACATCCACCACCACCACATCCACCACCACCGCATCCACCACCACCACCACACCCACCACCACCACCACACCCACCACCACATCCACTACAACCACCACCCCATCGACCACTACCACCACCACCGCATCCACCAAAACCGCCGCATCCACCACATCCACCAACACCACACCCACCACCACATCCACTACAACCACCACCCCATCCACCACTACCACCACCACCGCATCCACCACCACCGCCGCATCCACCACATCCACCATCACCACCACATCCACCATCACATCCACCATCAAATCCACCACCACCACCACATCCACCACCACATCCACCATCACATCCACCATGACATCCACCGCCACATCCACCACCACCACATCCACCACCACCACATACACCACCACATCCACCACCACCACATCCACCACCACTTCACCACCACATCCACCACCACCACCACATCCACCGCATCCACCACCACATCCACCACTTCCACTGCATCCACCACCACCGCATCCACCACCACCACATCCACCACCACCACATCCACCACCGCATCCACCACCACCGCATCCACCACCACTGCATCCACCACCGCATCCACCACCGCATCCACCACCTCATCCACCACCTCATCCACCAACGCATCCACCACAACCACCACATCCACAACCACCACATCCACCACCACCACATCCACTACAACACCACCACATCCACCATCACCACCACATCCACCATCACATCCACCACCACATCCACCTATCCACCATCACATCCATCACCTTCACATCCACCATTACATCCACCACCACATCCACCACCACATCCACCACTTCCACCGCATCCACCACCACCGCATTCACCACCACCGCATTCACCACCACCACCACATCCACCACCACCACCACATCCACCACCACCACATCCGCCACCACCACCACATCCATCACCACCTCATCCACCACCTCATCCACCACCTCATCCACCACCGCATCCACCACCGCATCCACCACCACCACATCCACCACCGCATCCACCACACCCACCACCATCACTTCCACCACCACATCCACCACATCCACCACCACCACATCCACCACATCAACACCACATCGACCACCTCCACCACCACATCCACCACCACCCCCACATCCACCACCACCCCCACATCCACCACCACCCCCACATCCACCACCACCACCACCTCCACCACCACCACCACACCCACCACCACCCCCACATCCACCACCACATCCACCCCCACCCCCACATCCACCACCACATCCACCCCCACATCCACCACCATCACCACCACATCCACCACCACCACCACATCCACCACCACATCCAACACCACATCCACCACCACATCCACCACCATCATATCCCCCAGATCCACCACCACCACATCTACATGTGTGTGGCTCTGTGTGTGTAGGTGCAAATGCAATGTTCTTGGATTGTCGTCACAATAAAATACACTGAACATAATCTTCACAAAAGTTATTTACAAACGTTTAAGCTATTGCCATTATAAAAGTATTAATTATTTACAAAATTAAAAGCCATTGTTATTTGTAATATCAATACATCTAAGTCACGTAAATACAACACACATTGCATTACAAATGCTATAGGTGTCACATTTGCAAAAGTTAAAACTATTGACATTGTAACTGACAAAGCTATTAATTTTGCTACTTTCAAAACCAACACATAAATAAAAAAAGTGTCATTTACAATACCAATAGCTCAAACGTTCCTAATGCGAGACCTATTGCATTTCCAATGCTTGTTATTTTTTGTGTTTGGGTGCTTATTGCAATGATTTTAATCAATTGTACAAAATAAAGTAATTCATAACTCTGCTCTATCTCCCACTGTGATTCACCTCTTGTGTTATATTTCTCTTTGCACATTATCTCTCTGTGTCTCACCTCTCTGCACTCTGCTTTTGTCAGTGTCATTGCCCACGTGGCCTCATCTCTGTTGGAGCTCCAGTGAAGCGGGCATCCTTAAATACCCAGTCAAAACATATGCTGAGGGTAGTGACCCTCTGTCACTTGCCTGATTCTTGGCATTCACTGTCAATGGCTCTTCATTCAATCCCCATTTTCTGCTCCATTGCGTTAGCATTGAGTTTACTTGCAGCCAGGCCTAAAAATAAGGTGTGAGTGAACCCACTGTCACGACAAAACAAGCATTTACAATGCAATGGTTTTGCCTTTGTTAAAGTTAGAGCTATTGGCATTGCTTTTGACATTATTTTTATTTATATTTTTTTAACATAAATAAATGGATTTGTCATTTACAATGCCACTAGCTTTATCTCTCGCAAATGACACACACAAACACACACAGAGCCCCCCCACACACACCCCCACACAGAGCCTCCCACACACAGCCACACAGAGCCCCCCACACACACAGCCACACAGAGCCCCCCACACACACAGCCACACAGAGCCCCCCACACACACAGCCACACAAAGCTTCCTACACACACAGCCACACAGAGCCCTCCACACACACCCTCACAGCACCTGCGCCTGACCCAAGACCACCTCGCCTTCAGGAAGAAGCTCAAGACCTGGCTGTTCGAGCAGTAGTAGCACCCCCCCCCCCCCCCCCACCCCCTAGCGCCTTGAGACCCTCCGGGTAAGTAGAGCGCTCTATAAATGTCTATGATTGATTGATTGATTGAACTTAATACCGTTCCTCATATTTATTTCTGGTCGAGGTAGGAAACCTTAAGGTGATCGGAGTATGGAGAGGAATATAGTGGTCATGGTGGACTCTTAATCGGATTTCTGCTTTATTACCAGCTATGCTGCAGCATTGACCTTTCCCATGAGCACCTGGGAAAAGGTCAACGTGTAACAACCAATCAAGAGTCCAGTATGTGTACAAAGCCAGTCGACTCTTGGACCACTCCCTCTTTCTTTCCTGCTCCAGCAGTTAAGTGCACCATTTTTCCTACACTCCTCTTATGGCTTTCCCCTACCTGCCTGGGAAACTCACAGTGAAGCATTGCAAAAGAATACAGAAATCTACGAGAAACTAGATTTGTGTTGGGAAAACCCTCCCTCAAAGGTCCTGCTGAGTTCCCAGGGACCTGTAAAGTGCACTGTATGAAAGGATTCATTGATTGCGTCCTAGTTAAAGACACTGACCTTTGCAGGGTCTCTGACACTTCTTTCAAGGTAAGGGATTGTTGTAAAAAGAAAGGTGTCATTAGCAATCCTAACTAGCGCACGGCACTCGAGTTTACCTGATCCCTCCTGAGAGGTCAGCAGCAGGTGGGGAACGAGGGGACTCGGGGGCCCTATCACAGCCCACATTCCATCTTTCCATGCATTTGTTATAAAATTATTTTTACATCCCCCGTCTCCCCAGAGAGAGCGTCAGCGCGTGGAGTCTTCTTTCTCTGCCTACCGTGACTTTATTTTAGACATGTATAATGCATCTATAGTGCAGGGGGTGAATGTGCACTATACAATTTTAAAATGGATAAATAAATAAAAACTGTATGGATAGCATCCAATCCACAGGCATCAAAGTGATCTGCAATTTGTTTAATTATGTAGAGGAGTAAACAAAGCCTACAACGGAGCTTCGAGCTGCCACTTAAAAAATCAAAAATGAACTTAAAAGGAAAGCAATTAAATGGGTTTGTAAAAAGTCCCTGCTTTGCTAGGATGGATTCCCTGCGGCAGGCGCAAATTGGTCCAATTGTTTTTAGAGCCCGATGTTTATGTCAGCTAATGTCCATCTTTCAGGTACATACCGATAGGTCTAGGGCAGTACGCTGTAAAGTGATGTTTTGAAATATGTATAGCGGGATGTATTTTGTGCAATTGTTATTTCCAGGTATAATGTTGTTGATTTACAACTGTCACGGCTATGCCTATACTTTAAATGTATAATTAACTGGATTGTAATAAAAAAGGAAGTAGTTACTGGAAGTCAATGCAAAGTAATAAAAAAGTAACACAAATGATGAACCCCCAGGTGCACATTCGCAATCCTGAGTTACGGGGCCGCTCTGGGCACATCAACCTGCCCACGGCACTCCCCTACGCATAGGAGCGACCCGGAGCCCGCCCGCACTCACCGGTTGTCTGAGGCGGCGGCGGCTCCTCTCCGCTGGGCTCTTCTGGGTGACGGTGGCAGGGCTCTCTCCTCGGGAGAGCCTCGCCGGAGGACGGTTCCTTCTTCTTCCCGGCAGGAGCGCGGGGTGGCCTCCCGTCCGCTTCCTGGTTTCTCCTCACTCCAGCAGCCAATCACCGCGCAGGTCGCCCGGCGAGCCTCCCGCAGCCTGAACCAATGGCAGCGCGGCTCCCGGGTGACGTCAGCGGTGGTTCCCTCGGCTTCTCCGCGGCCCCGGGGCTGCGGCAGTGATTTTCACGGACAAAACGGCTGTGCACAAAAAGCGCTCAGGGGGAAGCACAGCGCTTCGGACTGACTGACTGCCTGCCTCTATACCGGCCATCGCACAGGAGCAGGAAGGCCATCGCACAGGAGCAGGAAGGCGGTGCCCTCAATCCCGGACCAGATTCGGGGGCGTTCCCGAGAAGAGGCTTTCGGCTGACATAGCCAAAAGCCAAAAATTCTCGGGAACGCCCCCGAATCTGGTCCGAGATTGACGGACAGTTACCTCTCCCAATGGCTAGCCTCCATTTATGGAGCTAGCCAATGGGAAGAGGGGGCGGAGACCCGACGCCACATACAACTCATAAGGTTTTTTTGGCGCATGCGTACTGAAGTACGCATCGCCAGTCAAAACCTAAAAAGCAGACCGCGGCGACCCACCTGTCACTGTGATCATCAAAGCACAGAGTGTGAAGCATCTCTTTCTTGGTGTACAAGTGACGCGCTCCGTGGCGGTCCCAACCACCTTCCCAGATGCCGGGACAACAGAAAACGCCACTGAGTCTGATCCATCAATTCATCGCCTTAATGCATGATTGCAGATGACTCTCTGTGATGCAATTTGGTATCGGAAGGGTTATTTATCCCCCCATTGGTAACAGGTCACATACTTTTTGGGGAAAACTAATAATATTTATTAACCGTTTTACATGTACTCTAATTAAAATCGCAAGGGAATGCTAATTTCCCCAGCCTAAAAGTCTCCCCCCGGAATCCCCCCCTCCACCCCAGATTTTGTCCAGTCAATGTGCATGTGACTGTCTTGACATCCACCCTGCTTGCTGCCCATGAGGCGTCAAGTGGATGTCTTCGAAGTGCAGTAGAGACGGCCACGCCCAAGTGCCCTGTCCCAGGAGCCTTGAGCCCAGCGTGATTAGTCCAGCAGGGGGCGCCCCAGCCCGGCAGCTGTGTCCCGATCTCAGGGTTTACCTCGTTGAGGATAGGCGGGGGTGATGTGTCCCAACGGAGGCGCCCTTCTAAGCCGCAGGGCGTAACTTAGAGCGCGGGAAAAAGTGGGAATGTGGCCAGCGTCTGAGGAGTCTTCTGGCGGGGGCTCCCCTCATTCTTTCCAACAGGGGGGGGGGGGGTGAAATCACGAGTTTCGTAGTACACAGCGAAACCCAAAACCAAGTGATTTTCCATCCGACCCATTTTAATAGTTTGAGAAAGGAGCACTGTTACACACATGGCTGGAAGCAGTCACAAGCATGGCTGCAAGCATTATCAAACGCATGCTGCAAACATGGTCACACACATAATGCAGGCACATGGCTGCAAGCACTGTTGCACTTTATAGCTTTGTCTGAGATGATTGGCTATCGTTTCAAGAGCTCTAATGTGATTTTTACCACCTTTCACAGGTTTGAACAGAAGATTAAAAAAACAAGAAGAACCGCTAACAAAGCAACAAAAAGGAAGTTCTAGAATGTAACCAATTTCCTGTTTTTATATCTCAGTAACACGATCTGATCTTCCTTACACACGCACAAGAGCTTCTACGAACTTGTATTTGCCTATTCTAAAATGCAATGACAAAGGGAGACGAGCGTGTGGTGATATGAACGCCGCTCGCGTTCTGCACATCTCTGGGAGGGCTGCGGTCTGGAGCCCTCTGCTCGGCGGTACTGATGCAGCGAGATCGCAGCGGCGATGGAGGAGTCTGCGGCATTGTGTTTCTTCACTCTCCGCCTGTGCCCCGCTCCAGCACAAAGGATGCTGCGCCCCTCCTCTCAAAGTGACTCGAAGAGATGTCTCGCCACTCACCCCTTCACCCAACGCACACAGATTCCTGCTTCTCCATCAATGCGCAGTGGCACGCGAGAGACGTTTGCATATAGAGCAAGAGACCTCCAAGGGGCTAACTAACGTGGGACCGACGAGATGCCTTCACCAGCCTTAGAGACAGCACCGCCTTTGCCCCCACCTCCGGAACACTCGCTGCTGTGCCTCTTCATTACTGCGCAGTGCGCGCGCTGCGCCTGGAGGCTGGCGCACGAGGGTTGAGTGAAAGTAATTCACAACGAAGTGCAAGCCCCAGGAGAGATGGCTTCACTAACCTCGGGGTCAGCCCTTTCTAACGCCCCCTGCTCCGGTGACAAACGTGTACAGAGAGTGCAAGTGACCACATCGATCTGACAAGTTACTCAAGAAGTGTCTTCATCATCCTCGGTGACAGCCCTTTCCTAGTCCCCCATTCCCCACGCACACCCCGACATCACTGCAGAGTATGTGTGCCACGGCGAGCCGCGGGTTATACAGAGTGAAAGTGAGCAGCCTCGGTGACGCCGCTTCCTATCACTCCATTTTGCACACACACTATGTGTTGTGCATAGCGCGTGTGCAAGGGAGAGAGAGAGACGAGTGCAGCGAGCCGTTGTGACCACCAACGGCCTGACAAGGCACTCGAAGAAGGTGTCGTCATTGACCCGTAGACTGTCTCGTCTAAGCCTCGTTTCCGGACACACTCTGTTTCCTAATTTCCCATCAATGCACACACTTTGGTGCGCCTGGCACAACGTAGGGGCGTGGACAGAGTGCAAGAGACCGCCAACGAGCAGACCAGTCACTCGAGGTGCTTTTTCTATCCCTCGGCTACATTGCGAACACACATTAATTCCTGGTTCTCGTCACCTCACTCACTATGCGTGCCCCTCTCCTGGCACAGGACGTGTAAAGAAAATAAAATTGACCATCAGTGACCTGGCTAGTGACTTCCTGCCCTACTCGCACACATGAGCTGCACTGGGTGCTTTGCGTTTATCGGGGTGCGCCTTTAGCAGCCACGTACAGAGTGGACATGTCCATCACTGGAACAACTGCAGAACAATATGCACGACCATTATTTTTGACAACCCCCATAAGAGCTGCGAATGTGACAGTAATAATACTCCAATGTTGTTCTTGGTGAGCTTTCAGCTCACTGAGCAATCCACAGGATAATTTAGGCGGACACACGACACTTGCAGTGAAGCAGCTATAAAGAAGAGGGACGCATTATAAAGAGATAAATAACAAACCCTATCCCGGCATGGGGTAGACCCTGAAGTCCTAAGTGCGGCCGACAGGTCCGGCATGTGGAAGCCTTGAGTGACATCTGACCCCTGACAGCCCCCTCTACACAGGATACACATAGCAGCACTGAGCGGAGGTCAGGACCCCTGACCATTAGGTCACACATCTGTCACCATTCAGCATTCTTCCAGTCTTTTCTGGAGACACCCCCTGGGTCCGCACCCCAAAGGAAAGGCTGTGAAAACTGTTCCAGCACATAGACCGGCCCAGCTTTATTTAACCAGTAAGTGACCTGAGACAAGTGGAATATAGAAAGAATGGCACTTTCGGAGCAAAGGTGAATTGCGCTGAGAATCGCCGTTGACGTCGTACTGCAGGAAGCCTGAAACACCTAGGAAGAAAACAATATGGCGGCTCCAGCTGGAGGGGCTCAGTTTAAAAAGGTGCAGAGGGATGGGGTACAGCTTGAGGGAGGGGGCAGGGCGACTGAGACCCACAGTTGTAGCTCCAGGCCACAAGTACAGGGCATAGTGAGATGTTTGGCCTCCCAGAAGTGGGCGCTATTTCACACCGGCCCCTTACCTCACAAACTAGCACATGGCAAAGGTCTTGAAACTGGTGGTCTAAGCACCCCACTCCCACTCAAACACACGCACACAATTCACAGAAGTAGTTCAAGTTTAATGGGGTTATTATTATTAATGATAATACGCTCTTTTTATACGACACTTGCAAGTCTACTAACATACTTCAGGCTTGCACTTTCCTTACGTTGTTAATGGCGTGTTAGCATGACGTATGTTAATGCTATTTATTATCAATGAGAACTTCGTTTTTATGGCAATTTCCATAAATGATACCATATTTTTAACCATATAAAACACGCAATGTTATATCATTTCCAAAAATATGCCGAGTAAATAGGGCCACGGTGACGGTGGCAGGGCTCTCTCCTCGGGAGAGCCTCGCCGGAGGACGGTTCCTTCTTCTTCCCGGCAGGAGCCCGGGGTGGCCTCCCGTCCGCTTCCTGGTTTCTCCTCACTCCAGCAGCCAATCACCGCACAGGTCACCCGGCGAGCCTCCCGCAGCCTGAACCAATGGCAGCGCGGCTCCCGGGTGATGTCAGCGGTGGTTCCCTCGGCTTCTCTGCGGCCCCAGGGCTGCGGCGGTGATTTTCACGGGCAAAAGGGCTGTGCACAAAAAGCGCTCAGGGGGAAGCACAGCGCTTCGGACTGACTGACTGCCTGCCTCTATACCGGCCATCGCACAGGAGCAGGAAGGCCATCGCACAGGAGCAGGAAGGCGGGTGCCCTCAATCCCGGACCAGATTCGGGGGCGTTCCCGAGAAGAGGCTTTCGGCTGACGTAGCCAAAAGCCAAAGATTCTCGGGAACGCCCCCGAATCTGGTCCGAGATTGACGGACGGAGCCCTCTCCCAATGGCTAGCCTCCATTTATGGAGCTAGCCAATCGGAGGAGGGGGCGTATCCCGACCCACACACACAACTCAAGAGGTTTTTTGGCACATGCGCAAAGCGCATGGCCAGTCAAAACCTAAAAAGGCATACCATCCAAACGTACTGCTTTTTATAACACGTAAGTCCTGACAACAGCCCACCCAGAAAGGAGTGTGTTGTTTATTGCTCCCAGTATAGTCTGACAGCACAGGGATCAGAATTTGTCAGGCTTGCTAAGTTAAAACCATTTGCAAGTATTGCCCTCTAATCACTAGTATATGCAGTAGACCTTTGTACTCTCTACCATTCCTATGTGACTCTTAGAGTATATCCATTTGTATCTCTTCCTTGAGTTACTTTACTACTTGTACATTTGCAATTTTTCTTTCTGTTTGTATCTCTTCCTTGTGTGACTTTACATCTTGTACGTTTGCAATTTTTCTTTCTGTTTGTATCTCTTCCTTGTGTGACTTTATATATTGTACATTTGCAATTTTTTCTGTTTGCATCTTTTATGTAACACATGTAATCCTAAGTCCTTATGTTTTGCAACTAGTTCTTATGTAAAGCGCTCTGACACCTTCGGGTAAAGTTCACGCTATATAAAAACGCATTAAATAAAAAAAATTAAAAAACATGGAATGTGGATTTTGGTGTTAACCGCACCAAAATCCTCATGTCCCGTTATTTACCGGTCATTTTCCCCTCTGTACATTTCAGCAGGTCTGCCGGGGGTGCGGTGATTAGTAACCTTTTCAGAATTTGAAACCCCACTCCTTATGCCTATGCTATGGGTCTTCCCATTTCTAAATTCCCTTTGATGTCAACATTACTTTAAAAGTGTTGGAAATATTTTGACGCTCATTAACTACATGTGTTTATTCATATTGGAAATGTTAGTGATAATACTCCTTGCAATGTTTGGCTTTAGTGTTTTTTCAAATTCGTTACACAGATATTTTGTGGATATCCTTTATTGGGTTGTTTGTACAGTATATTATTTATGTATTTAATTAGCCCAGTCCTTATGCCTAATTTATTTATAACCCCAGTGATTATCCCCCAGATTCATCAAAGTAACGTTTTGCAAGTCCTTAATAGCGAATTTTAAGGAATCGCTATTAAAGACCCGCAAAACAGGATGCATGTAGAAATCGCAATATTTTATGCGATTTCTACAGCTTCCTTATTTGCGATTCGCTAATTGCTAATCGCAAATAAGGAATGGCTTTCCCAATCATTCCTATGGGCCTAAAGGCCCATAGGAATGAATGGGGAGTCATTCCTTATTTGCGATTTGCAATTAGCGAATCGCAAATAAGGATGCGATTTCAAGGGTGCCGGGTGTCCAAAGGACACCCTGTTGCACCCCTGAAATGGAAATGTACACTGGTGGTGCGCACACACATGTCCAAAGGACATGTGTGTGTGTAACATACAACTCAGAAAAATGCACTAAAGTGCATTTTTCTACGTTTTTGCTATTTACCACGTAGTTAGACTTTGCGGTAAATAGCGGCCCCAGATTGCGAATTCGCAATTTTTAAATGGTTCATGAATTGCATTTAAGGAATCTCAAATCGAGATTCCTTAAATGCAATTCATCGCAATTTACCGATTTCTAGAATTGCGATTTTTGCATTTGGGATGATGAATCCCAAATGCAAAAATAGCGCTCGCAAAGGGCCGGATTCTCAGAATCTGGCCCTTTGCGAGCCGATTTCGGCTTGATGAATCTGGCTGTATGTCTTTCTGAAAGATGATGTAAAAGCGGCGTTGGCTCAGAGTCTGGGCCAGGACATTCAGGTATATTCAGCCCTGGTACCTGGAATGATGCTTGTGTACTTTTGCAACATCATTTCCGGATCACGTGGGATGCATTGCGCCTAGTGTGTTTTGCACTGACGTTTGCTTACACTTATGTGTGCAGAATAGCAGTTTCCCTGACTGACAAATACAAATATGAAATTTGCATCAAGAGGCGATGCAGGCTCTCTGCGGTGCATAAAACGGCCCATAATTACACTGGTACCCGTCTCATGTAATCCGACTCAAATGAGAACATTTACAAAATACTGTTGGACACAGCTAGGAACGGTTGGTTTCTCTCGAGAAATCTTCCCTGAATGGCTCTGTTGTGGCAACGAGCCGTTAAATATGGCAGTTATAAACGGTCATTTTAACAGCCGAGTCTAAAACAATAGTTATTAAATAAACGAGGACTCTTGGCCGAATGCGCAGCATGTTGCCGCTTGCCTTCTTCTGTGGAAGTTTCCTGGAGAAACAAACTTAAAATGTTAAAAATCAGGTGCGTCCTCACTTTTAATATAAACAAAATGAACGTCTACCGAGCGTTGCGTCTGCTCTCAGGGCGCATGCGCGTGTTAAGACAGTGACCCAGGCGCTCTGCGTGGGTGAGTTGGTCATTGTGAGGCAAACAGGGTGGTATTCGCTGACAAAGCCGTCCGAGCGTGAACTCCCGCCATTAACCAATGTGACACCGAGAGAATGAGATACTCTGAAACGGTTGGGTAATCAAGGGAGCTGGGGACTTAAACAGAGATATCTGGCGCCCCGCTGGGTGTTTGACAGCCTCTCTTTAGGAGACAGTGGAAGTTTGGTCCAGGCAGTCGGGCACCCGCGGCCTTGTCATCTGCCTGGCCCTGGCTCCCATTAGCTTTCATAAGCGATTCCTCTCAGCCAAATATGAAATAGAAGAAAGTCCAGGCAGGACCGCCTAAGTCCCTGCGGACTCCACTTACTCTTAAAAATAGAAATGCAAATTGCCTTCATTATGCATGCACATTTCCACGCAAAGCAGTTCACATTAAAAAGGACGATGGAAACATTAATTAACCTCTTCAAATGCTGAAATCTTGGGAGGTTCGAGTAAGTTTTAATAAGAGACAACAGATATTGGATTAAAGGATATTGGCACGTAGAGGGAGGGAGATCTGAAAAACAGTGTGAAACAATTGGATATTGCCGCCAAATAGCTACAGATAATTGGTATCCTGCAATGATAAGTGAGGGCTCTGCTGTAAGAGAGATGGAAGTGAGTACATTTGTCTCAGTGTGGCAATACAGCTTTTTGGCAGTGAACTGAATACCGTTAATGTCTCTAGATGCATAACTGCGCATGCTCATTCAGCGGCCAGGCGCGGTGGTGACCTCATAACGCTGTATAAATATAATAGCAAAAAGAATGATTTGCAATGTTTGTTTATGAAATGTATTTAAGGGTCTGTTCTGGTTGTTCAGTTACTAGTCCATTCTCCCTAAACGGAGAGACACCTGTCTCTACGTCCTTTTCTTTCTGAGTTTGCTGACAATTATTTTTGTAAACGCCTTTTCTCTTTTTGTGAATCTGTTTGTTTATATATGTAAAACACTTTAACAACTGTAAAATACTAGACTATCTAAGTGCTACACATCATAGTGTTTTGAAGGAAGAAGGTCAAAGGTCAAAGATCTTGAGGAGGTATGCTCTATCAGTTTTTGAAAACAAACATCTTACCTCTCATTACCTATTGAAGGAGAAGGTTTAGTGCTTTACAGTGCCTAAGTCTGATTCCGTCGGCACTTTTCTAGACATGTAGTCAGTGTCAGGGTGCAGGAGGCTCCTGCCTTGCACGGATTCGTATATCCAATCCGAGCTGTGATGCTCACGACCAGTGCTTGAAATGGAAAAATAGAAGTGCAGGTGCTCTGTACCGGAGTGCCTGCTTGTTTCTGAGAAGTGCCGGTACTCTCCAATTAAAAGTATAGCATTTCTCTTGAAAAGTGCACGTACTCTCCCTCCCAAATAAAAAAGTGCCGGTACTCCGTACCAGACAGTAGCGGCCCATTTCAAGCGCTGCTCACGACTGCACGCCCGATGATGCGGCCTGCACGTGTGTTCAGTGCACTATATGAGATGCACCCTTGATACCGAGATGTCAACACAAGTAGATATAATTTGCACCGTGTTAAACTCGAACCAGGTTGTTTCCTGTAGTTAGCGACCACGAATTCACCATTCCACTACCATTTCAGCGTTTGAGGGTCTGCAGAAACACCCGGCCAGTTTCAGCAGTGGGAGGAACGCTACACGATCTGTTTACTTACAAACTCCCCCAAATCACTTTCATACATGGATCCCTATTGGCCCGAAATGCTTTGCGAGTGTCCATTTAACTTCTTGTCAAGAGTGTAGGGGGAGGGGAGAGGGGAGAGTTTGTTTTAGAACTGAAACTAATTAAACAAAAGAATGCCCTGAAGTGTCAGCTGCGGTCTTGTCTCCTTTTGAACGCCCCTGTCAGTGGTGACAGGCGCTGTCCTGGCCCGCACCGAGCCGTGAGTCGCTTTTCAGGCACCGGTTATTCAAAGGCCTTTCTCTTTCTTATAGACCCGGCTTATTGTTTCATTGCCCAGTCGCTGCTGCGGGGCTCCTTTGGGCTTCAAGGCGCCTTTCGTTAGTATATTCCTGTGTGTTTCACATTAAATGCATGCTTATGAATTTGAGAGGTATGTTATAGTTTTAGTCCACGCGGCCTCGGCGTTGGGATTTCTTTGTTAGCTTCTCATTTCTGTTTAAAGGATTCCTGGAGATAAGTAGCTAATAATTATTTATATCGAAAGGGACAGCAAGAGCTGTATAATGCACCTCAATCTTTAATGGATGTATGAAAACATATCCCATATTTTCTTATCGGAATCTTAATTGTGACATCACTGATTACCTGTAAGCAGCATGGTGTGGCTACTGTACTGTAATAACTTTTGACTGTTAAGTTTTGATGGCACATTGTTGGCATTACAGCTGTTGTTTAACCAAAGAAAGCTATAACCAGCTTTCTATTCTAATGTGTCTGTTCTTGAAAATGTGCAGACATTTGTTGATAAAGTGACCTTTATGCCGCGATGCTAATTTTGCATTTGAAGGATATTACAAGAAATCCTGAAGCTATCTGTAATGTAATGTCATGTAATATGCTCTTATATAGCGCTCTGTCACCCAAAGGGTATCCTGGCGCTGAGAGAGTTTACCTTGATGACAACTACATATTAGTCTGTGAGGCAGATACAGGGTGGATGGAAGCACCGTTCCCACTTATTCTGAAACATAACTGCTTCTAAAAGTGAAATACTTTAAACTTCTAAAAATATATCTTGCTACCAATTTAAGCTGTTAATTGGCATGCTTAATTTCACAGTACAAATTTCATTTCTATTCTGTTTATCTGCAGCCATGTTACCTGGGGGGAGTGGGGGGTTAGGTGTGAGTACATGGGAGTGAATTCAGGCTCACAACTCAAAATGTGCACATCAGCAGCAATAGATCCTTGTCCAATCAAATGCCCCCTTTAATGAAAGTAGAAAAGTATTTTATTTTTACGGTTACTAAAATAAAGGAAACGTACAACCCTCACAAACAACTACACAATCCCCCTGAGGTCATGGCTCTACTGTTTCCTCGGTGGTTCCCTGTCCGACTTCCTCCTCACTCCAACAATAGTGGTCATTTCCTATTCACTATCGGCAACATTCAGGTTATGTGCAACTAGCAGTCAGAGTCTCAGGAGTTTACTCTGCCTCTAGTCTAAAGTCAAAAGTTTTCCAGCATGGACGTGCTATTAAAGCCAGCAAGTTCCCCTGGGGCCAATTGTCCCAATTCAGTCTTACTTGCACTTACAGGCTTGGAGGGTCCGAAGTTTGAGCACACCCTCTACAGTTGTCGGAGTGGCAGCGGCTGGTCTAGGTGAGTTTGCAGCATGCAACCTAGGCCTCCCAACGGCAATCCACTCGACAGGATTACCCACTGGACCTCATACCCTCCAACGCTCTGGTCTTCCTCACATGGCACACCAGTCTTGGCAAGAAGCCAGGTGATGGTGCTCCAGGGCAAGTGATCTTTAATTCCCTGAGTGAATTCCCCTCACCCAGCAGGGAGACTAGTAGGCCTTGACCCCCATTCCTGGCCAGAGGCAGAAGTCTTGTTGAGCTTCCCCCTCCTCACACAGCTGTCTGACTGCTTGGCAGATGACAATTTTGGGGTCACAGACACCAAATGTGATTTAGAGCCTGAGTCGGCAGTCTATGTTGGGGGGTCTGCTTCCTTTGAAGTACCACTCCTCTTCCTTCTTCCTCTTGAAAGCAGTCTGTCACAGCGGGAGTGACTCCAGATCCAATAGCCCCACTACACAATCCATGGGAGTGATTAGAGTTCACACCTGGATATCAGCCACAGTGATGTGTATCAAAATGTTAGCCCAGGCCCCCGCCCTGTCCTATTCTCCATGATTCTCTTACCAGCCCCATCTCCTTCCTGAGAAGTGGACAGGCCTCCTTCCTTGCGACCTCTCGCTGAATCAAAGAGCACGCTTTTAAGTGTGTACGAGAGCAGGCTCTCCCCTCTCCAGTGTGTATCCCACCCAGCCTACAGGAATGTAGAAATGCACAGATCTGTCTGGGGGATTTCTCCAACTCCTCTCTGTTTCAGCATGCAGGCCTGGGTCTATCAAAATGGAGCCCAGAGCCCTCCATGTAGTGTACCATCCACACATACACCTTGTGCATGGATACAACCTACGTACATTACACAGCATTATATCATTCATGTACTTTACAACCCATAGACACACATACATCCTGCACATACATTTAACATGCACATACTACACAGCACTACATCCTTCGTGCATTGTACCACTCATAGGCACACATAGACTCAGTAGGTGCATCCACCATGCACGCACTGCTCAGTACTACTTTATCCTTGTATTGTACCAATCACAGGTACACAGCACCTAGGGCAGATACATCACTCCTGCACTGTGCAGCACTTCACAACAAACTGATGCAGGCCAAGGGTGAGTTAAGCACACAGCAGCAGAACTTTAAATGACTGGGCCTGTAGGCCTCACTCCAGTGACACAGGTTGCCTGTTCACTCCTACTGATCACTACACAGAATGTTGCCACCACGCGCTAATGCTGCTTAACTCCTGATAAAGGCGTTAACCTCTCAGCACCATGAGAGAAGATCTTTGGACGCTCATCCCGGTCCAACAAGACCACGATTCAGGAGACAGGCCTATTTCAATGCAATCATGCATGATACGTATTTGCCTATGACAACAAAAATCAGACATCAGTACACTTGCGCACTCAGGTCAGAGGTGAATGTCCATTGCCATGCAGCAGAATTTTCCAACCCAGCAGCAACTCTCATTCCCTCACAGCTTTGCAAATTGTATTTTTTTCTCAGTAATCCTTGCTTGATTTCCTTATCTGCCGGAAAAAAAGCCATTCATAAGTCTTAATTCATTCACCACACATAAAAGTTGAGGGTAGGCTCGCCTAAGATTCGAGTTATTTTGACATTTTTGAGTACACCTTTCTCCTTCATGTTATAATCAGGGGTCTAGATTTTTTTCTCAACAAATGTTGTCGTTGTCTAAAGTTCTGTCCTCCTTTTCAGGTTTTGGCCAGACTTCTGACTGCAAACCAACAAAAGATGTGCAACAGCAAGTGAATGAATACCGCAGGCTGGTGCCAGGTCTCAGATCAGCGTCATTGGGTTATCGCCAGAGCACCGTCAGAATGAATGGGGAGCAGCAGCAGCCTGATACAGGTATGGCCTCCTTTAAACCTGGTACACTTACTGGGCTTACTATATGCAAGATATGATATGCAAGCCCAATAAAAGTCAAGGAGAAAACTTCTATCCGACTATTTGTTTGTGCATGTGTGTGAGGGAGGGGTTGTGTGTGTATTCATCTTTGATGCGACAGATATAACAACAGAAATTACATTGACCACATCACTGGTGACATTACATGTCACTTTAACCCCTTCGAATCTCATGACGAGCTCAGCTCGTCATGAGCCACGGTGCTCGTGTGCTCATGTGCTCATGACGAGGTGAGCTCGTCATGACCTTTAGAACGCTTGCACGCTGGGCTAATTCCCCTGCTGTGCGAACGTTCTAAAGAAACGGGTGTGGTCATGACAAGCTCAGCTCATCATGAGCACTTGACCACTGTGGCTCATGACGAGCTGACCTCGTCATGAGCACAGGGGCGCAGTGCGCGCCCCCGTCCCCAGCACAGCATGGGAATTTGCCCAGCTGCGAAGGGGTTAACACTGATATTATTAATGGCATCGCTATGGATAGTCATTCGTTTGGCTTTATGTGCTTGTTTATTGTTATGGTGTCAGTTTCTGCTATTTATTGGCATATATATTGTGAGATCACGAGCATCGTTTTCGAGGTCCAAAGTGTGGTCTATTCAGCAATCATGGCTGGCAAATTTCAGGGGGTTTTCGTTTTTGTGTAGTAACCATTCAGTCGCATTATCAGTGAATTTTTAAGGGAATGTCTCAAAAACTAAATAAATGTGCACCAAACTAAGCAAAATGTCTTCTATGAGCATAATTCTGGTTTCAGCCAAGTCTGAAGTGAATCCTTTCAACTGTTCTAGCTGCTACAGAGTTCTAAGTTTCCCTTTGGAGTAAGAATAGAAAATGCACTTTTGTGAGTCATCTTTGTTCTTCCTGATAGACGGGCAAAAAGGTTGACAGGCCAAAATGTCTTCAATTATGCTATTTGATTTGTAAGTTTAATGCGGATGCATCAAACCCTGCCAAATTTATAAGCAAACCAAAATATGCAGTGACAAAACCAGTAGGTCTGGCATTGACTGCCCTGCTTTTCGCTTTGTCAGTTCTTGTTCCAATGCTGATCGGCAGAAACACCAAGTCTCGCACTGATTTCCATTTAACACCCTCTGGTGGGCTATTGCGATGGCCTCCTGGGACTTGTAGTGTGAATTTCCCCTTCAATGTGTTCCACTTAACAAACATCACAGCCTGTGAGCAAGGAGCAGGAGCTCAGAAACGCGCTGGGCAATGATAATATCCAATGATGTTTGCCGGTTTTTAAAGAAATAAAGGATCCCTGTAAAATTACGAGATTTGCCTGTCCTGTGTGCATCTTCACTTTTGGGGCAACTTTTTAGATGTAATATTCCGGTCCGTCCAGGTCAGGAAGACGCCACCACCACTGTAATCAAAAGTGGACTTTTGATTACAGATTCACTGAGATCGTTGTAGCAGAGGATCAGGTTGTAATGAATTAGAAACTGTGCACCCATTGGACGCTCATTGGAGAGCTTTAAATGATACGAATGGGATGCTTGTGAGGCGGAACCCATTGAAGGGGAAATTCACACTACAAGTCCCAGGAGGCCATCGCAATAGTCCACCAGAGGATGTTAAAAGGAAATCAACGCGAGACTTGGTGTTTCTGTCGATCAGCATTGTAGCCCGTGAGCAAGGAATGGGTCAAGGTCTTGGCTAGACCATAATGCGTTGTGCTGCTTTGTTTGTCTACAAAATGCTGCTGCCAATGGATTAAAGAAATTGGAGAACATCTATGCCCGCGAGTGGATTTGTTACTAAGGAAATAACGCGTTGATATTTCAAACGGCTGGGCTCTGTCGTCTCCACACCCCGCTCTGCCACAGAGCGCCGAGAGTGTCAGAAAACCGAGCCGCAGTGTGGCGATATATAAAAGCTAACTCCATTATGTAAAATATGGAATATTGAATTATTGTACTATATTTTAGTTGTGGTATGTTAGGTTTGCAGGGTGGGAAGTTATTTAATTCATAATTAATTTATTATTAATTATTTTTAAATTAATTATGTAATTGAATTTTAAATATTTAAAGTGTGGAATAAATGATTTAGTTATAGTTGCGGGCTACTAGGTTTGTAGGAGTTTTTCCTGGGAAGCTAGTAATGTAATAATTATTAATTACTGTCAATTATTTAATCATAAATATGTAAATAATGCAATACTTATTTTGTAAGTTATATTTTAGGTGCCGGCCAATAGATTTGTAGGGGTATAGCGTGGAAAGTTAATTAATAATTGAATAACAATTATTTATTAATTGATTATTATTTTAATGTATAGTAATTATATAAATAGATATTTGTTTTATTTTTTATTACATATATATTTACGTTAAATAATGTTTTATATTGAGTTTAATATTTGTTATACATTCATGGTGTTACTTATATATGTAATGTGTTTGAAGTGAAGTACTCTCCCTACTCTTGTTGAGAATGCTTTAGGGATTGTAAAATTTACCTCTCTGCAGTTTGTTCATTTCCTTACTGTTGGCCTGTGTGGAGTGATAATAGTAAATTTCACCCCTCCAAAATCCAACACTTTCCCTACTGTTGCAGACTGGAGTAGAAATAGTAAATTTTAACTCTACAAAGTCGAGCACTTTCCTTACTGTTGTGCTGACTGGAGTGGGAATAGTTAATTTCACCCCCACAAAATCAAATGCTTTTCCTTCTGTTGCACAGACCGGAGTGGGAATAGTAAACTTCACCTCTCTAAAATCCGACGCTGTTGCACTGCCTGGAGTGTGAATAGTAAATAGTAAATTTTAGTCCTCCAAAGTCTAACACTTTCCCTTCCACTGCACAAACTAGAGTACGAATTGTATATTTAGTATTGCTAGACTCATTTAATTTTAATAATGTTGGTTAAATGGAGTTTATAACATTGTTATATTTTTTGTATATAACATTTTGGTTTTATTTTAAAATGTATTTTAATGTTTATATCTTTCGCAAATGTGTTATTGTGTACATTATAAGTTCTTATATTTTTATTGTGTATGTTTATATGTATAGTGTAATATAATTAAGAAATGTATTTGAGATATTAATTTGATATTCATTTCAATATTTTAAATGAGTTTGTATGAATGTTTAAAAAAAGTAATATAATGTAAAATAATATAATGTAAAATAACGTTTTTTAAAATTGTTACACTATCTATATATATTTATATTACGATATAAACCCATATATATATATATATATATATATATATATATATATATATATATATATATATATATATATGTGTTTCGATAAGTATATAGTTGTATATAAGTGGGATATATTTAATTGAAAAAAAATATTTAACATTTACTACTCTAAACTGTTCATATATTTTTTTAACTCTATATTTTTGTCTTTTTTATATTACTATCAATGATATTTTTTCTCCAATATTTTTGTACTTCTAATTATAAGTATAGGATCACGATATTATAGCAAACAATATTTTGTTTCGATATTTTTGACAACAATATCGTGTCAGTGATCGAAGGAGGTAAGGGTGGATTAACCTTTACAGTCCAGGATGGAACACTTCTATTCAGTGCCTACGAGAAGGGTGGTCTCTGTGCTATTTAGAGGCCTGAATCCACATCGGAAGCTACCCAGCAGATGGTGAATTTGTAGGAATTAGTCATTAATTTAGTTTTTCCCCCCAAGATTTTAGAGGCAAACAGAAGCAGTAGAATGAGCCTGTAATGTCATGTAGTTTCGACCCTCCAGAAGGAACTGCGCTTCAGTGGACAGCATAACCATTGGGATGGTGCCAGGCTGATTCCATGCACCCCCTCAGGATATGTTGTCCTATAGGCCAGCTAGCTCACAGTGCAACCATAAGTACTTTACACCTAGACAGGTAGCAATTGGTTCTGCAACCAGTGAACATGACAACCCTGATCCCCCAGGAATCGTGGTAACAGATCTAGAACCCTTTTGCTCCGTCACCCATGCTCTCTTCTTCTCAGAGAAATATAAAAGGAATACACAGTGGGAGGTTTTCAATATTTATTGAACCATTGTAATTCTTATATAAAATATATGTGCTGCAATGATCAACAGACAGAAGCAAATGAAAGTTATTAAAAGTATCAGGACAGTGAACAGAATAAACAGTTCCACTATTGTGCTACAATAATGTATGTATGCAAGCATATAAAACAATAAATACACCTTACTATGTGGTCCCTAACCTAAGTGTCTAGGGTGTGTGTTTTCTGCCAAGAATCCTGCACTGGATGATCCAACCCCTGTTACCTGAAGGGAAAGAATGTAGGTCTCCGTCATGGTCATGAGCTGAACACCCCTCGTAGATATATCAGTAGGCTGCTAGGTCTAACCATCTGCATGTAGAGACCTTACCAATGACAACAAAGCGCTCTTTTGCCAACACCTGGAAACTGATGTGTACTTATAATAAAAGGCATCCTTGCCTTGTGCCGAGATCTTTATAAGGCTGCCATTGTTTATGTGTTATTGATAGCTATGTCGCCATTATGTACGAAAACAACAAGCACATTTGCACAATGTATGTATAAACCTTGTACATTGTGTCAAAGTAGCATGATAGGGTTCTTACAAAGTTTATTCTGTAAGCGAGTATAGTTTCCAAGAAATTAATCCAGACTGTTACAGATACAAACGTGTGGCAGAAGTCATCATGTAAAAGTGAAGGGAACTTTAGGAAAGACGTGTGTATATGTACAATTGCAGTGTTTCACTTTTGGCCAAACTGGGAAACAGGACAGTAATTTTACATAATTGTAGTGTTTATGGAAGGTGTTTTGAGCACGGGTAAAGCATAGGCTTGTTTAGACTATGCCAGGAGTGTAGCTGAGGTGAGAAATCAGTTCATAAGGTAGAACAGGCGTCAGCTAGGGGCATCCTATGCCATTTAAAGCTATAGGACAGACATGGAATTTCTGGGAAGCAAGAAGTGGCAGGACAAAATAGCATTGGAAGTTTCTTTCACTGAAACTAATGTGAAGTGTAAGAGGGAGAAGCCAGATTTGAGTGCTCCGAATAAGGCGAGCAAGCAAGTGTTGTCTAGGGCTGGTTGTTGGAGGAAATTGCTCTGCATGGTAGCAATTTTGTCCTGAAAAAAAGTAGCCAGGTTCTTCCAGAAATCTTGGGAAGCAGAGATGGCTTGCAGGTTGATCAAGTGCTGTAGGGAAAGATTTTAGTATACTAAAGATTTCTTTAGTGAAGTTGATAGTGGAGGCATGTTTTTTACGGAAAGAAAGAATCCAGAACTTTCTTCCATAGTTTATAATACTTTTTAATTGTTTCTTTGTTAGGACGTTTGGTCTTGGGATTGTAGGTGATTCCCCAAATGTGATGAATCACCCGGCCTACAGTGTCTTTTTGCTGCTCTCTACGCATCAGAATACCAGAGGGCCCAAATGATATTACGCTGACGCTTTATGATTTTAAGTGGACTTATTATGTTCTTAGATGACAAGTTCCAAGTGTTGAAGCTTGGAGTAGCTTCGGATGTTGAACTAGTGACAGAGGGAGGTGTTGCAACAAGTACTAGGGCTTGGTTTTCCCTATTGACCTTAGACCATATCTTGGATGGTATGATGTGGAAGACTTTTGCCGAGGTGTTTGTTGAGCAGGATTTGGAAAGGCCTTGCCATGTGGTCTATACAATCAAGAGGGAAAGGCTATTCGATTAAGGTGTAGGGGCAGTTAGTGAAGATGAGGTCAAAGGTGTGTGAACTTTCATATCAGTAGGAGCACTAGCTGTGTCACATTCAAGACTTAAATTGTGCCCATACGTGTAGTAGTGGGGACACTGGCTAAATTTCCACTTCAACTACCACTCACCAAATAATTTAATTTCCACATTGTCTTCACAAGGCAGCATTTGACACAGACCTACGGATCACAATGAAAATGTATTGAAAAAAATAAAAGTAAGACTGAGGGACTGTGGCTATATTAGGTCCAGCATACATGCCCCTTCCAATGTATTTATAAGACAAGAAGTATGCAGTTCATATGGGAGAGTCTAGTGGGGAGGCTTGCGATGGTGCTTGAGAATGGTTGACGACAAACTTTAATTCTCCAATGTTTCTGGCCACTTCTGTGGTCATCGCTGTTTAGGTGAACAGCACAAGTATGTATTGATGGAGATTGTGACTTGCACACCAGTGCTGTTAAGCGATTCTTCAAGATGATGCTGTTTTTAATGCTTTCACTTCCTTCCTGTATTATTTCTTTTTCCTATGCCAGAAGGTATACTATATATACATGTTATGTCTGCAGTATATGGAATTATCTACACACACTAACTCAACATCCCTTAATGTTCACCCTTAATTTATACTAACTTGAGCTGGAGTGGACCATTATATCCACCTCTCGCCCAACTCACGTTTTTAACAAAGGAGCGCAGTGATTAAATAACCTTTGGACTCCTTTTGTTATTTTTAGTGCACATTCCTTCTCCATCCTACTCACATTTAGTCACCCACCACACCTCACTCATCACATTGGCGAGAAGAAGTCCGACAAGGAGCCCCCCTGTGGGGCCCGTTGGGCATTGCAGCGCCGGCCCAAGGAGGAGCTACTTGATGATGAAGCATGACACCCAGAGCCGGTCCTAGGCCTTCTGAGGCCTTCTGAGGCCCCGGGCGAAAGGGAAGATGTGAGGCCCCTCTAAGTGCCTTACTGCCTGCGCGAGTGCGCTTTTCCCAACTCTGTGGGCCGGCAGGGGGCCCCCTGAGCACGAGGCCCTGGGCAGCTGCCCATACCGCCCATGCCTAGGACCGGCCCTGATGACACCCCTTGGGGTGTTTGGGACCCTTGCTCCTAAAAGGATCACTTCCCCTCACCTGACCCTCCGGTAGAACTAGACTCTCATATAGAAACAGCATACTTCTTCTCTTATATTTAAAAGAATGGCATGCTTAGGAAATTACATTAGTAACATAGGGAACCCCAAACCCCTTCCTATCCCAGTGCCACCAAACTGGACTGCCTACACCATTCAGCCTGTGTATGCACAATAAACTATTAAAGCCTGCAGCATGCCAACCCTTCTACTCAAAAGTTAACAGAAAAGAAAGAACAGGAAAGAAAAGCACAGCTTCTTGTGAAAATTCTTGACAGGAGCACTGAACATCCACTTTAAAAAACTCCACATAGAGATCGCCATTAATTCTAGATTACACTTCAGTTCTTAAGAGAATCATGTATCTTCCTTCATAGTACTTATGCCTACAAGACTTTTAACTACATCAATGCTAATGACGAGCTGAGCTCGTCATGAGGCACGGTGGCCGTGTGCTCATGACGAGCTGAGCTCGTCATAACGGCCACAACGCTCGCACGCGGGGATAATTCCCTCGCTGTGCTGAGCGTTCCATGGAAATGGGTGTGGCCGTGACAAGCTCAGCTTGTCCTGAGCACAGCGCCACCGTGCTGCGTGACGAGCTGAGCTCCTCACGAGCACTGGGGCGCTGTGTGCGCACCCAGCACAGCGGGGGAAATACCCCTGCGGCGAAGAGGTTAACAGAAGTCTTCAATCCAGCGACTTATTGGTACATATTAAAAAGCTAAATGGTTACCAAGAAGACTGAAAAAAAGAAGACACCCTGAAAGCTAGGAATAGTAATTTTAAAGAACAGTAGAAAAACACACAAGCTCACTTGCATCCGCAGTTATGAAAGCTCACTGTTTCAGTCGGCAGATGAATCATGCACTCATCCATCATCAAGATGTCTTCACAATAGCTGAAATCGAAACCTGCATTTTCCACACCAAACTCTGAGATCGATGTAACAGTTATATTTGCCTCCTTTTAGGAAGGGTCCACAATTTTTTTCACATTTACTGTCCATTGAATAAAGAGAGAATTAGTTTATTTGTTTTAACAAAAAAGGGTTAACCCTGTAGGATAAGATGGTAAAAGTTACAAAAGGGTTTTGTACAAAGTGTCATGTGTGATGATCATTTTATGAAAATATGGGCGCTAGATGCATGGTTTACTCTTTGTCAAAGTGTTATTTTTCTTGTACAAAGATGACAAGTGAGGTCCATTTGCAATGCTATAAGAAAACAATATCTTAGGTTTTCACTGCAATGGTTTGTGTCTTTCCATTTAAAGAAACCACAGTATCAATCACATATATACGTGTATATATATATATACCGGGGAAAATGCAAAATGGGCAGAAAATATTGTGATGTGGCGTCGATACATCGACGACCTGTTCGTGGTGTGGAGGGGCTCCTCCACAGACGCAAATGATTTTGTCAGGGGCCTGAACAATAATGACTTACATCTGATATTCACTGCGGATATCAGCAATGAGGAGGTTCACTATCTAGATTTGAGAGTCTTTGTGAATGAGGACAAGTTACAAACTGCCTTATACAGGAAACCAACGGCAGGGAATAGCATACTCCATGCTAAGAGCAGTCACCCACCTAGCCTAATCAAAAGCATACCTTACGGTGAAATGTTGAGATTGAAAAGGAATTGCTCACAAGATGAAGATTTCAGGACAGCAGCCAATGAGAGCGTGCAGAGGTTCCTTGTGAGAGGATATGATTCAGTTGTACTGGATAGAACTCTCAAAAAAGTGACAAGGATTCCCAGGCAACAATTGCTGGCATGTAACCCTAAAAGAACTGGAAATACTGAGAATATAAATAAATTCAGAATGATCACAACATTCTCAGAGGGGGCCAATGTTTTGAGAGGGATTCTCTCAAAAAGTTGGCACATACTACGCACAGATCCAATAATTGGATGTGATGTCCCTGAGAGACCACTCATCACGTTCCGTAAATCACGATCTATAAAAGACATGGTAGTCCACAGTCACTTAACATCTGTGAAAACAACTAGACAGGGCACCCTGAAAGAAATGGCGGGGTTTTTCCCCTGTGGCAAATGCCGCGCATGTGAGCACAGTAAAAGGGTACTTTCCTATTCCATTCCAGGTGTAACTCAACCGAAAAGGATCAAACATTTCATCACATGCACGACACCATATGTGGTGTACTGTTTGATCTGTCCCTGTGGTCACAAGTATATAGGGAGTACGATTAATGGGGTGAAAATGCGAGTCTTAGAACACCAACGGGCCATAATGAACAAGGATGTATCTTATCCGGTGGCCAGACATTTTGCGCAAGTACATCAGAGTAATCGGGAGTTACTCCAATTCTTTGGTTTGGACCACGTACCTTCTAATCCCAGGGGAGGGGACAGGTTAACACGTCTACGTAGACTAGAGTCACGACACATTATAGATATGCAGAGGAAACAGCCAGGTGGGCTTAATATTGGAGAGGAACTGGGTGTACACCTAGGAAAATGAATAACTAACATGCTGTGGCTGTATTCTGAATGTGTAAATTTAACGATACAAGCAGATTTTATGAATCAAGAACTATATTGCTTGTAGATGGTATGTCCTCATTTTCACTGTAATCTCAATAACCCCAAGGGTGAAGTTTGAACTTATTCTCTCTCATCTATCTTCTCAATTTTCTTTAACTCTTTTCTACTTTCTCTTAAGACCCTTCTCTTAGAATCTTTCTTCTTAGAATTTTTGTTTTCTCTTTTCACTTTTCTCTCTTGCACCGTCTCATTTTCCCTTCTTTCTTATTGAGTATGAACACAAATCAATGTTATTGTTTGCCTTTTATTGGTGGTATATCGATCTATGTGCATGGAGAGTAAAAAATTGGAAGTTAGCTGGAGTCTGGTTCTATGTGAATCTCTGAATCTTTGGTTAAGCCGATATACGGATCAATTTTTGAGTGCACAATATTTAATACTCTGAATTGATATCTTTTTTAATGTGTCATACTCTAGATGTATATTTTTGGCATTCCTCATTGAAAGAATGAATGTGTTGATTATGGGAAATCACTGAGACTGTAAATTTGAAATTTGAAATTTTATCACGGGATGATGACTCTAGATTGCATAGTAATTTGGCCGACTTTGCCAATGTCGGTGACACGCCGATACACGGCGAGATCAGACTTATTTTCACCGACTTGGGTTATAATTAGATGCTAATATAACATGAAGACAACACCTTAACCCATATTGCAACTGTATGAGGATTGTATTGTACAGACCGGTGTTTATATTGTATAAAGTGTAAATATGTGTAAATAGGGCGATAGAAATGCCATGATATGCTGATACACAGCAAGATTGTCGCGATTCACTTAGTATAGTGAAATGGGCATATGTATATATATCATAAGGGTCGATATACAGTGTAAATATCTCACCATGTTAAATATTTGAACCCATTTAGCAATGGCTGCCCTGTTGTAAATATTTGCACGCTTTGTCCTTTTTTCCTTTTCATCTGACAGGAAGTGAACTGTATATATTGTGCCGGGTAACTTGGCACACACTAACACTGACGAAGGACTAGAGGTCTGAAACGCGTCTGTTTGTTTTGGTCAGAAAGCCGTAATAAAATCTTTTTGCAAAATACCCCCGCAAGTGCGTTTTCGTCTCTGGAGCAAGGGGCGAATGGAGCTGGAATATGTATATGTATATGTATATGTATATATATATATATATATATATATATATATATATATATATATATATATATATATATATATATATATATATATATATATATATATATATATATGCATATGGCATTTCTATAACACAAACCTAGCCAAAAGACAGCAAGGCACACTGTACAGGGTCAAAGGACTTGAGACAATGAGTGATAGGAGATGGAGCTGGGTTGTGGACGGTTCATACTTTGTGATGTAGTGGTATTTAAAGAGCTCGCTATTCAGCCCTTTCCTAAATTGGAGCAGTTTTGGGGCAGTCCTGATATTTATGGGGATGTTGTTTCTGATCATGGGTGCATCGAAGGAAAAGGCCAGTTGGCCTGTTTTTTTCTTTTCGGACACTTCTTAGCTTGCAGTCTGACGGTGTCCTAGCTACAGGTGTGCAGAGAACCACATGTGATTGTGAGCTTTTCTGTAAGATCAATAGGTCGTGTTAGAAGTGCATAAAGGGCTTATTTAAAATCACCAGTATCAAGACCCCAAATAGAAGTAAACCTTTAACCTGGAAATGACACGTTGATTGCACATTTGAAGCAAAGTCTCTTTTCTTAGGACTATTTAAAACCAGCTTGTGCAATTTGTGTTTTTTCTTTGTATTCTGGTAGTCATTAATTTGCAACTGGGATACAAAGAAGAACAAATACTAGAATAGTGTTTGCCCTCACAAAACAAACTCCGACATTGGTCTTACTTGGAATTTTTTCCTCTCAGAAGCATACTGTGGAATTGATCCTGGTCAAGTGTGAAAACCTGCTCCCAGAGTACAATACAGTTTAAGAACTTAGGGGCTCATGATGAAGGAGGGCGGACATCATTCTTCCCGCCACCATAACGGTGATGGTACCTACCGCCAGACGTGCGGTGGTCCCACCGGCCCAATTAGGATGTGCCCATCATATTGGCGGGCGTATCCTGCCCTTTTACCATTGCGGACGGTGCTGCTGGCTGCAGCACCGGCCGCACTGGTAAAAGGGCATGCACAGCATTTCCCTGCACCATGTGGCAGGCAGCGCGAGGTGCCTGCCACGTGGTGCAGGGAACTGCAGGGGGGTACCATGGGTAGCCCCCAAGTGCAACCCCCACCCCCTGGGGTCCCGTCCCGCAACGAACCCCCAAAGCCAAACACCTCCAGCATTTCCATGGCGGCATCGCCAACATGGAAAGGCCTTTCACCACACACATCCTAATATGTCTGGCGGTGCCTGCTAGGCACCGCCACCATATTATTGGGCCAAATCCACCCGGCCGGCAATCGTAAGGAATGCCGACCTGCGGATACCCACCACCATTGTAATATGGTGGGGGGTATTTCACGTTACGATCGCGTAACGGTCGCCACCGCCGGCTCGGCGGTGGCAATCATTACGCCATCGTAATGAGCCCCTATGTTCTGTGCATCAGAAATGGGCGTTGGAAGTCAGGGTTGCTAGCTGGCTCCATGTCGTAAGAAGCACCTTCAGTCATTCGTTATATCGTAGGATAAAGAAACTGCAAATCCCAGAATCCCGCAAGTGTGAACTGAAAAAACAGGAAGGGCCAAAATTGGGCCACTTTGCAGCCCTATTTACAATTGAAACCGAAAGTAGTTAGGCTAGTAACCTAGTTATCTTGCAAACCACAGAGACTACCACAGCATGTGAATTCATTACGTAATTTGTACGTATTGTGCAGGCGAATTGGCAAGCCTGGGACTGCTGGTTCGTATGACATTTTCTCCTGATCGTTATAACAGTACAACATTTTATGGTCAGTCATTACCTGGTTCTTGCGTGGACCCCTGCAGCACTTGAGTGATTTTCATGCATGACGTCACAGGCCTGTATTGAACCATTTCTGTGATAATCTGACAAGGTGAAGAAAGTCTTTCACGCGGGTCCAGTAATTAGAAGTGACTTGAAGCCAAGCCTACCGCGAGAGGAACAGGGTCAGGCTGACATCCGGGAAGCCAGGAATCATTCGGCACCTGCTATTCTCAGAACACATTCCTCTTCTCAGTGCTGTCAAATCATAGGCTTTGTTAAGCATCTCACACGCCCAGCAAAGACGAACACTTCCTGCTACACGTGCGAAAATGTTGTTTTCATTCTTCGCTCTATTTTCAGGCCACCTTCTAACATGATGCTGCAGTTGTCATGTTTACATCTACCACGGCCCCTGTATTTAGTTGTGTTTCGTCACCCGGCATCTAATGGTAGCAGCTGCTGTAAATAGAGCAGGCTGAAGTAGCGTCTTGGTGCCTTTTTTTTTACGTACCTACGTCATTGGCAACATCAAACGGAAGCGTGCGTGTGTGTCATGGGCAAAGTTGCCTCCTTCGCAGAACTGTAATTGAGGAAAGCGGCGCACGCTTGAAAGGAGTGGTATGTTTTGGGTGGATATGTATAAGTAATTAACTGTAGCAGTCAGCTGACGGCATCTTCTAATAACACCGTATATGCGATGAATGTGTTTGATGACCTCAAACTTATATAAAGAGATTCAATGGTAAAGTTTACCTCGGACTACGTGGGACCGAGCCCGCGCCAAGTTTCTGGTAAATTGTAAATGAAGCATGCTCGTGCAGGGTTGTCTAGTTGGAACCATCCGAATAGGGAATCGATCATAAAGTTACATGTTTTAATCTTCACGGTTTTGTTTATAACTTTTGTCTGGATCGAGGCTTCTTCAGTATCAAAATCGATTACTCTTTAAAGTGCAGGGCTGCCCCGAGCCCACGAAGGGGGACCTCCTAAAAGGGTGGCCCCCCTTAGTGCCACAGGATGGCACACGAGTCAGCCGCACAGTGTTTTGGGGCCCTCGAGGGTCCCCATTCCCGCGTCCCTTCCGGGCAGGAGGGGGGCGGGGGACGAGGTACTTATACCTCTCCCGCCCACTGGTCACCCTCTTTGTCTGCTGCCCTGAGTCAGGGGGTGGACTGGCGGTCCACCGGAGGGAGGGGCTATCCCCTCCCCCCAAATCTGGCAAACACCGGTTGGCTAGGGCCACAGTGTTATTTGGATCATCAGGTGGGCAGGCGGCGAGGGGCTGCCTGCCCTGGGATTGCCGGTAAGATAACCCACCATGTTGGTATATTTGTTATGCAAATAAACCTGCAGCAATTTTCTCCACAAAGAATGTGTCCTGTCTGATTATTTCTCCAGGATATTGCTGTGGGAAAGGTGGGGAGTGTTGCTGATATTGGCACCATGGATTTACACCGTTTGGTTAGTATCTATGAGTGCTCAATCTTTCTATACTGAGGCTGTGCTTAATGCCTGTGCTTGCAGCATTTCCCTTTCGAGCTAAAAGTGTTTGATAAATTAAGTGTGCAAACTGCTCAGTGGCGTTGCAAGGCTGCCATGAACCCCAATGCAAGAGAAATGTCTCTGATATTAGTTGGGCAGTGTAAGACCATCAGGATTAGAGTGCAGTGGGCCCATCACACCCCTGGACACAGTTGCAATGTTGTGCTCATGGAACCATTAACTCAATAACAAACTCTTCTCTGTCCTTGTTATAAACATTGTAATCCACGAATGATTTTCCAAATGTTTCCTAGATTTCGATGTTGCTATGGTTCATGAATTTATATCCTACGGCAACGTGACTGGTTAGGTTTCTGTGTTGGGTGAATCTGTCTACTTCAGTGAGTTCTCGGGAAATGTTCTTGGTGTGTTATGGGTGAGTCAAGCGGGCAATTCAAAGCTTACATGCCTTCTAGGACGGTTTGCATGTTTATTTACTGCAGAAGTACATGGGTGTAAGACTGTTAATGGTAACAAGAGCCATTGGGTGCCATTATAGACAATCAGCATGTATTTGTGCTGCCTCAGACGTATGTTGAGGCCTCTATTTTTATGTAGTTTGTTGTGCTCTTAATATGCACAGTATGACTTAGAGGTGAGTGGTTTGGTAAGCGCTGATACCGAATTATGAGCCCCGTGTACCAATGGTTTTAGCATTTGCAAACCCACTGATTCTGTCTTTCCAATGGGTTTCCGAATGCTAAAATTATTTTTAAAATGTACGAAGCCCATTTGTCAGTTTGGAAAATGTTTGCCATATCGTTACATGGGTTTAATAAACCATTACGAATTGCTATTGTGAAGAGGCGTGTTAAACAGCTGTCCCTTCCAAATTCAGATTCCTTATGATATGTATTAATGTTTTGCAAATGAAATCCAGTCTCAAAACATTAATGTACTTCCACCGCTCAGTGGATGTGGTAACCCGTTTGCAAATCGGAAGGCATCCCTTAGGGGCCTCTTCCCCCGTTTAAGAATGTTTAGAAAAACATTTTTAGGAGAAGACAGTGGTCCACTGGACCACTACTTACTAATAAAACATGTTTGTAAAACATAACATTTTTTCTTGTTATATGGGCTTCATTTAATATAAATAAAAAAAAATACTTTATTGAAAAGCAATCACAAACACAGTGATATGCTGACCCCAAGAAGCTAACATATCTGGGATTGTAGCCAATCGTAGTGGGTCACAATTTGCTGCCGACCTCATTAATATTTATGAGGTAGGCTGAATCATGACCCACTCGTATTCTGTATTTGGTGAACCGACCTATTAATACATAGGTGAGTTTGCAAATGCATTCAGTAAAAGTTAGTGTGCAAATTGCAATCACATTTACCAAATGCATTGAAGTCTCAAATAACACATACAAATGTATGTAGTGTGTTATTACTGAAGTGAGCTGTTGTGTTCACAGTGATGCCCAACTAAATGGAATGTCCTTTTGAGAGTTGGTGCATGTTATCCTTGCCAGAGGAGTTTTGTGAAAACAGGAATAAAAGTGGTGACCTATTGATTAGTTAATGGAATGCACAGAAAAAGAAGAAAAAAAATGTCTATAAATGTGTAACTAAATGTGCATCATTCTTTATATTTATTGCAATATAGGGCATTGTAGAAAACTATTGTGTTTTGTATACAGAAAACTATCTATCATCTCTTTTCATGTGATAATTTATAATAATTAAAAATAATTTGATATCAACAATATAAGTAGTCATGCATGCTGTTTGATTTGATATGTTGGAAGTACATTGTTTGCTGTGTATATACTATGCCTGCACATGAACGTACATTTTCACTTACCTAGGTTTTTTCTCAAATAAAAGTGCTGACCAACCATGCTAGTAAATGGGAGGTAGGAGCCAGTAACTACACAAGAGAGACCATCATGGAGAGAACAACATTTGTGAGTGCACCCCCAGTAGGGGGGCATGAGTTTAGGCTGGAGACGTCCATGGTCTACACCCATCTCATATCTCTCGATATTGTAGCCACACTGTCTGAGAAAGGAGGGAGTTGGTGTTGAGTCATTTGCCGGATTGGGGTGTTTCGTGGTCGAACGTCTCTTCTGCACCGGCCCCTGAGGGCGGAAGTGTAACGCGCATAAGTGCAGCACAGGAGGGTGATGCCGGGTCCAGGCCCTGGTTCAATCACTGGCGTTTCAGTTTAAAATATATGTACAGAAGATTGCTTAGACTTTTTCTTCCACACATCTGCTAGGAAGGGATGCCTTTGTCTCCAAAAATCCCACCTCCCCAACCCTGTGCTTCAGCAGAGGGGATTGGGCTAGTTGGGGAGGGGTTCAGCAGAGACAATTCCTATGCAACTGAATCTGCATCACACTGACAAAAACAAATAGGTCTGGGTTGAACTGCAGTGTAGCTGGACATTTTCATTCTATGTCATTCTTTTTGAAAGAGGCCTCAGGATTGAGGGAAAGCAAAAGTGAGGGATACATTTTAGTTTTATGCTCCAGACAGAATCGATGGAAACCTGATAGCCCTTCACTTAGAAGAAGTTTAAAAGGAGGAAAGAAAGCTCCTACATAAATGTAATTCCAGATGCAGACATCTTATTTCTTGAGCCAAAGAACCAAATAGTGTTTTATGTGTGTTCCGAAGTTATGGCTAAAGCAGGGGAATACTCATTACCGAAGACAACTTATTATTATATTAATAAATCAATTTGTTTCGGAAAGTACATCTAAAGGGATTTTGTCACTGACTATAGTCTGCTTGAATACAAGGAAGATGCATTAAAACGTTGGATGCAGTAACGTGAATCACATAAGTTTCTTATGGGTGAACAAAAAGCCAAATTTGACTTTGAGGCGGCGACTCACACATTTCTTACTGAATATTAAGGTCAAGTTGAAATGTAGACGTTTTCTGATGCTTTGTTTGCAACCTCTCCTTGTGACTATCCTGGGTATCTTTGTCTTAGCTGCTTGTTGCTTTTGTGTTCTAGATGCTGGGTCTGGTGTGGAAGAAGTGGAGTTCATCTGGGATGACTATCTTGAGGACACTGGGACCACAGCAGCTCCGCACAGTTCCTTTAAGCATGTGAGTGGTTATTTGCTGGATGTATGACCTCTACAGCACTCGTTATTTACATAGTAGTATATTTATCAGCAGGACAAGCGATGGGAAACAAGCTCTTCTCTGCTTGTTCAGTATAATCTCTAAAGAGAATGTGGTGTTTACATTTGTTGTAGGTTTAACCACTGCTCAGAGCTGCATTGCCTATAGATGCTCGACCTACTACCGCGTAGACTTTGGCACTTGCTTTGGGGGGTACCCTTACCAAGGAGATGCAAATTTCATTAAGAAGCCTTATTTATTTATTTAATTACTTTTTATGGGGTCAAATAAATCGCAACCCATGCCCAGAGGGCGCTAGAACCCTGTATCAAGGCTTCATCAAGCTAACTGGCCCAATTGAGTCTGAGTTAGCAAAAAAAGATGCACTAACTTGACACTTATACATAATGCACACTGACATGAAACATCATGGTCATCCTGTAATCCAGAATTTTAATACACCTTGAACCCTGCTAAAACACATTAACACACCACATCTAACTCTGTATTGGAAGACATTGGGACTGATTATTAGTGTCTGGGTAAATTGGGATCTCTTGCACTGTTAGTGCCGGTGTAACATTTATACGTGGTACAATGTTTATCTCTCCCTGCAGTTACCAGGTGAGATATATTTAACCCTGTTAATTATCAGCAGGTCAAACCTGGCGGACGTTTATAGATGATAAATGGACAATAAATATGCAACACGTGGATTTTGATGCAGTTAGATCATAACGTGGATCTTCTCCTCCATTCTTGTGGGCTAATATCGGATCAGGTGATCACTATCTCACTCGATCACTTGATCGATCACTCGATCCAACACTGCAGTGTTGGATTTTATAGGATGCGATAATTCTTGCATCTGACAGATGGGATTCTTGTTGTCTGACTAACAAAAAACGGACTCGGCTGTTCCTGAGGAAGAAGAGGAAGGGTACGGTCAAAAAAGGGGAGAAGAAGAAAGGGTAGTGCTCTGTGGAGGGCTACCCTGGGTATCCAATTTGTTGGAATTAATGGCCTCACACACTCTTGCGAGTGTCATGCTTCATCATTGGCGGTTGCTCCTCGTAGGGCAGGCGGTGCAATGCCCTACGGGCTCACCTCAAAGAGGGGCTCTTTATCGGAGATCTTTTTCCAACAGCCTGTGGGTGAAGTGCAAGTGAGGGGCCAGAAAGAGAATGGATAGTGTAGGGAGGTGAATTAAAATATAGCACGAGGTACCGGAGATCAATTTATTCTTGTTGTTTGGCCACATGGATTGTCTTAGCCCTGTATCTTGGCATGTGTGCACACCACACTTAATGCACCGCTCCTAGCAAAAGAGAAGAGTGATGGGTGAAAAAAACGTTGACACAGCCAAATGGGCACACTTGCCCAGAACACCAACGTCTACATTTTTGTGGCTGCACTGAAATATTTTCAGTAACAAGATCCCAGGTGACTTTCAGTAGAATATACACTGATCGTTCCACGGTGTTACAGAAATGAGAAATTGTTAATTGACTAAGATGCAACTTTCGGACTCCGACAGTTTATTAGTAGAACGAGGATACTGTGCAGTTTAATTATATATGTTAATAAGATAAGTAAGGTAACAATATTCTAAATGATCAGTACCAGTTATTGAACCAAGGATCTGTCTTTAGCATGCTGTGTTTAAAAGAAGAAGAGTGCCATGACCAAGAATTGTCTGGAAAGGTGAAAAATCAGATTGCACTGTGAATACATGCCATGAATCGGTACTAATTCGTCATTGTTTGCTCTATCGACTGAAGTTACAAATGTGTTCTTGGTGGAAACCATCATGATGTATTTGTCTACCCTTCATGAGATTTATAGCGTAAATATCTGCATATGAGAAATACTTGTATGGGGTGGAATCAGCACATTTGTACATTGTCCTGATTTTCTCTTAGCCTGAATATGTTTCCCAGCACCTTATTGATGTATTTGTACATGACATGTAACCTGTTTCTGTGTGAATGCACTAGTAGGTTCATGCAGAGAATGTCCTAGTGCAGGCCAGAGCTGACACACTCTTGATGTCACCATAGAATTTTGGTCCTGATGCTGACAATGTCAGTCACTTGAGAGAAAGGAATCAATATGTAAGTTTTTAGATTTACGGCCGTGCGAATGCCTTCATACAAATACCCCTAGAGTAGCTCTTCGTTTTAGAGTGCTAATAGGGACCTTCTCTCTGGTTTACCTAGCGATAGTTCCTAGATTAGTGATGGCTTGACAAATGTTGCATGAGTTCAGGCCAAATCTTTACCATTGCAGTTAAAGCCGCCAGAGCCTGGAATGCACTTCCTCTGTACCTTAGAGCCTCTCTGTCCATCTCTGTTTTTAAGAAGGGGTTAAAAACCCATCTGTTTAATGCCCCTCTCTAGTTGGGTTGGTTATGCTATGTTCTGACACTCTCTTTTTCTAAAACTCACCGCGCCAGGATACTTTGTAGTAACAGAGTGCGATACAAAAGACTTAATAACATAACATAACATATGTGCAAAGCTGGTGGATGAGACAAAAAACACCAAAAAGGTGATTAATGGATTGCTTGAATTAATCTCATTCCTTGGTAGTTGTTCTGTGCCAAAATCCAGTCTATCTTTTTTTTAACACAACACAACACTACATCAGACAGGAACCAACCATATGCAAATCAGCTTTGGGCCTGCTCCAATAGATACAGTCCATCCTAAACTGCCAGGATGTGTTCCATCTGAATGCAGACACATGCAACTCCTGACCTGTTTTGGCTTATTTAGCCTCCTCGTGAAATAGAGTGCAGCTGGGTACCTATGGCATAGTGAGTACAGAACCTGGTCTAGACATATCCCTTGCACTTGGGGCATTGCATTAAGGAAATAACAAAAGTGACAGATGGATTGCTTGAGTAAGTCTCAGCGATTGCTAATTACTCTGGACCACTGTCTCGTCCATTAATATTTTGCCCACCATGCCTATTCAGACATATGCAAACCAGCCTTGGTTGTTCGCCAGTTGGAACAGTCCAAACTGAACTGCCAGGCCTGGTCCCTTTTGACTGGGAGCAGATGCAACTCCAGAGCAGGCTCAACCTATAAAGGCATTGTGAGAAGTACATATGAAGAATAAAATACACGAGTGAGTAACTGACGTTCTCTGATTGTGTTTGAGAAGGTCAGTTGTATGCGGAGTACTTTAGGAAAGGAAGTGAGGAAACATGCGAATCCGAGGTGATACTACGCAGACAATAGTTGTGATATTGTCCAGTAAACAGAGTGCACATGGTAAGAATGGGTTCCTCATGGATGATAGAACTTTAACAAATTTAATACATTATTTTGTGTATGCAATGTCTTAGTGCACTGACACGAGACATCTATTTCTTTCGTCATTCTTTGGTGAGGAAATTAATCTTATACTACATCTGAGTTATTAATTTAGATTAGTGATGCAATGTATACATTTATGCTGTATGTTCATAAAGCTTGTTTGAAGCATATGATTTTAGACTACATTTCTATTTATTGTTTATGTCCGTGAAATTCACAGAATTAACAAATACACATTTTTGTCACAAAAAGCACTTCGCTTTATGAACGTTTTTCCATTCGGAATGGTGTTCACTACAAGTATGGAACTTACTGGGTTACGCTCATCAGTAAAGACCCTAGATGACAGTTGGTTTACTCCGAACTGTACTCCATTCACAATTTTTATGTTTTGTGCAGAGTCCGCTTTAGATGTCCATTCGCCGCATGTAATGGAAAAAACATCATAAGTAAAAATCGATACATAAAACATTCATGGAGCGACTTTGGTTCAACACTTCATCCATTGGTCTGTTCTGATGTCACTTTCATTTTGCTTCCTCTCTATACCACATACAGCATGAAACAGTTGGTCAGTCTAATTCATTATTTGCAGTGTGAGTTGTGGCGTTTTGCCTAATCAAACCCACAAAGTGAGAGAGTTACCCTAGTAGGACCAAAAAGGGACGGGTAGATTTATACTTGTAAAAAGAAAATTCCTTTTTGTGTCAAATTCACTTCAAACATTAATATCTCTATTAGTTTGCACTGAACCTAAACTTTCACTCACACGTTAAGTGTTCTAACATAATTTGATTAGATTAAAATTCTTTATTCCACACGATGTAAGCTAGAAGACATGCTTTAGGTTGCGTTTGATTTAAAATACTAATTAAAAACACATTTTTGGTATAGTTTCTTCACAACGTCTAGTCACAATTTTTCATAAACAATTTACATTTTTTTAAAATAAACCCATACTTATTAAACGTTTACAAATAATACAGCGAGAATAGTTCTTCCACAGATATTTGTGTTCCAATAATACTGTGCTTCGAGAAACAGTAAACATAACACTCTATTATTCATATACTTATTTCCTAGTGTGTGTTTTTCATATACATGTAATACATACAACCACTCATTAAATTTTTTTTATTTATTTATTCATATGTCGACTCGTTTTGGTGTATCTTTGAATTCCTTAACACCTTCCTCAGGACTCAAATAGTAATCATGTCTTTTTCATAAGAACAGACAAAATATCTAAAAATAAATATTAATAAATACTGTTAAGTTCAATCTTTACTTGTGTGGACCCAGACTAACTGTTTTGATTCAGTGTATCCTATATTCAATATTAATACTTCCGGTAAAATTAATAATTTCAACTGTTAAGTGTGTCATTATGAAAGGAACTCGGATAATGACTTTCTTACACTCATTACTATTAAACCATAGTTATATTGTATCTATAAAACCATTGGTATTCCTAGAATTTCAACCACAATTATCTTTGCCGGGAATCACGATAATGTCGATGGGTTTAAATCAGTTTGTCCCTCTATGCTGATTTGCTTCTAATTTATGAAGATGTGCCTTCTGTGGATAGCATATGTTTTATTTATTTTTGCATCAATCATCTAGTTGTGTTAAGTGAAAACCCATTCCCGATATACTTACTAGAATTAGGACGTTGCAATTTCACTCAATCACAGCAGTTCAGATAGCCGTTTCCATTCCATCTACCTGTTGATGGAGTGTTGCATTTAATGAATCTAGCATCCCTTTATATATTACATTATTCATCTATTATAGCTCTTACCATTTATTTGTTTTTCTTTTTCCTAGTTTTTGTAGGTATTTCAGGGCTATTTTCGTTAGGAATAATGAGTTATTCTCTATTTCTGTTGTGGGATTATTACGACCGTCTTTTTCAATTGGATCGAGCCAATAATCCTGAGTTTAAAACAGAGAAAGGGGAGAGGTTCTGTAACAACCCAACTACTGTTTAAATATAGCTACTAAATCGCAAATCCCCTATTGTCATTAAGTATTGCGCGCCGCAGATCTCATAAAAAGAAATTAGATATCCTAACCATATTTTATCGAATACCTTACGGCTTGTGCTACGCTCTTTTATTGTATCCATCTTGCCACATCATTCGCCTTTATTTAGTCTGTATTGTTTGCAAATTTTGTTGTCAGCTCTTTACGCATGACATCGCAACTTGGAGAGTACTAACGCAGTGTGTCAAGCTAAGCCCTACTCCTTTTTAGCGAATGTTTCGTATAGCGTCTTATTTTTACAGATCGCTTGCTTCACTTAAAACATCTATTGCCGCCCTTATTATTTGAGAACTTATATGTCGGCTCTTTATGAATAACATTGCTACTTGGAGAGTATCAAAACGGTGTGCCAAGCTAAGCCCAACTCCTTAAAAAATTTTTTTTATAGCGAATGATTCGTATAGTGTCCTGTTTCTATATATTGCTTGCTTTACTTTAAATAACTATTGCCGCCCTTTTTGCTCTCCTTATACCCTGCAACAGCGTTTCACTTTGCTGGGATTCTGGTACTGCTCACAAAGAACGCTTGTTGACATCTTCCTTTTTTATGCCAATACGCTGCATCGCCACATATAATTTCGTTTATGGCGGCCATTTTACAAGAGGACCTTGCTTTTCCTCACTTTTTAAAATGTATTTCTATTGTTATTATTGTAAAGGATATCTATCCATAAGGCTATTTCGGTTTTATTCTATTAATTACTTCATTTAACAAGATGAATTTACTAAAAAATCCTCATTCTACTCTTATTATGGTTGTATGACATGACAAGGCGTAGTATTACCACGCGTGCCATTACAACGCAGGAATTACAACAAAAGTCGTTACAACAACTTTCGCTGGAGGGCGCTGGATAGTGGAATAGTTTAATTTTCAATGCCAACTCCTGCCCACGTTGACAGTAGGGAAGGAGTTGGATAGAAAATTAAACTATTCCCTATCCAAGAGCGCCCCCCAGCGAAAGTCGTTGTAACGACCTTCGTTGTAATTCCTGCGTTGTAATGGCAGTGCGGGGTAATCCCTGCGTTGTCATTGCTGTTCACCCTTATTATGGAGGTTCCATTAATTATCCCATATTACCAGGATATTGGTAGTAAGTCCTTCTATACTGATGTAATGATAACGTTTCACTGAGCGTCATCTTGAAATGTACAAATATGCGTATTTTCGCCTTTAAACCACTCAAAATCTCATTCTAGTCATTTTGTTTCACATAATATTGCTGCATGCTTTAAAACTATACAGTGTTTTGTTTCTATATTATTTCTCTTCTGTCATTTATAATATTTTCCGCTTATTTACACTTTTTTGGAATACGTGAATAATTCCCTTATATCTAAAACCTACGAGCTAAGTTAAGAAAGACAGCTAATTAATCATATATTCACATGGTAAATACTACATGGTTTACCTTAGGTCCTATTTGTGTTCTCTAAGTTATACTACCTTTAACATTGCTCATCTGATCAGTCTCTCCCACTCTTCTCTATTATTAAGGCATTGACTGTATGTCTTAAATTTTGACATACAAAAATTGTATGGCTGAGATACCCGCCACCCCCTCTCAACACAATCCCCAAGGATGGGAAACCGGAAACAGTTCTGAAGTTTTTTGGAGACGGGAGGGAGTGACCCTCCCGGGCCGTATTTATTAAAATATGAAACAAAATTAAAACATTAAAATAAACAGTTTCATATTATGTACAATTTCATTACCACATTGCGATGTTTGGCTAACCTTAACATATCCTCTAGTACAAGGTTCTCCTAGCCGAACTAACATCCTACCAACATTTACTTAACTTTTGAAATTGTACATCCTAACGTTTAAGGGCCAACGGCAAGGTCGTAACCGGTGTCAAGATCCCTAACCCAGACATATCCCCCTCACTTGTGAGGGGCGGCACGGAGGCTTACCTCAAGTGCAACTACCAATTTCCCTTGACTTGACGGGGGCCCCAATAAAACTCGACGCCACTTAAAGGTCGTACGAGGACTCGTGTGAGGTATCTAGAAGGTAGCGTAGACCCCCCCCCCCCAAACCCCACACAACTTACCACATCTGCCGTCGCAGACGTACTGGCCCCGGGAAATTCCCCAGGAGGGGGCTGTAACCCCTCCTACCCATGAAGGGGCCTTGACCGCCTTCCCTTTCCTTTCGGCGACCCATCCTTAGAAGGGACCGCCTCCCCGTTGAGGGGCCAATGGCCACCTCCCCCGAGCGCCCCCATCCGTAATGGGTGACGCCCACTCATAGGGATCTTCCAATTAGTGCTCACCGATCATGACCTTACCGCCCGACCAAAATAAATACGACAGTGATAACTAAAGAACTAAAGACTAAATATAACAGACAGTAGCAACAACAACTTTATTCAAAGCATGCCTACTGATGCACACTAAATCAGAATTACTTTATTTGCAAAACATAACACACAACGATCATTATTTATTGCATACTCAAAATCTTCACGATAATACCGCAACCTGTAAACGAAAATCAGAATCATCAATCAAACTTTATTTAAAACCACTCGCTGTCTTCAGGGGCTGGTGGGTGGGTCAAAAATGGCTCTTCGTTCCGTCTCGAGCTCACGTGCAGCGAGGAGGTGCAGCTTCAGAGCACAGGAACAAGAGGGTGCTTTCTGGTCTTGCTCCTCCTTTTATCCGTCTTCAGGGCGGGCGTAAACCCGCCCCTGCCTGCCCCAAGGGCGTGGCCAGCCGCGTCAGTGTCTAGGCCAACCCACTCTAGGGCGGGAAAAGGCGCGCCCCGGCTACGCCGCTTCGGGCATACCAGCCGAGACTCGCCTCCCGCCCAAGATGGCTTCCCGGGGGGATCGTGGTACTCTGCCATACGTTCGGGGGGACCGATTGGTCGCCCCTTGCCATATGGCTGAGATACCCGCCACCCCCTCTCAACACAATCCCCAAGGATGGGAAACCGGAAACAGTTCTGAAGTTTTTTGGAGACGGGAGGGAGTGACCCTCCCGGGCCGTATTTATTAAAATATGAAACAAAATTAAAACATTAAAATAAACAGTTTCATATTATGTACAATTTCATTACCACATTGCGATGTTTGGCTAACCTTAACATATCCTCTAGTACAAAGGTTCTCCTAGCCGAACTAACATCCTACCAACATTTACTTAACTTTTGAAATTGTACATCCTAACGTTTAAGGGCCAACGGCAAGGTCGTAACCGGTGTCAAGATCCCTAACCCAGACATATCCCCCTCACTTGTGAGGGGCGGCACGGAGGCTTACCTCAAGTGCAACTACCAATTTCCCTTGACTTGACGGGGGCCCCAATAAAACTCGACGCCACTTAAAGGTCGTACGAGGACTCGTGTGAGGTATCTAGAAGGTAGCGTAGACCCCCCCCCAAACCCCACACAACTTACCACATCTGCCGTCGCAGACGTACTGGCCCCGGGAAATTCCCCAGGAGGGGGCTGTAACCCCTCCTACCCATGAAGGGGCCTTGACCGCCTTCCCTTTCCTTTCGGCGACCCATCCTTAGAAGGGACCGCCTCCCCGTTGAGGGGCCTATGGCCACCTCCCCCGAGCGCCCCCATCCGTAATGGGTGACGCCCACTCATAGGGATCTTCCAATTAGTGCTCACCGATCATGACCTTACCGCCACAGGTCCGGATAGTTGACCGGCTATCCGGACCCCCCACCACACTCCTACCTAAAGGTCATGTTTAACGTCTTCAGCCAAGCTATGAAGTCTCCTATGAGTAACTCATTCCCCATCCGAGACAAATGAACACCATCCCCCAAGTACATACTGTCATCCTTAATACATCCATGCGCGATAGAATGCAGTGCATTGGAACGGAACAACCTACTTACTTTGTTATTAATTTTTCTCACAGAGTGATTTAAAGCACAAACCGAAAAAGCCCCCCGCCACACCTTCCGTGGGATCATATGGGACCATGCAATCGTGCACCCTGGAACTCTCCTCGCTAACCAACTTACAGTGGAAAGCATCGCTTCCAGGAGAAGTCGTCTACCAGTGGTGACCAAATCATTGCCCCCAAGATGTACTATGACTACAGACGGCGGTGACCTCGTCCGCCCTAGCAAACCCTCGAAAAATGATTGGAACTGGTCAATACAGAGACCGCCCTTTCCGTAGAAGGACACCCTGTACCCGTATTCCCCAGCCACGTGCACCATGTCACCTGCCTTGAATACGTCCGCGGCACGCCTCACGTATGAGTGGCCCACGACCCACACCTCCTTTTTAACAGCCGGTGATGTCTGACCGCTGGCCCGGTGTTGGGTCGACTGCATAGTCCGCCCCGCCTCGTAGGCTTGCGTAACTGAAAACCAAACAAAACAAGAAGCGTGAGTACATCATTACGGCTTCACAACATGTGCAAACGCACATACCTTTTATAACAATTGGAGGACCAACGCCCCACACGTTTAACTTGTTCCACATTCAGACCCCTGGCTGTAGCCTCTGTAGCAGCCCCTATCCGAAAGGAATGGGTCCCAAATTCACCCGGGTTCAAGCCCGCAGCTGTAATCGACATCGCAAGCACCCGCTGAAACTGAAACCTTGTCAGTGGGGTGGCGTCCGCGTGTCTCAACAAGGTCCCCCCCCATGATGCCACCCTTTGTGTTAAATAATCCTCTAAACACTTCACTGGGCACATGGACGACCCGGTAATCCTGCGTACAATTATGCATTCACCCATCCCACTCTGGTCGGTTTTGGACCTCACAAACGAGACAGTCATCGTCTCCCCTCTGATCTGAACGTGCTCTGCGCACAGTCCTCCCGTCACATCCTGCTTGTTCCTTGCCACTAATTCGCTTACCCGCATAGCCCCATGAAATGCCAGCGTAAAAGCGGCTCGGAATAACACTGCCTCAAACTGAGACGAACAAGTTGTAGGGAGTCTGGATAATAACTGGGCCAACCTATCCAAACCTATCGGGCGCCTCTCATCTACTCTGCGACCCTCAAGGCGTTGCCACCCACGTAGCGCTTTTTGCACAACGAAAGACGCTGTCGGGTCCTGGATCCCATGAGCCCTAGCAACAAAGGAAATGGCAGCCCGATGCCTCTGGGCCGTGGCCACCGTTTTCCCTGCCAGATGTAATGACATCAGGAAGTCCACAACCCCTTCCTCCTGGCCCCAAAGCTCCTCACTAGCAGTCCCCAAAAAGGCTAAATAGGACCGGAACGCCCCTTCATATGCCTTCCTCGTCCTGGGTGCTAAACTCTCTCCCACGAGGTTACGAAGTTCTGGGCACCGAGAGACCAAAGAGCTTCAGGGAAGGGTGCCGGCTCCGGGTCCGCTGTGGGCAGAAAACCCCAGAAGGCCTGCATACGAAAACGAGAAAGGGCATCAGCCGCCTGGTTCATTACCCCAGGGACATGTCTTGCTTTGAACAACACATTCAGTTGCATACACAGTAATACGATTTCCTTAAGCAGCCTCAAAACCCATTTGCACCGTGCTGCCTGACTATTGATACACTCAACCACGGCCATATTGTCAGACCAAAATACCACAGAGTGATCTCTGAAACCTTCGGGCCACGTTCTCAGGGCCACGAAAATGGGGAAAAGTTCCAGGAAGGCAATGTTACTTGTCAGTCCACTGTTATGCCACCATGCCGGCCATTTTTGTGCAGACCATCGAGCACCGAAAATGGCACCAAAACCTACACTCCCTGCCGAATCTGTCCACAGCCCCAGCTCCTCAGAGGACACGGCTGGTTTATTCCAGACGACTCGACCATTGAAATCCGCCAGAAATGCCAACCAAATGCGTATGTCCTGGCGGACCTCGGCCGAGAGCCTCGTGCGATGATGGCCCTCCTTCAATCCGACCATGGCTTGAGCGATCGAACGGGAAAAGGGGCGGGCCATAGGTATAACTCTCAGGGCAAAATTCAACTGGCCCACTAACTGCTGTAACTGATGCAGCTTAACCTTAGCTTCACTCAAACACATTTGCAGGGATGCCCTGAACTTTAACACTTTATCACTTGGTAAACGAAAACAACCTTCTCCGGAGTCTAACTCGATCCCCAGAAACTCGAGGCAAGTCGAAGGACCCACCGTCTTACCTGGTGCCAATGGCACGCCAAACTGATTCATTAAAACACAAAATGCAGCCAAAGCTTGTCCACATTCCGGATCCCCGGCTGCCCCCAGGAACAAAAAATCGTCGAGATAATGCATCACATGTTGAAAACCCGTCTTCTTTGTGAAGACCCATTGTAGAAAACTACTGAATTTCTCGAAATAGGCACAAGAAATTGAGCATCCCATCGGCATACATCTATCCATATAATACTGACCCTGAAACATGAAACCCAGTAGACGCTGATCGTCTGGATGTACCGGGAGCAACCGGAACGCTGACTCGATATCAGATTTTGCCATCAGCGCCCCGGGCCCCAGGCGATTCAAAATGGCCACGGCCTCATCGAAAGATGCGTACCGCACCGAACACATTTCCGGGTCTATCGCCTCGTTTACGGAAAGACCACGTGGGGCTGACAAATTATGTATCAGCCGAAACTCACCCGGGTCCTTCTTGGGAACCACTCCTAAAGGCGAACAGACAAAGTTAGCCACCGGGGGTACACTAAACGGACCGGCGACTCGACCTCGAGTAACCTCCTTCCGGATCTTTTCCTGTACCACGGTCGTATGCTGCAAGACTGATATCTGATTTTTGCATTTTTCCACACCCTGAAAGTCCCCCACTGGGATGCGGAAACCATATGAAAACCCGTTCCGCAACACCCCAGCAGAAGCACGATCCGGGTATTCACTGAGCCAGGGAATCATTGCCAAGGTATCAATCGGGGTAGGTAAAGGTGCCCCTCGGACTATGTTAGACCTGTTTGGCACCTCCTCTACCCCCGTTATCACCCGTTTTGGCTCTGCACGTGGACTCAGGATGGGATGATTGCCCACACCCACTACATTCGTGTTTAAATTTGCACGATCCCTGGGGCCTAGTACATTTACTCCTGTTAAAATTCCAGCAAACCCATTTTTTACCTGTATTACCGGTAGGCCTCGAGTGATTGTCGGTACCCGTACCTGATCGAAAAGGCGTCCCCGCATACTGACGGGAGGATTCGCCCACATTACTCCCTACTAATGGCACTTTCAACATACCAGTCTCCTTCATATTGGACCAAGACACAGAATCATAACAATCCCAAGTTAAGTTTTTATCATGTTCTTTTGCTTTTCTGAAAAGATTATCATAGCAAAACCAATGATTACCCTTGTGTGATACCGAGTACCCCATGATCCTTGACTGATAACTCGGCAACTCGGGTAGCAATTCGGGCCTCCGTTCTCCCAAGATCGATGTGAAAATTCCCCAGGCCTTGCCCCAATTGCCAATGTTTTCATTAACCTTAAAGGCGGCCATCTTTGCGCGCCAAACACTCGGATGCATGAGATCCTTCTGACCTTTAACATGCTCCATCTCATAATGATCAGTAAGCAACGAGAAGATGTTTACATATTCCCCTGCCCATATCTTTTCTTTAATAGCTAAAGGAACATGCTGACCCAACCTCTCCCTTCGAGAGGGAGCCGACTCTTCCCTCGCAATCGGCAATGGCCGCTTACCTGAATTGGACGCTGTCTCTGCGACTAAAACCGTCCCCTGTGGCTTCTCTACGGCCGCAGCCGGCGTGGATACCTTCGCTGCTTCACGAGTTTCCCGCAGTTGCTTCATTAACACCTGCGCGTCGACAGCCGTGGCGCCCTTGCTACTTTTACCCAACCACGCCGCTACTTGTGCTGCCAGCTCGGGCGGCATGTCTTCCCCGGACACGGGGGTGACCACCACGGGAATCGGATTCCCTTCTTCCGGCACAGGAGTGGGTGCTTCGAGCGGGGCACTGGGACCCGGGGTATCTCCCCCAGCTGCTCCTCTCCTGGGCCTCTTGCCTTTTCCTCCCGGGGCCGTTCCCTCCAAAGGACGTTTCGGGCCCCCTTCCTCGTTTTTATCCATCCGCCTCTTTAGGTCGGTCATCTCCTTCATGAGAACACGCAGCATCTGTTCGGTAGTCATCCGCTTTCCCGCCTTCTTCGGCATTCTCCGACAGAGTATCTGTAAAACAAACGAGAAAGATTACAACGCTCAAAAATGGCTCTTCGTTCCGTCTCGAGCTCACGTGCAGCGAGGAGGTGCAGCTTCAGAGCACAGGAACAAGAGGGTGCTTTCTGGTCTTGCTCCTCCTTTTATCCGTCTTCAGGGCGGGCGTAAACCCGCCCCTGCCTGCCCCAAGGGCGTGGCCAGCCGCGTCAGTGTCTAGGCCAACCCACTCTAGGGCGGGAAAAGGCGCGCCCCGGCTACGCCGCTTCGGGCATACCAGCCGAGACTCGCCTCCCGCCCAAGATGGCTTCCCGGGGGGATCGTGGTACTCTGCCATACGTTCGGGGGGACCGATTGGTCGCCCCTTGCCATTCTCTTTGTTTCCTTCTTTTTTCAGTATCACCTCCTCTTGCAGACCCTTTTATTTTTTCGAGAATGAACCACTTTAGATCTTGCTCGTTGTGGTTTGTCTCTACCCAATGGTCAACTAATGGGGCATTTGTTTTCCTAGTTTTCAAGGCAGATCTATGTTCACTTAATCTAGTTCGCATTTCACGACATGTTTCCCCTACATAACCTTTTTGACAAGGGCATATGATGAGATATACAACATTTTTAGTTCTACAGTTAACCATCTTGTTCATCCAATATCCAATACAATTGAGTTCCACCATCTGTTCTCTAATGATAGATTTACTATGTGAGCATGTGCTACACTGGAAATTACCCATCAGTTTGGAGCCATCGGTTATGCTCCTCTGATGTTTGATGTTAGTTTCTTTATATGTCCTCACTAGATGATTACAAATAGTTTTATTTCTCCTTTAAGCAACAGTCGGTTTTTGAAAGGGAATTTCCCCTGTATTATTCAGAAGAAACCCATTCTTATTAATCAGATGTTTTAGTTTATTGCTCATGCTATTAAAGTTTGTTACCATGACAATACCTTTCTCATTACTTTTGGTATTGTCCTTACCTTCAAATAAACTCTCTCAATTATACTATTTTGCTCTCTTGTATGACTCTTTTACTAATCTCTTTGGGTAACCCTGAGCGAAGAGTCTTTGCTGTTGTTTTTTTTCATGAATTTCAAAATCCTTTCTTTCACTACAATTACGTCTAATAGGTAAAAACTGGCTAAATGGAATGCTGTCCTTTTGACATTTGGACTTGATTGCTGGGGTGATGTCAGATGGTATTTCTATCTGATGGTGTAGTATATAATTCCACCGATAGAGTATTATTTTCTTTTATTGTTACATCTAAAAAGTCTACTGAGTCTTGACTCATATTTGAGGTGAATTTTAAATTGATGTCACCGCATTTTAACCAATCTGTAAAGGAGAGCAGATCTCTCTGTTCTCCCTCTCAGATAAAAAATACATCGTCAATGAATCTTGACCATTGTTTCACATTTTTATAACAGGGAGAAATTTCATTATAGATGTGTTTTTTCTCAAACATGCCAACATAGAGGCATACCAAGCTGGGAGCACAGGTGGCTTATTTTTTATTTTGAGATATTTGGTCTGTTCTTATGGAAAAGTCATTATTATTATTTGAGTGCTGAGGAAGGTGTCAAGGAATTCAAAGATACACCGAAACGCTTCAACATATGGATAAATAAAATAATGTATTGTTTTTAATGTGTGATTGTATGTATTACATGAATACACACACTAAGAAATAAGTATATGAATAATAGAGTTATGTTTACTGTTTCTCGAAGCACAGTATTATTGTAACAAAAATATCTGAGGAAGAGCTATTCTTTGTGTATTATTTGTAAACGTATAATAAGTATGTGTTTCTTTTTAAAAATTGAAAAGTGTTTATGAAAAATTGTGACTACAGACGTTGTGAAGAAACTACCAAAAATGTGTTTAAAATTAGTATTTTAAATCAAATGCAACCTAAAGCAGGTTTTCTTGCTTACATTGTGTGGAATAAAGAATTTTTATCTAATCAAATAAATTTTAGTTCAGAGAAAACTAATAGAGATACTAATTTTTTTAAGTGAATTTGACACAGAAGGTAATTTTCTTTTTACAAGTTTTGCCTCATCACATGTGTACCTGCCCATAAAAAATGCACTTCAGGGATAGGGCTTCTCTACCACTACTCTACTTTGCTAATGCTTTTTCCTTTCATAATTTTTTTGAGGTCATTATTTTGTGTTCAAACTATGTTTTAAAATTACAGGAATTAAAAAACAAAAGTACCTTTTTATGTTTACACAAATCATGGTCCTGTGATGTGCATTAAAATTAGAAAGGTTATGTTGCTATTTAAAATCCATGAAATGGTTAACTGTAATTAATATGTAATTTATTTTATAGCAAGCATATCACCTCCACGTTTTGAAGGCAGCATAGTTCCTATTTCACTTTTTTTTGTTTGTTTGTTTTGTTTTAGGCTTATAGTAAACAAAATAATAACAATTACGCCAGATGCTAAGGTTCATCCTATTGGTTTTGCATGTGATTATGTTTTTGGTGTGGCTGCATAGGCTGTATTCCAAGTTCAGTACTTGCTTGTTATAGTTGCTAAATGGTACTGTTGGAGTGAAGCTATAACAGTGTAGCTTGTTCAAGAAAATGATCTTTATAGGCCATTATTTATCCCTAACTAAAATATTTGCAAGGTGGCGTCAAGGCGCTATATTTAACTGACATGTGAGATGTTTACTTGCCGCTTCCGTCCACGTGCCATTGATTTAATTGGCAAACTGGTGGCTTTAGCAGGTTCAGGCTTCCCTAACATGGGTCGGAGGTGACGGGAAGAAGGCATTGTCAGAAGGGCTTGCTTGAAGATCAGGGGTAGGTTTGCACTTATCACAAGTGATCAGCAACAAGTTGTATTTATGGATTGTGATTTGTCGAAGAACAATTTTCAATGCAATTATGTATATATCACACGCACACATATATTATTTATATATAATTTCTTCTTAGATATTATTTTGGTAAGGGTGTAAAATACCTACTACACTTCTGTAGCCATATGGAAAATGGCTAGTGTAAATACTTAGATTCCGGAAACAGAGTTTCCATCTTAGTTTCCCAATTGTATAACCAGCAACCGTTGTATCTCTGCCACATAAAGACCACTTCGCTTCCAGGAGAGCTCTCATCTATTCTGTTAAATCGCCCTTTCTTTAGTGTCACTGGCCCTTGGAGTGAATACAGTTGCAACGGCATGAAACCCTAACAGCGTATGCCACATTTAATAGCCCAATAATATTCCCTCTACTATTATAGCCATACCCAGGTGAATTCTATCCCATGGTTCATTTGCTTGAAGAATTTATTGAAGAGCATTGGGTTGGAGGGTTACTGGTACACCTCAGAAAACCTGGCCCTTATTCCAAAATGTAGTCTTAAAAAGATATACTGGGATACGATTAAGGCGAAGGAGGCAGTCAAACAGGTGGGCACCCTGCCTAAGATTTTATGTTTGCCCCTTTTTACGAGAAAACCATTGATGAAATTGTACCACCGCTGGCACGGAAATTATTCATCCAATACGATTTAAAAAATTTACAAACTAATGTGTTTTGTAAAAAGTGGTGTAGTAATGCTTCCACAGACGATGAGTGTCCTGCATGTAATGCTTGCCCAGAGTCAATTGTCCACTTGTTATTCTTTTCCCTTAATATAAAAATCTGCGGGCAAAGTGGATTGTGCCACTATGTAGATTGGTAGGACCTGGGCATTATCTGGAGGTCTTGAGAATCTTAGCCACTGACATGAATAGTGTGGTGGTATTTGTTCTGGCCAGATTCTGGCATGCATCATCGATCAAACGTTCCAAATGTATTACATAGTTTCCTAAAGCTTTGCAAGGGGGTATTTTTATTGATTTTAACTCTGCATTGTTTTTATCCACGCTGTAGTCTGTATTTTTGTATACTGTTTTTTTTTTTTTAAGTTGTATGGCACTTTGCACTTTATAAGATTCTTGTGATCAAAAGTAAAGTATTTTGATGATGATTATGGCCATACCGCATCAATTAGTGAGCATGTTGTCCTTACTTCAGTAAGAAGATGAATTGGGTTTCCCTACTGACATCCAACAGAGCAGTGTTGGCATCAATGGGATGCGAGCCTGACTGGTGGTAAACATACCTCAAACTCTCCAGCCGGGTATGAATGCGGATGGGCTTTTTACAAACCACCTTGGTGATCAATTATTTGCAAGCTAAATAGAAGTGAAAGAGCCTTAACAAAACGAGTATTGTCATTGATATATGCATGTTGTAAGAGGCATAGTAGCTGAAATTGTCATCGGTTAACGAAAGCAAGGAAGTCCGACATCTATTTTCAAATACATGGGGTGTTTATTTATTGTGCAGACTTGAAGGTTGATGGGAGTATGGTAGGCAAAATATTTAATGCTGCATAGTGTACCCACACATGTCCACAGTAAAGGCTGCAATACCATAGTCTTTCAGGAAAGACATGCTTGACTTGTCCCTGAAGATTCATTCCTGAGGTAATTAAATCCTTGGGTGACCTTTAACAAGATTATAAAGAATGTGTCGCAATTTTCTGGATGTTATTAAAACTTTTTTTAAACCCTCAAATGTTTCTTGCTGTCGTTTTTATGTATGTGCTTGCCTTTCTTTCTAAGTTTCAAAAGTAGTCCTTGGCAACTTTGCACCTAAGATGTTCCCCCAACCATCCCAGGACACAGAAGGAGAGTGTGAAATCCAAAAGGAGAGAAGCAGATGAGATGACATTGAATTAGAGATATATTTTGACTCTCTACTGTCCGGTTTTGCATCCGCAGTTCTGGCATTTGAAATATCAATTTCCGAATAAGAAAAAACAGTAGGCAGTGAGTTTAAAGGAAGCACAGGAGGTTTAGAAGATTGGGAAAATGGAATGAAAACGAGGTTTCTTCTTTTTGCGAGTTACACGTTATGACAGCCTGAATGTAATTTTATACCTTAATAAAACAGAAATTCGATAAGAATAGACAGGCCAGTGTAGCAGTTAAGCAACTGTTCTCTTCTGTGCCAAGATAAAACTATTGATATCAGGTTTCCGGCGTTTGGAAAATGTACCCATAAGGTATTCCTTAGAACTCTGAATTTTCAGGTTTTCAAACATAAAAAGCAGATAGATGTGAGTCCTGAAGCTAGGAGACCTGATTTCTAAGGAAGAATTCATCCCTTGATCAACATATTGTAATCCTGGGCAAATTCTTTTATCTTTTTTCACCTCCGCTCCCACATTCAAGAGTAGCAGTGCGAAAAAATAAAGCAGGGAAGCAAGGGCTTTAAAAAGAGAATATTGTATGAAAGTGAAAACGACCCAAGCAGAGCCAAACATCAGTTCTTGTCGGAAGAACCAGTTAAAAGCAATGTGTAAGTAGAGTGCCCAGAAGTGATGCAAGAAAAAGAGTATTTAACTAATGGCACAAAGGAACAAGTTTATGAGTCCTAGAAGGAAAAAAGTCTCAGAATTCTGAAGACAAACAGCATAATAAATGAGTAAATAAGCAAAATTCAATACATAAACATAGTAAAAATAAAATGCAAAACACTATTTCCTTTTTTTGTTTTTTTTCAAAATCAAATATTCACTGACTTCTGAGAGGATTTCTACTTTTTTTACATAGATAATGGATATCTCATTAAAACTGGGCTGAGGTAATGTTGAGACGCACCTATGCCATCGTCTCTTTGGAAGTTCAGAAAGGTGTATCAATATTTTCATTCCCTTTTAGTTTTCCAAGTGCGGTCTGGGTCACCCTTCAACTAACAGAACAGCTCTCCTTCTCATCCACCTCCTCCACCACCTAGAAAAATGTGGTTGTTAGTTTCTATTTCTGAAATTCATATTTCGTTGTGTCAACTTAAGAACGGAGTTACGCTTTGCTAGCACGATTCAGCAGAAAATGTGTAATGAACACCATGGAGTTTCCGGACTATAATTAATGTTAATGCACGTAAGTGTGCAATAATACTGAGATTAGTGCTCTCCAGACAGGTTAAAAAACGATTTATTAATAAAATGTAACCGCGCATGTTAAGGCAGAGATGGAATAAACACAAAGCATTTAGGGACATATGCAGGTAAATTCACTTTCTCTGTCTTTATCACTCATTGGGTTAAATACTGTACTTTGTTCATGTTATTTTAATTATAGACTCCCTTAAAACAAGCATTAGCAAAGCTAACGGATCTAGGCTTTAATATGTGTCCACAGAGGTTTACCAATGCTTGTTTTCAGTGGCATGCTTTATGGAGAAAAAAAAATGGAAGGTGCATATTTGCACGTGTACACATGGATGCTTACATGCGACCTGCTAGGAATAGTATATATATATATATATATATATATATATATATATATATATATATATATATATATAATATATATTTAGGGCTAAAACCTTCACATGTGCACTCCTGGGTGGCCATTTTACATAGATATTTGGCATATTTTACAATTGATTTACCATTTCTAGATTGCTAACATACATTTTTGAACAGTAAAATAATAATAATACAGTTTGCACAGCAACAGAAGTGGCTTAGGAGCAGTGTGGGTGTTGCTGCTGGCTCCTCTCAAAATATATAAGTTAAGAAAAGCAAACATTGTCCCATGAACCCTCACTGATGTGCACTATTTCGTGTATGAATAAATACATTGTGCATAAGCAAAGTGCCAGCTCTCACTCAACGGCTAAAGTGGACTTCCCCATTGCCCCAGGCTTTATGATGTGGTAGGCAAAGCATAGTATGATTGTCAATTTAAAAGACCAGTGGACGAAGAGACTGGGTAAATTTTTCAATGTGTATTTTACATTAGGTTCGTGGCATGTGAAGCTGTAGGGACATATGCTGTGCATACTCCTTCCAACTAGTGTTTGGTGCGTACAAGTGCAAGTTGACTTTTCATATCAGAAGGTATAGTGACATCTATTGCTGGTAATGAACATGGGCATCAACTCCATTTCTAGATTGTTTTTTTTGACCGTGTTGTTCAGATGTGTCCCTTCGAGCTCTGCGTCAATGCCATGTGGTGATCGTTCAAATCTGTTCCTCTTAAGAATAGATCACAATTGTGCTTCATAGATCGGTTCACCTATCACATCTCCCCTTCAAATTGGTTCCTTGATTTAGACTTTTTAGACACCTGGTTCTGGACCTGACTCCTTTGGACCTCCATCACCTTCTCAATGCACAAGAATGTCCCAGTGATGGAAACGACTCCTTTTTATTTTTTCCCCAAGCGTCGCTTGAAATACCAGAGGACAGATCTCCACCAAGTCTGTTACCTCTGCTTGTCTCCTTGCCACCAGGAGGACTCCTGTGCTGCGTGTATCGCCTTCCACAACAAAAAAGACCCTGCAAAATTGCTGAGCTTGCCCTATCACCTTGGTGGTGCACCATCAACAGGACAACATCACCAATCTGGGGACTGAGACACCAATAGACCTGCAGCCGAATGCCTCTATCGCCAAGATAGAGGAACTGTTTTGCCAAGAGTTTTAGTTCCAGTGTGGAGGAGGGTGAGCCAGCGCAACGCCTGACAAAAATGGCAGCAGTGAATACTATCCTACCACAGACTGCTGCTTGACACTACTCACACTCTGGGGAGATTAGAGCTTTGAGCACCCAGAGCGCGTATGAGGCCTCCAGTCTAGCATTGTCGCAAAGCGATGGTTGGCATCGAGCAGAAGATTTGGATCAATGCACTCAACATCATGCAACAGCATATCCACATTGAGCCTGGCACCGATGAGATTCTAAGCAAGCCTCCAGGCAAATCTAAGAAACCAATTTTAAAAGGAAACTGACTTTGAAGAGGACTTAATTCCACCTTCGGAGCTGATGTCCAATAAGTATCAGTGCCACCTCCTCTATTACCTCCTCTAATAACTCCTCTACTATTCCCCTTTAGGCCCACCTCTCCAATACTTCCTGTGAACCCTATGTCACATTCACGTCAGCTTTCTCTTCCTTTGGAGAGGGAGTCCAAATGTCTCTCTATGACCATTATAACCCACAATATGGCACATATCCCCATGATGACCCCTGGATTGACTACTACGAAGAGCCCCCAGCTGATACAGATCCAGACCTCTGTCCAGCCAAGCCGTCACCCTCATATGACACCCATGAGATTCTCCACCGTGCAGCCTCCTTTTACAAGGTGGTGATGCACAAATAGCCTGAGGAGGAGTCATTTCTTATATAGCCCCTCTCCTCCACATACAGGTCGTTGCAATATCAGCGAATGCTCAAGCGCATGCTTAGGCAGTCTCAGCCTCCTTTCGCCACGCGTCTCAGCCTCCTTTCTCCATGCGTCTCAGCCTCCTTTCTCCATGCGTCTCCGCCTCATTTCTCCATGTGTCTCAGCCTCCTCTCTCTATGCGTTTCAGCCTCCTCTCTCTATTATTCTCAGCCTCCTCTCTCTATGCCTTTCAGCTCCTTTCTCTATGCATTTCAGCTCCTTTCTCTATGCATTTCAGCTCCTTTTCCATGTGTCTCAGCTCCTTTCTCCGTGTGTCTCCGCTCCTTTCTCCATGTGTCTCAGCTCCTTTTTCCATGTGCCTCAGCTCTTTTCTCCATGCGCCTCAGCTCCGTTCTCCATGCGCCTCAGCTTCTTTCTCCATGCGTCTCCGCTCCTTTCCCAATGCACCTCAGCTCCTTTCTACATGTATCTTCACCTCCTTTCTCCATGAGATGGAAGATCTCATCCAACTCCTCCTGGACCAATATAAAATCACTGAAGAAGTTGGTGGCAGAAGGAAAAATGATTTCACCACCAACATCTGATGTGATTTGGATGCAGTAGACACCACTGCTCAAAGCATTAAAACCAGTATCCTTTTTCACATGCACGCCTGGCTGCGTATGTCTGGTTTTGAACTGGAGGTGCAACAAAATTTCATCAACTTGCCTTTTGTTAGTGAGCACCTCTTCAGAATGCAAGTTGATCAGATGTTGAAATAAATTAAGAAGGACACAGAAACAGCTAAGGTCATGGATGCTCTACAGACTCAATATTCTCGTGGCTCCTTTAGCTTCAGGCAATATCTTGGGGTGCCCAATCCCCCACCCCTGAAACATCCACATCTTTCCCCAGATAGCAGACGCAACAAACGCCCTCTTGATGTTCCTACAGGAGGGATACAAGGGCAACAACGACAGGGCAGGGGAAGGACACCGCCGCTAAGGGGCCGCACATGCAAAATCTGCCAAGCAGTCACTCACTTCCCTTTCCACCTCCAAATATCTAACATCGGTCGGCGAAGATTGCAGGGGTTTCTGTCACGCTGGGCAGAGATCACTTAGACCAGTGGGTTCCAGACATAACAACTAAAGGTTAATGCCTAGAACTCAAACAAACACCACCAAACATCCCCCTCGCAAACACTGTCTCTTCCCGGAACATCAGTGTCTGTTGCAAGAGGAGGTGCATGCACAACTTAGCAAAGGGGCAATAGAACCCGTACCACCCCAGGATCGCGGCAAGGGGGTGCACTTAATATACTTTCTGATCCCACAAAAGGACAGGTCCCTGAGGCCCACCACATTGAAGGTTTCTCCGGTTTGTGTTAAATGGTCAGCATTATCATTTAAAAGTGCTGTCCTTTCCAGTAACCACAGCTCCCAGTCTGTTTACAAAATGTCTTGCTGTGGTATTCACTCACCTCAGAATGAGCAGCATCCACATCATTCCTTACCTGGATGATTGACTGATCAAGAGCGCCACGCAGCATCAATGCCAAGCACACACCCAAACCACCATAGATCTCTTGCACAGCCTACGCTTCACCACCAATGCAACAAAATCCCTTCTCCAGCCCTACAAGTACAGCCCTTTCTCAGCCATTTCTCAGGCCTTACTCGACTCTCGAGTAGGGAAAGCATACCCCAGTTGAGCAAGGATACAAGAGTTGAAAATACTGCAACTTATTTTTCAGCCAGATCGCTAGGTAATTATCAGAAAGGGAATGTGCCTCCTCTAAATGGTGGTCTCTTGTATTGCCATTGTCCCACATGCCAGGTTACATATGCGTCCGTTGCAGAAGTGCCTAGCAGCACAATGGTCACAGGCGCAGGGTCAATGGGAGATCTAGTGTTGATTTGGGGCCGAACTCATTTATCTCTGTAGTGGTGAAATTCCAACAACCTGTTGCACGGACGACCCTTCCTGGACCCCGTTCCGCAAGTGACCATCACCACAGACGCCTCACTCACCAGTTGGGGTGCACACTTTCAGGAACTGACTGTAAAAGGTGTGTAGACACCCACCAACAGGATCTCCACATCATCCCTCTGGAACTGTTGGCAGTCCGGATAGCCCTCAGTGTTCCTTCCTCTCTTTCAATCAAGGATAAGTCTAGTCAGGATGTAGTCAGGGATAGTAGGTGCTATATGAATTGAATTACAATTACTTACAGAAACAGGGCAGCACACACTCCCTACATTTGTCTTCGCTAGCTCTGAGCATTTGGCTGTGGACGATACATCACAGAGTTCATCTACTCAAACAGTACATACCTGAGGTGGCCAATGACTTTGCAGACTAGCTCAGCAGGATGCATCAGCAAGTCCATGAGCAGGAACTCTACCCAAGTCCTACTCCCATACTTCCACCATTGGGGGTTCACCACCCCTTAAAACACAAAATGCCCAGGATGAACTGCTCGGGGATATTTGCTTATGCTTTTCTGCCCCTCCCACTTCTTCCATTCATGGTTCGGAAGCTTCAACAAACATCCCTCACTCTTTTAGTAGCCAGAAGTGGGACAGACAGCCATGGTTCACCACCTTTCTCGACCCCTCTCTAGTGACTCATGAGAAGTTGCCTAACTGGCCAGATCTTCTCTCCTAAAATGAAGGCACACTCAGGCATCCCAACCCCAAACACCTCAATGTTGTGATTTAGCTCTTGAATTCTTAGAATGTAAGTATCTCAGTCTGCCTGCAGAATACATGAACATTGTCAAAGAGGCACGCAGGCCTACAACCGGAGCCTGCTCTGCCCCAGGCGGAAACGGTTTGTACACCACTGCTTCCATAAAAACATTGATCCTCTTAAAGCAACAGTCCAATACTTGGTTACCTGCTTCACTTGAAGCAGTCAGGCCTGGCTTATACTTCTATGAAGCTTCACTTGGTTGCTGTCAAGGCTTATCTCCAAAACAGAGAACACAAATCGCTTTTCAGGGCGCCTGTTATCAAAGCCTTCATGGAAGGGTTCTAAAGGATTATTTAAGCATGGGTGCCACCCACTCCCTTATGGATCATTTACATTGTTCTCACTAGACTAATGGGCCCTCCTTTTAAACCAGTTCACTTTTGTCCCTACCAGTTTCTTTCCTGGAAAGCAGCTTTTTTGCTAGCTATCCTTTTTCTTTGGTGTTAGTGAGATACAAGCTCTTACCCGAGAAGATTCCTATTTCCAAGTACACTACGACAGGGTAGTCCTCGGGAGGACAAACCCCAACATTCTACCTACGGTGGTCTTTAGCTTCCACCTCAATCAAACCATAGAATTCCAGATTCTTCTCGCATCCAGAATCATTAGGAGAATGGGCTCCTAACCAATTAGGTGTCAAAAGAGTGCTTATGTATTACATTGACAGGACAAAGCCCATCCATAAGACAAAGCATCTTCCAAACCACACAAATGGCATCTTTGATCAAAGGCAGGTCAAATGCTTACAGACCTGTTACGCTAAAGCCATACGACCTTCGTCGTCCCCCCCCCCCCCCCCCCCCTCCCCCGAGAGCCCATTCAGCACTCAAAAAGGAGCTTCTATTGCTTTCTTGGGTAATATTCCTACAGTCAACATCTGCAAGGCAGCTACTTGGTCTACCTTCTCATGCATTTATGAAACATTAATGTGTGGATGGTTTAGCTCACCAACAAGTTAAGGTTGGTCAGACTGTCCTTCGCACCCTTTTGCAATTTTATGCAACATCTTCAGCTTAGCCACCACTTCTGGGACGACTGGTTAACAGTCTGTGCACAGCATGTGTATCTACAGCTACACCTGTCACAGATGGAAAATGTGACCTAACCTGTAAGCATCTGTTTTTGGCATGTAGTGCAGTAGATTCACATTTGCCCACCCTCCTCCCCGGACGTCTTTATATGTTGCAGACACTCTTTCTTTCAATTTCCATTCTTAGTCTTTCTGTTGTATGGTTATCTTTCTGTATCTCTATGTTCCATCTAACTCCTCACCCTTTATGCTGAGAAAACAATCTAACAATGGAGCCGTTGCCCATTCTTATTACCAGAAATGACTCAAAAAGACTTCTTTGAAGAAAAACAGCTTGCACACATCCGAGCCCAACACTAGATGGCAAGAGTATGCACTATATGCTATGAAAAGATGCTGACCGGTAAGTAACATTTTTCTTTTTAAGAAACATTCTTAGATTAAGGCAACTAAAGATATCTGGTTTGAGTTTCTCTGTTTTGGCCCCCTCTACTTGGAACTTCCTGCCACCTTCACTTCGTCTTTGCTCCAACTATGACTGCTTTCGTAGACTACTAAAAACCCTGCTCTTTCAATCTGCCTATGAATAACCCCCCTCACCCTTGATCACTGCACCTGTCAAAGAGCGCCATGAAACCGTTGGTGAAAGTGCGCGGCATAAATAATTTTAGCGTTAGCGTAGCGTAGCATATCTAAAATGGAATCCCTTTCTCTATCTTCTCATTTGTCACAGGCACCTGCTGAGCAATCCATTGCAAACCTTTTTTCTCCCTTACCAGTCCTAACACTTTCAGCAAAACCATTAAAGCTCTAATTGGCCTGAGGGTATGTGCTCAAAAAGCCAAGCATTACTTGAGTACAATCTACTCACGGCTATTCCAAGACTACATCTATCTCCCTTCAAACCAGCACTCATTATCGTTGCCAGGCTGCCAATGAGCACAAGAAAGTTGAGCCCCTTCCCACCTGTTCTGGTCTATCTGAACTGGCTTCATAAAGAAGCAAATGTCATCTTTAACTTTGCTTGCTTCCCAGTATTCAAACTAACCTTCATGACTCACAAAGCTGTGTTTTTGAGAACACTCAATCATGTTGCACATAGACTGATCTCGGGTGCACAATACTTCATTCAGAGTATGGACACGTTTCTCCTTGAAAAACCAGGTAATGCAAGAACTATAAGACAAACTTCTCTGGGATTGTTCCTTGGTTGTGGAACTTCATCCCACTGTCATCCTCTAATGATTTAAAAAAAATCATGCTATTTCACTGCCTTTTTAAAATCTTTAAAAATTGTGAGAAATCTTTCTCTCTTTTCAATAATTGTCAGAAAGAGTACTGGATCTGACGAGAATTTGATTCTGTTTTGCCTTATACCCTTGATATTAATCCCAGTCTGTGTAACTCATTGTTAGGTCTTGCCTTGAGATAGATTTTAGGTGTCTGTTGTCTAAGACCGGTTATGGACACTTGCAGTGCTGATAGTGGTTTTTGGGTCAGCCCATTGTTTACTGTTCATAGACTTTCTTAATACGTAACCCGGTTAGCCGTAGTCCCGTAAGGACGAGGTTGAATGCGTCCCTCGAGTCCATGAAGGTCACATATAGGTGATCCTGCTTCAGGTAGACATATTTCCCACATATCATCATGTAGCGCAACACCTTGTCCAGCATACTGCCCCTGCCCCTGAACTCTGCCTGGGAATCGAGGGAATATGAAGATCTGAGGTCCATTCCAGGATAATGCGCAGAAGAAGATGGACTCCATTGTGATGATCTGCTGATGTCAATGGGAGGAGAATGTATATTCCTGTACTTTAATATTTCTCCTACCTATACCTATCGATTACAAGTGAGCTTGTCATAATTCATTTGAGTGATTCTGGGTCCTAGACAAAAAATTATGTGTTTTGACAGATTTGCAGGTTTTACCATGGTCCCTTCCTAGGTGTATTCCTTATCAACAGCTGGTCAGCTTTATTAATAGTTCTTCAAATAATTTTAGGACATCTGAATGAGGCCTACGTACAAATACAATAATTTTCAATTTCCCATAGCAGTAGTTCAAACTGAAAGAATTTGCATTCTGAAATTAAAAAATAATAGTGATATCCCTCTGGAGAGCAATTTTGAAAGTCTGCCACACATTTTTTTCACCCTAAGTTTCTTTAAGTGTGTATCATGTATGGGGTTCTTGGAAAGAGGGTATATCTGGGGGCTTATATTTAAATTTTGTCGTTAAATTAAGCAAATTATAAGGATTCCAGGACCATTGACATTACTCTTGAGAAGTTTATTTTATCCATTCTCTATCTTGCATGCTGATTCCCATTTGTTACAATGTAACAAGCGTTGGTTTTCTTCTATATTTGATTTCCCAGCCCACCTGTAGTTCAGTTAGGTCGCAATCAAGATAATGTTAATAGCTCTTTCTTTTTTACCCTTAAGCCCCAGTCCCAATCCCAACCATGAGGCCTACCTTAGCTCTACTGCCACAGTGTCTGGTGCAATAAGAGTGCTATGTGGCCCTGCTGTAGATCCCCTAACAAAAAGGAGTCCAGGAGAAGGAGTTAGGAAGAATGAAAAATAAAGAAATGCATGGATTCAGAATACAAAAGTTCATTGAGTAGCTATTCCTTGTGCCAGCATAGCTGTCTTTTCAGTTTATCATAAGACGCCCCTTCCCTCCCTTTACTTCAGTCTGTGGCTCTTTGTCCCTTATTCTGAAAGAAGCCTCCTCCTGTGTTTGATCTCATAATACCTCACTTTGACTGCTCTCTCAGAATAGATCAAGTGCCCTTCTCCTAGGTTGACCCATTGTTCTGTGCAAAGAGCAGTTCATCTGAAGTTTGATAAGCAGGGTTTGGGCCCACTCTTTTGTTGTGCAGAACTGTGCATAACATTTCTAGGCCTGGGCAGTAAATTCCGTTCCGCTCGCGGAATTTGCGAAATGTTGGTAATTTTGCATTCAGCGGAGAACACGAAATTGCCAAAAATTCTGCGATCTGCAACTTCGCAGAATTTTTTGCCTGTTTGCGCTATCAAAATGCGTGCTCGCAAGATAATTCCCCCCCAACACGCAAACAGCGCTCGCGAACAGGAAAAATGCATCGCGAACGGGCGGAACAAGCAATTCCGCGTGTCTGCAGAACTTTTGCGTGTTCGCAGAGATTTATTTACCGTTTCGCGGAGCTTTGCGTAGCGCAACTACGCAAATTCCGCCCACCCCTATCATTTCCTAGACTACTAGATAACCTGAACATATGCTGCATAATTCAGGACGGCATGTGCAACAATTTCTTTGACCTTCTGAAAACCGCTCAGACTACTTGTATTGCTTAGGTATTTGCATATCAGAGCAGACATAAAGGGCTTATCACATACCAAAGCATTTACAGACTGTATGTTTTATTATAATGAAGCTCTTTGATATGTGATAATTAATCCATTCTCTGGCACATTTCTGCAGTCCAGGTAGGGTCAGGACTGGCTTACGCAAATAGCCAGGTCACGATGTAGGCATGATTTCCATTCATGGTATTTTAAGCCAGTTCAGTCTTTTTCGAGCAAGGGCCTCTTCACCCTGGTCTCACACCATAGGCTCGGTACCTAGGAACCACTCATTTGACGCATGATCATGTCCCCACTTATGCTTAGAGGCTGAAGTTACACCTTGACAAGATTGACACCGGGAACTAAAAGCGCATTGTAAACCGTCAGGTCTTGAGTCGGGGTGTCACGCGGGTGGACGGTCCCCCCCACTTATTTTACCGGAGGGACGCCGTCCCCCCTGACAAACAGCTGGACTTCACTCTTTGGCCTCTCTAGGACGAGGAGCTCGGCACCTTTCCTGAAGTCACTTCCCGTTGTGACGTCACTTCCGGTGACAGCGTCCCCCCCCACAATTCTTTTTTTAGGATTTGTGCCCTGTAAACAGACCTACCCTTTAGCAGTACATTGAATTCATGATCGTGCGTATGGAGCAAACAGTTAGATCATTTATATCCTAAAACAGGCACTATAAGTCAGATTTGGGACTGCTCCTGACTGCCATTCAGTAAAGTGACCAGTAGGTGGCAGAAGAGGCACACAAAAAAGCTCGCTCTGTTACGCTAGCGCTATTTCATGGTGCTGCTACAATAAACTAGCCTCTTTATAAATGACTCCTCCTGTACGAGGCTTTGAAATCAGCATTCATGATTTCAGATTTGTTTAGAAGAATTCGCACGGGCAACTTGTAATTTATTCGAGTTTTTCTGCAGATTCCTTTTTTTACTGACCGCCAATAACCTAAAATGATAATTCGAGTACCTTTTTATTATTGTTAATTTGTTTCAGTTTTCTGTCTTTTTTTTTTTAGTTTGAAAGCGCTTTATTGAAATAAGTAAGAACAGAGGGTACTGCATTACAACAGTTGTAGGAAAACTACAATAATAGTATGCAATATATAAAACCATAGTAGCAATAAAAATCTGATAAATTACTATCCTAACAGAAAATTAGGAGCAATAATACATAAATAAGTACCTTAGTGACGTATCATTTTACATTTTACAAGTAAATAGAGAAAATAAGAAAAAAAAATAGAAGAGGCAACATCCGTACCAAATATAATTAGTAGGAAAATGCAATAATAGGCACTATACAATTTCAAAACGCTAAATGATATTATATAATATCTTAATATGAACAATAGAAAAAAAGAATTAACTATCAATACTCATGGAGGCTGAAAAAACAATTGAACTGACTTTGTTACGCATCACAGGTGAGGATAAATAACTAGTGAGTGGTGACCGAAAAGCTCCCTTTCAAAGAAGCTGATGTGAAGCAGTGGCAGAAGCTACATCCAGCCTATGATGATAACAGAGGAGGTTCCACCAGCCAGAGAAGGTAACCTTAGTAGCATATTTCCAATTAGAGGTAATAACTTGTAAGCTAATGTCAATTAACAAATCCACAAAAGTACACAACTTGTGTGCACCAAACCAATTTGCAGAACTACTACCCAAAAATAAGGAGTAAATCTCAAAAAGAAAATTGATAGAGCAAATGGAGGAGATTGATTTACAAACCTGTGTCCAGAAAGAGGTAAGGTTCAGACAAAGGAAAAAGGAACTCGCATATGTACCGGGAGTGTTCATGCAGGCACAACTGTTAGGAGATATATCAGGACTGTATTTGGGGATATATAATGGGGTTAAAAACAACCTTCAGTTTTCTGTCTTGATATAAATATAAGTGATATTCTGTGATCTGCTATTAGATACTCTCCCTGGAGCAGAAAATACGTCTCCCACTCAGATGTCCTCAGAAGATGTTCAAAATAACCTGTCGGTCAGGGCACAGGTCCAAACAAAAGAAGTGGGGGCACTAAGCTTGTTAGGCAGTAGTCCAGTGACATAATGGCGTGTGTCATCGCATGTGGCATCACAGGAATTGGCATCACAGGAAATGGCATCACAAGCCATAAGTTAACAGGAAATGGCATCACAAGAAGTGATATCAGATCTTTAGACCTAACATATGTGTTTAGCAGATATATCAATATCATGAGCGCATTACGAGTTTACATGCAAACCCTCCTGATTGAGGCAGAAGACTCACACTTTGGTAAGCTACACATAAAACAATGTTGCCTTTTGTCAGTGTAAAGCTTTCTTTACCCAAGGATTGAACAACTGCACCGCCGCCCTACTCAACCAGGCATAATATTCCATATGCAGCACATTTCCATATACATGTGTTTGCTTTAGCTGCCTGCGCTCTCCAGAGGTGAGACCAATCTCCTATGTGAAGTACTCGTACTCAACCTTACCCACCTACACTCATTTAAGGAGAGCGGCAGAGACGACTCCTCCGCTAAGGCGAGCAGCCTCGCCTCACTAAGTCTAAACATAAAAATTAAATGATAACGCAATGTTAATAACATTGTGTTATTATCATTTTCTTCTTCTGTAAGGAGCCAGGGTGGGGCTGGGCTTGTCACAGCTTGGGAGGGGGAGGATGAGTAGTTACTGCTGTACATTAAGTTAACATTTGCACTTTGCATGTTCTCCACTGGCTGTATTGTACAGCCTGGGTGGAGAACATCCACAGCCTCCCAGTCCCCGTCTGAGCGCTGAACCACTGTGCTCAGATCAGCCACAAATCTGTAGCCTGAGTGCTTCCTGTTAGTGCATTGGAGGAGTGTAACACCCTACCCGCCAATGTTACCAACCAGCTACCACTGGAGATTTGGGCTAATTTTCACACCAGACCATGACTCAAAGTAAGATAGAAAGACAGAAAGGGAAGAAAGGAGAGATAAGAAAACAGTAACAAAAACAGAAAAGGGAATGAAAAAAGAACCTGCAAGAAGACACAGTTGTAGGGCAGTGAAAGAAAAAGGTTATGGCAACCTTGCTATTCAGCAATAGGACCCTAAGAAAAAGTTTGGGCTCTGCATTTATGTTTTTGCAAATTACACTGCCCCCCAAAATGTCACCTTCACATTTAGCAGCAGACATCGCTCATGGACTTATTGTGGGCATAACTATTATTAAACCAACCTCACATTCACCTGCTCAACCTGACAGCTCACCCTGGACTCAGTACCACCAGAATGACTACACTTAGAATGCACTGTACATTTCAAAGTAAGAGATATCAGCTCCACATCTAAATAAGGGTGAACCGCACAGTATTCAAGGATGATCAGCAAATGGTGACACAGGTAGCTCACAAGAAAAAGTCACATGCAGTTCCAGTCCCAACTAGCCCTTAAATGAAAATATTGACCTTCATAAGGGATTATTACTAGTTTGCCTATAAAAATTACCCAGGTGGTGAGATGTAAGAACAGTGAGAGACATCTCAAACTAAGGCCAGTAATCAGAATCTACACTAGACTACGCTCAAAAAGAACTTTGCATATCCTAGACATGTTACACTGCCAACATTGTGCACCAGAGATGGCCTACTTGACCTACATGTTTACAGTATCACTGACCTGGGGGCTTGCATATTCGCTATAACCTCATCCTGAAGTAAGCACACATGATCTTTCATTTCATACATAGCATAAATCTGAAATTACAACTGTCCCAGACCTAAGAGCATAATAGGAACAAAGCTACCCTGTGTTATTGTGTTATATAACAGTAGACTGCAAACTTTGCAACATTGCTGCAGTAGGTATGTGTGAGAAGGGCAAAAAACAAGACCATCAATACCTCGACAGGGTAACCACGTGGCATAATTTAAAACAGCCATACGCAGCGCTCTCGAATTTCCAGGGCTACAAACAAGCAACAAGTCTTCCTTTCAAGGAAAACTCCTCTTCAACATTTAGTCAGTCAATCAACTCCGATTTATAAAATGTGGCTAATGACCCGCGAGGATATCCAGGCACTGGGTTCATGTTGGGATCAGTCAAAGAGCCAGGTTTTGAGTCTCTTTCTGAATTTGGTGAGAGAGAGAGTGAAGTTCAGAGGTGCATGTAGAAGGACTTAACCTGTGAGGAAGGAGAAGGAGCATCCTCCACTGTTGCTTCGATGGATGCGGGGATTGGAGCGAGGGAGGTGGAGCGCAGTGTCTGGAGGGCTTGTGGGAGTTCAGGCGGTGGTTGATGTAAGTTAGTCTTTGATCATGGAGGGATCCTGTAGGCGTGTATCAGTATCTTGAATTGGCATCTCTTCTGGTTGGGGAGCCAGTGGAGGTTCCTGAGGAGGGGGGTGATGTGGGTATGTTTGGGGTGGTAGAGGGTGAGTCTGGCCACTGTGTTCTGTATCATCTGGAGTCTCTCTAGGAGGTGGGTAGTGAGTCCTGCATAGTGTGTGTTGTCGTAGGGGGGGAGGGATAGGAATCCCCAGACCAATAACCAAGCCAAACATGCTTTTGTCAGATCCTCACAAAGCTGCACAAATAACACTATGACCAACAGGCACAATCTTGGCTAGGTGGGGCTTGCTGGCCATCAACCCTTAATGAGATGTTGGGTGTAAATAACACCAGGACAGGGCTGGAACACGAAATAGACATCACCAATACTGACCTCAATATTCTGAAAACTCATTTCATGAAAATGGCAAAAAAGTTGGTGGTGACACATAGTCTGGGCTGAAGCAAGTGTCGAATTAAGTCACACAGTCCAGTGCTACTTTGAAGTCTCTTGCTGCTGACTCCCATTATTTACTTCTGAGAGCAGAAGATGCAGATGGGCACTCTAAAGGAACAATATCATTTCTTTTGGTGTTCCTGAAAAGGTGGTAGTCCCAGAGTGCAGCTCTTTATTGTGTACTGGCTCAAGACAGTGTTAAAGCCTAAGTGCCTCTCCGCTTTCTTCTCTTCAACAATTGCAAAGGGCCACAGTGCCCCACCGGCACTTGGGAGCTCCGCCTAGAGCCAGAGCAGCCGGATTTATCATTTACTGCGACCAGGATGTGCTCCTTCAGGCGTTCCAAGAGCGTGGATGCTGTTGAATAGAAGGAAGTAATTGTACCTTTGTGTGTAGCACTTAGTACAGACAGCAAGCATTCAGGAGAAAATGTTGCACTCTTTGCGGAGTTAGGCACCATGTTGGTTAATCCTGCACTCAGTGCGGGGTGACATGTAATCGCAGAGGGGAGTTCCACAAGCCAACCTGAGCATTGGCCGATAAGAGTGACAGCAAGATATCAGATTTTGGTTGTGGGCAAATGATGTCAGACTGGGGCTTCTTCTAAATGTGCCAAATCAGTCACATGAGTTTTAGGAAAGGGGCCTGGGCATGCCTTAAAATCTGTCCTTTCTAAGACGGTCGTCTGCCCAGAGAATTATATCTGAGGTTCCCAATCCAAGATGAAATAGAGTATTTTACTGTAATGCTAGGTCTTGTTTGACTTGTATAAGCAGGCTTTTACGGGTGATAGGTGAACTGCAAAACATTTGTTCCCTTATTTTTCATCTATATGTTTGCCAGTTTACTACTATTTTTGCCTCTGATGTTTGCTCTTTACAATTTGAAATTCTACTGTCTACTTCTTGTTGTCCTTGCTTGTTTCTTTCCTCTTTGCTGATGTTGGGGGAATGTGAAATCTTTTGTATTAATGTTCATTTTCTGTCAAGAACTACAAGATTGTCAGTGAGGTTTATTTCCCCTTTCTGTTTTTTTTCTTAACTGCGAGCCTGTTGAGGAGTTACATGACACCTTTCATGTGTGTTAAGTGCAGTTTAGCACATGGCTTCTGGGAGGAGTCACCCTTTTCTTTGTTCACTTGAGAAGGAAACTCAGCTTAGTTAGCATCCAGTCCATGACAGGAAGTTTCCCCTTTAAAACATTAATGTGCTACTATTCCCAGACTTCAGGGTGTACAGAGATGATGGAGAAATTTGATATTGATGTATGTGAGTCTATGAGAACTGGGCCTGAGCTACACCATGGTTGGTAGTTGGTGGATAAGTGGATTAGTATCAAATTATAATGTAACTTTTGAGTTCTGAATCTGTATGTGCTGTCATGTTCCTAGGACCTTTGGGTGACCGGCAGTCTGTATATGTGTGTGGTAGGAAGTTATAGAAACTTGGCCCAAAAGTGTTTGATGGAGTGCGTTTTGGAGCAGTGTATTAGAGCATTTGGAATTTGCTCCCTCCAATTTTGTTCAAAGAAAATGTTGATGTATAGGCCAGTTGCACTCCAGTAAAACCCCTAAGTTGTATACCCCAAGGGAGTCACTCTTTGGAAAAAAGATTTAACCCCTTCGAAGCTAATGACGAGCTGGGCTCGTCATGGCGCTTACCTGCCGTGCGCGGATGACAAGGCCAGCTCGTCATGAAATAAAGTAAAACAGCAATTCCCAGCGCAGGACGGGAAAACGCCTAGCAGCCATGTGGTTAAAAACTTCTGATCAAATGGCCTTGTGTCCATATTCTATCCACAAAAAAATATATAACAAAATCTTCAAAACTGACAGCTAATTTCAAAAGTGGACACTACGTTTTAACGGCCATTGTTTGCATTAAAGAAAAATGTGAATATTGGCAAGTATTTTATTTGGACATACACTCCTCCAATATTGATGACAAGCAACCTAAGGCAACATTGGAAACGTTTACCCATTGAAGGTCATCACAAATTTGGCACATGCTTAACCTGCAACCAAACCATAGAAGGATCAGAATTCCAGCTTGACAACACTAAATGGAAGCATAATGGATTTTCCAACTGTTACACAAAGAATGAAGTTTACAATATTATCTGCCCATGTCAAAAATTGTTCATAGGAAAGACTAATCAAGAAGTACGGCGAAGGATCATTCAACATAAATCCCAAATTTGTAGGAAGGTCACTTCGGCACCTCTGGTGTATTCCTTTGAAGAGATGGGCCAAACAGAGAATGACTTCCAAGTGGACAGTATTGATGGTGATCCAGCCCAATCCCAGAGGAGGGGATCTGGAGAGGACACTCATTCAAAAAGAAACTTATCTTAAACCGCGTTATAACACAACAATAAGATGGCTTAATGAAACGTCAGAACTTAAAAGGCTTACGTCTGGAAGGGGTTTGACATTGGATATCTACATTGACTTTAATTAGCTGTAACCAGCTTCAACTTAATATGAAGATTTGGGCTAATATTCAAACCTGCCAAATTACTAATGCTAATTGAGTACCTCACTGTTCCTTTTATATTCACTAACTTTGTGAAGTTTCTGTGGCAACAAGTATAGTAGCCAATTCAAATACACCAATCAAGCCCACAGGCCTAACTCAATAAAACAACAACATAGTCGAACCACATGAAATAATAATATGAATAATGCGTGTTCTGGTACATACAGGTTGATACATTCTTTCAATGGAAGCATCATGTAAACTACAAGGACCAACATGCACTGCTCCCAATCGTTGCTCAACTAGAAAGGTTTTTAGGTCTCGCCTGTCGATGCGCATGCGCATCGAGCTTGCGAGACTATGGGGGCTTAACCACTCTTTAACTGACTTGCAAGGAATCGTGGCGATTCCTTGCAGTGCCCGTGACTTTTAAGCTCAATGCGCATGCGCATTGAGCTTAAAAGCGCGTGCACATCAGTTCCCTCAGCCGCACTCCAGGCCCCCGCTCCGCCCCCTCCCCTGCCCGCCATGTCGCATTTCTCCTCCCCCCTCCCCTTATCTGCCTTCCCTTCGTCTGTTCCCTCTCCCCGCTCCGCCCCCTCCCCTGCCCGCCGTGTCGCATTTCTCCTCCCCCCTCCCCTTATCTGCCTTCCCTCCGTCTGTTCCCTCTCCCCGCTCCGCCCCCTCCCCTGCCCGCCGTGTCGCATTTCTCCTCCCCCCTCCCCTTCTCTCTCTTCCCTCCGTCTTGTTTATTTAGTCCCAACGTGCTTTTTTATCTGAACATTGCGCTTTAAATTTCGAATATGCTCCGTTCTCCACTTCCCTCCCCCGCTGCACGGACGCCTGCAAGGCGGGCGCTGTCTTAATTGAAAACAATCTGGTCTCATAATTTACATACTTAAATGGCAGTTTTGATTCTTTTCATTAGTGCTCTGCCAAAGCGAGCCTTCCTTTTCACCCAGGAAGCGCTGCGCTTCATCTGACCCCTGCACCGCACTGAAGAAGTCAGCATGTGTAATATTGTTAGATAATATTATTTCTGTGCTTTCTGGTGTTGAATGCTGTCGCCCAACCCCCTCCTGATTCGCAGCTTGACCTGTCACCCACCCCTCTCGCTCCTTACTTTGCACACGAGTGAGATGCACTAACAACCGAGCACAAACTCGAAACCTTGCACATGAACAGAGCGCCTTGCTTGGCTTTCTGGGAGTGCCAGCTGCCCCCGTGTCTTCTGAGATGCCAAGGGAAGTGACATGGGTGAAAAAAGAAAGGGCATGCCACTCTGCTAGAAGCCGCTTCCCTCGATTTTTATCTAAATACTTTCAAACCAAAACATGTGCGTTCTTGTTTTCAGAGCTCGTATGCTGTTACTGTAGCGGGGGAAGCCTAACGCTGTGGTGTTCGCATTGAAAGTTCTGTTTATCTCAGCCGCCACCGAGGTCGAGCCTGAAAGCTGCTTGTGTGAGCCTATATTTTCTCCGAGCATTATGAACACTTATCCACATAGCAAGTCTTGGCTGCAGCGCCCCGCTCACTCCTCTTCCACGGCCCCTCCCTCGCCTTCCATGGGAACAAATTCACCCTTTACAATCAGAAACCCTTCTCTACCTGCTTCCCGCCCCTCCCCCAACAGCCAGAGGAGGACATCCTTTTCTGGTGGATTCGGAACTTGCATTAAAAGAAAACGTGAAAAATCAAATACGTTTTCAAAGATTAATAATAGATACTATGTTACATCTTCCAAATGCAGCGAGCTTAGACATCAACCCTACTAAGTAAAATAAGCTTAAATCTAAGTGTGTTTACCTCTTGAGTCTACACAAATTTGCGCTACAGGAACACTTATCCACATAGCAAGTCTTGGCTGCAGCGCCCCGCTCACTCCTCTTCCACGGCCCCTCCCTCGCCTTCCATGGGAACAAATTCACCCTTTACAATCAGAAACCCTTCTCTACCTGCTTCCCGCCCCTCCCCCAACAGCCAGAGGAGGACAGCCTTTTCTGGTGGATTCGGAACTTGCATTAAAAGAAAACGTGAAAAATCAAATACGTTTTCAAAGATTAATAATAGATACTATGTTACATCTTCCAAATGCAGCGAGCTTAGACATCAACCCTACTAAGTAAAATAAGTATATCCCCCACCACCACCACATCCACCACCACATCCACCACCACCACCACATCCACCACCACTTCCACCGCATCATCCACCACCACCACCACATCCACCACCACATCCACCACCAGGTGCAAATTCAATGTTCTTGGATTTTCGTCACAATAAAATACACTGAACATAATCTTCACAAAATTAAATTACAAACGTTTAAGCTATTGCCATTTATAAATTACAATAAATTTTATTTAAGTATTAATTATTTACAAAATTAAAAGCCATTGTTATTTGCAATATCAATACATCTAAGTCACGTAAAGACAACACACATTGCATTACAAATGCTATAGGTGTCACATTTGCGAAAGTTAAAACTATTGACATTGTAACTGACAAAGCTATTACTTTTGCTAGTTACAAAACCAACACATAAATAAAAAGTGTCATTTACAATACCAATTGCTCAAACTTTCCTAATGCGAGACCTATTGCATTTCCAATGCTTGTTCTCGATTGAGCTCAATGAACAGCAATGACCGCATTCTAGTAAGGAAAGCGATGTGAGGTTTTCATCCACGACATCCCAAAATGAGGAGTTTCCTAGGAGCATCCACCGGCACACGGAAAATAAGATTACAGAATCAATATGTTAGTCAAGCTAATATAAGCAGCATATTAAAGTTAAAAATGCACACCTACGGGCGACACAAATGAGACACTATGACTGAAGGTTAAGCGACAACTTGCAACATAAAAAACAGTGTTTTATTTTGTTTCTTTTAGAAGAACCATTTGAAGCACTGTATCAGATGATTCTCCAATAAGGAGGAACATTTGGAAGTTGTGCGTAAACAAGATAAAATTGGCAAGATGGGGGTAAGCTGCAAAAGCTTGCTGCATGTAAAATCAATCAAAGATTGTGTACACATAAAAAGGCTTTTGAAAGTAATTTTCTTCAAATGTTCTCGTTAAAAGCCTGATTCAACCACATCAAAATGAAATGTGACTGAACCTATGGCCCACTTAAGCAAACATTCAGGAACAGTGAAAGGCAACAAGTCTCTGATTTTATTGAACCCTCGCACCAAGACTAAGTTAAATAAGTACATTCTCACTTTCGGTCCTTGATAATGCAAAAACAATAAATATAAAGTTAAGACTCCAAACATAAGTTAATGTTTTTTTTTGATGTATTCTTTTTTGATCAGCAATTCAGAACCTGATTAAAAGAATTGAAAAACTAGAAGGCTTTTTAATCATGTTTTAAAAATAAGAGGTAATTAATGTAAAAAAAAAGCAAAAGGAGAGAATATAAACTAACAAATATTGAAGATATCACAATCACAGTTATTTGCTTCTTATCCCTTTAGTGAAACCAGCCTTTTTCCCGAAGAGACCGCTCACCCACTGGGTTGAAACACGTCATCCTTAATGAAATAGGGAGTTGCGAGACTTGACAACTACATACAGGCAACCCATAAAGTTGAGACAGTTGCCTTATACCAGAATTTGTAAGCACAGCACCTGCAAGAATTTGGGAGTCCAAAGAAGTGAAAAAAATTGAACTCTACATGCAAAATAAACCTCAAGACTGGTATAAAAGCCCACTAGAGTGAAAGGTTAATTCTTGGTTTTATTGAACTGTGCAAATGAAGCAATATAATTTCATGTATTTGAGTATAATATAGGTGCAGTGTCAGTTTAATAAATATTCATGTGCACCCAAAAAAACCTGTCACTTTTGTAATTGATGGATTATCATTCTTTCTTTATTTAATCAGTTAGGGCTATATGGCCCATACAACTTTTGGTTTATGTAATCCAATGTTTATAATATAAGAAATGGTTATTGAATGAAAAAATCTTTTTTTCTTAAATCAGCAAGGTTATAAATAAACGCAGCCAAGGTAATTAAGTTCCTTAACCAAAGAAAAACGAAGTTGTCAAAAATCATTACCAGCCAAGGTTTTTTGTTCTTATTATTGAGTGTGGTCTACCAATGGCTGTGATAACAGACCCAACCCCCATAGTATAAAAGACTTTTAGAAAGTGGACATTTTTTATACACCTAGCTTTGTGTGCCTGACAGCCTGCCTCCAATGCACCTCTGGGGTGGGCGACAGATACACTTTGTGCATTCCCTCTTGACAGCCACAACACAGGAAGGATAGGTGTCTAAGCACCCATCTACATACAACTGCATTCTAATGGGCAGGATGGAATGAGGGGCTAACTCTTCACTTGAATAGGTAGTGTCTGATTAACCCCCATAGTTAGCCTGGCAGTCAGAGGACTGGGTTGAAAGGGATACTTGTGGACTAAAGAGAGCTGCTTTGAAGTTACCCCCCCCCCCCCCGCCCCCCATCAGAGACACTTTTGTGTAGATGTACTAGGTCTCTAACCCCCTAAAATCAGACATTACTAGACTTGTAACTGACGGTCTGCCAGAAGAACAGCTGTGCTGTTTAAAGGACTCAACTGGACTGTTGATCAGGAAGGTGTGCTTTTCTGTTTGTTGCCCTGCTGCTCTCTGACTATGTTGAAGGAGAGCTGGACGCTGCCTTCACTCCAAAGTGATCTCCAAGAGATTGTTGACTTGCCCCCTGTTCTTGAAGTCTCAGAGCCTGCCTGTGAGTCCTCCTTTGCCTGAGCTGCCAATTCAGCCCTGGTTCTCAGAAGTGGGTTCTGCAACCATTTCTGCTTCAAAATTGACGCCATGACACCTTTGTTCCAGCCGAAACCAGCGCATTGCCTTTCAATGCCAACGCAGGAGCTGATCAACAACATCACCTTGATCTTGACGAAGTGTCTGAAGGACAAAGGGCTTCAACACTGAAGCTTTCATCACCTGCGCAGATCGGTGCCAACGCTTTCCCTCGATCCATGGGATCGACGATGCAGCACCCCTTTGAGTCTTCCCATGATGTCTTCGACGCCGACGCTTACTCCATCCACAATACTTTGTCAGCAGGACCTGTCTGAGTTCCGTAGCCGGCCTACCTTCCATCGTGCTTGGCCTGAACTTTAGATTTATCCTGGTCCAGCTTGACAAGAAGTAACATTTTTAGCACTACTTGGTTCTTAGAGCTTGACTGTATTTATTCTTTTAAAATTCCACTTCTCAACTTCTAAACATTAGATTTTTGTCTTTTAGTCTTGTTTTGTTCAGAATATAATAATCTATTTTTCTCAAACTGTGTGGAGTCTTTTTGTGATGTATTCCTTGTATTACTTAGTGTGTGTGTGTGTGTATGTGTTGCTCAAATACTTTACACATTACCTCTTTAGATTAGCCTGCCTGCTCTGTGCCAAGCTACCAGAGGGTGGTGAGCACAGGTTATCTTTTAGTGTGTATCTTGCTTACCTTGACTAGAGGGTGCATACCTCAGCCAACTAGGCGAACTGGTTCTAACAACCCTTCTCAATAGGAATAGTCCAGCCCGAACTTCCAAGCCAGGTCCTCTCTGAACCAGAACATAAGCAACCCAAGAGTGATCTCACCCTGATTGTGGCTCTTTAGTCGGTGTAGCTTGGTTCCAGTGGTGGTGAGGAAGAACAAATTAATTTAGTCCATTCTTGGCAAGAGCTGTGCTGTTCAAAATTACATCCTTCCCTTGATTCCCATATGTTCAACACAACACATCTAACTGAGTGTTGGGTCTTTCTTCTAGAAGGTTGATATAGTTATACTCATTATTTTGAGGGCCTGGTTCTCCAAGAATCTCGCTGATGAAACTGTTGGTTGACATAGGATGGGGGCACCTCCATGCCTCATTTCAGAGGGTATTACTGGTCTGCTCCCCTCTTCACAATATGTGTCTGGGCTTGGTCCCCATTGGAAGATTCCTTCACTGATGATACGTAGTTTGGCGATGTAACATGAGACCTATTATAGTTTCTCTTTGGAGAGAAATGTATGGTGACTTTGCCATGTGCCACATCTGTACGTTTGCTTTAACACAATCAGAATTCTTTCATTTTTTTTATGGATTTGACATGCTGTACCAAGCTTTTATTTAGAGTGACATGATATAACTGATCGCTTCTCAGTCAAAGCGAGGGTACTAGTGGAAGAATTGTTTCCTAGAGCAGACTATAAATCATTACCTTGCTTAGCAATTTACATGCAGGTACTGAGAGGAAGCTACGTAACTTATTTTGGTCCACTTTGAGGATTTCCAGAATGGGGTGAAGATCTTGTGCACACCACGGGGGTTGTGGCAAAATGCACACGAATGCTGAAGCAACTTAGTTTTGCACAGGGTTTACTTTCACAGATCCAAGTAATTTGCTGTGCATTTGATGGGGAACCCCTGCCTATGTAGATTGTAATAAGGAGAGGGAATATTCAATCATACCCTCTGGAGTGGTGCTAAGGAAGAGAGTTCTGGGATAAGGTGCAAGCTGAGTTGGCATCTATCCAGGAGTTTAAAGTTGCTTTACCCTCATCATGGCCATTCCAGGTTTTCAGCAAGAGGGTGAGAAGCCCAAAGGCAAACTGAACCTGTATGTAGTTGGCGTAATGTTTACCTGTAGCAATATATCCTGTGAGTGGAATAAGACAAAGGTCCTGACTATAAAGGCCTGGAAAAAAGGGATGGACTGCTGCTTTGTCTTTTGAGAAAATTGTATTTACCGCTAGAATTGCCAGAGAGTGTCTAAGAAACTCTAGCACACTGCTACAGCTCCCACGCAGACAATCTGCCAAAGCTGGTCTGATCAGCCTGCATTGGCTACCAGTGCGTCAGAGAATCCTCTTCAAGGCCAGGTGCATTGCCCACCAGGCCTTCTGGGACACAGGTCCTATGATCACCCGTGACCTAGTCAACCACTACCAACCCAGCAGAAGCCTTCGCTCGAGCCAGGCCTTTATGGCTATTGCTCCAAGAATAAAAAAGACAAGGTCTGGCGGCAGGACGTTCACCTATAATGCCTCCAAGACCTGGAATACACTCCCCCTCCATCTTAGAGCTAACCCCAACCTTTCTTTATTCCGAAAACAGTTAAAGACATTCCTCTTCACCTCCCTCAGTAATCTCTGCTAGCAACTCTGCCAGGCCACCTCTGTTGGTTCTTAGAGCTTGGACGCCCCGGGCAGCAATCGCGCTCTGTGATTTCCACATTGAAATCTTGAAAGTTTATTTGAAATACACTAAAGGTACTATGTTTCAGATGTTTATATCCAAAACACTTCCATCAACTTGTATTCTTTCTATTTGATGATTTTTATTCATATACGTATATGTTAAGAAAACATATAAGTTAGGCAGGCTGTTGCTGATGATACCGACAATATGTGCAGCCTAATTTGCTCTGTTTGTTCTCAGAAAATCAATAAAATGTGTCCTGAAACAAAAATCAGATATGCTCAGGACAAGTACTTATGGTGTTGACCCTGAAGCAGAAGCTACTTTGTTGCTTCTCCTGAACATCTAGTAACGGGGAAAATTCAGAGCGCCATTTTCTTCTGTCCTACAGTTCAGCATTTTAGTTTAGAGCAATCGCTCTAAAAACTCCACAGCCTGTTTCATTTTTATGGTTTGGTTTCACATCGTAGCTGTTGCCAGACAATTATTTTAACATCACTAGAGAAGGGCTTTGGCTCATTCTATATATTGGGAGTCAGGAGTACATATTTTGACTGGGCAGACTGGGCCGAAGTTGCATGCTTCCAGAAAAATAGTGCCTGCCTTCCACACAGGTATGATCATTTTGTTTATTTAAGTTTCAACTTTCAGGAGCACCCAAATGGCACTGGAATGCTATTAAAGTGTCTTAGATAACTAGATAATTTATGTTTTTCTCTGGCAGCAGTACAAATGGATTTTTAAGTCTGGCCTGACAGTACAACTGTCACCAGACCTTTTATTCTACACCAATATTATTTTATAGTGCTTTGCTTCCACACAGATACACATCTTTTCTAATGCTATTTAATTGTAATGCTTCACATTACACAAAGAGCATTCCTCTAAAGCCAGACCTGTTGGCTTTGTCGGCGCTTGTCCCCCCGGTAAGCTCTCCCATTGAAAGGAAACTGATAAAAGAACAGGATCTATATTAGAATAGCATAGTTTCCAGTGCAGTATATTTCAGTTCAGAGAGCCTGATGGATATGCAAGAATTCTCACTCATAGCCTTCTTCCTGACTGGTCCCTGAACGATAGCTTTACCTGGACCACGATGAATACCAATCATCGATTAAGTCAGTTAATTTGGATTTGTATTAATTCCCTGTGTGATCTTGTCGTTGTTGGCTCAGTGTTTGACATGCTGTTTTTCTGCACAGGTGGATACCAATTTGCAGAATGGATTTACTCCTGGCATGAAATTAGAGGTTGCAGTGAAGAGCGAAGTGGATGCCTACTGGGTCGCCACTGTCATCACCACCTGTGGGCAGCTCCTGCTGCTTCGGTATGATGGCTACGGTGAAGACCGAAAGGCAGACTTTTGGTGTGACATCTTGACGGCAAACTTGCACCCCCTGGGCTGGTGTGAGCAGAACAAGAAGTGTTTCAAGCCGCCGGAAGGTATGAATGACATCTTAGTTCTTTTTAAGAGTGTGGGGGTCTTCTTGTGTTTCTTTAAAGGGGCAGAGGTTCCATTCGTGCAGTCGGTGCAGTGCACCAGGGCCCAGAGGCCTGAGGGGCCAGGGAACTCTGATTATTTCTGTATTTTTAAAAATCGAACAGCAGCAGGGGGCAATTTCCTTTCTTGCACTAGGGCCCGTGGCACACTGGCTATGCCTCGATTTCTATATATTGGTTTCATGGCATGCATATATGGATTTGCCTTTACTTTAAAAAATATTTTGCACGTGTCATTACAGATTATAACAACACAAAAAAAACTCAAAACTCTTCACACAGTTTATGGACTTCTGTCTGAAGCATTATAATTTTTATGTGGGAGTTAATTTTTGCTTAAATATTCATTTGAACAGAATGATTTATTGTTATTTTTCACTACATGTATTGTGCAGCTCTATAGTTCATGTGTTAGTCACGTAGTGTTCTTTCTGTCTCTGTCGAAATAAAGGAATCTGCTATTGAATGCACTCTTTTTCATGGCTGTGCCTTGTGCCTTCAGAAATTCCTAGTGTTTCAGAGGATCAGAGATCGACACTGACTGTCTTTCAATCCTCGGTCACTCCCATACCCTTGGACATATATTCAACCAGCACATGTTGTGCGGCATGAGTAGCATCTTCAGGGATGCGAACAGAGCCATGTAATCAGATGTGGAATGGCCTATATGTATAAATGAAAGATCAAAAGACAGTATTGTATTTTGCATGGGTTTGAAGGTTATCCTGCATGCTTTCACTGTACGATCAGATGTTCACATGAGAACAGAAGACAGGGAAAGAATAAGGGGTGACTGCAAAATTGAACGTGCACTATGTTTGTCACAATTTCTGTCTCCTTTTTTCTGAGCACAGTGCTCTGCCGTCCTGCCGGGGCCAGGTTCACACTTAAAAAATATCATAAATTAAAAAGAATTAAAAAAGGATAAATAATTTGGGTTTTGAAAGCACAGTTGTCGAAAAGAAATATTGGTAACAATATAGAAAGCGTGATCTTTGGGTCTTCCCATTTCAACCATTGGCTCGAGACTTTGTCGTTCAAGTCCACATAATGGGGTATTCATCCCTCACCTAATACTACTGGCTGTTTGAGTTTCTCCTCCTGCCTCTACTCTAGCACTTGCGTCATGAGGGACTGTTTTACAACTATAGCTTCTCTGTCTGATCCTGCCGATTCCCTATCATGTGTCGGTCTAAAGTGCTAACGCAGAAGTTAGTACATCAAACCGAGACCAGTTGACTTTGCCAGTGCTTGTTTTTACTGGTAACAGCCAAAATTAACTGCATCCTTCCATTTCCACTGCCTCTATCTGCAATCCTAGTAGACTAAGGAACTCGGATGAGGGTCCAGTCTCATCAATGTGTCATAGTTGCTGTTCGTTGGCTTGTCTTGTGATGCCCGTAATCACGGGGAGAGGAGAGTTTGCTACATTGTGCGGTTGCAGTATTACCATGTAGGAGATGTATATATGTGGGTTTACTGAGATGGCTGTAAACTGGAGACATTTTTGTCAAGAAGGACCTCAGTGATAGCAGGAGTTACTCCAAATATACCATTAATAGGTGCCTAAGTATGTTTGCATTTTGATTGGGCGGGGCTGGAATGCTCTCCTGATGTTTTTGTGATTGACTAGGAATATGTTTTGATTTCACCATGTCATTTAGCCTCTTCACATCAGGTGGGAAGGTGGTACAGAATTTCTTGTCTGCCATGGCGTGGGCGCTGCAGACATTAAAATTGTGCTTCAGTTAGTGTTCTGCACAGCTTGTCGCTCCTGATTACAGAAAATAAACCCAATTAGCTGACAGGCCTTTGCCTGCTGTATCTTACACCAGGATAGAAGAAGAGCGTAAGAAGACTGGCGTTCTATCTCTCCTCCTCGATATCAAATGTTGCAGTGAGGGGGGCTGTCCAATGTGTTTTCCTTTATATCTCTGTACACATTATTCAAATGCAAGAATTATGCTAAAGATGACTTAGCTTCGATTTATTATTATTTTTACTTACTGCTTCAATTTGTCTGCCAGGTAGTCGCTAAAACTGGTAGCTACTTGAATGGCCCCTGCCCTGTTACATGAGTACAACTCGGGAAATAAATATCCGCCCTTTATCAGTTGTGTGCAAAGCAGCTAAACTGTTTCATATCCCAGGGTTCTGCCTTATCCCATAGCTTAACAACAATCTACAGTCTCTCGATATCTTTATGAAGTCTTTTGACATCCTTTTATACATTTGACCTAGAGAAACGCTTTCTTGCCACCAAAGTGGAACAGGCGGGGAATAAATGTAAGGAATTATTTAAAATCGTTAAAGATTTTACTTCTCCTAACGCTATGATCAGCCCTTTTATTCCAACTAGTGACTGGACAAATAGTCTAGCTCAGTATTTTTTTGAGAAGATTAAAAATATCCAAGATTCCTTTAGGGATTCGCGCCGGGCAGTGGGATCATGTATAGTGATCCCCAGCAGGAGGACCTCTATGCGTGGAGTCTGTCTCTCACATTTTCCGCCCATTTATCTGGATAAATCTTTCGAGATAATGAAGGCTTTGAAATCTGGCTCCCCTATGGACCCTTGTCCAGCGCAAGTACTGGTGTCTATTGCAGAAGTAATTAATCCAGCGGTGAATCGAGTGTTGAACTCGTCACTGGCAGAGGGAAGAATGCCGGAGTGCTGGAAACACGCCAGAATTCTCCCACTGCTAAAAAAACCTACAGCTGATCCACTGATGCCGAGTAATTACAGGCCCATTTAATTGTTGCCTTTTTTCTCCAAAGTTTTGGAGAAATATGTAAACGGTGTTACCACAGAGTTTATCGAGGCTAACAACATATTACATCCAAGTCAGTCTGGGTTCAGATCTAACTTTAGTACAGAGACAGCCCTACTAGAAGTTTCAGAAACTATCAAAACCACCTTGGATAGTGGGGGGGAACACAGTACTCGTACTACTGGATCTGTTGGCGGCCTTTGATACCGTGCCCCATGACCAACTCCTGGAAAGACTCCAGGAGTGTGGGATTGGTGGCACGGTTTACAAATGGTACACTTCTTTCTTTTAAGTGGCTCCCAGCAAACTGTATGGTCCCCTCCGTTTTCAGCCCGTATCACCCCTATGGAAGTGGGTGTTCCACAAGGCTCAGTGCTTAGCCCAGCCTTGTTTAATATGTGTATGACCCCACGTGCACTTTTAGCAGAGCAATATGGCGCTAAAATAGTCTCTTACGCCGATGACACGCAACTTCTGTTTACCAGTGAGAAGGGCAGCGCGTTTCGAGGCAGTGAGATAAACATCTGTTTAACTGAGGTTTTCTCCTGACTTCGGGAGAGTCAACTACAGTGTAATTCCGAAAAGTCAGAGATTATTTTTTCGGATCCGACAGGAGTATGGAGTGGCGCCTCTGGTGGCCACAGGACATATCTCCTCCCAAGTGTTCAGTCACTTCTGTAAAAAACCTCGGAGTAATGATGGATTTGAACATGTCCATGAAGACTCGAATTCAGACTGTGGCCGGTACTTGCTTTGGGCTTTTAAAAATGTTGAGAAATTTTCTCCCCCTGCTGCCGATCTCCCTCAGAAAGACGGTTATTCAGGCCCTTATTTCATCTAGGCTGGACTATGCCAATGTCCTTTATTTGGGCCTGCCAGAATACCTTCTAAGCCACCTCCAGGTTATCCAGAATTTGGCGGCTAGAGCAATTCTTATAACCGCGCCCAGGGACCATATGACTCTCCACCTAAAATCGCTTCATTGGCTGCCGGTGCGTAAGACGGTCCAGTTTAAGGCCCTCATCCTGGCCTGCAAGGCCTTTCACAACTATGGGGCCCTTTATATCAGGAAAAGGATACAGCCTTATGCCCGAAATGGACTCTGAGGTCTTCGATGCAGTATTTGATGACCATTCCTAGGTTTTCCCGTTCTCGCAGGGGTGGTCACTCTTTTCAGACAGATAACTGACCTAGGTGAGTTCAGGAAGAAGCTTAAGACCTGGCTATTTTGATATGTAGCATTTATCTGGGAGTTGTGTGTCCTTTTTCTGCCTGTTTTCAGTGGTTATTAGCGCCGGGAAACTCTATGGAGTAGCCGTGCACTCTATAAATACCCAATTACAATTTATGCAATGAACAAATGAAAAACTCAGCCATAAAAATGACATACATATATACATTAGTGGAAGGGCTTTGGATAAGCTCTCTTCCTTTATTGGTCTGCTCAGCTGCCATTCGGGTTGTGTGATAGGATTTAAATTTGGAAGTCACCTTTTACTGGCTCACCAAAGCATCCCTCGTTCTGTTTTTTTACTTATGTTCCTGAGAAATATTGTATCTTGCTTGACCAGTCAGGGTTATGTTTTAGCAATTGCCGCACTAACTGGATCTCAGTTGGATTGTTAATTTGATCTGGCTGGGCTAGACCAAGGAACACAGATTTGCATTCAAATAATTGTAATGCTGCCACTGGGCGCCGTAAAATGTTCCTTGGACTCTGCTTTATTGTAGACTTTGCACTGGCTGCCTATTTAGGCTAGAATTGTTTATCAAGCTATGTATTTACCACATCTATCTATTTCTGATGAGTACGTCTTCCAGCAGATACCTCACCTTATGAAGGCTCATTTCTGGCTTCAGATTGGGCCACAAAATGTTTCTCCAGCGCTGCCTGCTCAGCACCAACAGGTGATGCCTCGCTTCTCCAGATGTGACTTTATCTCTGGACGTGATGTCACTGGTGTATATTAGGCACTAACATACGTGCTTATGTCAGTTCCTGTTTTCCATATCTTATCAACCTGGTCTTGAGCTGACTCTCCATATCTCAAAACAAATGTATCAGCTTTCAACATTGACATAGTGAAATGGCTTTGCAAAGAGGCTATGGTTTTAAGCCTTGCAGATGGTGCCACAAGAAGATGTCCCTTTTGGACCCTGTGATGACTGATAGTAGTGTCCTGGGTCGAGCGTGATGCCGTAGCCTGCGACTCTTGTGCCTCCATGCACGCAAAGTTCATCAGTGAGCCGGAGTTAGAGTTAGAATTATCTTCAGGACTATAGGGAGATCCCCAAACAGGCTCCCTCTTCCAAAGGTAAGTCACCTTCCAGGGACAGTCTCTTAAGAGATCTTCCCATACGGAAAAAAAGCAAAAAAGTGTAATAGGAAGAGAAACCTACTTCATTTTCAAGGACGACTTCCCATTCCTGGGAACTTTTCGAGTTTCAACGCCATTTCCTGGTGATGGACTTTTCTTTGACCTCCGTCACCTAAGACAAAGAGAAAAGGGGCATTTTCATAAATATTAAGACCTTTTGCTGCTGTTAGGTTACGTTCCTTACTGGGCATTGGTAAGAGTGCCTTGGGGTTTCTTGGGCCTTGGCAAGTTGAAACCAGTACATGCATGTGTATTGCCCTCTATCACTTCTAAGTAGACTGTAAAAAGCATTAGTTATGGCTACATTTCTCATGTGCTTGTGTTGGAAAGGGGAATTAGTAGGGTCAGATAATTTACCACTGGAAATAATACCACTGTTATCAATATAGGGCTCAGTATAGGTCTTAGAAAATTATTCCCATGCTCAACTGGTAGCTCAGCTGCGAGAAGGCAGGCTTAACTTCAAAGGCAGGTATGTAAAGCATTTAAAAACATCAGTTCAGTAATTAATTAAGACACAACACACAATGAAAATTCACCACCAATATATAGAAAGTGGAAATATGTGTATCTGTAAAATGACACCAAAAGGAAAACAATCCACTGTAGGGAGCCAGTTATATGAATTATTAAAGATTAAACATTTTCTCATGCTTAGAAACCAATAGTGCCACCCTTGGGCATTTGGTTGCCTCTGACAGGGACAAATTCACACTTAGCAACTTTTCTGAAGGATTTTTCACAATATGTTGTGTAGCCTCCTCCAGCAGGCCGGTTTCGGTGAGAAATCCCTCCCTGTAGTTCCTCTTGCTGCTCCAAAGTGTCCAAAACACAATCCAAGGGTCTCGAATCTCCACGAAAGTTTGGGACCTCAGTTCCCACAGTCCACTTGGACAAGACCCTTACAAATCCACTAGTCAATCAATCAATCATGGGCATTTATAGAGCGCACTACCTACCCGTAGGGTCTCGAGGCGCTATGGGGGGGGGGGGGGGGGGGTGCCGCTACTGCTCGAACAGCCAGGTCTTGAGCTTCTTCCTGAAGGAGAGGTGGTCTTGGGTCAGGCGCAGGTCGGCAGGGAGGGAGTTCCAGGTCTTGGCGGCCAGGTAGGAGAAGGACCTTCCTCCTGTGGTGGCTCTGCGGATGCGTGGGACGGCGGCGAGGGCGTGTCTGGCGGATCGGAAGTGGCGTTTGGGAGCGTAGAAGTTGATTCGGTTGTTGAGGTAGCTCGGGCCTTGGTCGTGGAGAGCTTTGTGTGCGTGGGTAAGGAGGCGGAAGGTGATTCTCTTGTTGACCGGGAGCCAGTGCAGGTCTCTTAGATGTCCGGAGATGTGGCTGTGTCGTGGGATGTCGAGGATGAGTCTGTCTGAGGCGTTCTGGATGCGCTGGAGTCTCTTCTGGATCTTGGCGGTGGTTCCGGCGTAGAGTGCGTTGCCGTAGTCCAGTCGGCTGGTGACGAGGGCCTGGGTGACGGTCTTCCTGGTCTCTGTGGGGATCCAACAGAAGATCTTCCGAAGCATGCGCAGGATGTTGAAGCACGACGAGGAGACGGCGTTGACTTGCCTGGTCATGGAGAGAGAGGAGTCCAAGATGAAACCCAGGTTGCGTGCGTGGTCCGTCGGTTTGGGTGCGGTGCCCAGGGCGGGGGGCCACCAGGAGTCGTCCCAGGTGGAGGGCGAGGAGCCCAGGATGAGGACCTCCGTCTTATCTGTGTTCAGCTTCAGGCGGCTGGTCGTCATCCACTCGGCTACCTCTCTCATCCCTTCGTGCAGGTTGGCTCTGGCGGTGGCGGGGCCGTTGGTCAGGGAGAGGATCAGCTGGGTGTCGTCGGCGTAGGAGATTATGTTGAGGTTGTGTTGGCGTGCGATGGCCGCGAGGGGGCTCATGTAGACGTTGAAGAGAGTCGGGCTCAGTGAGGATCCTTGAGGGACGCCGCAGATGACTTTGGTGGCCTCTGACTTGTACGGTGGTAGGCGGACTCTTTGTGTTCTTCCGTCGAGAAAGGAGACGATCCATTCCAGCGCCTTCTCCTGGATTCCGACGTTGCTGAGGCGCTGCACTAGGGTGCGGTGGCAGACCGTGTCGAAGGCTGCGGCGAGGTCTAGGAGGATGAGGGCCGCTGTTTCCCCGTTGTCCATCAGGGCTCGGATGTCGTCGGTGGCGGCGATGAGGGCGGTCTCGGTGCTGTGGTTGGCACGGAATCCGGACTGTGATGGGTCGAGGGCTCCATTCGTCTCGAGGAAGGTGGCCAGCTGTTTGTTGACGGTCTTCTCAATGACTTTGGCTGGAAACGGGAGTAGCGAGATGGGGCGGTAATTCTTGAGTTCGGTGGGGTCTGCTGTAGGTTTCTTCAGTAGAGCGCTGAGTTCGGCGTGCTTCCAGCTCTCGGGGAAGGTGGCGGTGTCGAATGAGGTGTTGATGATGTCCCGCAGGTGGGGTGCGATGACAGTGTCGGCTTTGTTGAAGACGTGGTGGGGGCAGGGGTCGGTTGGAGATCCGGAGTGGACGGAGTTCATCGTGTGGACGGTGTCTTCGGTGTTGACCGGGGTCCAGGCGCGGAGGGTGGTGGTGGGTGGAGGTCCTGCGGTCGTGGCGTGCGTTGGTTGAGCGCTGAAGCTGTCGTGTATGTCCGCGATCTTGTTGTGGAAGTAGGAAGCGGGGGAGTTGCAGAGGTCTTGCGAAGGGGTGATGTTGTTGTTTCCGGCGTTGGGGTTGGAGAGCTCTTTCACGATGTTGAAGAGTTCCTTGCAGTTGTGTGCGTTGTTGTCCAGTCGGTTCTTGAAAGCCGTTTTCTTTGCGATGCGGATCAGTTGGTGGTGTTTCCGGGTGGCGAGCTTGAGGATGGTCCTGTTGTCCGGCGTGGGTTCCCTTCTCCAGGCTTTCTCGAGGGCTCGGCAGTTCTTCTTGGAGCTCTTGAGTTCGTCGGTGAACCATGGGGCTCTCTTACTGCCGGGTCTGCTGGGCGGGGTCCTCAGTGGGGCGAGTTCGTCCGCGCAGTTGCTGATCCACTTCGTGAGGTTGTCGGCGGCCTGGCTGGGGTTCGCTGAGTTGGCGGGGGGGTGCTGGCTCAGGGAGGCGGCGAGCTGGTCGGCAGTGATCTTGTTCCAGCTTCTTCGGGCATCCTGTTGCTGGAGGTGGTGGGTCGTCGTTCTTCTGAAGGTGAAGTGGATGCATCTGTGATCTGTCCAGTGGAGTTCTGTGGCGTGGCTGAAGGCGATGTCTCTGCTGGATGAGAAGATGGCGTCGAGTGTGTGTCCGGCGAGGTGGGTGGGGGTGGACACCAGCTGCTTGAGTCCCAGGTTGGCGAGGTTGTCGAGCAGGGTGCTGGTGTTGCAGTCGTTGTTGTTCTCCAGGTGGAAGTTGAAGTCCCCCAGGAGGATGTAGTCAGCGGAGGGGAGGGCGTGCGGGCTGACGAAGTCGGCGATGTCCTCGCTGAATTGAGTGCGTGGTCCCGGAGGTCGGTAGATCAGGGTGCCTCTGAGGGTGGTCTTCGGGTCGGTGTGGATCTGGAAGTGCAGGTGTTCGGCGGAGGGTGGGGTGTTGTCGGTGCTGGTCGTGATGCGGATGGTGTTCTTGTGGATGATGGCGATGCCTCCTCCCACCTGGTTGGCGTTGCGGTCCTTCCGGGTGATCTTGTATCCTTCTGGGATGGCGATGGCGATGTCGGGCGCTGAGGAGGCGTTCATCCAGGTCTCCGTGATGAAGGCGACGTCAGGGGCTGTGGTGTCGAGGAGGTTCCAGAGTTCGATGGCGTGTCTGTGGACGGAGCGGGTGTTGAGCAGGATGCACTTGAGGTGGTTGCTGCTGGTGTTCGGTTTGGCAGGTGCTGGTGTCGGGCGGGTCCGGATGCAGGTGAACTTGCAGTTGTTGCAGCTGAAGGGTCCGTGGGTGCGTCGTGGGGTGGCTCTGCAGCATCCCGGGACTCGGCCGGTGTTGAGTGCGGTGAGGGTGGCGGCGGTGTACGTCAGGCGGGTCGGTCGGGGTCCTCGAGGGCCAGGGGTCCTGGCACTGGGCGCGGTCCAGGCGCGGACGGGCGTAGACGGGCTTACCTTTGGCACGCCTTCGGCGCACAATCGGCGCGCCCGCTGCGCGTGACCGCTGCACGTTCACACGGTCGCCATATAAGGCGAAGTGCGCGGGTGGGCGGGGCAGCTGGGAGGCGGGAGCGGGGAGGGATACAGAAGGCAAAAGGGGCTGGGCTTGGCGGCGGTGGCGGGAAGCGGGGAGCGGGGAGGGAAGACGGAGGGCGGCGAGGTAGGCGGGCAAACAGGAAGGAGAACGCTAAACACGGGCACAACAAAGAAACAGGCACAAATGGCGATAAAAACAATTCAAAACTAACAACAGCAAACAGTGAGGAGACGCTAACACGGGCTCAGAAAGGGAAAACGAAACAGGCACAAATGGCGGTTAAAACAATTCAAAACTAACAACAGCAACAGTGAGGAGACGCTAACACGGGCTCAGACAGGGAAAACGAAACAGGCACAAATGGCGGTCAAAACAATTCGGAAACGAGCAACAGCAGAGTCAGCCGGCAGCGAGGCAGAGGGCAAGGCAGTGGGGCACACGCAGCAGCTGGTGGCCGTGCGGCGTGGGGGTGTCCCACAAGTGGGTCACACTCACCTGCGTCGCACGGTCGCCATATAAGGCCAAGTGCACGGGTGGGCGGGGCAGCTGGGAGGCGGGAGCGGGGAGGGATACAGAAGGAACGGGGAGGGATACAGAAGGTACTAGTAGTACTCCAGGCTGAGGATTCTTTGTGGTGAAGGTCCAGGTGACTTCTGTTAACCTGTAGCATGCAGGGAGCCCACTCTTTAGTCCTCTTGAAACTGGTTTGATCCACAGGGCTGCTAATTCAGATTGTGCAGCAGGTGCATGCAGTCAGAGTGCAGGGCCGGCTTGGTACAAAAATCAAACTTCCAGCGTGGACCCTTCTTCTTTCTTAAGGTTCAAGCAGATCTGAGAGGCACTGCTTCTCTCAGATACGTATTTAGTGTTCTCTGGGGTCAAGCAGGAGGGCACTCCTGTCCAATGAGGTGCAGGACAACAAACAAGGGCTTGTCCAATTCCTCCAAAGTGTGGCACAATGGTCTCCTGAAAGCACTATTTCTCCAAAATTCAGTATGTCACAATTTTTAGCAGGGAGAGAAGAGCTGGCTAAACACACCACCAGGATGGCTAATTTCCATAGCCTCTCTCCCTTGCATCTGCCCATTCCATCATTAAGCCTAGCATCTGCTTGGTTCGAAGAGGAGAGTTGTAAATGAAACTGGTGTCTTCTGACTTTCTCCTAGATGCCTCATGGGTGGAAGGGGGGTCATTTTATAAGGGTCCTCCTTACCTGACCCTCACCCCATAGGCACCTAGGGGAGACCCTGGGGGTACCTAATATGCCCAAACATTGTAGTTTAATAATTTAAAGTGCCCCAAACACCAACGTCGAGTTTGTGCACAATTTGCTACACAGGGCTGCTTTTAAACTGACCTCCAGCTTCAGCAGTGCACACATGCAAGTACAAAAAAGGCTGCTGGCCTCTAAACTGCCATGCCCTATTATACACTAAGGACTTAAAGGTAGTTTCAACCCCCCTGCCCAATTATGTTCCTGGGTCTTTTAGGGGAGGTCATCTCAATCCTAGGATTACCCTAGCCCATAGTGTACCCTAGTGTATATAGGTATTTTCACTGTATTCTAAGTGTGTCTTCAGAATACCACGGACCCTGGGTCTGGTTAGGAAGAGCCCCGGGTCAGTCAGAGTCCGTTACCACCTGTGCCAGTCAGCAAAAAGTTGGGGGTGCCCAGGGCAGAGGATGACTTTGCAACAGTGTGCCTTTAGGTTACTCTTTACTCCTGAACTGACACTTTGGATCATTTACAATGGTGCCTGTTTCCATTACATGCCATGGACTGCTCTACAGCCGCACCTTCATTTACGATGGTGACTGTATACATTGCATGTCACTTCAGTCGTACCTGAGTGGACACTGTAGGGCAAGTAGGATGGCTGCCTGCAAATAGTGCATGGTGCATGTTGCACACCTGTCACTCCTGGATAGATCTGACCTGGTATTTCTTCTGTCGCTCTATTTTTAGTATATGCTCCTACTCCATTCTCCCGTTAAATCAGGATGAGCTACATAGAGCTTTATACTGGGGGGGGGGGTAGATGCGGGGGGCATGACTGGCAAAAAGCTGACTGGCAGCACTAACAAGGAGTGACTTGGACCGTGAACTCACAGGAAGACCTCAGGTGAGTGACTAGGGAGCCCCTGGGTAATCTACGGTTACGGGAACTGCGGGCAGGGAGTGCTCCCTGTAGGTGGTGATACTTCGAATCAAGCTGACATGCGCTGGGAGAAATTGGCCTTTGCTGGCAGTGGTCTCTTACCCGCCTGGATGCTGTTGGGCAGAGTGAAGTTGCACGCTGCGGACCAGCGAGACTGAGTGAGTTGTTGGCCTCCTAAAACACTGTGACTTGTCCAAGAGGTTGAAAATGGGCAAAGACAGACCACTACGAGGCACCCAGCAGACAGAAGTAAACCAATTTAGGGCCTCTGGTCCTGGGAGGCCCCATCGGCTGAGAGCAGGGCTGGGACCTGCATGATCCACAGGGCCTCATGAGTGCACAGATCCTGGTGGCAATCAAGATCTCCAGCATGAATGTGCAAGCGAAGGTTGACTTGGTCTCCACAGATGTGAACTAGCTGAGGGTAGACTTTCGCAATGTTGGCAAGAGATCCTTGGGGACGGAACAGCAAGTCAATAAGCTGCAGGAGGAACTGACTGCTCTTAAGACACCTGTTGCCAGCCTTATGACAGACCCAAAAGCTGGAATTGCACTCTGAAGACACAGAGGGGTGCACCCGGAGAGGTAACTTGTTCTTGTTGGATTTCCCAAGGAAATGGAGGGTACTGCTCCAGAACGCTTTCTGGAATTATGGATCATGACGACATTACCGGTAGCTGGCCTGGCTGTATTTGACTTCAGGGCCGCATCCGCTGGGGAGGGAGAGCCCGCAGACACTAATTGAAAAACTCCTTAATTATAGGGATAGAGACGCTGTCTTTCACACGGTTCGGCTGATGGGGAACCCTACCTTTGTAGAACAGTGCCATTCGGATCTTCCTAGACTATATACAACGTGTGCAACAGCTGCAACAAACATTTGGGGGAGTGAAACAGAAGCTGAAAACCATGGGAAACAAGTAAGTAAGTTACCTTACCAATCAATCAATAAATTAATCAGGGATTTCATAAGCGCGCTACTCACCCGTGAGGGTCTCAAGGTGCTGGGAGGGATGTAGGGGAGAAGGAGAGCAGAGGATAAGCAGCTCCGGTCAGTCGAAGAGCCAGGTATTGAGGGTCTTCCTGAAGAAGTGCAAAGAGGGGGCGCGCCTGATGTCGACCGGGAGCTCGTTCTAGGTCTTTGCCGCGATGTACGAGAAGGCTCTCCCACCCGTTCTGGCTCTGCAGATGTGTGGGGTTTCACCAAGTGCGGCGGACCAGAGGTTTCTCTTTGGTGCATGAAAGAATATTCTATTGTTGAGGTATTGGGGTATATGGAGGCACTTGTAGGCGTGGGTGAGTATCTCGAATGTCACTCTCTTCTCGATGGGGAGCCAGTGGAGGTCTTGCAGGTGTTGGGAGATGTGGTCTTGTCGAGGGATTCCGAGGACTAGTCTGGCTGCTGTTTTCTGTATGGTCTGGAGCCTTGTTGATCCCAGCGTAGAGGGCATTTCTGTAGTCTAGTCTGCTGGTTATGACTGCGTGGGTGACGGTCTTTCTTGATTCGGGGGGGATCCACTGGAAGGTCTTGCGGAGGATGCAGAGAGTGTTGAAGCAGGTGGAGGCGACAGTGTTGATCTGTCAGGTCATGGAGAGGGTGGAGTCTAGTATGATGCCAAGGTTCCGGGCGTGGTCGGTTGTTGTGGGTGGGCTGCCGAGGGCGGTGGGCCTCCAGGTGTTGTCCCATGCAGTGGGAGAGGGTCCGAGGAGGAGGACCTCTGTCTTCTTCGAGTTGAGCTTGAGGCAGCTGCTGCTCATCCAGGATGCGATGTTGCGATGACGGGATCCATGGTGACGGAGAGGATGAGCTGGGTGTCGTCGGCGTAGGAGACTATGTTGAGGCTGTGCTGTCTGACGATGATGGCTATCATCATTGTCCCGCATGGGCAGCACTCCCATAGTGGGCCAGCTTGGAATAAATGCTTTCTTCAGTGACCACCTTGTGGAGGTGTATAGGGTACTGGCTGGAGGCACCATGAATGCGGTGCGACGCTTCCTAGAGCTCATTGTTGTGCCCCGGCTTACAGAGGCCCAGAGGAAGGAATTAGAGAGGGAGGTTTGGACAGAGGAAATACAAGCAGCCGTACGTGACATGGCCTGTGGGAAGTGCCTGGGTCCTGATGGTCTCCTGGTCGAGTATTATCAGGCTTACTCCGATTTACTGATACCCAAGCTACTGGAGACATTTTTGGAGGCCAAGCGCAGAAGAACTTTGCCATCGTATATGTGTGAGGCCCTTATGATGCTTCCTAAGCCGGACAAGGATCCGAGAGATCTGGGGTTCTTTAGGTCGTTGTCCATGCTGAATGTGAACACAGAGATACTTTATAAGGTGCTGGTGATGACGTTTTGGCATGTAGTGACACACCAAGTGAGAGGCGACCATTGTTGGTTTATGTAAAGACGGGTATGCACATGAACCTCCATTGCCTGTATATATTGCACTCTGTTCAGGGGACAGACATGAAGGTGGCACTAGATACTGAAAAAGGCTTTCGATACCCTGGATTGGCTGTACCTGTGGGAGGTGTATAGGATTGGGGCTGGGTTTCCTGTCCTGGGTGTAGCTCTTGTATAGAGCACTCACCGGTAGGGTACGGACGAGGATCGTAGTGCCCTTCAGTCTTTACATAGGGAGGTGTCTTGGACCTGCAATGATATTGCATGGCTGGGCTTCTGAGGTGCATGGCTTTATGGTGTGCCGATGGTAATAAATGGGAAAAGGGTCTTCTGGCTGGCCTGGTGGCAGACTGTGACCTAAAGAAACACAGAAGAGGGTCCCTGAAAATGTCAATATTTAGGGGAGAACCAGGGAGAGAAGCAACAAAGAACAAAAACAACCCCATATCTAATATGTATACAATTCGTTAAGATATCAGGAATAAGCAATGTCCCACAGAAAGATTTTATTTCATTTATTATCAAAAAATATATTTTTAATTTTTAAAAAGTCACATCATACTTGTATATACAATGAGTATGTTACTGAACAAATAGACAAAATACATACATAACATAAGAGCCCCAAACATGTAGAAAAGTCTGTACATGTCCCCAAAACATAACAAACAGAAAAAAACAACCATGTATAGAGAGAAAACAACACAGACGGCATTATCTCTAGTGTTGACGGAATCTCGTTATTCCTACTTGTGCTATATATTTGATGTACCGATATGGCAGCCCTTACCGTTGGAACTCTTTAAAGTGCCGTTTTGCTCCACTTTGAGATTGGCCTGCTGATTTCCTGAAGTCATTGCTGCCAAACTTTATTTCACTTCATTAAATTCCTCTTTTTTATGTAATAAATCAGGCGTAACTAAGGCACCCAGCGTGACTCTACCGAAAGAATATTCCAACCTCCACTAGATGGTTCCCCTTGAGTCCATTCGGAATAGCACATCTCTGGAAAAATACTGTGCTTACATTATATAGAGCCCGTTATTGCATATTTATGATGACAGATGGCTCCTTACCCCTGAATGAAAGTATCAATTCAGCGCCCTGAAGAAGGATGGTTTAAAGTACCTGGTACCCCCGAAATGCGAGTTGGCGCATTTTCGTTGTTTATGTACTAAATATATTGTGTGTCATTTGTAAATTGTGCTTTTTTTTATTTAATGTGACACTGTTCTTTTCTTACTATAAATGGTGTTTTTTTCTGTATGTTATGTTTTGGGGACATGTACAGCCTGTAATTTTCAAAATGTTTTGGGCTCTTATGTTACGTATGTATTTTGTCTATTTGTTCAGTAATATACTCCTTGCATATCTACAAGTATGATGTGATTTTTTTTAATTAAATATATCTTTTTTGATAATAAATGAAATAAAATCTATTTCTGTGGGACATTGCTTATTCCTGATATCTTAACGAATTGTATAAATATTAGATATGGGGTAGTTTTTATTCTTTGTTGGAAGACTACCCTGACTGTTGATGAGCGGGCGCGGCCAGGGTGTTGGACTGACAGTTAAACAAGTTTTGGGTAGATCCCCGTTTGCTAAGATTCTCCCCCTCACTTAGGTTGCAACCTTTTTTTGAAAATGCTATCTTTGATGGACATATCACACTGGTCAGCGGGTGAATGTCGGAAAGCGGAGACCTATACATAAACTGCTCCTTTGTGACTATGGAGGAAGTTGGGACTTTGTTCCGGGTAGGTCAGAAAAAAATCCTGCTGCACTCTTAAGTGTCAGGCTCGATCCGCGCTCTTACAGAGGGCCTCATCTCCCAACTATATGTGGCCCTGAAAGAAGACAGGCACATTGACATGGCAAATGTCCGCAATAGTTGTCCATCGGATCTAGACAAATACTTACTCATGGTGAGTGGAAGGGCGCTTGTGCCCACGTGAAAGATACCACTAGTGCTTTAAATGGAAAAAAATAAGTGCAGGTACTCACCAGCTTTAACGGAAGGGGTGGGGATGGGGGCGTGGCTAAGGGCGTGGTTGGGAGACAAACATTTAGGATTTTCTTTTTGTGCAACTGTGCACGGTAAATCAGCAACTGTTCTGCCTTCTGTGGAGCATTCTTTGTGGCTCTGCTTGCACAAAAGGGTAATTTTAACGGTAACTTTCAAATTTCCTGTGTACAATGTGACTCTGCACTTATGGCTCATGAAAGCTATTGGATTGTCACATTATGCACAATTATGGATACTGTGGGCAATTTGTGAAAAAACATGCGCAATAATAAACCATTATTCCCTTTCTATTTAGGAGATTGACAAATTTTGAGAGCAAAAGATAAGTTGCCTCACTGCAAGTTTGTATAAGGAGTGATAGTTCAGAAGAGAGAAAGAAGCATTACATATCGGGTGGTGGGTTGGAGAAAGTTTTTAAGTTCACTCTTCAATAAGATTCTGACTGAGGTAAAGTGATTGCCCACCTGGAGCACGCAAAACAGGCCCGGTCAGACTCTGGGGTTCTCAACTGTTGGAGGATGTACAATATATGCATCTTTCCTTGATTACAGATTTGGCTGTGTCGAAGACCTACTCACTTACTCAGTTATGCACAGTCAAGAGCATGGGTATAGAGGCACATCCCGACAGGTAGGCATGTGCATACTGAAGGCACAGGGCAATGTGCCATTCAAAGAATCTTAGTACAAAGTCAGCTGTTTTAAAGGTTTGAAGCTGTGACACAGATATTGATGAGAATAACACTCTTTAAAAGAAAAAAACTATGTTTTACATTTGAAGCTGATTTTTTAATTACGTCTATATCCTTTATATTTGTTTTTAGGTCAGCATTTAAATGGAAGCTGCAAAGTGTATGAGGTGTATACATTAGAATAGATTGCTTACACCCCTACGGAATTCTTGTAGGACTCTTATTCAAACACTGAACCATTTAAAGGTTATGTTAGAGTTGCCAGATAACCAAGCAAAGATCAAAAAGAGCCTTTCGAGATTCCCTTGGTGATGCGTTGCTACATGGTGTCCACAAGCATTTTCCCCTTTCTTTCTTCTTGATGTCTCTCCTCCTCCTACCCATGAAACTTATTTTCCATGCCCACACATATATTCTCACCTCTTGACTTTTGTCTATCTCACATTCCTAAACCTTTCACATGCTAGTTTCTACTTTCTGTCCCTCATGTCATGCACCTGTTTTTTCCTTCCTTATATTCGTCTATCCACATTTCTCCTTTCTCTCCCTGCCTTGTCTGTCTTACTCTCCCTTGCTCAGTCTCTTTCTCTCCTATGTGTCTCTCCTCCTTTACTCAGTTGCCTTACTTCATTCTCTTTCTCTTGTCTTTCTGGAGCTTTTCATCTCTTTTCCCGGTCTTTACCCATCCCGTTGTCCTCTTTCTGAATCACTCAATCTCTCTACCTCTCTTACCTTTTCTCTCTCTAATCCAAGCGGTTGTGGAGAAGCGCAGGCCCACCTCTTTCCCCTCTGTACATCGTGACGGGAGAGATAAAGCTCAATGAAGATTAATGTTGGTCGGAGCCCCAGCCGGAACACCTGTGTCTGCTAAAGTGCGCCCGGGCACACAATCGGCTTGCTCCAATCCACATCGTAACAGACCAGGAGGGGCAGACCGATTGTGCATATATCAGCCCAGAGGTGCAACTAGAGCCAAATTTCGGGGTGAGGAGGGGGGCTACTAAAAACATTGGGGTGGGGTGATTCTTCCAGCAAGATGCAGAGTGGGAGACGCAGGGGCTCTAAGAAGGGGTGAGATAAGCCCTCGTTAGCAAGTAAATGGTCCATTAAAGACCTGTAAAGTGCTCGGGACCAGCTTAGTGTCTGCCCAGGAAGCTGTCTCATCTGGGGCTGCCCCACACGACGGGGGTGGGGGTTGGGCGGTTGGTGTTGTTGGGGGTGGGCTGAAGCCCTTTGATCCTGATCAGCGTTGCGCGCCTGCATCAGCCGGCACAACAAAACTAATCTAAACATAATCGTGCAATGAGAATGGGTGGTTGTGTGTAAAATGGCGATGTAAACCACGTTTAATGCGCACATATTGTTCATTCAGTCAAGGAAGTGAAGATACTGCTCTCTGCTGATTGCAGCGCAAGCTCTGCTGCCTGATCACACGCACAGCCAGCCAATAAGGTGCTCTGTGATTCACTGACAGTCTGGGAATAGCTAAGAAATGCGTGCTGCTAAGCTCCTATGAGTACCGGTACTCTCCTTTCTGTATTGAAAACTTCTGGTACTCAAGGGAAGAAAATTGAAACGTGCCGGTACTCAGTACCGGTGAGTACCGGCCCATTTAAAGCACTGGATACCACCAGTACTGTGTGTTTTAAGCTCTCACAGGTCTATTATCTACACTGCGCTCATCTCAGGCCACAGCGTGTGCATACAATATTTCCTGACCGCACCGACAGGTGCGCCAGATGTTCTCCACCTGGTGTGGGAATGCTACAAACTTGAAGCCTACTGGGCTAGGGTGACGCGGAAGCTCTGTAGGGTCAGTGTAGCCGGGCTAGAGATAATGGCTCACCATTACCTCCTTGGCCTTCTGCCGAACCCCATAACGGGGAGGCATAGATTTGATTTACTGGGAATGGTTCTAGCCAGTCGGCGCCTTGCAATTCATTAGATTATACAAACCTCCCACCACCACTGGAGAGATTGCTGACATACCTACAGGAATGGGCAGTAGCAGAGAAGTGTAGGCTGAAAGAATGAGGACTGACGATAACACAGAGCATGACTTGGAGCTATGGGGTGAGATGGTGGAGCATTTGGTGGGAGCGGAGGGGGAGGACTAGGACCTCTTATAGGTGCCCCTTGCAGAAGATGAGAGGTCTCCTTAGAAGAATGGAAACATTTGGAGCAGTAAGTAACAGGCTTGGGGAGATGCATCCCCCCATCCCCAGGGGGGAATCTGGTACAGAATAGTCAGCTACACGGGGACCAGATCTGTGCCAATGTACGATGTACTGGATGGAAAAGTAACTCGATGGATGACACCTCTCAGTTCCTCCCGGTCTGAGCATCTTGTGGCCTGTATATCGCATATGTGTATTGGGGAGCATGCTGCACTGTTAATCTGTTAATGTGGTTTATTCTTTTAGTCTTTTCATATAAAATAACAAAGGCAATTTAAAACAAATTAGAGCTTTATAATGGCTCCCTGAGGACTGTTTTTTTCTTTCTTCTGGGTTGTCCCTAAAACATATTTACAGTAGCTGGTTCCCCGGTAGATGCCTGTGCGTTAATCTCCATCCCCCCTTATAAACGTTTAGGATCATTGATATGGCTTGCTGTATATATTGTGCATTCTGCAGGTGTGACGCCTGCCCCTTCGATGCTTATATAGGGATTTGGCCATACTTTTCTGTATCCATTGCATACAGATCCCATGTTGCTTTGTTACCCCTTGTCACAGTTTTTATTGCAAGTCTATATTTATCCATTTGTAGTTTTCAGGAGTGCTCTATCTATATTGCAAGCCGACTAATGTGACATTATCGGACTAATGTGACATTATCGTATCGCATGTTATGTGAGCTCGCGGGCAGTTTCTTCTCAACTACGAGCAGTGGCAGAGCAGAGAGTCTATGAGCTTCATGAAAATCTTCAAAAAAGTTTCACCTCATTAGAACCTGTTTAACCCATCCACCCATCTCCAAATCTGGCCATATTGTAATGTACTTGTAATAAGGTGATTAGGATATCCGTCATGTTTGTGATGGAGTAATATGTCCACTGATCACTAAATCTGGCCCATAATGTCCCAGTGCCTTAATGTGCAAGTTAATCTGGTTGATTCTCTAGTAAACTGCTCTAATGCCATCTTGCCAAGTTTGCGCTGAATACAACTGCAAAAAAATACGAAAAAGTACAATGTAACAATTATGAGTGTTGACTTTTAGCAAGTCGGCCTGTAGTTTCTCAGTGTTCTTTAAAAACTGTTTAGATAAATACGACTGAGTTCATGACGTAAAAGACTTGTAGCTGTGCACTCCCTGTAGTTAATCTCACTCATCATTTTACCATCCCAGAATCAACAGATTATCTTCTACAAGCAGGCGTATTAGACCTCAAGTATGCAGCTATACTGCGGTGTTTCCATATTAGGACCTGGTGCACTGGGGCCAGCTATTCTGCACTGAACAGTTAAACACAAACGCTTCTCACTTTGTGAGGAGCAAGGTCTGTGGTGACATCTTTGCTCCTTGCTTTTCATTGACCTATAGACCCTCAAACCTATAGGTTGCCATAAAACATGTCTTGGAAAATGTTCACGCTTGCAAATTATATTATTACGTGCAATAGGGAGTGGAACAAGAAAATAATCTACTGTGCAATACTCGCTATCAGAATGTATTTATTTGAAAACGGTGGGAGGAGGCTTCAGTCCCTCCAGAAGGGAGAATTGCAGCCCCGAGGTCCTAATATAAATTCTAAAGGTGTGACACAATTAAGTTTGTATCCAGGCCAGGCATTTAAGTGTTTTTTCTTGTTGTCAGGTTGAGAGGTAAATATTCTGGACCATTGTTTGTTGATTTTTCTTTTTGTGGTTCTGCTTGGATGTGGGTGCCAGGTAGCGGGGCTATTGTGTGCAGTGAAGCATAGAGGACCGTGTTTGGTATTACTCAGTGCCTAAACCTGCTGATACTGCAACACTATGACTATTAAGTAAATCGGTTATAAGGTGCTACAGTTGTTCATGCAAAGGCTTAGACGCCAGTACAAGTAATTGTTTTCATTCCTTCACTTAGGAATCAAGGAGAAGATCTCTGACTGGAAAGAATTCCTTCATCAGACGCTGAGTGGAGCTTGCAGTGCTCCTGCCAACCTTCTTGAGGGCGTGAGTGCTTGTCTTTACTTGCAAACACTGGAAATGGTGGTTTTGTTGGGGAGATGCATGTTTTCCAATGCAAATTGTATTAATTTTTAAATTAATGTTTAGAAGTAACTCGGGTGAGGCCAAAGGTTTGAAGGAACATTCACCAACAGAGTTTTAGTTTGTGGAAGCAACTTTGCAATTAAATATCAAACATAAGTTGTGCAAAAATAGTTCCCTTAATATGTGCACCTTGCCATCGAAAGAAACCTTAACCTGAGATCGAAACCTAAGCCTGCGTTACCTTCTCGAGTGGTTACATTGCATGGAGTTATAGCACCAAGGACACAGTGTAAGAATAAAACATGCATCTACACATTTGTCTAAAGATGAACTAATGCATTCACCTCGTCTGTTATCGAAAACATTAAGAACTAATTCATGCATCCATTGTCTATTATTGCATGCATTAAATTGTGTTGATTAATTGAATGAAATTATTTTTGCACAATTTGTTTCATATTGAATTGTAAAGGTGTGAATACATAAACTTGTATTTGGCAGTGTACTGGAACCATCCTTTGATAACACTATTTTCAAATAGTATGAGGTAACACTGTCTTTAATAGGGATATTACAATTGCATTTGACTTAAGACCACCATAAAATATATTTTTTAGTGGAATCCGAGCTTGAAAATTACCACATATTTCGTACCCTGTAGGACTGCTGGCAAATTTAGACCTACGCACCTCTGAAGCCGTTTAAAAGAATATCTGCCAAATCTATACGTTCTTTTAAGGGTTCGGCTGGAGTGAATAAGAGTAATGAGCTTTGTATTTAGTGTAGCACCTTATGCTGTAGAAGAGGCAACCATTTTGTTAAGAATCTCAAAGAAAGTAACAACTAGAACTTTATTAGAGCATCTCTTTCCTTTGGCTTGATTTCCACAGTTAGTTTTGGTAGAATTTATTGTTACAGTTATGATTCAAGACTCCGTAAACTGAAAGGAAATGTTATTACCATTTCATCAGTTACTATGACCATTCCATATATATTTTTCTAGAAAAGGAAAATTTTAAAATCTTATAAAGGTACCAATATAGAAAATACAATAAAATGCTTTGACATTAACAAACAAGCATTTGCAATGCAATAGGTCTCACATTATTAAAGTTTGAGCTATTGGCATTGCTAAATAATGCAACACCAATAGCTCAAACTTTAATAATGCCAGACCTATTGCATTGCAAATTCTTGTTAATTTTGGGAGTTGTGTGTAACACAAGCTCAAGCCGAAGGAATTGGGAGCGCTTTACAGAAGCGCCAGCTCCATTATACAGGGTCACATTTACTTTTCTTTTTTAGGAACGGGGAGATTATGTGACTCACCTAGAATCACATGATGTTGAGCCGGAGCAGAGACTACTGTAGTTCCCCAGTTCCAAAACGGGCATCTCTGCCCGTAAAGTGACATCCTCTCCCCCAACCAGTTATTTCTCTTCCTAGCCAATGAACGTTTGAGATCATATTGGGCTAACCCGCATGGAGGAATTGTTGCATCCACGACCCTGGTAGTTTCGGCCAGGGCAGGAGGGGAGGGGTAAAACCTGACCCCGGTCACAGTGCTGTAATCTAGGGCCAGGGCTCAAGGAATGTCAACAGACTTTATCTGAACGCGAACGACAACACAGTTGACTAGCTTCCCAGACAGCTGTCATGCTGTGTAACTCACCCCATGTGGTACCCCACCTCCCCCACACAGAGCACAGAGCAGTATCACTAGTTAAGTTTAGCAGGTACCACCAGGACAGCTGTCAGCAAACCCTGCAGAGTAAGCATGTCACTCTGCAATACAACAAAAATGTATATGTTAGCTTCCAAGAGCAGTCTGATATTTAAATAATACCACCGCCTCCCGTTTAGCAGAGCACCAAGAACCTTTTTATTCTTCCTGGATGGCCCAAAGTTCAAGATTTTTAGGGTAATACCTAAAATAAATTAGAAATTAATGCAACTAGAAGCACACGGAAACAAAAGCCTGATCTTCAAAACTTCAGGGTACTTCATCTCCAAAAATGAGGTGGGTACACCCCAAGCACCACAAATTTAAGCAGCATGCAGTGAGATCCAACTGTGTGGCCGGCAAGACGAAAAGCACCCCTCCTTTGTGTATGAACTCGTGAAAGCCTTTAACAGGCGGCCACCCTGACCACCACGGGTTATATCTGCAATCTACAATTCTTCGTCCGGGTCTTCAGGATATGGAGTGCTCCGTTGCGCTCTGTGGGCGGCAGCAGCGAGGGTTGCGCTCATGTTGCTGCACCTTGACACCAGTTCACAGCATTCAGGGTCCATTCCCACCTTTGGGGGAGGGGGGTAGGAGGACACCCACGAGCCCCAGTGAGGAGTGCATAGTTACCTGTGCGCCGGAGTGCTGGCTGGGCCCCTGCGGGTGGCGGTTGAAGCTGCGCTGTACGTAATGGGGCGGGAGGCGCCACTGCCTGAACTGCGGGCGCAGCTGCTGCCCCCACCCCCAGGGGTTCTCTCCGTCGCCAGCCTGGTGCAGTGGGGGGCGCCACCCTCCTCTTCGTCTTCCTCCTCCTCCCCCTGGTGTGGAGGAAGCAAAGACGATACAAGGGGGTCACAACCAGGGGGCTGGCGCAACCATGGGCATAGGGGCTCAGATGTACCCAGGGTTGGGGGCTGGTTGTGGTGCTACATGGGGTGGGCCACCATTACTATGCACCAGGCCACGCTACTTAGCAGCAGGGAGTGTTCATGCTTGCATCGCACCATAATCACCATCAGATGCACCTTAAAAGCGGAGCTTGGGGTGAGGATCTGCGCCCTCTCATAAGTTCTAGAGGGGCGCTGCCTCCCAGCTCCTGCTGCGGACACGGGAACTTTATCACTACTTGCCAGCACCAGTACCTGGGATGTGGAGGGGGGCCTGGTATGTGCTCAAGAGCCGTGCACTGCCGCTGCCTGTCCAGTGGCGCTGCAGACCCGGTCCTATTTGAAGCCCCCACATGCACTATGCCTCGCAGTTAAAGCACCTTTGACTCATGCAGGACCCCTCCCCAGTGCACCCAGTGTAGCCATGGTCTCCAGGGCCTAGGATAGACGTACGTTTTGGGGGGGGTCTGCGACTGTGGTAATAGCCTCATCGGTAATGGCGTTGGTTGGCAGCGTAGTGACTTCCCTGGACAGGGACACCCTCCGGGCCAGAGACAACACCACAGTGCACTCGCTTGAACGCTTGCAAAGTGATGGCGAAAGCGATCGCTATTGTAAAAAAAAAAACACGCCCGCGAGTGGTGCGCGAGCGCGCCACTGCGAGCCATATGTTTTCAATTATCGCGCCCGTGTCTGGACATGATAATTGAAAACATATGGGTTTTGCTGTGCTTAACAGACACCAATAGGCCATGGGCGGAGCAATGCGCCCGCCTTTGGCCTATTGCATGCTCTGTTTGAAAAAAACCCGCACGTAAAGCCCAATCACGGAACCCAAAAGGAAAAGCACAAGCGTGTGCGATTCCAGGGGCCGTTTTCAAACCCCGGACAAAAGGGCTCTCGCCTACGTGAGCACTGCTGCGCTGTGAAACGCAGGGCGCGAACCCTAAAAAGGACCAAAATAAATATGCATGTTCAGATATTTGCCATTTCCTATTACAAATGCCCTTGATAATAAAGTGTTTTATAATTAAGGCTCCCAGTTTTCTGTTTTTACTGATCAATATAGACCGAAAACAATGTGTTTCCTGTCTTTATACTGAAAATTGTTCTTCAAGGGAGTTACTCTCTAAGCTATCCTTCATGAATTGCAGGCCAACAGATGGGCCGATAGATATCATGATCGAGATTTCCTGAAATACAGGCATGTGTTAAAATATATATCTGTATATTTTGCTAATACATACATGTGGGTGTCAGATAATTGGATAAGATCGTGTGGACACACTTTATAGAATCTCACTTGGGATCATACAACAGGCACAAATCATAGTTTGCGACAGTATATGTAGTATTGATAGTAAAATACTGCTCTCTGGAGTATTTAATATTTTCAAAAGACTTTGATTTAAATGTGGCAATCATGTTCTACAATATGCTATGAGGCTGTTGATTTATGATGATGTCAAACGCGAAGATGTTAATTAATGTGTGCACTATTTTACTTTATATTGGAGAATATGTGATACGTAACCAGTTATGCAAAAGTAATATTTCCAATGATATTTCGAATGCATGTATTCAAATGCCAATAGTGTGTATATGGAACTTGCACACTATGCGGCAGTGGGCCATATGTTTCCATGAGATTATACTCCACTCCAAGATGGCCACGATAATAGGGTCTTGAGTCCTTCGTTTATTTTTATCACTTATCACGTGGAACTTTATTTATTTATTTATTTATTGTTTGAACACTGGTAATGGAACCACCCGTGACCAAGGCGAGTGTTTTCGCCGAAACGCGTTGGGTTTATTCCGTTTTTGTCATTACAAAGCTGCATTTAAGAAAATAAACTTATCTGGAATGCGCATAATGGACTGGGTGTGATCATTGTTCATCGCGGAGAGTGCATTCGCGTAGCGGTGGCTACGCGCTGTGAAACTGAATATGTATATATATATATATGTGTGTATATGTAAGAAGTTAAACTGCAACATCCTGAAAAGTAGCAAGTTGGTTTTGATTCATCCTCTTCACACTACCTCTCTTCTAAATCATTACCAATTGTGACCATATTTTTTTAGATTAAAGCTTATTTTGTGGAATATTTGTGTGAGAGATTGGTTTATTATTTGGGGTGGGTCACTACACACTTTAAGGAATAATCACAATTCTTGTCCGATTGATCCCTTAAGGTCACTAAATGAACCTGAGCTCAACCCTTTGTTGGCTGTGGCAGGCTTTACTTAAGACAATGTATAAAGTATTTATGCAGGACTAAAAAAGTAATAAAGTAAAATGCAAAACAATAAAACATTTTAAACTGAAATAGAAAAAATAGAGCACAACGTAATAAATGAAATGACACTAACATGACAACAATGCAATAAAGGGACCTAGAGGTATGATTGTTTTAAAGTTTTAAGTAGAAATAGCTACAAATACATCAAAAGAAACATTGATAGTAAATTGTCGCCATAGACCGGGACCTAGGTGCAATTTGAGACTGACAGCAGTTGAGCGTAGGTCAGATACACTAATGAGGTTTGTCCTGGGCAAAGATTTTACCTTCCGACCTGGGGCCTGATTGAGCTATCGGCGTATGGGTTACTTTGACACAAAGCCGAAATATAAATCCAATAATTTCCTATGGGATTTAGATTTTAGCGAATAGGATATCCATCCACATTGTGACGGACTAACCTGTCCGTCAATGTCTAAATCCAGCCCTTAGTCTTTTAAGGCCCATTCCACCACAGGAGTATACTTCTAAAGTGTCCAGTGATCTCTGAGAAGACAGTTAGAAATTCACAGGGTGTCAGGAAGAGGCCAACAGCAGAGTCCGGTTCAGGGCCAGTAGCCCCCGGTCAGCTGGGCACTTCCAGAAAAGGCCTTTTGCAGCGTATCTCCATGTAGCCACACAGGAGGTCAGCCAACGGACCCCACATCTTTGTCCTGGGTACCAGCAGGTATAGTCCTTCAGGGCTCCACTCAGGTCTCAGACAGTTGGTCATTTCAGCTTCTAATCTTTTGCAGGTCTAGAAAGTGTCCTGAAGTGGGTTCCTGGTGATGCCACATTTATGCCTGTCACAAGCTAGTGGGTAGGGTAACTCTTGGCTCCTCCCTAACTAATGAGGTAAACACTCTTGGGTATCCACCTTTTCAGTAGTTCATGTTTGCTTTACTGCCCACAGGCCCAAAAGGCATATGGCCAAAAATGCATATGGCCCAAAATGCATGTGTCAGGGCGTTTTCAGGATGGCAACAGTCTCCTGCCACACTAAACATGGGTTATGATGGTTGGGGGTGTGTATGGGGAGTGTACTATGGTAATCCTTTTGTCCTCCCTCACCTAACACTAAAATCCCGTTTGGAGAAGGTACTGTACTAATAACAAACACAGAGACAGAAGTCGGGCAAGACAAAAGGAGAGTGAATACACAAGAATTAAGTTGCCATCCTGACTTACATATTAATTTTATCGTACTTGTTTGACCCAAAAGTAATTTATGCACTTTAAAATATTAATCTTAGAGACAGTAAATAATTTTTCACTGGTATATTTTTCTCTAATAATTAGACAAGGATTTCCTTTAGAACATTGAAATCTTTTGTACATTATATTTACTTTAAGAAAATCTATCCGTAGTAATATAACAAAGTGAATTTCTTAACCAGAATAGACAGTCCACCGGTTCTTCAAGATTTCCCATCCTTTGCAATCATTTCCTTTCTTTCGCACATTCCATTTCTACCAAAAAGGTGACAGTGTTGAAGGGACAAGTCAGTCTTCTCTCCTTCACAATTTCATTAAGCATTTCTTGCTTGTTAATATTTGTTTGTGCTTTATGCCCTTTCCCGCCTACAACCTCCTTCTCACTTCCTCCTAAAAATATAAATGTCACCAATAATACTGAAAACAATCACATCTAAATAGATCAAAAAAAGGATGTCAAGAGGTCACAATTTACATATCTTATGTAATTTGTTATGCAAATTGGCGCATATTGTTCACCTTTTGTCCCAAAGTGAAGATAATGAAGATTGAAAAACACATATGCTCACTACGTAAACACATACCTTATTATTGCCAACCTTACTAGAAATATAATGGTATTACAGACCTAAAAACTAAAGCTGGGGCACACAAAAGTTTGGTGGTAATGCTTGCACACTTTTGTAACCCAAGCTATCCCTACACTTAGACATAGGTAGTGCCTCTTCTTGCAGTATTGTCAGTATACCATCTTTGTTAAGTACCTTACTCTCATTATGACAAATGATACAGAATCAGCCCCAAAACACACAAAAAACCTAGTACTGTTTTTGATTATTAATGAATGAAGCAGCTACTTGCTATTGTTTCCATGACAGTTAGTGGTGTAAATGAGGACTTTACACAGTTTCCTTTTTTGTGTGCTGCTTAGCCTCAGTTATTTGCTTCAGGCCATTCTTTTTTCAAAGGATTAATATCATCTGCAAAGTACTGCCAACTGTAAAGACAAAAATATTGTATTGCAGTTGTTTGGCTTCTAAAGATTCTGTCTTACTGTTGCCTTTCAATCTCCCCTTTCTCTGAATGTACAGCCTCACAGAGGAAAGAACCCACTGGATCTCGTTGCCCCAGGCTCAAGGTTGGAACTTCAGGATGCCAGGGATTGTCTAGGAGCCTGGTTGGTTACTGTAGTAGACAATATTGGTGGCCGGCTGAAGCTGCAGTTTGAGGGATTGGCAGATCCTGAGCCGTTTAACGAGTGGTTCTATTACTTGGATCCTTTTCTCCATGAAGTTGGTTGGGCAACTCAACAGGGCTATGAACTTCGACCCCCACTAGGTACTTGTTTACCACAATTTGTTGTCTTGCATGAAATGTGTCTTTAGCACATTATACATATTATAATCCTGCATTTTGTTAGACTGAGTTTTATGCATTTTTATTTATTTATTTCCATAGCTGTGCGGGAGTTAAAGAATGCAACGGAATGGCAGAAGTCTCTGGCCAAATTAAAAGATGAGGAGGAATTGTTGCCAGTGCCTGCAGATCTGTTTAAGGTAAATGTGTCACATACATAAACACACACGCTCAACCTAACGTCTCTGAAGTGAAAGTGTTTCATATGCATTACCACCAGTACCATGGTAGCAATGCTTGAGGTCTCTTTGCATCAAAAAGATCCAAGTGTTCAACCAGTGAACCATTATCACAATACCAAACCCTCCACCTCCTACATAAAAGAAATGTTTTGGATACTACTAAATCTTCCACCACTTTCTACGTGCTGCACTCCCTGTTCTGCTTCCTGCTCCTCTTATATCCAGTCCTGTTCAGCCAATCTCCATTCTTTCTTCTACTTTGTCCAGTCACAGTTTGTGTTGTTGTGTTCCTTCATTCTGTCTCGCGACGTTCTCCGTTTTCTGCGCAGCGCCACTTTCCATCTCCTATGTTTCTTCTCCTTACTTCACTTCTGTTCCTTTGCCTCTCCATTGCGTCATCCATCTGGTCTCATTATTTGTCCTTGCTATCCTGCGCTTACCATAATCACAGGAGACTTATTACATTCCTGTTTGCCATCTGTCACTTTGCCCTTCTCTTTCTTACCCTGCCCATCTGCATGTATGTATATATGTTTCTGATGGATACTTCTAACTGCACATTCCTTAAAATATTCCCAAGTTCTACACTGGATTTGGAGATTTTCTCTGCTGTTACTAGGTTGTGCCATGTGGCTCTGTGTTGGCCTTGTTCTGCCACAGAAGTGATGAAGTGGAGCTGCATGTAAGTGTCACCACTCCACCTTTTTCCTTTTTTGTACACCTTCAAATGCACAACCAGAGCTTTCCACCTGTCGTCCACACCAGCCTCGGCACCAAAAACATCCTTGGTGTCGAAACCATGGGCAAAATCAACTTTGGCATTAAAGTCTCATACTCTCAATGTCGAAGAGTGACCCATCCTTGAAAGGTTACAGAAGAGCTGGATGTGATACAATGCAAAATTGTCATCCACGCGTAAACCAGGAAGATTGCGGCCTCTGATAAAACATTACCCCAATAGCGATTTTCAGAGGACGCTCCACCACAGGATGGCCCTTCAAAAAGTCCCAGAGACATTCCTCCTCCGCCTTCTCCATCTCCTCCGCCTCTTCCATCTTCATCTCCACCTCCATCTCTCATGCACCTGCCACAAAGGTCCCCATATTCCTATTTAGAAACGACAGCCCTAGCCCAAGATCTTATTTACCAGTGGAAGATTTTGCACCCGTGTACCAAGGTGTGTCTGGTGACCTAAGGAGGAGTATGATGTGGACCCCTCTACAGACCCAGACTTGAAACACATACCTGTTAGGACCTCACCACCCGATGCCACAAATGGATACCATAGTATCATTCTGCATGCTCCCACCTACCACAAGGTGGAGGGGTTTCCTTCTAGGGTTCCTTTCTAAGTCAGAGTGATCTTTCCAATATTTCCCTATGCTCAAAGGCTTGGTTAAGTCTGCTCTTGATATTTTGAAAGAGCCAGTAAAACAATATAAGCCACTTCCATCAGATCCACTCTACATCGACGCCATGCCCCTCCAGATTCTGTAGTGGTGACCACTGCTAGGAAGTGGGTAGCAGATCAGGTTACTGAGGATGCTCGACCTTCTGATAAGGACAGTAAGCTCATAGATGCTGCAGGTATACTAGTAGGGATAGAGGTGGCAACACACTGGCGCATTGTAACTCAGTGGCCCTCCTCTCTAGATATAGCAGGGCTTGGTGGGAAGAAAGGGAGGGGCTCTTGCCTCACCTCCCAGACAAGTACCGTAAGCATTAGATGTGCCTTGGATACAGCAGATACTGCTGCCAGGGGTCTAAACGCTTCCATCATCTTTCAGTGCAATTTCTGGCTCAGAGTGTCTGGTTTCAAGCCTGAAAGCAGCAGCACCTTGTAAAAATGCTGTTCGACTGGGAGAACCTTTTCAAACCGTAGGTGGACATAATGCATGAAAAAATAAAAAAAAGACACAGAGTTGGCATCAGCCATCGGTGCCTTGCAGGCAGACTCCTTCTGGTAGAGTGTCCTTTTGCAAACACCACTAAAGAGGAGGTTCAAAAAACACACCTCCCTGGTCTCTCAGACTCATACCAAGTACGCCAGCAGGGTTATCAGCAGCAAGCAGGTAGAGGCTTTTCAAGAGGCTCCTTTAGGGTTAACAACTTAAAGGGCCATGGTAGAGGCACACCCACCATGGGAAGCCTCCACTTCCAAAAACAGACATACCCAGCATCCCCTTTGAACACACGACACATGTCTCAGGAAGATTTCAGGGATTTCTTCCCTGTTTAGAATAGAATACCCAGGACAAATGAGTTACCACGGTGCCAAGGGTTTTCACAAAATGTCTAGCAGTTGTAGCTGCTCTTTTAAGAAGAGCAGGAATGAATGTATTTCCTTACCTTGATGATTGGCCAATAAAGTATTTGAGCAGACAAACATGCCTGGTCAACACTAAGGTTGCAGTCTCCCTCTTTCACACTCTAGGTTTCACAATAAATGCCACAAAATCCCACTTGGACCCTCTTCTGAATCCGACCCTTCCTAGAGTCGGTCCTCAACTGAAGAGTGATAAGCCTTCCCAGTCCACAAAGAATGCAAGATTCCCGGCAGGTTCCCTTTTTCAGCCACTCAGTCGCATCCCACTTCGCACTGTTATGCACTTGGTAGGCATGATGGCGTCTTGCATTGCGATAGTGCCCCAATCACAACTTCATATGCATCCGGTTAAGCACAGGGTCATATGGAAGAGCTGGTGTTGATAAGGGCAGCACCAATCACTCTCTGCAGTGGTGGAACAGCAGGCCCTTTCTACACCCAATTCCATATGTGGCCATTACCACAGATGAATCGCTAACCGGGGGCACTTCTGAACAGGATGAAGGTGCAAGGTCTGTGGCTATCTTGGCTCAGGTGTTACCAGTCTCCACAACTTGTAATCAGGCTTATGAATAGCTATACACCTTTCCTGGCTTGCAACATGTGTCATGGCTACCTTAGCTTTCCATAAAAGTTGAGATATTTTTATATGTTTCTGGTTATCGCACCCTTACACAGGGTTATAAGTAGAGCATAAATAAGAGGCAATAGCTATATCACACTCATAAGGTAGTTAATGTTTTTCTGGATCTCTTAGAAATGTAGAATCATGCTTTTTTATGGTTTCAACTTGAATATAGATTAAAGTTCCAGCTAAGAGACGACAAAAGTTCATGATTTCATCGAAAAGCTTAAAAATTGTGTTTTTGGAATCAGTTACTTTCTAGTATGGGTGAAGTGTTTCAATAGACTTGGCATTTTGACTGATTGATTTAACTGCAAAATGCTATTGATTGAGTGCATTAATTCTACTAGTGTTCATACAGTTCTCTGGACTCAAACTATTTTGCATAGTTAGTGCTACAGAAAGGCATTGTAATAAAAACATATAGTTTTATTGTCCATTTGGGTACGTCTGGCTTTTCATTCCAATGGCGCCAATAACGGAATTGTGAAATCCATGGAAACAGTGTAGGTCTCTTACCTTTCACCCGGAGGTGTAAACTAATCTCCAGGTTAACCTTCGGCTTGAAATAAGGAATTGCTGAAGGGATTGGACCCAATCTTACTGATTTTCCTGGTATTATATAATTTCTAAGTGAATCCAATGGGTCCAACTCATATGGGCGAGATGTTCCTCACTCTTGAAATTATTGGTACCCCGGTATTGGTAACTCCAGGGATGGAAATATTTATCCAGTTGACTGAACATCTCAGAATGACGGCCTAAGGGTCTTTCTATCTTTTTATCAAAATGTCCAAAATGAATGGATGACAATAGGAACTCAAGAATGTTTACACAAACACTAACAGCAAACCGGAGTCAGGTGTAATGACATGTCCTTGTTTGTGTCCATTGTGTATTTTCAGGATAAACCTGTGATCAGCAAGCATTCGTTTTCTGTTGGCATGAAGTTAGAGGCCGTGGATCCATCAGCCCCTTTTTCCATCTGTCCTGCTACTATTGCCAAGGTAATCAAAGTTGGCCTCCTACAGTTTTGTATTGCATCATGTTTCTGGAATGCGCATTCTCACAAATTACATTTTTAGTTTCCTCAGTCATATTTAAGATGCAGTTGCTGTCTTAGCCAACCGCTCTAAGCAACGACTAGAGCACAAGATGTATGTACTTAAGGTACCAATATTTGATCTTAGTCACCAATTAAAAACCGGCATTGAGAAAGACAATAGGCTGAAATTTTGTATTTTGCATTCCAATAGAGAGAAGCATCATACAAGTGCACCCTCGTCACACAAACATGCATATGTTGACAAATAACTTTTCATTTTCGCTTTCCCTTTCTCTTTGTTAAACTCAACAGAAATGTATTTGCAATTGAAATGGATGTTGTGAAAATCACCTCCACCGTAACACTGAATTAATATTAGGGAAATGTAAACTTTTTCTAGAATCGTTAGTGTAATAATTGTAAGTCTATACCCCCACATACACTGCATAATGTACCACTTTGCTCCGTAAAAGCCATGCCTAACTGAATTCATTTGTTTTCTTTTACGTACTGTTTCATGCTTTTGTGAATCGGCCCTAAACATATAACTTTCCATTAGTAATTTTATGTTTGAGGCATATGAGCTGCAGATTACACACTGTGCAGAGGACGCCACCTAGTGTTGGGCCCGAATGTTTGCAGTTTGTTTTTGTTCTAAAAAGTTCTTTGGAAGCCAGGAGATAGGTGACTCCTCCTTTGGACCACATTGTGCAAGGGCATCGGCTCCGTCCTCAGATAGTTTTTTTCCGCCATCGGGCTTGGATGTGTTTCCTGCGCTCCGGTTTGGAACCGATTTTCCTTTAGCGCGCAATCCTCACCCAGTTTGACGGTATTGTTTCGATTGCGCTTCCCATCAACTCGATTCTTCACCACTTCGAAGTCTTCGATTCCGGTCATCGACAAAGGTCTTCGGGCCTACCTGGGCCTTACTCTCTGGCTCATGGAAAGGACGCCATTCAAGAAGTGTCCTCAATGTGGTTCGAAGTTTCCCCACACCGATCTACATGAGGTGTGTAACCTTTGCCTCTCACCGGAGCACGAGGCCTAAGACTGATCCGCTTGTGCCTCCTTCTGCTCCAAGAAGACGATTCGGGACCGACGAGCTCGAAGATCCATGGCTCGCTAGTCAGCTTCAATCCCGGACGACATGTTTCATGAGGGTGTCGACGTGCCAGAACACCAACGGGCCGAAGAAAGTGCCAGCTCCTCTGATGCCAGAGACTCAGATGTCGAGGACATCACTCCAGCTCAACGGGTCGTGAGTAAGAACGTCGACCCCGACCCTTCCTCAACAACCTCTAAAAAGGTTTCGGTCACTCCCTCACCTTCGTGCCCGGGTGCACACCGAGAGACTGCTTCCCATGCCCTGCCTTCGGGCTCAGCAAAGAAGCCTACTAAGCCGTCAGGCGGCTCGGGCTCGAGTCAGCCTATTTCCTGTGTCGATCCTATACCGACACTGAAGAAGAAGCCATCTTCCTCATCCATGCCGATCGCTGCTTCAACACCCAAGCACTCTGCGCCGAAGACTGGCACCGGCTCATCGATGTCAAAACCACACTCGGAGCCGAGTAAAAAACTGCCTAAAGGTCCCGACTCACATGCTTCGGAGCCGAAAAAACAACCGGAATCAAAAAACACGTTCCGGTTAAAGACACTTCAAAAAGTCACAGTTCTAAGCCGAAAGACCGCCAACCTAGTTGGTGCCGAAAAAAAAACTCCGGAACCGAAAACTTCGACACCGAAGGATCTGCCCTCCACAGAAGAGCTTTTTACACCAGTGCCCACTCAAAAGACTCCTGTAAAGGATCCTAAGACTGGCCAACTAACTCTTAGTTCCAAGAAGAGACCACTAGAGGCGTCTGCAACTCCTCCTCCTCCAAAGAAGAAGAGAGACATTGCAACCTCTCCATTAAGGGTCCCTTCTCCACCACCTCCCCATACTATTCCTCCTCCTGAAACTCCTCCACCACATCATTCGCCCACACCATCCACTGATCCAGATGATAATGTAGATACAGACTCTGATGACACAGGTGGGGGTGCACACAACCCTGTAGGGACCAATAGTCCCCCTCAGTCACCTAATCCATGGGATGATTATAACACCCCTGATGTGCCTTATGTCCCTCAAGACGATGTATATCCTTCCAGGCCCTCCTCACCGGAGGACACTGTAGGTTTTAGCCTATTAGTCCAGGGAGCTGCCCGATACCATGGGGTTGACTTGCACACTGTGGAGGAAGATTTCTTATTGGACACTTTTGACACTACACAAAGGTCCACTGCCATTTTGCCAATGCTTAAGGGGGTCATTAAGCACGCAACAGAGGTATTTAAAGATCCTGTCAGGGCTCAAGTCCTCAACCCTCGCATTGAGAAGAAATACAAAGCTGCCCCTACAGATCCAGTTTACATTAGAGGTCCAGCACCGCTAGATTCCTTAGTAGTATCTAATGCACGTAAACGTGCTAATTCACAAACATCAGGTGAGGCCTCACCACCAGATAAGGAATCTAAACTCCTTGACGACTCCGGTAAGCGCACAGCGTCACAGGCAGCTAACATATGGTGCATTGCCAATACTTAAGCGCTATTGGCAAGATATGACAGGGCACATTATGATGAACTAGAATCCATAATGCAGCATCTTCAAGATAAATATGAGAACAAGGCCAATGAACTCATACAGGAAGGTAACAATATCACCAACACTTCCATTCGTTGTGCCCTAGATGCTGCAGACACTGCCTCAAGGGAAATTAATACCAGTGTCCTTTTGCATAGGCATGCCTGGCTATGCATTTCAGGTTTCAAACCTGAAGTGCAGAATTCCATCCTCAATCAGCCATTTGATGAGAAACACCTATTTGGCTTTTATGTCGATGTATCTTTAGAGAAAATGAAAAAAGACACCGACATTGATAAATCTATGGGAGCCTTGCAATTGCAAGCTCCCAGACGTTCTTTTCATCGCTCATCATATAGAGGCAACACAAGAGGCTACTCCTCCGACAGCCCCTCTACTTCCTATAAGGCCCCTAGCCCATCTACATTCACTAAGGGCTACCAAAGAGGAGGTTATAGGGGTAACAACAACAAAGGCAGAGGCAAAACCAACAACTCCCGCTCTGCCTCCACCCCTGCCCAATGACTTTCCTCCACCCCCCCACCCCCCCTCCCCCCCACCATTCCACTCCTGTCGGTGGAAGACAACAACAATTCCTTCCTGCCTGGACCAACATCACATCAGAGAGGTGGGTTCAACAAATTATACAATCAGGTTACTGTCTAGAACTAACATCTACCCTCCCAAACATAAGCCCCAAACAGCGTCCAATGTCACAAGAGCATCTATCCCTGCTAAAGCAAGAAGTAATATCTCTGCTAGAAAAAAGTGCAATAGAACCAGTTCCTCTGCACCAACAAAACAAGGGAGTCTACTCCCTATACTTTCTTATCCCAAAAAAAGGACGGCTCTCAAAGGCCTTTTCTAGTCCTCAGACCTCTAAACATATACACGTAGTCAGACCATTTTCACAAGGTCACACTCCAGCAAGTCCTTCCTCTTCTGTTACAAAACAACTTCCTGGCTACTCTAGATCTCAAGGACGCACACTTCCACATTCCCATTCACAAAGTTCACAGGAAGTATCTCAGATTTGTAATAGACGGGCAGCACTATCAATTCAAAGTACGCCCATTCGGAGTCACAACAGCACCAAGAGTATTCACCAAGTGCCTAGCAGTAGTGGCAGCACATTTACTAAGACAGCACATCCATGTCTTCCCATGGCTCGACGACTGGCTCATAAAAGCCAGCTTATACAACCAGTGTGTGGAACACATTCATGCCACTATCCAACTGCTTCACAACTTGAGGTTCACAATAAACCACACCAAGTCCCATCTGCAACCATCCAAAGTACAACAGCACCTCGATGCCACAATAAACACCTAGACAGCGCTAGCTTATCCCACTCCAGTAAGGCTAGCCAGCATGCAAGCTCTTCTCACAAAGTTTCAGCCACAACACTCCCTGCCAGCACAAGTGTTCATGCAGCTCATAGGGATGATGGCCTCTTGCATTTTCATAGTGCCCCATGCAAGACTTCAAATGCGTCCTCTCCAAGAGTGCTTATCACGTCAATGGAACCAGGCTCAAGGTCAATTAACAGACCTAGTGTTGGTAGACGGTCGGACTCCTCGCTCTCTGCAGTGGTGGAACACCAAAAACCTTTCCAAAGGGCGACCGTTCCTAGAGCCAGTTCCTCAAATAATCTTGACACTGAACGCATCGCTCTCTGGCTTGGGAGCCCACCTACTGCAACACACCATGCAAGGCAGGTGGACACCGCAACACAAGTTACTCCATATCAATCACCTGGAGTTACTAGCCATATTCCTAGCACTGAAAGCTTTCCAAAAGCAAGTATCAAACAAAGCTGTGTTAGTCTGCACGGACAACATGACAGCCATGTATTACATACAGAAACAGGGCGGAGCACACTCCCTGCAACTCTCTCAACTAGCACAGAACATATGGCGATGGGCTATACCTCAAAACATATTCCTCTTAGCCCAGCATGTTCCAGGAGTACAAAATACCATAGCAGATCTGTTAAGTCGTCAGACACAGACCCACGAGTGGGAACTTCATCCGCAAGTTCTTCAACCATTCTTTCATATGTGGGGGCAACCTCAGATAGACCTCTTAGCCACCCACGAAAACGCCAAATGCCCAAGCTTTGCCTCCAGATATCCACACCCACTGTCCAAAGGCAATGCTATATGGATGAACTGGTCAGGCAGATTTGCGTACGCTTTTCCACCTCTGCCACTCATGCCTCTAGTAGTACGCAAACTACAGCAGCATTCTCAAACCCTCATCTTAGTTGCTCCAACGTGGGCCAGACAGCCATGGTACACCACACTGTTACAACTGTCTGTAGTACCACACCAAAAACTATACCTACCTCCACGCCTTTTAACACAGAAACGTGGAGAGATCAGTCACCCGGACCCAGCTCAGTTCAACCTTGCGATCTGGCTCCTGAAATCCTAGAATTTGGATATCTTAACACCATCGATGCTAGTGTTATTTTCCTCCTGTGCTGAGCTTTTGGTTTTCCCATTGTTCATGACGAGCTCAGCTCGTCATGAGTGTATGAGAGGTTATATCATGACGAGCTGAGCTCGTCATGAGTGTCGAAGGAGTTAACCTTCCTCCAGACTGCATGAATGTCATGAAGGAAGCTAGACGTCCAACCACTAGAGCATGCTATGCAGCTAAGTGGAAATGCTTTGTAATATATTGTCACAACAACAATATTAATCCCCTAGACGTATCTATTCAACACATCATAGAATACTTACTACACCTCCAAAGATGTAACTTAGCCTACACGTCTATTAGACTGCATCTTGCTGCCATAGCATCATTTCTTCAAAACAGAATGCATCTATCTCTGTTCAGAGTGCCTGCTATTAAAAGCTTTCATGGACGGCCTAAAAAGGATAATTCCTCCGAGAGTACCACCTTCACCAGTGTGGAATTTAAACATTGTTCTCACCCGGCTAATGGACCTCCCTTCGAACCTTTACATAAATGTGAACTACAATTTTTATCATGGAAGGTTGCGTTCCTAGTTGCTATTACTTCGCTATGAAAAGTTAGCGAACTACAAGCACTAACTATTCATTTCTTGCAATTGCATCACAATAAGGTTGTTTTCCGTACTAATCCAAAATTCCTTCCCAAAGTCATTTCTCCCTTTCCACCTCAATCAATCTGTACAAGTGCCCGTTTTCTTATTGCAGCCACAGACAGTAGCAGAAAGAGCTCTTCATACTCTAGATGTCAAAAGAGCATTGTTATACTACTTTGAGAGAACACAGCCCTTTCGTAAGACCAAACAACTTTTTGTATCTTTCTCACCACCACACAAAGGCAACCCTATATCAAAATCTGGGTTAGTTAGATGGATTGTCAAATGCATACAGATTTGCTACCACAAAGCTAAACGTACGTTATCTATTCCTCCTAAAGCCCATGAAAAATAGGGGCTTCAATGGCATTCTTAAGGAACATCCCCTAGATGACATCTGCAGAGCAGCTACATGGTCTACACCGCACACATTCACAAAACACTATTGTGTAGAGGTGCAAACTAAACAACAAGCTAATGTGGGCCAGACTGTTCTCAAAACACTATTTCAAACTACTGCAACAGATAGGGGTGGTCGCCGCTAAAAGTGGGTACTGCTATACAATCTATTCACAGTGTGTAATCTGCATCTCATATGCCTCGAACGGAAAATGCTACTTACCAGTATGCATCTGTTCTTGGCTGTAGAGCTGAAGAGTTACACAGGACCACCACCTCCCAGGCTACCCTTATCTGTTCCAGTATTATCTTAATTAGATACAGCTTACATGGACAAACTTCTTTTTCTTGCAAAGCTCCATCATTTCCCTAATGTCTTAAAACAATCTGAGGATGGAGCCGATGCCTATGCGCAATGTGGTCCAAAAGTGGAGTCTGCACTCTCGTGACTTCCAAAGAACTTTTCAGGACAAAAACAAACTGCAAACATCCGGACCCAACACTAGGTGGCGATCTATGCACAGTGTGTAACTCTGCAGCTCTACATGCCAAGAACAGACGCATTCTGGTACGTAGCATTTTCCTTACACCTATTGTATATAAATAGTCCCATTTTAGATGTTGTGAGACCAATTCACAAAGACATGTTTGAGCACTTCAAGAGTACCACGTAATGTACTCCCAAATTTCATTGTGGCTATGTCCCATTGTGTTGGAGCTGTGTCAAATCTCCGCACTGAACACTGTGAGAGCAATTGAAATGTATTTTCCTGTGAGGTGGGAGAGGGTAGAATCTTAAAGCAGTTCTCATAAGTTCCCATTGCACATGTGCTCAGTCTTTCAAAGACAGAACTGAATTAAAGTCTCCTTATGATAACACTGGCCTCAATTTGGTAATTGTGCAGGTGATAAGAGATGCAAATAAGATACAAATTTTAAAATCTGCTGTGGGGAACACCAAGCTAGCCAGCCTACCAATAAGCTTAGGGAGCACTCAAGGAAAGTAAAAGCACCCCACTTCCAGAGAATGTCAAGTCCCATTATGAAGTTGTCTGGAAGTGTACATGTTGCAGCATCTCTATGTGATTGTCACCATATTTGTGCCTGTGAGGTGTCCCGTTTTTTTTCTTTTTGTGCCCTCAAACTCATTCTGTCTGCGATGGTGATCTCCCGCTTGGACTATGGCAACGCCTTGTATAATGGTGTCCCCGCCTACCATCTTCGGAGAATTCAACTAGTGCAGAATCAGGCAGCCCGACTTGTTTATAATCTGTCCAAGTCCCATCATGTTACCCCGCTGCTCAAAGCTCTGCACTGGTTGCCTATCCGGGAGCGTGCCTTGTTTAAGATGGGTTGTATCACCTTCCAGGCAAGGGCAGGGACAGCCCCTCACTTTATCTCTTCTGAGATCAAGGCATACTGTCCTAGCAGAGAGTTTCGTTCCTCTTCACAATCTTTTTTGGTTGTCCCTTGTTTCAAGAAGAAGAGGTCAGGTGGCGCAAAATTCTCTACGCTTGCGCCTACCTTTTGGAATGCCCTTCCTCCCTCCCTTAGATTCTCCACCCATTACTCAGAATTCCGCAAATCCTTAAAAACATTTTTTCTTCACGGATTTCAAGTCCTGAGGTAGAGAAGCAGGTTTTTAAAAACCTTTTGGTTTCTCTGAAGGCGGAGAGGCTACAGCAGGCTCCTGGGGACCTTTCTGAGTAGAAATCACCTCAGCACTTAACCCCACTTTCTCCTTTACACCTCGATGATGAGATTTTATGGGACCAGACCTATCGGAGATCTTTTGAGTTTATTTTGAAGGAGGTTCAGTAGAGGTTGAAGGGGATGACCTACCCCTTTTTATTGATCTCCTTGAAGAGGAAGCCGAAGAAGAATACTCATCATCACTGGAAACAACCTCCTTCCTCGATTTTCATTTTTTGTAGCCAGGTCAAAAGACGTCCTTCCCTGTCCCTCAAAGTTTTTGTAGAGCAGGTCCTGCAGATTTTACACTCTGTAGCCTTGTGGTCTGAGTACAAGCAATAAATGCAATCTGTATGCTTATCATCTACATAGAGACGCTTTTTAGAGCAAGTAGCACAAGCCTTGAATAAAGCTTTCTTTTCCTCATCAGACATTCTCCCAAGAAAACAGGTTGTTTTAAAGTAGTAGAAGAAAAACTGAGCAAAGCCCAGTGGAGACTCCCTCAGCACAACGTGCGGTAGAAAATCTGAGGCTCTCAGGCTCTCTCAGGAAGGTTCCAAGGGGTGAGGCTCTTCTGATTGGTTGTTGCAGAAAGTTTGGTCTCTTTTACAAAAAGAGATTGATAGGCTACAAAATGAGATGAGGCCTAGGCCTAGTTTTCTCTTTTGTACCTATTACTATGGTATTTTTTATTTTACCGAGGCTCCCACTCCGACGACGGGGAATGATACAAAGCATGGGAATCTATGAAAGTTACCAATACTGGGGAACCAAAGTTACAGGTAAGTAACTTGTTTTCTTTTCGTGGCCTCCTGATGATTTTCGGTGATTTTCGCTCAAGTTTTTTTCTTTCCTCTCTGGAAATCTTCCAAGATTCTTTTGTAGCTTCTTTCGTAGCTTCTCTGGTGTACATCCAGACATGAACATGGCGATTACACCCAGGAACATCCGGGGCACCGTGTGTCATGTCTCACAGGGAATGGACTTGAAATAGTGGTTGACAACGCCCACACGGGAATAAAAAAAAGAGATCAGAACAAGACATGATTCCACATCGAACAACTAGATTGCAGAGTAAATGTACAGCATGTGAACCCAGAAAACTGTTCAGGCTTCAAAACTACTCCTACTAGTAAGCTGTGGCGCTCCTCCACTAATGTGGAAGAGCGTAGCCGCACTGCCTTTAGCAGTGGAAAAAAAGGAAAAATAAAATGATGCTAACTCACGTTATTATCTTATTATCATTTTATTTATTCCTACTGCTGCGTCTCCACGCAGTGGATCTGCTCTCCTCTCAGAGCTGGGGGAGGAGTGGTGGGCACTCTCGGGCCGGCAAAACATTCATGCACACTTTGCATGTTCTCCATGGAGGCTGCATTACAGCCTACGTGGAGAACATGCCTAGGCTCCCATTCCCTGGCTGAGCGCTGAACCACGGTGCTCAGACTAATTACAAAGATGCATTGCAGCATTGTGGTTGGCCATGGGGAGTCTGGAATCCTGGGTGCTTCCTGCTTCCTGCTTCAACAGAAGAAGCCAGGAAGAGGATGGAGGAGAAGCGGCGGCCAGCCGGCAGGTATGTTATTTTTTTTTTTTTTTAACACTCCCATCCCCCCCACTGCTGCGTCCCGGGAGCAGCCGCCACTGCTAGTTAGTAACCATTTCGTTATAGTTACTTTTAAACGTTCCACAGTTTGAGGACTGATTGTTTTGAACCACTTGATTGTTTTTCTCTGTAACCATTTAAATTGTGTAAATGTGAAATTAGATTTATATGGAGAGGATATGAATTGTACGCTTGAAATCATATAACTTTGCCTTTTAAATTTGTGTTTGCAACTGCTTAGGTTAATCTATAACAGCATATGTGACATTCTTTGTGTTGCTCAGTCTCGCCCCACTAAAATGGGACACATGGTTCCGACAGTGTTTCTCTTCTTTTTTTTATACTTATCCTCTGTCTCTAGATCACCTGCTTCTTACATCTTAATCTTGATTGTTGTGAAGATTCTAAATAGTTACGAGACTATTGCTCAAAGAGAGAGAGTGAAAAACATGACTTATGTATGTTAATGGTTATTAAGTATTTTTTCGGCAGCTACAAATTAACAAAATGTAGCACATATGCTCAGGTAAAGCTATCACACTTGCTGTTCCCATACAACCGTTCAGACTGGGAAATAAAATGAAGCCTAACCTGCAATCAAGAAAAAAATTAATTTGCATTGTCTCACCTTTTCACAGGTGCTTGATGATAAATATGTCTTAGTTGAAATCGATGACCTGCGCCCAGAACCACGCAAAAAGCAGACCTTTGTGTGTCACCACAACAGTGCCGGAATTCTTCCTGTGCAATGGAGTCTGAAGAACGGCCTGCACCTCAGTGCACCCCCTGGTACGTGCCTTTGGTTTTTACCATATTGCAAGTGGTTCCTGTTGATTTGAATGTCACTGTTCTTGATGTCAACGATTTAGTTATGATAGCAGTAGAAAACGTATTTATTTTTCATGTGCAGTATTTGCCATGGATCTCTATAAAGATGTAGATAGAGGAAGATTCCATAACCATCATAGCAGAATATGATGAAAAAAATAAAATATTACAGTATTTCAGATTTTGACCCAGAGTATGACCGGGAAAAACAAAAAAGGGAGGGAAAAAATGAGGAAAGAAACTATAGGAAAACCCTGATAAGGGGAGGAAGTTGGGATGAAAAAGTACCTGCATGAAAGAGATAAAGAGACAGGTAGTGTATTAAGGTATAACAAGGGACATGATCTGCAGTTATGATTAAGCATCCTTGGTGCTTTTACACGAGTATTAGACAATGCTGGCTACAAGCTGAAGAGAAAAAAGTAAGCTCCTGAACTCATGGCATATTAAAGGGACATTATGATTTTTAACAATCTTTTTGCATGTTTTTTACCCTGACCTATAATGCCTGTGGTCCTCAACATTGCAGAGTACTGCAAGCACAGATTTACAATTATTATCTTTTAACATGTGTTGTTTTTTTTTGTTCTATGCATGAAAATATGTTTTCTCTATTTAGGTTTCCATTCCCTCACGTCCTTTTAAAATAAGTCCTGTGCTATATTTTCAGACACACTTACACCTGTTTCATACAGGTGTGAGTTTAGAATTGCATTGAAATGTAGCAATGTTTGCGCTTACCCACTGAAAGCATATTTATTGTAGGTTTAGCCTGCTTACAACACTCCTGCCACTTAACTGTCTTTTCTGGTTCATAAACTGTGAAATCCCTCTTAAACTAATGCTTTGTTTATTAAGTCAGGGAAACACTTCAATAAATTAAGCCAGAGGTTTTGAGTTTGTGGGTGTATAAACAGTTCTTACTCTAAATTGCCATGGCAACAACCAAGTCCACAACTTTATGCATTACTTATCAATGCAAAACAATCTTCACATCAGTCAGCTGTTATTGAAATGAACATATTTAAAAAATATGTAGATGAGGATCTGGATTTCAGGTGATTAGTTGTCAATTTTCTGTGTCAAAGTCATATGTCGATGCAGGAAACTACGATTTATGAATTGTACCCACATATCGCTTCATCTTTACATAACATAACATGTTAGCGCACGTTCACCCTTAGGCATTTTGGCGCTGAATAGCAGATGTTTATTGTTACCCAACTCATTGGTATTTTATCGACCTCAGATGGATGAAAGGTTGAGTGGACCCTCTGGACTTTGAACCTGTGACCAAGAGGTTGAACACAGGCCCCTGCAGTGGATGCATTAGCCCACTGAGCCACCAGACCTGGCTCTTTACAATGATGAGGCAATGTTAAGAACCATGTCAATTGATGTTGTCATTTATTTATGTGGAGATTTCAGTAACACCTATAATTATATGTATATTTCGAAGACGATTTGAAATGTTAAATGGTTAATTGAACGCACACTAATCAGAATGAAATATTATTAGTAAACATACACATGAAATTGGGGTCATCCATTTTTTGCATAGTTTACAAAATTCCATAAAAAATATGCAACCACTTGCAAACCTCATGTATCCAAAAAAATCTGTTCAAACAGAACACATCTTCAAGGATGAAAGGTATAGCCCGCCATAGCTGGCTATACCAGCTATTAAAGGTCCGCTCCAGCATTAAAGGCCGAAGGCGAGGGACTTTAACAAGGGAGTGGGAATTTAATAGCCGGTGTAACCCAGCTTTGAAGGGCTATAAGGCTATTAGACCATTCTGCCACTAGAGGGCAGAATGTTCTAACAAATTAAACAAAGGCCTCTTCGAGTTCGAGGGGTTTTAAATCCCCTCGGGCTCCCAGAGGCCTTTGTGGAAACAACATTAGAATCTTGCTTTGCTGGACTTTACCGGCCCGTAGAAGCACGGAGCACTCCACTGTCTTCAATGGAGTGCTCCACATTCAAATGTTCTAATTATTCTTGTGGTTAACATTTCAGACGTATGCCTCTAATGTAGTGTATTTTCTACAAACCACTGAACAATTTTAATGTGCTTACCCCAACAGCTCAGTATGAGTATCCTAATGTTCAATGTTTCCCCTGTACAGGGTATGTTGGACAGGATTTTGACTGGGCAGATTACCTCAAACAGTGTGGCGCAGAGGCTGCTCCTCAGAGCTGCTTTCCTTCTGTAAGTATCATAATGTTAAATTATAATGATAATCTTTCTTTGGTTGAAATTCTTGACCTGATGCTCCATCACCATCCCTCCAGGCCATTAAGGGCACGCAGTTTTATATGATAGCTTAATGCATTCATGGGATTGTACTTTTGTTTGCCTTCCATTGAACCAATTAGAGTTAGACTAATATAGTTGAAATAATTGATTTGTAGATGAAAAGTTCAGAACAGGAAACAATGTCTGTAATGTCATGGAGTGAGATTGTCTCTCTCCGATATAGCTAGACTTTGGCACATGTAATTCAAACTACTGGGTGCAAAATTTGTCTCTACAAATATGTAGTAAGTCAGAGCTGAAAAAAAGCTTAGGACCTACCCCTTCAAAACGGATAATACTATTGCTTCTTTCTATAGGTGTTTTCGGAAAGAATAACTTGTATTTTGTAGATTAAATAGCCACAGATATTACCATATTTGAGTTATAATCTGTACAGTGTTTAGTCTGTATTTTTTTCAGATGTGAGCTGTGATTGTTCGCTGTTAAAATTGAGGCTGGGGAAAAGTTTTTTCCCTATATGTTGTATGGCTTTCTTGACCAATCAATAAGCACTTATCATAACATTTTGAAAACCACGTGTAAACTACGCAGGTTTTATACATAGGAATATTAATTTTTCCTTCTGTTCCTAACTGCAGTGTTACACTGTTTTAAATGAAACATTGCCCTACCAGATTTTAAGACCTGTTTAATTGCTCTCAATCTTGGATTGGCTTTTTAGTATTTGCATGGCATGATGTACTTGATTTGCTCCAAAAGCATGAAGATATTTGGTGTACAGTTACAGCAATCATAAAATAAGAATAAAGAATTCAGACTGGTTGAAACAAATCACAAGCAATGATTTAGGCAAAAGAGGCTCAATTTAAGATTGCCCATGCAGATAAAAAATTGTCTGAAAACTACATTGAGTGTACTCACCTGTCCCAAAAATAAGCATCATAGAAACTGATAGACACTGTTTGGTTCTCTTGTAACTGATGTATGAGTAGTGCAGAGAACACAATCCCCATAGTCTCTTTTTTGTACAAATATTATGCCATACATACATCACCCTAATGAATATTATGTTTCAGTAGGGTGAATTTCAGAACAACAAAGCAGGTTTTCGATAACGTTTAGAAAATAACTTTCGATGGTAGTGAATTTAAATGGCTAAATACTTTTTGTACTTCCAAAAAGTAGAGCACATTGTTGCCTAAGAATCAAGGGTGTGCCTCGGTGATTGAATTAATATTTATTTGCTTGCCATCTTAAACATAATTGTTGTAGATAGGTTGTATCAAATTGTACTTAGGGACCTAACCGTGAATGGTGTTGAAGTGCTCGGATTGACACAGGGAAAGAGATGGCTATGTTGCAATATAGCTGAGAGAGATAAACCGTGAAAGAAGGATGAGGAGTATCTCAATATTGCACGACCATTTAAGGGATACTGTAATGGTCCATAGAGAAGTAACCGATATTAGACTTATGAAGAGTGTGTTCTAATGTTGTAGTGACTTTTTAGGACTTACAGTGTGTTTTAGGGCGCAGTGAAATTATGTTAGAACTGTGGTCAAATGGAGGAGCCAAGGTTTTTTAGTGAGTTGGACTTCATACTCTTATGGCCGTGGTGTGGATCTAAGTGACGAAAGTTCATCCACCTATACAGCAGCTGCACTTTTGTTAATGAAAATAATGAACAGGCCGCCATGTTTGTTCAGCCCGCTTGGCATTTCTTTCAACAAAATCCAACTCTGAGGGTCAGTTTTTATAAATTAAAAAACCTCTAGTGCCCTGATGCACTGGGTGATTTCTCCCTGCACCTGGGTTTATTGTGGGTTTCCCTTGCCTGGCAATGGTGGTGCAAGGCAAGGGAAGCGAGTGACAGTCACCGCACCTTAAATAGTTGCGGGTGATGTGACCTGGCAGTCCAGTTGCAGATGGCAAACCGAAAAACACTGAAATTGACCAGTTGTATGCATTTGACCAAATTATAGCTTGCACCACTATGGATTTCAGGCATCATATTAAGCAGCGCATCACAGGGGTGGAGGTTATACTCATGTCAGTTATGTATAATGGGTGAATTGCAGTGTTTTGGAGTATTTAAACTTTATTTTTGTTTATTTTTAGAATATCTAAAAATAACTCCACTTTAACCTTTGTTTTTTTTCCAGTGACTTTGTAAGGTTTTAATAATGTACGTTTTTACGCATTCCATTACAACGTGGTCATTACAACAACCGAGTTGTAACAACGTTTGCTATTACTCAGTACAACAGTAGGGAAGATGTTGGTTTTAAATCCAACACCTTCTGACCCCTAGAGCAAGTAGTTGTTCTGACTTGCGGAGTAATGCAATGCGTTGGAACAAAACGGGGGTTGGTGCTGGATGTTGAAAAAGTATAATTTACTATTCCAACTCCAATCTGTGCAACAGTAGGGAAGGTGTTGGATTTTAAATCCAACACCTTCTGACCCCTAGAGCAAGTAGTTGTTCTGACTGGATCACTGACATAATATCGAATACAAAAAAATAGAATTTCCAAAATATCGATGAAAAAATATACAATGCAAAAATATCGAATTCCTATCTACAAACAGGTAAGTACAAAAATATCGAATCAAAAATATCTTTAAAAAATATATATAGTTAGTCAAAATATCGGCTTTTTAAAAATGTCTTAAAAGTGATTTAAAATTATTGAAATAATAAATATAATTAACTAAAACATACTTAAAAATGCTTAAATAACCTTAAAATTATTAAATAATTAATTTGTTATAAAAAACATACAATTTTATATATATATATATATATATATATATATATATATATATATATATATATATATTAACGTAATATTAATAAGAAATATACAATATTTTTACCATAGGGTAGCGGGAGGGTAACATTTACTATTACCACTCCAGTGAGTTCAACAGTAGGGAAAACGTTAGATAGCGTAGGGGTAAAAATTACTATTTCCACTCCAGTGAGTGCAACAGTAGGGAAAGCGTTGGATAGTGTAGGGGTAAAAATTACTATTCCCACTCCAGTGAGTGCAACAGTAGGGAAAGCGTTGGATAGTGTAGGGGTAAAAATTACTATTCTCACTACAGTGAGTGCAACAGTAGGGAAAGCATTGGATAATGGGAGGGTAAAAATTACTATTCCTACTCCAGTGAGTGCAACAGTAGGGAAAGCGTTGGATAGCGTAGGGGTGACAGTTACTATTCCCATTCCAGAGAGTGCAACAGTAGGGAAAGCGTTGGATAGCGTAGGGGTAAAAATTACTATTCCCACTCCAGAGAGTGCAACAGTAGGGAAAGCGTTGGGTAGTGGGAGGGTAAAAATTACTATTCCCACTCCAGTGAGTGCAACAGTAGGGAAAGCGTTGGATAGTGGAGGGTAAAAATTACTATTCCCACTCCAGAGAGTGCAACAGTAGGGAAAGCGTTGGATAGCGTAGGGGTGACAGTTACTATTCCCATTACAGAGAGTGCAACAGGAGGGATAGCGTAGGGGTAAAAATTACTATTCCCACTCCAGAGAGTGCAACAGTAGGGAAAGCGTTGGATAGTGTAGGGGTAAACAATACTATTCCCAATCCAGAGAGTGCAACAGGGAAAGCGTTGGATAGCCTAGGGGTAAAAATTACTATTTCACACTAGTGAGTTTAACAGTAGGGAAAGTAATGATTTAATATATTAATAAAAATAAATTAAATATCAATACTAATAAAAAATAAATTAAATATTATTACTAATAAAAAATAAATTGAAATTAATTACCAATTTATTATGTAATCAATTAAAATTACAAATACATATTAGTTATTACAATTAATTACCTATTCATAATCAATTAACAACTAATTAATTTCAATAACAAAAACTAATATTAACAATTAATACCAATTAATAATTAGTTAACAGTAAAATAATTATCAATACACAAAAAGTATTTTTAATATCTAATTAATTACAATTAAATTACTTCCCTCCCTATTCCCCTATAAACCCACAATCTGCTACAGAAAATAAATTAATACAATTATCGTAATTATCAATTAATGGATTATTACAAATTATTTACCAATTACTAAAAATGAATTAACAATTAACAATTAATTAACAATCAATACCAATAAATAAATAAAAATTATTTACTTAATTACAATTAAATTACTTCCCACCCTATTCCCCTATAAACCCACAACCCACTACGGAAAATAAATTAATAAAATTAACATAATTATCAATTAATCCATTAATAAAAATTAATTACCAATTAAAAATTAATTAACAATTCAAAATGAATACCAATAAATAAATAAAAATATTTAATTAATTACAATTAAATTACTTCCCACCCTATTCCCCTATAAACCCACAACCCGCTACAGAACTAAAACGCAAAATTAAATTGCAAATAATTAGTAATTTCTTAAAATTAATATTTCATTTAATATAATTACATTACTTCCCACCCTATTCCCCAATAACCCACAACCCGCTACAGAATTAAATTACGCAAAAATTAAATAACATAAAATTCATTACTTAAAATAAATTAGCAAAAAATATTATACACTTACACTAACATACAAAACACTTTAAAAAATTTGATTTAATAAAAAATTCGATATATTTTAATACTTATATTATATATTTTGACTTTCTATATTTTGAAAATCAATATTATATTACTTACCTTCAATTCAATATTTTTCACCACTTTATTCTGTCCATTCGATATTTTGTCCATTCTATATTTTGACTTCGATATTATGGCTATATGTCTAGCTACCGTTTTGACTTGCGGTGTAATGCAATGCATTGGAACAACACGGTTGTTGTAATAACTGCATTGTTATGGCCTGCTGTGTTCTAGTTTCGGGGTAAATGATATTTACCACCCTCACCACATTTGATTGTCACTCCCTCATTTAACCACTGCCTCATTTAGCCACCTTTTAGCTCACCAGCAGTTGTGATAAAACTAGGGTTTAGGCAAGTTGTGTTCCATTAATTTAAATGGTATTGAACATACGCACTTTCAAGAGAACAGCTTTTCGTGTGTTGCCAGTGTATCTGTTGCTAGGCTTCCTTTAATTGAAATAAAGAGAGGCAGAATACATTCTTTATTCACCTCTTCTCCTTACGGTATCTGTAACACAAGACAGTAGCCTTCCCCTCAATCTCTGGAGTGCCAGTCTTTGGATCTGACCAGTAATAAAATGTGATCGCATTCAGGCCGTATTTTAAACTATTTTTTATCTACATATATGCCTTTTCAGTCAAAAGTGCAGTTAAACCATAACTACCCAGTGATACCTCCCTCTGTGAAATAAACAAATAAAGATAGATTGCAGGTAGAGGTAAAGGTGGATAGGTAACTAAGTAGATAGATTAGCCCGTGCAAAATCACTTCCTGTTATCACTACATGTGACAATGTAATAGCCGAAACCCTTTACTTCTCATTGTCATTTAGCCCTGGGCCTATGCATGATGTATTTCTGGTCTGAAGAACTGCGGTGTATATAAAAGCTAACTGTTATTCTTTAAGTAGTTACAAGGGCAATGTTAAGAGTAATACACTTGCTAACTATAAGATAGGGTAATATGTGATATGTACACATAAAATGCATCTGCCACACTGCTCTGAATTATCCCTATATCAGATGCATTACATGTTTTAATATAGTTCAGTTTTGATTGTTCCCTGTTTATATCGATTAAAGAATTGAGTTTTAACTATGGATTACGTGGCAGTAACAATAAATTAATACTATTGACTGGAGTACATACAGCTGTTGGGCAGGTAGGTGAACAGAAACAGTGCTACTATTTGGAATTCAGCTTTGAGCAATTGACATTTTAGTGTTGGTAGTTTTTGATTCTTTGCTTATACTCATAGACTTGATTGAGCCTCCATGCAGATCAGCATCAAGTAAAGGCTTTATTTCAAACCTGACATGTACATTAGCCATTGATAATAGTGTTATCAAAGCCTGATTTCATCCAAAGGAGTGTGAATAGCAGGAAGACACCAGGAGAATGCAATACCATTCATGCCCAAGAATAGCATTGTTGGGCACAGTACCTTGCCGACCACAATAATGAAGAAAGAAGAGAAGGGTGAGGATAATGCCGAGGATGTGGTGATGGGCAGAAGTTAGGAACTAAGGGGCCCATTAGGATGACGGGCAGACTTTGTCCGCCCGTCATCCTGTTGTGTCGGGACCGCCCGCCATAAGGGCGGGGGTCCTGTTGGGGGCATTAGGATGCGCCCGCCACAGTGGCGCATCCTGTATCGTCAGCATTGTGGCGGGCGCAATGCTGAAGATACATGCAATATGCATTACAAAGCACAACGAGACAGGCACCTGGCAGTGCCTGCCACATTGTACTTTGTAACGCTACCCCCCATGTGCACCGTCCCCCTCCCCACCCCCCAGAGTCCCTGGGGGCCCCGCAGGTTGTCTCCGCATGCCTTTTGCCGCCACGGAAAGGTATCTAACTAAGCCCATGCTAATATCGCTGGCGATGTCTCATAGACACCGCCACCATATGAAACCTTTTCCGAGTGGCGGACGGTCTTTCCGTCCGCTGCGGTCTCCCCGCTATCCTAATATGGCAGGGGAAATTTAGGTGCGGATGGCGGGCGGATTGCTACCCGCCCGCCATCCTAATGGGCCCCTAAGTGATGTAGTTACGATCCATCTTATTGACTATATGTGATATGCTTCTGTTTGCAGAAGGCATGTGGCCTGGTATGTAAAGATATTAAAGAAGTGTGTGACAGAGCAGAAATGATTGTAGGAGAGGTTTTTGGTGAAAGTTTTAGTACTATGGTGCCAGTGATTTTGAAGCAGGAAGGGAAGTTTCCAGAGAGGAGTGGTCTAGGAAAATTGTGAAGCTTCTGATGTTTTATTATACCAAAGAGAAGGTTGTTTAATTGTGGCATTTCCTCAGCTCTGTGTAAATATTTTATTTCCAAAGGTGTGATTTCCAAGGATTCTGTATCTAAATAACTAAATATTTAATATCAATATACTTGCTATACATCTTACTTTTATCATTTTACACAAGTGGAACATATATAACAATTATCCATCTTCAGTTCCGGTGCGAAGTTATTGCAAGATGGTGGCTGGCAGTTCTTTTCTTTTTGGAAACTATCATCATCTGTTTTCAAGGCCATGAACAGATCATAGCTCTTAAACACAAGATAGTATGCTACATAGTACATTTAAGATGCATGTTGGATTTTAACTAAAAGAAGCGTCCAATGCGACGTGTCCAACCTACATTAAGTTGTTCAAGGTGCATGGTGCCCCAGAATTCACTGGTTTGTATTGTGCATATGAAAATGGAGATTTGGCATGGATTCCAAGTGGCTTTTGGGCTATGATAGTCACTTTCGAGTTTATAGTCAGTGTATATCTGTAGGCAAACCACCCTATTGTAGCAAATTACGTATAGCCTACCGCTGCTATTTCGGCAGCCATAGCCTCTGTGGAGTTGTCCGTAATAATACAATATCCATAGTACCAAAGTCATAAAAACTATCTACTGTGCTGCAGAGTCTCCCAATGATCCAACCCAGAAACGTCTATTACTGCCAAATCTATATTGATCTTGATGAGGAGAAATGCATTTAATCAAAGGCAATAAAAGAAGATGTTTTTGAAAGTATTTTCTTCAGGCCACAACAATCAAGCTTTCACACTGATTGCGATTCCTAATGGGTTTCGTAAATTGCATGCCTCATGATTATTAATGAGGCAGGCGCAATTTGCGACTCCATTAGTAATGTCTCACACTTTCAGGGTTGGTGGCCTGCTGGGGTCCGCAGATTACCATGTCTGGGACTGTTTTTAAAGAAAGCAGTCTTTTTTGTTTTTAAATGCAGCCTGTTTTCCTTAAGAATACGTGATGCATTTAAAAAAGATAAATTAAACTGTTCAGTTTCATATTTTTAAGGGAAGGCAGTGGTCCCTTGGAACACTGTCTGCTCTTGAAAATATTTTCTCACATACTCACAAAGGGGAAGAGCTGCCCTGGGGACCCCTTCCCGTTTGCGAGTGGTTTACCACCTACTTGAATTGAAGTAGGTGGTAAACTGCGAGTGTTTTGCGGCCGCAAATGTGGTTGCAAAACAATTGTACATGGCATGGTGACTTGCTATTAGGAATCGACGCCCGTTCCTAATAGCGGGAGTCACAAATGCTATTTTGCGAGTCAGTGACTCGCAAAATAGCATTTGTACATGCCATGTTGCAAACAGGAGAATCTCCCGTTTGCAGCTGAAAAAAAGGGTTGAACATCTGGCCCTAAGTAACAGGAAGACTTTTCACTGTCAGTATTTCAAATAATCGGACATACTATAAAATGGATGTACACTATTGCATTGATTTTAAAACGATTGAAAATGACATTGAACATGCCCTGTCTTTTTCTATCAGCCTATATCTGATCATGGATTTAAGGAAAATATGAAACTAGAAGCTGTGAATCCATCTAACCCAGAGGAGGTTTGCATTGCGACAGTCAGCAGAGTGAAAGGTTCCTATATGTGGCTGCAGCTGGAAGGTAGGTGTCAGTTGAAGGGAGCGTTATGTGCTCCTTAAAAATAAACACATTTTTAAAATGAAGTTCGCAAGACATTGTCAATCTAAAGTCAAGCAAACCTGGGTATGTCTAAAAATTTCAGGTTGGGCTGTGGATAGTTGCAGATTTTAGACCATTTCTTTGAAAGGTTATTGTAAAGGTTGGTGCCTTACAAGGATTAAAGGAAATATCAGCTAGAGACTTGAAACTGCAGATTCCTTACCTTACAATACTCCCCATGAGTCCGACTGGATCAGGTAATGTTTTCGTAAGCAGTACCCCTGTGTGCCAGTAGGAGGCGTCATTCAACTCTGCATGGCGTTGCCCACGTCGAAGGTGACATGCATTGATCCTATATAGGCAACACTCCAGCACACTGACATTGGTTCTTTTCTTTCCATGCCAATCAGCGCAGATCTGGAGAAAAGCTACCCCCAGTCTGTTTTTTGACCTCCTCTTTTTTTGATTTTTTGTCAACAACTTTTTGAGACTTTTTCTCCTGGTGTGGAAGGGGTGTCCAGAAGGAAGGATGGTTTCAAGGAGTGTAGCTCCTTTCACTGACAAATGTCCGTGGCTGACCCAGACCTCATACGTCTTTGCTACCTTGAGGGCAACTATGACACCAAGACCTGAGCTAGGAGCAGATCGCCCAGGCTGGAACCTGTTCTCTATTCATTTGTGCTATGACTTGGAGATGATTGGGAGGGGCCACTGGACCTTGATGATTACAAGCCCCAGGATGTCACGAGGATACCTGATGTGAGGATCTGGCAGACGCCAATAGACTGGACACCTCCTCAGATACTGGCTTAGTTTGTCCTCCTACTCTGGCTACAGAGAAAAGAGCCACATTCACTATGGTGGTGAGGGCGGCAGCTATGGTCCTAGACCTTCAGCTAACCACTCTGGCTATCAAGACAAATGTCTTTACTGAGGTGCTTCAGGCGGCAGTCACCACATCCAAACCGATTGTTTCGTTAAACAAAGTCATCACTGACATCCTGCTCGGAGTCTGTTCTGAGCCCAGAAGCTCCTGTGAATAGGTTGATTGCCAGCCGCCATCGCCCAGTTCCAGGGTTTCCCAGTTTCCTTACAGCACACCCCACCCCAGAGAGCTTGGTGGTCCAAGCTTCCACATTAAATCCTGGTGCATTCCCTACCACTCCACCGGACAGGGAATCCAAGAGACTGGATACCTTGGGGAAGAAGATGGTCTCTTCGGCCAGCCTAGCACTGGCGTCGGTGAACACTGCATGCTTTTTGGGAAGATAGTCTCACTTGCTCTGGATTCTCATTTTCAGAGGTGCTGCATATGGTCTTAGAGGAGGCCTGAGTCGAATTGTCTAAAGCTGCTGCTGACGGGAGTGAAGTAGCTAAGTTCACCATATGCTGTGGACTGGATAGGACCAATTTGCTAGGCAGAGCTGTTTCATCGTTGATGGGCTTACGGCACAACACATGGCTGAGGACAGCTGGCATTTCTGGGGATGTCCAGGCCTCACTCATGATCATGCCCTTTGATGGCTCCCATCTCTTCGAAGACAAGGCAGACTCAGCGCTGGTGCTCTTCAAGGACAGCAGGACTACTGCTGGTTACTTAGGCCTTTCCATGGCCCCTTGCCACCTTCTGTCTGCCTTTCTTTCTTTTTTTGGCCCTAGAAGTGGCTTCCAGCAGTGTTTCCAACTGCCCAGCCACCCAGCAAGCATACTGCTCAGCCTTTGCGTGGTCGAGGACGCAGCACCGAAAGGTCTTGTGTGTCAGGTAGCCAGATAGTCTCTGGACAGGGCATTTCCCCGGTGGTTCGACACCTGCTGAGCTCTGCCTATGCTAGAGCGGACGGACTCTGCTGAAGATGCCTTGCGTATTGTAAATGGTGTCTCCATCCGGAGGTGGTGTAAGGTCTCTTTCAGCAGTGGGGAGAGCTTTTGTTAGATGTGTTAACCACCGCCGGGAACATGCAATGTCAGCAGTTCTGCATGCTGGAGTTTCCAGGGCTGCTCTCGCTCAGAGATGCTTTTCGTCTCCAGGGGCACTCCGGCATCCTGTACGCTTTTTCGCCAATACCACTCCTGCCCAGAGTTCTCAGGAATGATTAGGCCCTAGTCATCCTTGGGACTTCATAGGGGAGCTCGGAGAGCCTGGTATCCCAGCTGTTGAACTTGTCCATCGGTCCTCCAATCAGGCTGCCCCTTCGGGAGGATCTCCTGTCTCAGCGTCAGGGGAGGATTCTCCACCCAAACTTTTCACCAATCTGCCTTCATGCGTGGAGATTGAGAGGCCTGAGTTGACCTTCCGCCTGAAGTCTGTAATGTTATATTGGCTGCTCGCGTCCCTCTACCAAGATGGTATATGCCAGCCATTGTAGCAAGTTTGTGGCATGATGTACAGACAAACAGGTTGACCATTTATCTGCACCGCTTTCCCAAATTCTTTAGTTTATACTTACCCTGGCAGGGCTGTGTATTTGACACGTTGAAGGGTTATTTTTTGCTATCTTCTACAGCTGCCAGTTTAGCTCTCCCTTTTCAAGTCGCTTGATGTAAATAGTTTACTTAAAAGTCTTCAACACATGTTTCCTCCAGCTGCCTTTGTTGTGCCTCCATGGAACTTCAATTTGGTTCTCACATTTCTCCCTTTGAGCCGCTTTATAACTGCCCTCTTGGGCTCCTTACGATTAAGACAGCCTTTTTGGTGTCAAATACATCTGCCTGGAGGGGCAGTGTACTGCAGGCACGGTCATCTCAGCCTCCAAACATTTCTAGTTACCCTGTTCAACGTAGGCTTGTCCATCAACCTTTTATGCTCCGCCTCATCCCTCTAAGGAAGAGGAGAGACTCCACCTTACCCAAAAAGAGCATTGTTGTTCTACCTAGAACATTTCAAGTTGATCGATCAATTCTTTGTGGGGTATTTCTAGGCCAAGAAAGGGAAGACCGTGCAGAAACAAACCACCTCCCAATGGATTGTACTCTGCATTAAGATCTGCTACGCATTGGCTAAGAAGCAACCCCCTAAAGAACTTGCATGCTCATTCCACTAAAGCAAAAGATATGTCCACTGCATTAGTACACCAAGCTACGGTCTTGGATATCTGTAAGGCTGAAACATGGGCTGTCTTGCACACGTTCAACAAGCACTACTGCCTTGAAGGTTAGGCCCATCTGGATCACTTTCCCTCCTCTGTTCTGCAGGACTTTCGAGTCTAAATTGGGTTTGCAGACCAACCTCCAGGGGGGTGGGGGGTATTGCTTGGATATCTATTTAAAGATAAGTAATCTGTGTCTAAATGTCTCTATTAGATGAACAAGTTACTTATCTTCGGTAGCGCTAATCTATGTAGCCGCAGATTCCTTACCAACCCACCGATCCTCCTCCGCTCTGTGAACGTATTTATGGGTACAGGACTGTTCCCCTTTCAGGGCCTGAGTTTCGCACATCAGTGGTCCGTGTTCTTCATGGCTCTGTGCTCCTGGCGTGCAAAGTTGGGGAAAAAATGTATGTCAGTGCATTGGAGTGGCGCCTAAATAGGCACCGCAGACTACTCTGATGACGCCACACAGAGCTGAATGACAACAACTGCCGGTGCATAGGGGTACTGTTCACAAAACAGTTCTGGGGATTATTCTAAGGTAAGGAATCTGCGGCTACGTAGAGTATCTACCAGATAAGGCAATACCAAAGGTACTCCACACTTCTCACTGGCAGTCTCATTGCCTGATTCTGCACCCCTTTACTCCCAATGCCACTCAGCTGTGTATGTTCAATGCCACACCATTGCCACCACACTCTCCAGTTCACTCTCTTTAAACAACTCTTCAGCTGTAACCATCCACTGATATTTCATATTGTGTGTTTCAAATTTTAGCTCATCTTGTTCATCAATAATTAAAGCTGGACGTTTCTATTTTTGACTGGTTTAGCCCTGCCTATCTGAATTTTAGTCTTAACCCCCATGTTACATTGAGATACTACGCAATTTATTATGCATTGCTGTCCAATTTGGAGACCATCTAAATATAATTAGTATGACTTTCCAATGTACTCTAACTGCTTTTCTCCCATTTCTCTCTGTTTTGGAAGAGCTTCCCAAGTTTGAACTGTATTTTGAAACTGGTTTCTGGTAATCACTAATCAAATTCCAATCATCTCAAGTGATTTTGCGTTGCTTTCTATCTAGCTTTAAAAAAAAAAATGTAAGTCATACATTTCTGTAATCAGAGACATTGAACCCGATTCCGACATGCATCAATAAAAGACCAAGGCACTGGTAGATATTGCCCTTCAGAACTATTACCTAAAGAATAACTGACATACCTTGGGTGTACACTTTTCCAATGTATTCTTTAGAACTTAACTATGGGCCTGATTTAGAGTTTGTTGCATGGGTTACTCTGCCACAAACATGATAGATATCCTTCCGCCGCATTACAAGTGCCATAGTATGTAATGCACTTGTATTAATGCAAACGGGATGCCTGCCATATTTTGTCCCATCTGTCAAACTGTAAACCAGACCCTTTAAAATTGAACTTCTATATCTACTTCTCAACATGATTACCTCCTTTAAAACAGACAACATAATGTTTGCATAGCAAAGCTTTCTTACTACATTTACAAACAATCGTTACTTGAGCAAATATAAATTTTGTCCATGAACAGTATTCTTGTTACCATCTGAAATCATGAGAGCCCAACAGAAATAAGAATTAGCAATGTATACCAATTTAAATTGACTGTAATATGGCACTTTTATTTTATAAACATTGCTATTCTAATAATTATTTTGACATACACTCACGTGTCAATGCGTATACAAAGAGCTAGTTTAAATACTGAAGTTATTTTTACTGGAATCATAATTTTTGATACATACGTCTATATTCTACAAATACAAATTTCAATATTAGTTAACATAAGCATATATTATAAAATATTGTGAACGCAAGAGTAAGCATTATTCTTTAGAAACTCATAAATTGCTTATATTTGTTAAGATGATAGAAACAGGAACTGTGGAAGAAATAAATGGTCACTGGGAAATATTCAGATGAGAGGGAGGAGAAATGCATAATGAAAATTGTAGTTTTGTACACTGTGACAGAAGGATCATCATGGACTCTTTGAAATGGGAATCTATCATTTTTGAAACAAACATTACAAATATCAATGGTTTAACTGGAAAATGGAACACCTGGTTCATGTGTCATTCATTAATGTGATTAGGAGGAGTTACCCACATGTTAAATATGGATTTGAAGCTCCTGTTAAGGCACACCACTGTTTCTAGGGATGCTAAGGTAGTCCTTTCATGAATCCATTCAAAGTGATTGTTGTTTTGTGAACTTTTGGCTAATTATGCGCTGTAGAAGTACCCCATACATACATGCATACATACGTTTCTTGTTCATAAACAAAATTATATGTATTAAAGGTGGGTAATTGATTTGTTACCCATGCTACTGATGGTACAGAAAAAGATTGTGCTTTATGTTACATTGGGTTCTGTAATTTTTTAGATAGTTTAGCTCTTTGACATATTTCCAAACGTCTTCTCAGTTTTCAGATTAATGAATGTATGGTGTTAGGTCCCAACAGATTTATGTATCTCCAGCAAAAAATATCTAATCTTAAATGTGTCCTTTTCTTTGGTGTTAAAGAGAGGTTGTTTAGTGGATCTTCCAAATTATTTTTCTGATGCATAAAGTCATGTATTGCAAAGATTGTTCTTCAAATTGCAACCTTATTATATTTTTAGTCAGGTGGAGCATTTTAAACATTAGATGACATTAGATGATGCACAGAGAAAGGCATATATATTATGCTTCCTGTCTAGACAGTTAAATGTACAATTGTGATTGTTACAATGCAGCTTGTATATTTACAGTTTGGGGCTGCACAATGGTTTCAAGCTCAATGACCAGAACTAAATTTATGTTTGGATTTCCAATGGGTGAGATTTCAAAAGAGTCCTCTGGACTGCATGTTTTATTAGTTGGTTTTATTTTATTCAGGATCAGATCTTATGTTGTGTTAATTTCCAATTCTTCAATGCATTCCTCCTCAGAAGTGTCCACATTCATATAGCATATTGATGTTATAGGGAGATTATTTTGATATTCACTGGTATCCTGTACCTTGTGCTTTATCTGGTTAAAAATTAACCATTTGTGGTTATGACGTACCGGACTGATACATTTACAGTACACTGCACCACAGTGTCATACGCTGCACTGCTATATTTGGCATTGTAAACAGTGTTTGATCGATTGTACTTTTTTGACAGTCATCCTGGATTATTAACATTAGTCTGTTATTGATATTCGTAGGGTGTTATTTATCTATCGTTACTCCTTTAGAATCTTGTCATTTTGATAGCTCTTTTATGTGACTCGTGCAAATGTCAGATTTACAGAATGCTTTTACAATGCAAGACTAGAGAACTACTTTGAGTGTCCCTGGATCATCCTTCAGCGTGTTGCTTTGAACTTTTTTGTATCTTTGAAGAGATTGATATTAGAAAAGTACTTTTTTTTTAATCTATTATAATTCGATTTATGTAAGTTGAGTGTCCTTCACTTTTGCACATTTGGCTTTCATTGCTGATGCTTTTGAAGGGTTTCCTATTACATTCACTGTCCAGTACTCTCTCGCTTCCCCATATTATTATTATTATGTTTCTTATATAGCGCCAGAATCGACCCCCGAAGGGGTATCTCCGCGCTTGCCTTGGGAACCCGTCCTAGCTTTTCCCTGTGAGATAGCCCCTACAGGGCATCCCCAAGGTGAAAGCCAGGCATCCCGCCGCGGGGGGGCCGTTGTGGAGATTAAGCAAGCTTAATGCCCAGAGTTGCAGAGTGTGAACCCATGATTAGGTCAGGCACCGAAGCGAGAATTATCGAGTCCATGGACATTTGAGCTCAAGACCCTGCCGCGTCGGGAATCGAGCCCTGGTCCCGGGTCTGACCTCTGCTTCAGGGTCTGCCTTCTCTAACCAGTGAGCCACATATCACCACTAGTCTGTCTATCTTATTGTTCTCATTCAAACTACAACTCAATCCATTTTCCTTATTTCCCTCTAGCTGGTCCTTACTCTTTCTGCACTTCCTACTCATCCATTCAGTCTCTCTTACTATTCCTGTCGCTCACCCTCATCATTCACCCCATTTTTGTTCATTTTCTTTCTGCGCCTTCTATAGGGTGGTAGCCTTTCAGACCCTCCGATTAATTTATCACTGCTGTAACTCTTGGGAATATCTTAGGTGAATTTGTTACTCAGTACCTGTATGACTGCTGGCAAGTTGTCCAAGGTTTGGTGACTAGAGTCAAATCACCGACTTTATATTGATTCCTGTCAGATGAGCAGGGAGCATAAATTAATTCTCTTTCCATCTATTATATCATTATCATGTCTCACTTTTACAAGTCACTTTTCATGCCATATCTCTTGCCCCACACTCACTGTTGGTCTGCACCTTGATTAGGTGTATTTTTTCTTTATTTGCTTGTTCATTTGAGAATACTGTTAATGTTTTGTAGGAGTCTTAGGATATTTGAGGATCACTGTGGGGTACCTCAGATTATATGTCTCTTTCCATGCTATATTTGTATGTATTAGATGAAGTCAAAAGAAAACAAATATGTTATTGAAAGATGACTGACTCCAAAGGTAAGAGAACGTTTGGGGATTTGACTGATCCCATGTGAATGAAATGGTTTGAATGGTAGAAGGGAAACCAATGGAGAACATAACTACTAACACTCATTCAATACTTCAGGGTGTGCATGAGGGTGGAGTGGTTAATGGTGTTAAAAGCAGCCAATGAGTTTACCATTATCATGAGGAGGAGTTCATCTACACGAGTGCAGAGTTTTATAAAAAAATGTCTACGTTTTCAGGGATGTGATGCTTCAAAAATCTATTTACCCTCTAGAAAAAGTGCTCATGTCCATTGAGGTGACGAATTGTTGCACTGTTCTGGTTATATCAAATCTTCTTTGACAGACCAAAGCACATTTTTTGTCAGTGTTTGGATTCTAGCAAGGCTTTACCTATGCCAACTTAATATTAATACCAGGCTTGACATCTGCCAGGACTGTACTGAGGTCAAATCTTTGTACATTCACAGGTTCCAAGTATGCCGAGGCTCTGTTGAGCTCTGCTAATATCAGCTTTCTGATAGTGGTATGGTTGTGAATGCGACAGCTCTTTAATTATGCTGATTATAGCATAGTTAAGGGAATATCGTTGTTTGAATCATACTATTGTTTCTTTCTTTATATTTTGAGGAATCATCTTGTAAATTGCTATGGCATATTTAAGCATTAAGTCGATTTCAGAAAATGTTACCATAAATCCAGATTATATGTGCACTCCAGCACTTAAATTGCCAAAAGATGGTCAGGGAGACAACTCTCAATCTGGCCTTCTCCTCTTGACCACACTGTGTGATTCCTGGGCCAACCACCCCACTTTAATGTTCTCTAGTTTCCTTAATTGCCATTATTCTGAGCGTTCACCAAGCACTTGAACAATGACTGTTTTACATTTCACACCAAGATGAACTCACAAGGGTCTGACAGACAAAATTCTATGTGCTTGGTTATCAAACCTGTTTATGCGCGTAAGTGTGGCTGGGAGGCGGAACCAACCGCCATGGCCTGAGTATGCGGACGACTTTGGCTCGCCCCATCCGCAATCCCTGGCCACTCCTGCTCACCATGCCTGGTCCCACCAACACAGGAGTGGAATCTAAGGGAATGTAATAGCCCTAGGGATCCTGCAGCGGGGAGTTTGATGGTGAGGATGGTGCGCTGTGAACCATACTGCCCTCCATGCCTGGAGTTTCTCTCTGCTCGCAAGATGGTGACCCGCTTTGTGCACAGGGACCGCACTATCTCCTGGCGGTGGCTGTATCAGAGCCTTCTTGCCTCTCGCCCATAATCCTTGGCTGAGCTGGGGCCCCTTGGAGTGCCGGACCCCTACTTTCCTACGTGGCCTGACTTTGCAGGCTGGATCGAGCTGTGCAGGGCTGTGGATGTGCTCCGACGTCGCACATGATGGTGGCCCTGCTGTAATCGCATCAGCTGTCCTTTCTCCTTGTGGGTGCTGTCTGGCCCTTTCTCCTGTTTGCTGCTCTGGGGAAGATGCACGACGGATGTTGGTGGCCCAGTAGGGCTGACTGTCTTGCCGTTACTTGCATTGAGGGCCCCTGAATAAGCAGGCCCCTGGGATTGATTTTGGGCTTTGCCCTGCCTTGCCTCGGGAGTGGCCTGTGCTTGGATTTTGACACCATTTGATTTGACCGCCTCCGGCTGATAGCGGGGACAGCATTTCCAGTTTTGGACTTAAAATGCTGACGCCTGGGGTAGCCTTGTGTGCAGGATTTTTGCTGGTCCTGTCTTACCTTCCAGCTGGTGCTTTATTTTGCATCTTACATTCTGCCTTTCCTACTTGGGGGTGTGTCTGGACCTGGCCCCCACAGGTTATGTTTTGACTTTCTACTGCAGAGAGCTGCGGAGACTGTCTTGTGAGTCAGCCTGCCTCCCTTTTGGGCCCCACAGTATCATTTCTATTCCTTGTGTTTGTGGGGTGGGGCTCCCTAGTGGACCCCGTTGGTGTAACAGCTAATCTCCAATCTGGAGTGGTGAGCTGCTAGCCTGGGGGTCTCTCATAGCGCCAAGAAACCGCACGGTGAATGTAGCGCTTTATAAATATTTTAAATTCATATTCAAATTCTACACTTTTTCATGCTTACACTGTTAATGGGTCTGATGGTCTGAGCCATTACTGGGCCCTGATCATTGTTGCATTGCCTTTTCTACCATCCAGTGACCTTTCTTGCAACACTAGGCACAGCTACGGTTATGGGGTATTGGGCATCAACCCGGGCCCCTAGACAACCCGTCAGAAATAATTGGGTATTTCCTTTGTGCTCCCTCCTGACTTGTTGGGACTGTTGTGGGCACGTGCCGAGGTCCAAGGGAGAAGTGACCACCGGCACCCCCCAGGAGGGGATCAAGCATGGCGCTGGGTCTTTGGATAAGGCAAATCGATTTGTTATCAGTTGAACAGGGTCTCATTTGTGAAAGTTCGCGAAGCCGTTGGAGAGGGTCCTTTCGCTGGAGAGCATTGTGCAGTCTCAGACTCCAACCGTCCAATCTGTGAAGCATCGCATCACGACTCTCGAGGCGCAGACTCGGCGGCCGGATGTTCAGGAAGGTTGTGAGACTGAGGGGACTCTATATGGGTGGTGTACAGTGCTGGAGGAGTGGGAGAAATAGTTTGAATTGATGAAACATATGCAGCGCTTTGACTATAAGTCTTATGTGACTGGGCGCATGCTAAAAATGATAAGTCTGGAAGGACATTGGCATGGCTCCTTAAGGGTGAGAACTGGGGGTATCCTATCCTTCAGGTACGTGACCCTTCAGGGCAGGACGGCTTCACTCAAGACGAGATTGATGAGCCGTTTCTGCACCATTACTGTGAGTTGTATTCGACAGTGCCCGGTGTGGTGAGGCAAGTATGCTAAATCATATCGCAGATTCCTTGCTGGTTGCACTAAGTCCTGAGGGGGCGGAACAGTTTGGAGCCGATACCACTGAGCAGGAAGTCAGGGATGCAATAAAAAACATAGCTAGGGAGAAGGTGCGGGGTCGTGATGGTCTCTCTGTAGAGTTCTTTGCAGCTTATACTCCGGTTCTTGTCACCAAATTTATGGTCCTCTTTAATGAATCTCACCTGAGGAGTTTGCTTTCTTCGTCAATCGTGTCACTCCCTAAGGACACCGACCTGCTTTTCCTTGATTCCTTCAAACAACTCTCGATCCTTAACACAGATTATAAGGTTCTGAGCAAGGTGATGGCTGCCCGCCTGCCTTCTCTTATGTGCTCCCTAGTGGTTGTATGACGGAACACACAGGTAAACATATTGCATGCCTTTACAACAAATTTCATACTACATATTTTTTTAGCATGTATATGCTTTTACCTCGCATGCCATTGCCACACATTATTAGTCTAGATAAGCTAAGTATTAGTAAGGTACGTTAATATGCCTTGCTCATGAGCCTACTCTCCTTTCTTTATATGAGGACGTTATTTTACTCAATCCGAGGGGGGAAGATCGAGCTAGAGGTTAACTGAAGTAAGGCTTGTGTGTATCCACTGCAGGGTAGATGGCGGAGGACGGCCTTCCCTATTAAGGCCCGGCACTGCAGTGGGAACATCACACTAGCTGATATCTGGGGGTCTCTATCTATCGGTCATTGGATTTGCTGTTCGATGACAACTATGGTGGCGCACTTGCTGGATTACGGCAGTCAGTGGTGTTTTGGACAACATTGCCGCTTTCTGTGAGTTGCAGGAATGCTGTATCCAAGATCGTTGTCCTGCCCAGTCTACTCTGTTTGTTTTCGATACTTCCGCTTGAGCTGCCTGGAAAGTTCTTGCAAGACCAGTATAGTATCCTGTTGCCCTTATATTGGGCACGTTGTGTCACCATGTGGCATCTTGAAAATTACGCCTCCCAGTGCTGGAGGGCGGTTAAGCGGCCTTCGAGCAGGAATTGTCTTATTTAGCAGGGCAGTTGCAATGGGTGGCTCAGTGGCTATCCTACCTATGGGATGCTGTGGGAACTCGTGAGCGTGGTTCCCTGATTAAGGAGTTACTGACCACGATTTTCCTGTGGCCTCCCCTGCCCTCTGGGTGCTGAATTTGTACTTGATCATTAGAACGGCTGGCTTTCTTTGAGCCAGGCCCCCTCGGAGGACTCCTACCACGACACCATATACGTGCAAGCTCCTGCTCATTGGGAGCAGAGAGGGGTTCATCTGGTCACCACTGCTGGATGGCGGCTGGGGTCAAAGTGCTGGGTGATATTTTGTGGGGGGTGAATACTGTCCCTTCTTGACTCTCTGGGAATTTTAAGATCTCCCAGCCAGGCATTTCCTGTTGCACGGTGTGTCGGTGCGTAGGATGCGATATTGCTGGAACTCTGGAGCATGGAACCACTGGAGAATAACTGTTTTCTTCTGCTTTTCCTCATCATGGGGTGGCCAAAGGCAGCCACCTTGCTTTGTAGGGCCCTCTTGTGGAGGAACTGATTGGACCTTCCGGTGCGTTGGGTGTGCTGGGACTGGGTTTTTGGACAGACCGGGCTTGGGGGGCTATACTGGAGTGTGCCTCACACGTGTCACAGAATACTAACTCTAAGCTTATCCAGTTTTTTTTTTTGCATCAGGCTTACCTTACCCCTCGGCACATACATGTCATGTTTCCTGCGGCGATGTCAGTGTGCCCGCGTTGTGCTACTGTAGATGCCAGCTTCTTGCATCTGTTATGATCTTGCTCCTTATTGTTGCCATATTGGACTTTGACCCTACAAATGCTTCATCAAGCCACCGATCAGGAGTGCGCAGTAGGCGGAGCAGTAAAGCGGCGTTGAGGTGCTGAGGTGCCGTCGAGACGGGGGCTTTGATTCGGCGAAATTTTGGCAAGCTGGCAGTAATGAGATAGAGCCGTGTGGAGTAGGAGGCTCAGTAGAGGCACGGGCATGGGTGGCGCTAGAGGCCAACTCAAGGCCAGTACCCCAGTTTGTTCCCCCTTTTTTTGTTGTTTGGGACCCCTGCTGGGACCCCTGTTGTCTACTGTACTGTCTGCTGTTTTGCAAAAGCACCAAAAAGAGCAAAAAATCTAAAACCAAAATAGCACAGAGACATAGAGACACAGAGACAAAGAGACAAGAAGAGAAAGCTCCCAAACACTTGTGCCCCAGTTGCTACCTGGTCACTTATACTGTGCACTGCACACTGATTGTGTGTAAATTGCACATTGTATAAAACAAAAGAAAGAGAGACTGGGACTCCCTGACACTGCACTTTGTACCTGCTCTTGCCAGCCCTGGAGGAGGAAGCAGTCCGGGACCGGGAGTTCTGGAGGAACTACATCTCCCAGTGACTCTAGCGGTTTGAGCGCCGTCGCGCAGCTGCCTTTGTCCACCCAGCGCTTTAAATCCCTGAAGGGGCTTCTGATGGGCGTCTGTGCCCGTCAGGCGCCGAAAGAGGCTGGGCTGGGCCACCCCCCCTTCTTTTTGAAATATTTATCGGATTGTCCCGTATACAAACTACAGTCCAGAAAAGAAGATACTGTTTCAAGTGACTTACTTATATAGACTGGGCTCATATATACCGAGGCATGATCTCAATAGACTGAATTTGGTAGAGGCCAGGACCCGACCTGAGGAGGCTGGGCAGGGTTTTCGTTATCTGGGACTGGTGGTAACCAATTTTATAGTGCTATGTCTAAGTTATTGTGGAGGATTCATAATCTACAATGAATAGGCGAAAATCTCTCGCTGGGCAGGGGGTGGTCGGAACTTTAGATGCGTTTTTAACAAGGGCAGAGACAGCGGTAATCCATGAAATACAGCTTACTGAGCGCAGGCTCTCACTGGAACCACAAAATCGCACAACCTGCCCTGGAGTAATTTCCCCCGTAGCAAAAAGCCCTCATAATAGTGGTCCATGTATAACCTCAGCGTCCCAGTCGATTGTGGAGGACACAGAAGATGCAATCTTAATAGAGAATCCAGAGACCAGTAACAAAAGGCCCAGGCCAAATGTGACCACCAGAGGCCAAAAGGCTAAATCCACTGATTGTGATAGACTTACCCCTCCATCTAAAAAGAGAAAGGGGCAGGGTATATATAAACAGAAAATCTGTAAAAAGTCAGGCCTGTAAGAGTAAGCCTGTGGGAAAGATACCTCATCAGGAGCAGGACTCATCTATGAGTGGTCAAGAAAGTGCATGTCTAGGTCTTCAGTCTGACAATGGGCGGGAGGTATTTTGGCAAAAACTCGAATCTACTGTAGGGACTATGCTGGATCCATTAACACAAATGCTAACACAAATTTATAACAGGTTGACATCAATGGAGAGCTTAATGAATACTAACATGACGGTGGGCCGCTGCCGTAGACAAGCAGTTCACCCCAGTTCAAATAGAGCTATGTTAGGTAGCCATCTCTTCGCTAACAACGAGAGTGGGGTCGTACAACAGCAGCAGACACAACTAGATTCGAACATTCTGATTAGGTCAGAGCTGTCGAGAGTAAGTACACCAAACGCTTGCCATACTCAAGCGCAGGCAACCTATGCTAGACCAGGCATATTACCAGGGAGAGGGAGGGCGGCAAAGGATCCCTTGCAGACCGCTGTTATGGCGGATATGCATGCACAATTAGGGAAGGACAAGCCCGCAAATATAATAGGTGATGTAACATCAAGGCAGGAATGTTCATTAGAAACCATGAACTTGCATCTTCCGCCCGAGGCAACTACATATTCTGTATTCCTAGCGAATGTTCCCCCACTTCCAACTGGAATAGCAGGGCACTGGACAACACTGAGAAATAAGTCTCTTCACCTCCTAGGGACAAGGACTGGGCTTACTAACACCTTATTTGCCGAATTTAAAATGGCTAGAAGAATTGCTTGCGAAGGAAGGTCTAGCAAATCCATGCCAGTTCATTGTATAGTGTTAACATTTGGTTCATCTAACACAACTCAAACTATATTGGAGAGAGCTGGATCCAAATATGTCTCTACACAGGGAATAAACATCCTACACTGGGGTTTTTTATCAAGTTTCCAGGCGCCCACAGTAAGTACCCTAGGGAGCCAGAGAACTTGTTAGGGGGTTTCAACAAAGATTCCCCATTCCAATTAGTAATCGATTTGATGCTCTAAGCTCTCTAGGGGAAATTGACTGACTGACTGCGAGGGGGTACCACGCTGCCGAGAATACTGAGGTGGGAAGGATTATCGGTGGGAATTTTTCACCATCGGAGATAAGCAATAAGGTGTTTGAAGCTAGTAATCAGCAAAGACCAGGGGGTGAGCTAGTGAGGGGTGTAGAGTACAGTAATTAGGTATTTTTTACCTCTAAACTCCATTCCTGTCATGCAAACACTAGAATTGACTTCCTCTGGCGATAGTAACAACTCCAGGCCTGTCCAACCGCCGCTGCTATTGAATGGTGATGTGCCCCCTTGTGATATCATTTCATGGAATATTGCGGGTTGCGGTCGAAAATGGATAACCCAACGTGGCACAAATTCATTCATGACAGAGATATAATAGGCCTACAGGAAACCTGGGTCAACGACCCATTTCATATTAATGGTTTTCACATTTTCAACACACCGGCCGTGAAGGGCCTCAGGGGCAGGCTTAAGGGTGGCCTGAGTCTGTATATTTCAAACAAGTCAGTAATTACTAAAACACAGGCATTCTTGGGAAACAGCTTTTATCAGATGGTTAAGGTGTCCATAACTATCGATCAGTGGGTAATATTAGTAAATTTTTATAATATGTGATCTTAACAGAAATTTGTCAGGTTTTAATAAATTTAAGTGAGGAACTAAATGTGATTTGTAATGCTAGCCCCGCTAATGTTATGATAATACTAATACTAATAATAATACTTAGGAGGGCGGATTGGAACCTACCCTTGGCATTTGCAGGCTGATGACCCTGTGGCAGGGGGTCTCCGCCTGTGGCTAAGGAAGTTAGCTGCAGTATTCACTTACAACGCGGAAAGACATTGCTGGAGCAGTATTTTAATTTTTTTTAACATATCGCCGCATTAAGCGCAGTGGAGCGCTTCTAACTTTGGAAACTATCCTGTGATCCCAGTCTCTCCCTCGGACTTCAGAACACCTACCTGATCACTCCTCCTGAGTGCACCGGTGCTCGGCTGAGCGTTGACCGCCTCAGCGGGCTCGCAGCGGCAGGGGCCGCCATCTTGGGCCGGGTTGCTCGGGTGAGGTGGGAGGCGAGGCCAGTGACATCACCGCCACACCCCCGAGTCCCGCCCCTACTTAGGAGGGCGGATTGGAACCTACCCTTGGCATTTGCAGGCTGATGACCCTGTGGCAGGGGGTCTCCGCCTGTGGCTAAGGAAGTTAGCTGCAGTATTCACTTACAACGCGGAAAGACATTGCTGGAGCAGTATTTTAATTTTTTTTAACATATCGCCGCATTAAGCGCAGTGGAGCGCTTCTAACTTTGGAAACTATCCTGTGATCCCAGTCTCTCCCTCGGACTTCAGAACACCTACCTGATCACTCCTCCTGAGTGCACCGGTGCTCGGCTGAGCGTTGACCGCCTCAGCGGGCTCGCAGCGGCAGGGGCCGCCATCTTGGGCCGGGTTGCTCGGGTGAGGTGGGAGGCGAGGCCAGTGACATCACCGCCACACCCCCGAGTCCCGCCCCTACTTAGGAGGGTGGATTGGAACCTACCCTTGGCATTTGCAGGCTGATGACCCTGTGGCAGGGGGTCTCCGCCTGTGGCTAAGGAAGTTAGCTGCAGTATTCACTTACAACGCGGAAAGACATTGCTGGAGCAGTATTTTAATTTTTTTTAACATATCGCCGCATTAAGCGCAGTGGAGCGCTTCTAACTTTGGAAACTATCCTGTGATCCCAGTCTCTCCCTCGGACTTCAGAACACCTACCTGATCACTCCTCCTGAGTGCACCGGTGCTCGGCTGAGCGTTGACCGCCTCAGCGGGCTCGCAGGGGCCGCCATCTTGGGCCGGGTTGCTCGGGTGAGGTGGGAGGCGAGGCCAGTGACATCACCGCCACACCCCCGAGTCCCGCCCCTACTTAAACGGTCCATATGTGTCAGCGCAGCGGACGAGCGCAGCGGGCGCGACGAAGGCGCGCCGGAGTTGCGCCTGAGTTAAGCCCGTCTGCGCCCGTCTGCGCCCGACCGGGACCCGGGCCCACTCCCCCTGGCCATTTTGTGAGGTATTCCTCTTATGATTTACTATCACTGCAACCTAGCTCCTCCTCAGGAATAGCCCTCCCTTCACTCCCGCCGCATACTTGCACACGTATACAAACTTTGGGGCTCTCCCGCTTTCCCCTGCTGGCTGATGATACTCAGCCTACTCCACCATTGCCGAATGAACCTAGATCGGCTCCTCTATTATTACATAACCTGAGATGCTACTACCTCAACACAAGGTCCCTAATAAAGAACCAGGTCAACATCTTCCTTTTCTTGATGGAAGAAAAACCAGATCTCCTGTTGTTGACCGAAACGTGGACCAACCTTCATTCCCTGCCGGACATTTTGGCATCACTTCCCTCAGACTACTACATTCTGACTGCCAACCGTGCTCAAGGGAAGGTTGGAGGTGGGGTAGCAGCAATCATTTCAAAATCCTTTCACTTCCGGGAATTACCTTCTCTCACCCTTCCCCACACAGAGAATTTGGTAATTACACTAGACTTAGAGAGTGGGGCTCTTACTGTAATTCTGTTATACCGCCCTCCCCAATACATGGCCAACTATCCAGTACTTTTGGCAGAACAACTGGCCTCCCATGTAATAAAGCACTCTAAAACTGTTCTAGTGGGAGACTTAAATTATTGGTTCGATAGAACAGATACCGACACCCAAGCTGGAGAACTGAGGGACCTGCTTACAGATCTAAACCTGGTCCAACACATTCACTCTCCCACTCACCAGAAGGGTCACAGCTTGGACCAAATCTGGACATACAACGTACCACCATTCTCTCCTATTATAAGCCCTTGCATTTGGTCTGACCATTATCTTATCCAGTTCCCACTAGAGATTCAAGGGCAGCACAAGGCCAAACCTCCCATGGGTAAAGCGTTCCGCAAATGGAAATCCATGGACCGCTCCGGGTTCATGGACACGCTGAACAACACCCTTCCCCCATTAGACGAAGATCTGGAGGTTGATGAGAGGGCACTGTCCTCCTGGCTTCTCCACGCAGCAGATCTGTTCGCCCCCTCTGTATACTTACCTAACATCAGAGGCAATGATGCCCACAAATGGTTCACTCAAGAACTTAGAGCACTTAAATTAGGGGTACGACAGAAAGAAAGACAGTGGAGAGCCACCTACTCTTCACAGGATAGGGAAACCTTCTGCGTCACTAGGAAAAGTTATCAAAAAATTTTAAAACAACACAAACTCAACTACTTCTCCATAAAAATTTTATCGTCATCTAACAAGTCCAAAGATATTTTTAATATAGTTAATGAACTCTGTGACAACGACAGGACAGCCCCTTCAATAGCTCCTACGCAGAAGCTATGTGACTCCCTGAATAATTTTTTCAGAGAAAAAATTGTCACTATCAAATCGAGCATTGCTAATTCCCCAACGTCACTTCCTCTGGATGACGTTTTTTACAATCCCTCTGTATTAGATACCTTCCCGGCCATTGATGGTAAAACCTTTTCCTCACTTTTGACGAGGGTAAAGTCCGGATCCCCTAACGACATCTGCCCCCCCCACATCTTTTCGGAAATCGGTCGAACTATCCCTCAGGGTATTTTACCCCTACTAAATAAATCACTGACCCAGGGCAGGGTACCCACTGGCTTTAAACACGCTTTGCTAATTCCTCTAATTAAGAAACCAGGTCTGGACCCTCAGGACTCATCAAACTATCGTCCTATATCCCTGTTGCCGTTCCTATCCAAGATATTGGAGGCTCACGTCTCCAATTGCCTTTCCAACTTTGTGGAAACCACTGGATTTCTGGAGCCAAATCAAGCTGGGTTCCGTCCAGGCCATTCGACCGAGACGGTAACCCTGGCAGTCCAGAATACACTTCGGTGCAATGCGGACAGGGATGTCCACCAGGCACTGGTGCTTCTTGACCTGTCTGCTGCATTCGACACGGTCGACCACACTATTTTGGTCGGCCGTGTCGAGCAGGCAGGCCTTAGAGGTACTGCCTTGAGCTGGGTGGAATCATTCCTGTCCGACCGGACTCAAGCAGTGAGACTGGGCACCTTCACAGCCCCTAGAATTAAGAACGATTGCGGTGTCCCTCAAGGCTCATCCCTGTCTCCCCTTTTATTTAATTTGTACCTGCGTCCCCTTTTGTACTCCTTGAGGAAATTCAAAGTGTGGATCTTCAATTACGCAGATGATCTGCAATTGGTTTTCCCCCTGGGGTCGCCGGATGCTGTCACTGAGTTTAGGGAGGTCATGGCTCATATCCAGAGATGGATGGGTCTTAACCACCTAAAACTTAACCCAGGCAAGACTGAATTGATCTTGCCTGGGAAGAGCGAACTCAGCTGGGGACCTCAATTCTGGCCTCCGGAGATGGGAAATCCCCCCTCCAAATCCCACACGGTTAAGAGCCTTGGAGTCACCTTCAGTGAAGACCTCTCCTTGAAAAGCCAGGTAGGGTCTGTTGTCTCCGCATGCTTCTTTCAGCTGCGCAAGATTAGAAAGATTGCCCATTTCCTAACCCATTCTGCCCTGATACAGGTGACCATCGCCCTTGTGCTGTCTAGGCTGGACTACTCAAATAGTTTATATTTGGGCCTTCCAGCCGGGCAGCTCAAGAGGCTGCAGCTGGTTCAAAATCAGGCGGCCAGGCTGATCTGCGGGCTTCCTAAATGGCAGTCCATCAGGCCAGGCCTGGCAGACCTGCATTGGCTGCCGGTAGCCCAGAGGGTGGCTTTTAAAACCGGCTGCATTATTTTTAGGGCATTACAAAGCAAAGGCCCCAAATTCATCATCAACCTGCTTGCCAGATACACTCCCTCCCGCAACCTCCGTTCTGGTCACAAAAACTTGCTCACTGTGCCGGTTGTTAGGAAACAACGTCAGGGCGGCAGCTCCTTTCATTTTCTTGCTGCATCCCTCTGGAACTCCTTGCCAGCTTCTTTAAGGGCGCACGAAGATATTCTAGCCTTCAGACTAGCCTTTAAGACCTGGCTTTTTAGAGAAGCCTATCCCTAGATGTTCTAAGTGGTCCTCCTGTTGTTGTGTTATGCTCTGAAAACTTCCTACAGCGCCATGAAGCCTACGGGCGTACGTGCGCTTTATAAGCTAAATTTAACATAACATAACATAATAATGATGGGTGATTTTAATTGTGCCATGTGCCCCACTGAGGACAGGAGATTATGTGGCCATATACTTCAGGAACCAATTCATTTAACCCATTTATGTCATTCCTCGGCGGGAGAATCGTTTAACAAATCTTTAGTTACTAATGACCTAAGCTTTGCAAATGAGCTTATGGAGACCCCAGTAGTGATGCCCTACACTTATAACGGAAGAGGTGCTTCTATAATTGATTACATATTAATCTCACATAATCATGCTTTAAGATTACTTTGAGGCCGACCAGAATTCTTTAGGTGACCATTTCCCGCTACACTTGGTTGTTGCTTTACCTGTAAAGAAGGTCCCCAATATAAATAAGGATAGAGAGGAAGTGGGTGAATGAAATTAGATCAAACCAATGGGTACCCACTTAAATGGTCAAAGGTGGATCCCGCTGAAATAGCCAGATCTCTTGTGGTAAACTGTAAGTCAGCAATTGAAATCTGCCTGTCTGAGTCAGCACCCACTGCAAGCATGGTAGCATCCTATGCTGAAATATCGAATGCTCTTAAGAAACTATTACTAGTGCAACATCCCAAGAAAAATAAGGAATCAGGCTGGTTTAATTCAAGCTGTACCCAAGCCTATTCCAAATTAAAAGCAGAATTACATAGGCCACCTAGAATAGTAGATAACATCAGACTTGCAAGACTGGAATACCGACAAGCATTAAAGGAAAGAAAGAATACCTTGAGAAACGAAGCATGGGAAGCCCTTCACACAGCGGCAGTATTGAAAGATAGCGCAGCATTTTGGAGGGCAGTGAAGACACCATTCCTAAGCACACATGAAGGTCTATCAATAGCTATTGCTATTTCAGAGGAGGAATGGATCACCCATTTCTCACAGGTATATAATGGTACTGACACTTCCTATATTAGACCTGATGATGAACTAGAGAATGATTATTCAAATATTAATTTAAATTTCACTGTAGACGAAATGATTAGAGCTGTACCCTGGAGTAAGACACCAGGCCCGGATGGCATCCCAATAGACCTGTTCAAATGTAATATTGCGTTATGGGGGCCCATTATAACACAAGTCATAAATGCAAGCCGTCAAACAAAACTGTCTGAAACCTGGGGTGGGTCAATAATAGTCCCAATTTTTTAAAAAGGGGATTGCCAGAATCCGGGCTGCTATAGACCGATATCCTTAATAGATTAGTTGGTGAAAGTGGTGGGGCATGCGATTTTAGAACGTCTGCAGGAATGGTCAGAAGAAAATAAGATTTTAACAGACCTACAATATGGCTTTCAAAAGGGGGCTTGGAACCACGGAGCAGTGTTTAAATCTGGCCCTACTCATAGGAAAGTATACGAGGGCAAAAAATTGTGACTGTATATGGTCTTTGTAGACTTAACTGCGGCTTTCGATTCGGTGAAACATGCAAGATTGTGGGACGTACTTGAGGATTTGAAAGTAGACCCTCGAATTATTGTCTTTTTAAGGAACCTTTATAGTAATGCGTCAGCTAGTGTGCGTTTTGGAATAGGGGGGAACATATAGCTAACTTTCCCGTTAGAAGTGGGGTGAGGCAGGGCTGCGTGCTGGCCCCCTTCCTTTTTAACTTGTATACTAACAGGTTAGGAGAAGCACTAGTTAGAACAACACATGACCTTCCCCACGTTGCCGGCCGACCCATCCCGGTGCTTCTTTATGCGGATGACGCAGTTATGTTGGCAAGAACCCAAATTGCTCTCCAAATGGCCCTTAACTGAATTTCTGTTTTTATGAAGGATTTAGGTCTCAGTATTAATATCTCAAAGACATATGTAATGACATGTGGTCGTGGGCCTATGCGGGTGAAGGACATTTTCGTAGAGGGGCAGAAGTTAAGCTCAACCAAGAGTTTTTCATATTTGGGCGTTTTGTTTAACCAAAACGAATCGTGGGCTCAAACTATAATTGCCAAAAAACTGATTCTTATCCGGACTTCGAACCTCTTGGTGGGTTTGTCTAAGAAATTGGGCCGGAAACCCGCTGCAGAGTTGATACAAATTTACTAAGCAAGGTGTATCAGCTCCACAATGTACGGAGCCGGGGTATGGGGATTAGCAGAGAATTCTTTTTTAAGATTTATATTTTCCATCCCCACTAGCACATCATCTTTTGTACAATCCCAAGTTCCTTACAGATGATTTCACGGGAAACATTAACAAGCATTTGCAATGCAATAGGTCTCGCATTAGGAAAGTTTGTGCTATTGGTCTTGTAAATTACATTTTTTTTATTTATGTGTTGGTTTTGAAAATAGCTAAATTAATAGCTTTGTCATTTACAATGCCAATAGTTATAACTTTCGCAAATGTGACACCTATAACCTGGGGTTGCGCTGAGTGATGCTGTGGTGGTGCTGTGGTGGTGCTGAGTAATGCTTTGGTGGTGCTGAGTGGTGCCGAGTGATGCTGTGGTGGTGCTGAGTGATAATGTGGGGGTGCTGAGTGGTGCTGTGGTGGTGGTGCGTGGTGGTGCTGTGGTGGTGCTGAGTGGTGCTGTGTTGGTGCTGAGTCGTGCTGTGTTGGTGCTGAGTGATAATGTGGTGGTGCTGAGTGATAATGTGGTGGTGCTGAGTGATAATGTGGTGGTGCTGAGGGATAATGTGGTGGTGCTGAGGGATAATGTGGTGGTGCTGAGGGATAATGTGGTGGTGCTGAGGGATAATGTGGTGGTGCTGAGTGATGCTGGGGTAGAGTTGAGTGCTGCTGTGTTGCTGCTGAGTGCTGCTGGGGTGGCGCTGAGTGATCCTGTGGTGGTGCTTAGTGGTGCTGTGGTGGTGCTGAGTGGTGCTGTGGTGGTGCTGAGTGGTGCTGTGGTGGTGCTGAGTGATAATGTGGTGGTGCTGTGGTGGTGCTGAGTGGTGCTGTGGTGGTACTGAGTGGTGCTGTGGTGGTGCTGTGGTGGTGCTGAGTGATGTGGTGGTGCTGAGTGATAATGTGGTGGTGCTGAGTGATAATGGGGTAGCGCTGAGTGGTGCTGGGGTAGCGCTGAGTGGTGCTGGGGTAGCGCTGAGTGGTGCTGGGGTAGCGCTGAGTGGTGCTGTGGTGGTGCTGAGTGGTGCTGTGGTGGTGCTGAGTGATGCTGTGGTGGTGCTGAGTGGTGCTGTGGTGGTGCTGAGTGGTGCTGTGGTGGTGCTGAGTGATAATGTGGTGGTGCTGAGTGATAGTGTGGTGGCGCTGAGTGGTGCTGTAATCAAGGTTACTAATTGCGTGCAAGCTGAATCAATTCTGCTGTGCATCTCTGCAAAAACAACAAGCAAGCAACGAGGTCTCGCAATAGAAAAGTTGGAGCTATTGGTTTTGTAATTGACAAATTTATTTTAATGTGTGGGTCTTGAAGCGTGCAAAAGTAATAGCTTTGTCATTTACAATGGCAATACTTTATACTTTTTCAAATGTGACACCTATAGCATTTGTAATGTCAACGATACATACAATCCAGACCCTACTGCCTTTGACAGCGCTCGTCATTTGCCGAGAGGTACAATGGCAGGCAGGGTGGGTGTCTGTAAGGGGTACTAACTTATGGGTATGTAGATTGGAGCGCCGGAGTCGGACATCTCTGAATACGATGGCGATCGGGTTGATCGTGGAGTTGAGCGAACAGGACCTGCGGGAGGAAGACAGGGGGTGATTAGTGTATGAGGGAAAACGGAGCGGTACGAGTAGGGTTGGTGGGCAAAGGGGGTGCAGTAAGCATACCTGGTTCAATCATAGTCACTGTATGGAGTGAATCCGGTATGCGATCCCAGCAGCTAATCGGGCTGGAAACGACTTCTGCGTTTGGCACGGCGGTGGGAGTGGAGAAAAATGGTTATGAAGTGTGGGAATGGGCGTGATCGGGGGTAAGTGCTGAGTAGGAGGGAGCTGGGAGGGCCGGAGGACGTCTCAGGCGAGGGATCAAGGCAAAGAGGAGGTCTGAGCCAACGTTGTGAAGCAAAACAAAACAAAACCTTGGTACAAGACAAGTTAGACAATTGAGCCACTGAATGGAGAAAAAAGCCTGTCAGCCAGTGGAAGGGCTGCAGGAACATAAGTACAAACATGTATGGAACACAGTTGGTGGGGAGAGATGTACAACATGGTCAGTGTGGTAAATGGTTTCTGACAAGGAATGAACATGTGACCCAATGCGATGACAATGTATGTAGAGGATGACAATTGAAACAAGCATTGGCGCAGCGCAGCAGAAACGAGAGACACGGCCTGGCGGCCGTGAAAGTACGGCCGGCCGGCCGTGAATAATTAGGGGAGGAGGGAGGAGCTGGGGAACAGATGGCTGGCTTTGATGTGCACGCGCTTTATGTCAATGCGCTTGCGCATTGAGCTTGCTTTTCACGGGCACTGGATGAAATCGCCAGTTTGGTTAACCTCTGGATAAGCCCCTATATTCTCGCAAGCTCAATGCGCAGGCGCATTGACAGGCGAGACCTAAAAAGTCAAAAATTAGACCGCCGCCCGTGTCAGTGAGTGCGTTGTGAGCTGCTGCTGATGAAAGCAGAGCATAGTGGGTAGCCACCGTCTGAATTGTTATAGGTTGTATATTGAAGTATGACAAATGTAAAAATGCATTATTACAGAGAGAAACTGAATAATTACAATGTGATATAGAGACCGTGATTGGGGCTGCCATATTGGTGTGCGACTGTGCCAGGTGTGAGAGTTACGTACGGGTACTAGCAGACATAATCATGTGCATCTTATATCTTAAATCAACTATGAGCCACAGAGTGAGTCCGAGATTGAGGCAGTAATGTGCATGCTGTCTAGCGAGTTCAGATGTGGCCAAGGCAGGACCACAGAGTCAGTCCGTCATCTTAGTGGAAGGCTGATCCCAGCGTGGAGGTCACGTCTGGGCTCATAGATGAAAGCTGGCGCGTGTGGAATGCAAGGCTCCACACGCACGGGACCAATTAAAAAATTATGTTATAATGATTCCTGCAAAAATGACATGGGGGGGGGGATCGGATAAGCGGGACAAGATGGGCAAGAAAAATAAAGCATGACGAGAAGTCCAGTGAAAAGTAGTAACACAGAAACCCGGGCAAAATTAAATAATACCCTTTACAAACACATGGAAACAAGCAGCAGAAAGCGTCCGTGAAGCAGGGGGCGGGGAGCCGAACCCTTTGATGTAGCTCACGGCCTAGCGGCCGTGAAAAAAAAGCAATTAGGGGGGAGGAGAAGGGAGGCCGGCGCGCACTGCGCACGCTGGGGAAGCCTGTGGGAGGGAGGCTGATGGCTTTGAGGTGGGGAAATGCTCGTGCTTGTGGTCACGTGATTTCACGTGAACTGTCGGAAATCCGCAGAAATGGGCCCGTGGTTTGAGAACTGTTTTGCTAACTAAAATTCGAGCCTACCATTCCTGCGGAGTGGAATAGGCTCGACCTAAAAAGGGAGGTGATATGCATGTTAGAAGAGGCCAGACTGTCTAGTGAACTCACTAAGCCCACCGTCAACAAACATCAAATTATTTTAACTACATTTGGAATGGAGCCATACTTGTCATATGTAACTGTTACCTTTGATAGAATGTTATTGGCTAGATGTAGGTTAAATTCATTCCATAGACTGGTGTCGTGGCATAAAATGAATGATTGGTCGAGACAACTCCCACTGTGTCCTTACGATAGTCACTCACGCCAGTCTACTATCCATACCGTTCTCTTCTGTAAATTTTACTCTGAATTAAGAAAAGTGTGGTTGGTTCTGCTTTTAAAAACTTATGGGCAAAGACTATGACGTCCTGCTTTTTTAAAACTTCATCTATTGGATAACGATCATGTAGCATGGAGGCTTGCCATGTTTTTAAAGAGAGTATTTTACTTAAGGAAAAGTTTAATTAACACTGAATTATAATTCTTGTTACAATGGTTTTAATTCTTCATGTAATAATATTCTTTGTTTTATGAATGCGTTTTGCCCAATATGATAGCTGCTACTCCGTAAAATTTACGTGATAGAATGTAATGTAAAATGTTTTTTAAATTGTGCTTTTATGATTGTAAATTTGTAACAATCGAATAAAGCTTACTGAACTGAACTGAACACCAATCAGAAATTTGCCCGCAGTCCTCAGCTGTGCCTTCTGGCTCTTCACGAGCGCGATGCGGCTCGGAAGGTTACGGATAGGTTTGTGGACCAGACTCTGATTCTTGCTCGTAGACAGATAAGGATGAGCTGGAAATCGGCTCGGGGTCCAGATGCATATTGTTGGGGGTTAGAGCTGGCGAGATGGGTGGACGGTGAAAGAGAGGCACTCCGTAGAGAATAGGCCAGAGGAGTTCGGAACGTGCCGATTTTGCCTGCATGGGACGCTATAATGATGGCTTGTCCTCGGTTGAGTCATGAGTGCCTAATTATTGTGAACGATTCACTCTGTAGGTTCTTCGCCTGCTATGGATTTGTTAGTCAAGGCGCAGGAGCGGGCGTTAAATGATTTGGAGTGATTGTTTCTGTTTTGTGTTTTGTCATAAAATGTATGGGCGTGCTGTAGTGTATCTCGGAGTGGATGGGCGCTTGGGTGTCTGTTATGGAGGGCGGTGTATCAGCTTTGCGGACTGGCGGGAGCCTTATGTGGACTGGTGTTCCTATCTCTTGGAGTCTTGGGCTCAGTGCTACTTACCTTTCCTGTGTTAATATTATTGCCACCATATCTGCTGCTTGCTAATTTCCTTTCTCTTTTTTTTTGCTTTTTTGTTGCTTGTGTTTCATTATTTTTTTATTTTGGGTATGGTTTGTGTTACGCAAATTCAATAAAAACATTTATAAAACAATGCACGTAATTGTAGTTTACACAAGCAGACATTTTCTTCATTGCATTTGCTTATATCCACGAAGCATTATGGGATTATATTATTATAAAGTGCCGGAAACTATTAACTTGTATACACACATTTCACAATGGAACTAATGTCAACTAAGCAAGATGAGTTTACATCTCAGCCTTTGAGCGCTTACCTTAATATTAAAGGCTTTGCATGCATTATAGGAACTCCACACCAGTTCTTGTCCGTGATTTGTAAAGTAGCTGTTTCCATAATTCATTGTGACTTAAAGTGGGGTTGGTACTCATGTAGGAGATGATTGCTGCGATTAATTTGGAGTTGTGTGTTGGCTGCTTTTTCAGTAATGTTAATTTGGGTTTACGAACCCCGAGTTCTACCGGCAGAGATGCCAAATGGCTGTAATTTTGAGAACACAAGAAAGCAGAGTTCTACCTTACAACGCATTTGAACAATCCTTAAAGTTGTGTGGTTATTTTGAAGCAGATTGTTTGCATGTGGTCCAACCTAGGCTTAATTTGACTTAGCATGGAAGCAGGCTTCTAACTGGAAAAAAGTGATTTGTTATTGCATTTTGGGAGTGAATGCGTGGAGATGCTATCTCCATGATGGTAATATACAGATAATTCTGGGATACCAGAAAGCTGTTTTATTCCTGCATGCCATGCTATTTGTTATTTAGAAGCAAGTAATTTGGCGGGGTTTCTCTTGCTGAATGTCAGTTACATTTCCTGGCTCACTGAATTATATACACACACGTGCACTCACACACAAGTATGCGCAGTCATTGACAGATACCGACCACTAGCACGCATTCAGGCCGCACTATCACACGCACTCGCACACACCCGCACGCGCCATTATTTTACAGCTGCACAAAGTCACAAACACGCATGCGCGCCCGCTCGCACTTCTTCCTACTGTGGCCTTACGCTGCAATCAGCTCCTTCGAATATCTAATGTTGCGTCTGCAACTAGCTCTGTGCTTCTATCTGCCACTCAAGAAAAAGGTATTACACTAAAATGAACAGTTTGCATGCAGAAGAAAGAGAAGAGGAAAGGATTGTAGGCAGCCCAGCCGCACCTGGAGTGTCCTGCTAGACACGTTCTAGTCTTTTGGAAAGTGTAACCCACACTGTACAGCCACCCACCACCGGTGTCACGAGTCAGGTGACCCGGTCAATAAAGGGGGCCGAGCGCGCGTGCTCGTGACCCATTAACCAGCCCACTATCCTGGTGTCTGTGTCCACTTCATTTACATAATGCGGGCCTAAGGCCCAACACTACAGCACCCATCATTCACTTCCTGTTAGCATTTCTTAAAGTTTTGTTTTGTTTTCCTTTCTCACCAAATGCTCATTCCAGTTCTCCGATGTTACTGCAGTATGACAAAACAGTTCATAAAAGACTCAAATTAATATGTTTGTTTTAAAATACAACAGCGATGAAAATGTCTGCCACAAAAAGACACATGGCTATTCTACACATAGGACGTCTTTTCACTGGTATTTAGTGAGAGTTTTCTGTTCAGAGAATTAGGCATGTGGCGTGCATTAAAACTTGTTTCCAATAGGTAGGAGTGCTTAGTTTCAAAAAGTTAAACTTCATTTGAACTTATCTTTACCCAACAGGGTCAAAGAAGCCAGTGCCTGAGTGCATCGTGCACGTGGAATCGATGAACATCTTTCCAGTCGGTTGGTGCGAGACCAATGGACACCCCCTGCAAACACCTCGAAAAGCAATTGGTATGAACTGAGTGTGGATGTCAGTGTTTTTGTTGGATGCTGGTAGTTGCGCCAAGTCTCTTTGAAGCGACAACTAACAGGACCCGCTAACCACCAACATGGATTTATTAAGGAAAAACAGCAGAACAGGAATAATGTATGGGATGGAAATGGACACTTGTTTGAGGATCATATATGCAGGACAGGAATGCAAGCTTAAAGCTAAGGGATAAAGAGAAGGATTAGAAACTTAAAGTTGAAACCTAGTAAATTAAAAGTTTAGGTTTTATTGAGCTAAAGGAACGGGTCAGAATTCCTTAATGTAGCCTTATAGCCCGCCGTAGAGGGCTATACCAGCTATTAAAGGCCCTCTCCAGCGTTCGGGGCGAAGGCCTTTAACAAGGGAGAGGGACTTTAATAGCCGGTATAGCCCAGCTACGAAGGGCTATAAGGCTATTAGAACATTCTGCCACTAGAGGGCAGAATGCTCTAACAAAAAAAAAGAACAAAGCCTTTTGGGAGCGTGAGGGGATTGGAATCCCCTCAGCCTCCCTGAAGCCTTTGTTCACAGCCAGAGCTGTGAACAAAGAAACATTGGAATGTTGGAGCTCCAGGCTTATACCAGCCATTATAAGCCCGGAGCACTCCATTGTTTTCAATGAAGCTCCCAACATTCCAATGTTCTAATAATTGGTAAAAACACTAAAACAAAAGGGGTGGCCAAACACAAGAGACAATGGAAGCTTTCAATCAGCACAGCTTTGTTAAAGAATCAACAGCATAACAATGGAAATTAAAGCTGCTCATACACCTAAAGATAAGGAACCAGAGTTGCAGTCCTGATACCCAGATCTCATGACGTTTCTCGTCAGAGGTAGGGGCGGGTACCGTCACTCCTATACACTGAAAAGAGTTTATTTCTCAGCAGAATTCACACTTTTGTTGTTCACGCTCATGAGACTTTTCTGTCACTGTTTTTATTTCTCAGCAGATTACATTCTTGATTTTTCACCTGTATGAGATTTACCCATCATTGTTCTTCTAGCATGAATTTGATTTGTAGATTGTCTTGTGCCGAAGGACCTGTTGGGTCGTTTTCCTGCACCTCTTCTAAATCATTTTATTCCTGAGAAAGCGATGATCATTAGAATTTCGAAATTTCTGGTGGCAGTCACTTGGTGCTTGCATTCTCTAAAGGAACACTTTCTGAACGCTTACGAATTGGCCGCCAAAGGCTGTCACCCCCCAAATCCAGCTGAGCATTGCTTGTGTGGGCTTCAAACTCGGTCTTGGACTTAAACTCAATGATGCACAATCCCTGAGATATTCAAAAGAACACATGCCTCCCTTACCATTGTAGGTAGAATTGACTGGCTAGTAGATTGCATTGTCATATTTTCTGATTTGGCAAGCAAGCCCATTTCTCTTTTGTTCTGAGCAAGGCCACTACTGTGACTTTGTGAAGCATTAGCTTTGTGTGAACAGCTGCAGAACCGCGACTTGTTTTTTTTTCTTTTTTTTTTTTCTTTTTTCTTGATTTACCTTTAAACAGTATTGACTCTGCACTGTCTGTGGCCTTTGCTCATTTTGTTTAGTTGAGCTGCTAAACCTATCGAACCAGTGAGCGTCTTTGAATGGGCTCCTGACTTGCTCCCCGACTTCACGATTTCTTGTCTGTTCAGGTAGTGCATGCCGCACCGTTAAAAAACTAATGGACCTTGGAGAGTAACTCTTATGAAACAAGCAGCTTCACTGACTAACCATTTCCCAAATTCTTAGGAAGCATTGTCTCATTTTTGCAGAGTTTCATGGTTAATTCAGTCCAGTATCATCTTTGAGTTTAGGAATGCCTCTAAGAAAGCCTCTCTTCTTTTAGCGTAGTAAAGGTTTCACTTAACAATACGTGATGTCCCTGTACTTTACGTTAAGGGCAGTTACAGTAAGATTGGGTAAATGCTAAAATAATGTCATTGCCTTGGGCCACACAATCCGCTATTCCTGGCGTGTGTTTGTTAATTGAACAAAAAGCTAAACACATTGAATACTTAAAACATTACATAGACATAAGGTTATTTTATTTATTAGGGGGTAACTTTAATTTGTCACTAAGTATTGTTTAGAAATATGAATCTTTTTGCAAACTACACGACCATATGATGAAGGTAATGCAGTTGTCTTTTTTTCTTTTAACAAAGGCAGCCCAGTCATTTAGTAACTTATAACACCAGCCTCGTCCCTGTTGTGTTCGGTTTCTTGCCTTTATTGTCTGTCCCTTTATTCAGTTACAAAAGGCACTTTATTTTTATCAGGTAATACAAACATTACCTAAATTAATTAAAATAGGTAATTAACTTTCTAGACCCTAAACTGATTCATTGCAACCTCTACTATAGAGTCACACTGTATAATATATACATATTAGTTAATAGGTATGCTGATTGTTTGTAACCTTTAAAACGAGACCTTACTAATCTTCTATAGGTTCTTATCTTGTGTTGCCACACAGTCTTGTCCAACTATTCCTTCCTTTATGCTAAGTTATGATGAGACAAGATTTCTGTACTGCTGACATGCTAATTCTGCTGTTTTGTTGCTCTTTCTTAGTACCTAGGTGAACCCAAACACATTTGAGTACATATCCCTAAATGTCCCTTGAATTTCAATGTATTCCCCTTTGTCGATTACTCCAGATGTTAGAACATGTTATATAGACTTTTTACTCATACTCAGTTCAGTCGCTGCCTTTCTCTAGTGTCTGTCAACCCCTCTTTGTGGATGTTGCCCCCCTCATATCACTATTGCCGGCGTGCAAACATTTGTCTAATTTACTTGCCCACTTCATGTCAACTACTTGGTACTGAAGGACTTTGGTTCTCCTCTATGGACCGTCTCTACTTTTTAAAATCTTGTATGTTATAATGAAGCTGTTAACATTCTCAATCAGAGTGACAGACAATGGCTAGAGTTTAAACGTTTATTCACAGAATAGAAGTACAGAAATGCAGAAGCTGAACCATCAATGGCTTAACCATATAGGCATCTAAATCATAAAGTACAAGAAGAACTCAATACATTTATACAGAAAGTACACATAGATGCACCTTTTAAGGAAGGGGAAATGTGAGAGCTCACAAGTAGAAAATGCAGGCCCATTATTAGGACTTTAGATAAAAGACTTCCAAGCATTCACTACATGGTTCTCTTGGTATGCACCAATGGGAAACGTAAGAAGGAACATTTAACTACAGCATACATTTGAAGATTCTCTCACGATTCCACTTCATTAGATTGAGATGCTCCCAGAGTCTATTCAAGTGACAATACCTGGTGCAAAGTATGTAATTCAGTCTGAGGTACATCGCGTTCATTGTAACTGAGAAGTGTCAGTCGTTCAGCATAAAGCCCACAATTCTTTATTACAGCAGAAAAATACCAGCGAAAGTAATCATATATGTTCGATGTCACATCCAAATTGGAAGAAAACACAAAAATTGTCTTAAGTTAGCATAAGCTTGATTTCTCGTGTACTACAATAACAAGACAGACTCCTCACTATACAAAGCATACCTATATTTAGCTCAGGTCTCTTCTATTGTCCACAAACTCTCCAGTGAAGTGATTAACCTTTTCATGGGTCTAATGGGGTCACTTGCCCCGATCACACACCGTCCCTTAACTCCGTAAGAGGAGAGAAGTGTTTTTCAGCAGGTTGCCAAATCTCTAATGACTTGTAATGAAGCCACAGAAACCGTATAGCTTTTCTAATTTTTTGTGGTTTATTTTACATCTGCACCTTTTTCATCACCTTTCTGCATTTGCTTAAAAACATGAAAGGGAAAGCTTGGCTATTACATTCCTTAACAGTGCATGCATACCACGTGGATGATCATTGATCTGTTGTTGAGAAGGACGTGCCCTCATGCTGATATTCAAAACACATTGCATTTAAAATACAGAAAGAAAGATATTGTTTTTTTGTCAAACCTATTTGAATGCTCAAATCATACACCGTTTCCTAAATCCTGTTGTGCTGGTTGTGCAAAATTTTAAAGTTGGCAATTAAACATCTCACTGTACTAAAAATAGAGTTGGTAAGATAAGTTGAATGCATAGAAATGTTGCAACAAATTAGTAAAATAATCCAGAGGATGCAATAAAATAAGAGGAGAGGTTTTCAATTTGTGACAAGACTGTGGCCTTAGAGACCAAGGGCCATATGTAGGTAGCACATTTGCGATTGCAAATGCTGAAATTCGCAGAATTTCAGCGTTTGTGATCGCAATTTGGGCAGTGTATGTAGCACACAAAAACCCACATGCAAAATAAGGAATCGCAAAACTTGCGATTCCTTCATTTGCTATTACATTTAAGGAATCCCAAATTGGGATTACTTAAATGCAATGTAGTAAGCACCCAAGTTGTGCGAATTTGGCTTAAGGAATCGCAAATTACCACCAACTTCAGGTTAGTGGTAATTTGCGATTTCTTTGAAAAATGCACTTTTTTGCATTTTTCAAAGTGCTATGTGGAGCACATACATGCCCGTGCCACGTGTGCACACATGTTTATTTCAGGGGTGCAAAGGGGTGTCCTTTTGACACCCTGGCTCCCTTGAAATTGCATTCTCAATTTGCCATTCTCTAAGTGAGAATCACAAATTGAGAAAGTCTTCCCATTTATTCCTATGGGCCTTGTAGCCCATAGGAATGAATGGGAAGGTATTCCAAATTTGCGAATCTCACTTTGCGATACGCAAATAAGCAATAAGTGGGATTCTCAAAATATTTTGCTAATCCTACCTACATTGCGTTTTGCGATTCTCTAATTGCGATTCCCTAAAAATCGCAATTTGAGAATCTCAAAACACATATTACCTAAATATTGCCCCAAGTTCTGTATTACATATGTACATGTGTCTACTATAGCACCTCGATTCCCTTAGCTTTTGTGCTGTGTAAAACTATTTCATTCATTCAGTCTTTCGTGGTAGGATTTGCTGGTGCGGCTCTGAGCTGAGAGCCTGTTTTTTGCGCCTGTAGTACGAAGTAAGTTAATCTAACAAGCTATTACTCTGAGTTAGCACTTTATTTTCATACAGCACAGCTCAGAAACAGAAAAAGGCAAGCTTTGCTCACTGTTTGCAATCTGTACTGTTTGAAGTAAAGCACTAACTCTGAGAAATATCAGTTTAAATGAGTTAACTTTACACACTGCAAGCGCATAAAAACAGGTGCTCGGCTCTGCGCTGAGCCAGCAAGGCTCATCATGAAACGGCTACCAACTCTCTTAGGGCAATTTTTAACTTTAAAACTTCAACACCAAATCATAACTTTTAAGCTGAAGTGTGAATTAGAAAAAGCAATTTATGGATGTTAAAAATAATAATTCCTTGCTACTAAACAAGTGTATTATAAGACTCCTAAAATGTCATTTTTGTACTTATCACCTTCCTTAACAGTGAGTAAAGAAAAGAAAATTGCTGTGGTTCAACCGGAGAAACAGTAAGTAGTAATGATTTAATAACCTACCTTTCTTTTAGACTACATTTTTATCCTTAATAAAGTGCAGTTCTCTTGATCCAAAATTACATTTGGCAAAGTTTCTAAACAGTCAGTCAGTAAATTGTTTACTGTGATCAGGAAGTGTTCTTGTGAAATAAGTGTATTTACACTTATCGGCCAATTTATATTTGAGCGGTCGGCCTATCCTCTGCCAGGGCTAAGGAGTAAATTACTCTGTTGCCCTGGAAGAGATACTGACAAGCAAATTTAGAAATTTCCGTCAGTCAGTTAGACATTTTAAGCATTGATAGGAATCGCTGAAAAGGCGTTCCTGCCAATGCATTGTAACTTTGCCGGACAGTTTTGTCAAACATGACTGAATCATATGGCAAAGTTACAGTTTTTATTTTCAAAAAGAAAATGCCATAGCTGGATTTTCTTTTTGAAAATAAAGCAATGCACCTCATGCTGAAGGGAGTTTCCTCCTATGGCCTCAGGTGGCATTGAGCACTTTTCAGTGCCTCTTACCGCTAGGAAAAACAGATATATATGTAAGCTCATCTAAATCAGGAGGGCGGACATATAGCTAATTCACCAACAGCCCTTACTCTGTCAGGCCGTCGGAGACATTTGACCACGACTATGATCCGCCTGCATTTAAATCACGCGGGTGTATCATAGTCTTGGCTGGTTGGTATCTCAATTGCCGTTGTGATGGAGTTACCTGTACGGCAATAATTAAATCAGGCCCTTAGTTCTCTATCGTTGCTCGGAGGTGACAGTAGTTCAGGATTTCACTGATGGTTTCTGCACCACATACCATGTGCACTTTTTCAAAACCAGTTAAGAGCTGTTGCTTAGAACTGAATAGTATGGACCGGCAAGCCTATTCTTGTTCACAAGAGCTTCCTAATTTTACCACAGTTTACATTTGAGACAGTACTTTTGCAATCCAAGCTCTTCAGAGACCATATCGCTCTATGTATCAACCCCAACATTTGCTTTTAAATCTCCAGATATTCTTTGGAAAATATTAGGTCGTATGTAGTCTTGAGCCCATTATTTTGATATTAAGATTACATTTCCCATGTATCTGTTTTAGTGTTAAGCATTGAGAGATAAGTTTTCTTACCTTGCACGAGCAGGGCCGGAAGTGGCACATTTTTGAATTGCCCCTACCCGTAATGTGCTCTCTCTCCTACAAAAACCTTATTCCATGTCTAGAATTGCGTAGGGAAAAGGGTACCTCTGAAAGCCTCAAACTCTAATCACCCTTTTGTGATTGAAGAATGCATACAGGCCCACTTCCTTTATGCACCTGACCCAGGTGTAAATGTTATGTTGAGGGCCTTTGTACATTTTTGCATTCAGACCCATCACATGTTGTGCATTCACAGAATTTACCCCTGCAGAAAAAAAAACTTTTTTTTACTACTAGTTGAAACAGATCTTTATGAATCCAACCACATGCCTTAAATTCCCTAGGTCAATATGCATAACTTTTCAAAGCCAAATGGGCAGTAAATACTGGTATGTGCAAATTTTTGTGAGGAAAGCCCTAACATCCGCACATTGTTCTCCATTTGAATACGAAAAGCTTGCAAATGCAGTTATGTATTTGGCCTAATAAATATCAATCTCCAGTGCGTTGTATTTATAGAAGTCCATTAAATAAATCTTCTACCCGCGCCCTACACAACTCAAACTCCCTGAGCCACACAGAATGAGGGCCTGTATGGGAAAACACAATGGACCGATATTCATGTATCATTTCAGACATTATCTTTTTTTGATTAATTAGCAAAATTACATGCCAGGCATAGTTGGCAAACATTAAAGTGCAAGCTTCCTGGGTTGATTAACTCACTCTGCAACCAGGGTGTATTCTTAGTAAAATAACATGATCCTATTCAAGGCTTTAGATAATGCAAAGTGTAGTAACATATGCAGCATACTAGGGGTGAACCGTTTTCCATATAAATATTCGTATTATTGATGGAGAGCATGGAATGAATAAGGCCATAAAGCTCTACTAAATTCTTTAGTACCCACTTCTTCTGATTTAATTGTGTTGTATATAGTTCATGCCAGAATATAAAAAGGAACTGGTGCCAAATGTATTCCTTAGTCACAGTGTAGCAGAGTCACATAAGTTCAGCAATTTCAGCCAACTATTTTCTAAGGTTCTTGGTACATTTCTGAATATGCTGTTCTCTTCCTGCTGGAAATTTTACAGCTAAACGACTGCTTAGGTCATGTCCAGACTACATACCAAAGATGCAGGTAACTTTTTCCCGAGACCGCTCATGTTCGCAAAATAATGCTCATACTTTCTACTGTGTAGGCATCTCCTGTAGTCAGCTGGACTTTGTTGCCAGGGTTAGAGCATTGCCGAGTTTATTGACCCTTGTCATTTGGGGGGGGGGGGATCTCAATATTTTGATGGATGTGCTTGAATATTTAAAAGCAAGTAAAGAAATTCCTTTAGGGCAGGTGAAGCTTGGAAAGACAAAGTGGTAACTGAGGGGATGGCACTCCTAGATATTCGGGTGGCAGCACAGCGGTTTCAGTATAACTTCCTTTTCTGTTAGTTTTTGTTTGGCACGCGTGTTTCTTCCATAAGAATTGACAACATCTGGAAATGTTGGGTGCGCTTAGTCTGGTGAGCCTATGGTTGCATCACAACATTATAGATCTGATTGAATAACCATAGAGTGAGCACAGAAAAAGATGCATGTGTAATATCAATCTTGTAAGGTGATAAAGGGTAAGATCTCAGGATATATGAAACAATATGTCAAATGTAATCGTGGGGGCAGAGAAGAATTGTGGCATGATGTGAGATGCTTGTGAAGCCACTAGTAGAGGCTGTATATATGAGAGGGTGCTAGAATGAAGCAGAATTTTCAGTTGGCAGAAAAGCATAGGGAAAGTGAGAGTTTTTTTTAGCAACCATGTAGATCAGAGCTAAGGCATTGTTTCAGGGGGCAGAAAAAGTGCTTTTTGTCATGCAGAGTCTCAAATCAAACATGCTAATCCGGTTTGAGTAAAATAAGACTTTGGAATCTGGTGCATATAACCATATAGAAGATGTTGGTGATTAACCAGGAGCAATTGACATGGCTATTTTCAGTAAGCTACCATGGGGGTCATCCCCTTGCCTTTGATAGTTGTGTCTGAAATACATTCCAGAAATTGGTAGATCCTGGAATTGATGTGATTGGGCTGCTGTTCTGTAATCTGTTGTTCATGCAGTATATGGACATGACGGAGAACTCTGGGGGTGATATATATTGGTCTTAGTCTGTAGCTAGCAACCTTCTCTCTGCAGGCTCATAGCATTGTGATAGCCAACCTTTAAGATTGTTGATGGTTTTTTAGAAAGAAATTGTCTCACTTGGGTTACGAAAAAAAATGTGTTTTTCAGCAACTAAAATACCCCTATTTTTTGGGGGGTGTGGGGTAATATAAATGTAACTGCTTTGGAGAAGTACCTGGACAAGAAACTGCTCAAGATGATTTGAAGGAAAATGTGTGAACATGGGGCCAAACACCACTCTCTATAGTTGTATGGTTTAATAGCTACATAGAATACGCTACACTCTTTTTTATAGCCAAGAGTGCAAGGAGTTTCTTGCCACTACATTAGAGTTTGCACAGAGGAGTGTAGATATGTTCACTATTGGAGGTTGTTACCAATGGTCTAACTTAGACCAGACCCCCCAGGATATAGCGGCATGGATTAGCAAATTTAGCGGCACAAAAATGGAAATTTAGCAGCACAAATATGAAAATTTTGCGGCAATTTTGCAGCATTTTATTTGGCCATTTTTCCTACAACAAACACAGATATCTTCGTTTTTTTAGTTATTTAACAACATGAAGCTATGTATATTTGGTTTATTTACAATGTAGACACTTTGTTTGGCTTCAAGGTGCCGATTTCGCTGCAAACTGCGAAATCACGAAATCCTGGCCTCAATTGTAGCATTGCTATAGGTCAACAAAAAGAGGATGCATTATGAGCAAAGAAAAAGAGTATGCTAAAGTCTAGTCTATTGCTTTGGGTTTGTGGATTATAGAATATATGGTCCTCTGCTTCCAATAGCGACAGTGTGGGGTCCACAGTAGTCAAAAGCACTGCATTAGAGAACATGCAAATATGTTTTTAGAAAAATAACTTAATTAAGCACATGGAATTTTAACCCAGAAGGACTTAGCTCCCTGATAGACATTGGTAGCTTTTGTATACCCTGGTACTAACTGCTTGATCCTAGGGGCAATGGGAGAGAAGCATTTCATGGATGTGCTATTTTGTCTATGTCCATGTTGAGGGTCATATGTTTGTTGATTACGTTTATGATGATACCCATACTGCATTAGCCATAGACATAAATATGCCCAGTAATAGTGTTGATGTAAACAATTTATCATCAAACGGCTGACATTAATTTCAGACTAAACCAGCACTGGTAAAGACAAAGGATCTATGTTTGGCTGCCAGCCGTTTGCTTTGTCAATGGCTGTTGTCTTTTTTTGTGACAAGTTTGTCACTGAGCTTGCATCATGCTATAAAACAAAGGACTTCGTAATATGTAGCCAGCTGAACTGAAACTAAAACAAAGACTCCCAAAGACCCACCTGAAAGGGTGAAATGGCACTGAGAAGAAAAGTTCCCTCAAGAAATGTAGTTCTGCACAGTTTTTACCCCCACCACAGACATAACTCTAGGATCCCCGATTAAAGGTACAAAAATTCTGGACAAACTGTTGCTGTTAAAACGTAGTCCCAGGTTACAGCTCCACCATCATCTCATTTCCGCCCACAATGCAAACCTGCTGATATTCCAGGGTTCTTGACTTACAACTCTTGGCAAGAATAGTGTATGTCTCTTTCATACACATATGCTTCGCAGTACAGAGACGTCTTTGCAAAGCCATGTTTTTCCAGTCCTTATTGATTCTTGTTTTCACCTCCTCCCTTTTGAGGTTCACTTTGGGGTTTGAGTATTTCTTGATAACGTTTCAAATTGTAGTTTGAGAAGAATGTCAACATTGACTTTTTTGTTGTTGCTCAAAGTAGATTACTGCTGGGTATCTATTTTGCACAGTCTCCCAAAATTACTTTTAGGAGCTTCCAAGCTCTACTTCTATTTATTATAACTTTCGCGGGCACTTTTATTAAAACCGCAGCATTTTTACAAAAGTGCCGCGATTTCGCGGGCACTTTTGTGCCTACATAACTAAGCAAAATGTGCTACACTCTCATTATGTTACCCAGATTTGACTCTGGTGGGGGGACCCCAACTTACAAATCAACAAATTGAACAATACCAAGGCCTACCTTAGTGGCTTACTTATTGAGTTAGAGCCTATTACATAAGAACAGTCGGAATCTGTCATATGGTCTTACAAATCTGGCTCACTAATTGATCCCTGCACCACGTCCATTTTGAGGAAGGCTATTGGGGTTATCCATTCTATTTTAAATTCTATTTTCTGTCTGTCATTTTGTCAAGCCTCTATTCTTGAAAAGAGAACATTAGCCTTGGTAAAGCCTTTACTAGAGAAACCAAATATGGATCCCTTGAATTTGCTCACTTACAGGCCCATTGCCATGCCCCCTGCTCCCATGAAGATGTTGAAGAAATTAGTCAATTTCCTACTTCTTAACTATTTGGAAACTCGCAAGTTTCTATACCCCTTCAAGCTTTCTTCCAACTTCATCATTCTATGGGACTTGTCGTTTGGAAGTGTCTGAAACAATAAAACTCCTTTTGATGGGGTAAAACATCGCAGTTCTCTTTCTCCTGGATCCATCGACCGCTTTTGATACAATATCCCCTGATATTTTATTACAGTGTCTAGCCTGTATCGGAAAATAAGGAAGAGCTTAAGCGTGGTTTAAGTCCTTCCTTACTGGTAGGATACAATGGCTCACTATGGTTGTGTCCAGAAATCTTGGAGTAATATTTGATACAGATCTGTCCTTTCATCATCAAATTGTTGTGGTGGCAAGAACCTGCCTCATGGTGATTAACACACTTAGAAGATTTTTCAAATTTCTCCCTTTGGAATCCAGGAAAATAGTGTCCTATGCCCTAATCACTTCCAGGATTGACTGCTGCAATCGTCTTTATTTTCGAGTATCTAAATATCTAATTAAGAAATTACACAAAATGCCACAGTTGGACTCGTACTAAAACTTCCCTGCAGGGCATTCATAACTATATGTCAGAGGGAACATCACTAACTTCTGGTTGAAAAACAAATTATGTTTAATTCCCTTACAACAGTCTTTAGAGCTATTCGCAGGACTTGGCCGAAATTTATCTCAGACCGACACACACTATATACCCCAATTAGAGTTTTAAGATTGGGCAACGCAAAACGTTTAGCATCTCCAAGGTTCAGTCCAAAGACCAGAGGTGGGAGATCATTCTCTGTGCTTGCCTCTCTTTGAAACAAGCAGAAGTCAACCCTTTTTCAGAAAGCATCTTGGGAACTCTTTTTTTTATTACAGGCATAAGCAACCTTTTTTTTTGGTCCAGATTCACAGTATTCAAGTGTGGATTTTGGCCCCCAGGTGCCGCTTTGGAGGTGATGGTTGCACTTTTATAAATATCAACATAACACAACACAAAGAATAGTTTTTGTTTTTGTAACTATTGGCTAAAGAACAGTTTACAGTACTCCTTAAAGACGGGGAATGTGTGTGCAATATAATGAATAGTTCACTTCCATGGAAGAATATCCAGTAGAGCCAGAATCACTGTCATGTCCATTTTAGCTGATGGCATTGTACAACCATCTCAAATAACCAGTAAGTCCCTTTTGTTCTCTTGATTCACTGAAGCCCTCCTTCTATTACATTCTTACATTGGACCAAGTTGCTGACTGACAACCGTTCGCACTCACAGAGAATTATGCATGGATAAATATGAACGAACCTGGAAGATATTCTAAAGAAGTACTCGCCATAAACCTATGTCAAGTATTTGATTTATCTGGTTTATTTGGGTCATAGAATAGAGAGAAATGGTCTTCCTTTGGAACCAACCTCTTGCATAATGCAGTAACTTTAACACTGTGTCATAGGGTCTGCAGGCTGATCACTTGTGGCAGTATAAGCCATTCTATTTCAAACCAACAATGTGTGTTTTGTTAACAGTTAATGAAGTCAGTTTGCATTACAATTTCCGTAGCCACACTCCACACTTTATCCTGTTGGTTTAAATCTAATAGTTAACTTTCCATACAGATTTAGATGAAGAGTACAAGAGTAGCCCAGAAGAGTAACCAGGATCTATATATGATCATAGGAAAGTGTATACTTGCTTTATTGGAGGTAGTTGGCATCAACCATAAACCTAACCATTTAAAATAAGTATGCTTAGACAACATTTTTGACAAGTTTCTCCTCAATGATTGTTTCAAACATTGACCACACTTCATTGCATTTGTAAATGTAAATGTACAGGAATTTATATAGCGCAAATCACCACTGGTTTCTAAGCGCTTGCTTAGGGAACCCGTCCTGGTATTCCCCTGTGAGATAACCCGGGCATGGTATCCGCAAGGTGAAAGCCAGGCATCCCACCGCGAGGGGCCGTTGTGGAGATTAAGCAAGCTATTGCCCAGAGTCGCAGAGTGTGAACCCATGAATGGAGTAGGCACTGGAGCGAGAATTGTCGAGTCTATGGACATTTTAGGACTCAAGACCCGCCGAGCCGGGAATTGAACCCTGGTCCCACGCTGACCTCTGCTTCCAGGTCTGCCTGCTCTAACCAGTGAGCCACACTTCTCCACGAATTAAATGTAAAAGAAGTGTAAACCATATTATCCTGTATACGTATGACATGATGTTAACATTTTTGCTAATGGTTTTTAAAAGTAGCTCATTGCTGTTTCTTATTCTGCCTTCATTTATTAAAATATGAACTATATATCTCTTTCATTTTGCAGAATCCTTTCATCGAGGGCGGTGCATGATGGACTGAAAAACCAGGGGTACAATTCCACAGAGCCAAGTATGATTTGTTGTTCTTTTTGAATATTGTTTGTATGTCATTGTGAATTACATTGAATGCTAGTGCAGGGGAAAGTGGATATCCGCGTTTGCTTTCTGTTCTTTTAACTGAATACTTCAGGCAGTGGCTGAGCACAAAATGATGGGGCTTCCAGCAGAATGTAATGAGGGGCTCTGGGTCTCCCATATCTCACTAAAATCCACAGGCCTTAGGCCGGAAAGGGGCCCGTTATGGAATGACCCCCTCCCTCCCAATTCTGCTGGTGCCTCTACTGCGCCCCTTACATCATGTAAAACGAAAGTGTCATTTTATGCCAACATCTGGTCTTAGAGAATGTCTTTAGGCAGAACATTTGCTTTGATTCCTCTATTTATTTTGTAGTTCCATCACCAAATTTCCTGCTATGTTTGCATTGTTAAAATTGCATATTCATACTGTGCTAGAGTAGTTTCTGCTGTCTTGTTTATGTTAAAACCTGTTAATTCACTGATACCCATTGTAGGTTGTTAGTCCTGGTCCTCTCTGCAGTTTCACCCCCTAACTTTTGTCTTTCCTCGTGGCTAACCAGTGCTAAATGCTTGTGCTCTCTCCATAAAACATGGTAGAATTGGCTGACACCCAATTGGCATATTTAATTTACTTGTAAGTCCAGAGTAGGGTGGTACTACCTGTCCTTAAGGCCTGTAAACTAAATGCTACTTTAACGTGTTTCAGGCCTACCATTGCAGCCCTTGTGTGCCATTCAAAATTGTAATTTCGACTTAGCAAAATAAACCTTTTGCTAGACCCTAACCTTCCTTTTTAGGTTTTGCCTGGCGAAAGCTGCGCTTTCTGCGCAGCTTTTTCGCGCAGGCGAAAACCTGATGAGAACTGTAGTGTGCTTTGGGTCGGCCCTCCTCATTCATTGGCTGGCTCCGTAAATGGAGCCTTGCCATTGGACGAGGGGCCTGTCCGTCAATGCCGGACCAGACACGGGGGCGTTCCCGACATTCTTTGGCTTTTGCCGACGTCACGCGACGCCGGGAACGCCCCCGAGTCTGGTCCGGCATTGCCGGCACTTCTGCGTCTCTCCTCCCCCGTTTCCCGCCCCGTGACTGGCCGGCCGGCCAATCCTAGCGCGGCCGGCCGGAAGTGCCCGCCCCCGGCAGCCCGGGGGAAGAAGGAAGACGCTAAAAAGTATGGCGGCGCCCGCGGGGCTCCCGTGGCCTGGAGGGAACCCCGGGAGATGCGGAGGACGTTGCCTCAGATCCCTCTGATGTGCCGTTCCAGTCTTTCTGTTCTACACTGGTGGGGGCTGCTCTTTACTCCTTGTCTTTTGTATGTATGCACACTAGTGAAAACGTGCGTGTTAAAGAAAAACATAAGGCAGACCGGTGCTAGGTGAACTTGGCTCTTTCTCGAGTTTCTTATAAGTAGTGGCGCCCATGAAAGTGACGCTTGCAAGTAAGTTTGTGTTAAAGCAGAAATAAACGAATAAAGGCCGGGCCTCGTGCGAACGTGGTCCTTTCTCGATTTCCTCGTATGTACGCAGGCATATGAAGTTACACTGTGAAATCTTGTGTGTGAAAAAGAACAGGGTGTAGGCGCCGCGTGAACGTGGCCTATTTCCCGAGCGCGTGTGTGTGTGTGTGCGTGCTAAGGATCTGTATGCACACTGCTGCCTGACGCACCTCCGTGTCCCATCCTGTCTGCGGAGCGCACAGGGTGGCTTCTAATCTCCTGATAGTATGTTTATGTCCATATGTAAATTCATACACACATGCCTTGGGTCCCTGTGCGCAGCATGCACCTGCTGCAGACCCACCCCAATAGTTGCTGCATACTTCTGAGTTCCTAAATAAGCATTGGGCAATCTCTGTCCAAAATGTACACGTCAGTCACGTGCTCATCCCTCTGTACAACCTGTCCGCGTGACCCTTATATACATGCACGTGAATTCTAGAATGGCGCGGCGTGCACAAGGTACATGTGGCCCTCTGTACAATTAGTATACGCGCATTACCGAACAAGTACCAGGTGACCCCCTGTGCAATGTATGCATGTGTATTCATGTGCGTTGTTTGGTGGCCCACGTACGATGCTTGCTTGTGCATTCATGAACACGGCCCAGGTAAACCCATGTGGAAGGCGTGCGACCAGGGCGGTCTCTCTGTATCACTTGCCCGAGCGGCCCATGTACATATATACATATTCGTATATGGAGCGCGCATTATGCGCACACGTAGATTTCTGCACACGCCTGGGCGAACAATGTGTGCACGTGAATTCCTACACAGGGCCCCTGCAAGCCTCTAAACACCTCCTGAGGGTGCAGCCCGGGTGGTTCCGGGGCCGCTGCCGGCTCCGCAGGCCTCGCGCTAATGACTCCTGAGTGTATATGGTGCAGGGCGTCCAAATTGACACCATATGTTCCCCTATTAGGGAGCAGCAACAGAGCACACTGCGCATAATCACCGCGCGGATAGAGCCGGCCCCTCTCCGGGGACCGCGGCCATGATTGAGGCTTAACCTCCTAAGTGAAACTTCCAGGCGGGGCCCGGCCTGTCGCTTTTATGTTGACAAATGTGCTTGTAAAGCGGGGCCTCGCCTCACTGCGCTCTATAGGTATGCGGGAGGTGATTGGTGGAAAGGGAGAGAGTAGGAAACGGAAAGAGAGACACGCGGGGTAGGGGGGGGCTGGAGGATTGGGGGGGGGGTGAAGAGAGTACTATCATTGAGGCATGAAGGTAAATGGGCACCGAGAAGGGACAAACAGGGCGCGATGGAAGGAGGGAGGGGGCGAGAGGCAGGTAGGGGGGGGGGGTAGAGAGGAATGTGGAAGCAGAAAGACCCAGGTAGATAATCAGAGCAGGCGCCAGAACATACAAGGAAGGGAAAGAGAACAGGTGGGGGGGGGGGGGCGTTTACACGGGCAAACATGAAATTAGTGAGTGTTGTGTAAATGTGTGGAGGCAGGAGGAGAAAGGGGCGAGAGGAGAAGACAGGCCTTGGGTGGAGGGCTGGAAGCGGAAGAATTCACAGAGAACTTAAAACCAAGTGAGTGTGGAGAACGCAGCAGACTGGGGCCGCACAGAAGGAAGAGAAGGTGGGAGAGGTAAAGAAAATGAGAGGGTGCGCAGGAGAGAACGACAGACAGGGGTGGAAACAGAAAGAACGATAATGGGTTACAGAGGAAGGGATGAAGAAAGAATGAGGAGAGAGCTACAGACAGAGAGAGACAAATGACTAGAGAGCGAAAGCGAAAGAAAGAAATGAGTGAGAGGTGGGGAGAGACAGGGAGAGAGAAGGCAAGGCGTGGAGAAGAAGGACAAATGTGGAATGAAGGTGAGCCACCTGGTGAGGATGAGGGGGAGAAAGAAACAGAGAAATGAGGGGAGGTCGGTATGGAGGGGGCTATTGAGATAGACGCGAGAGACAGCCCATTCTGAGAGGAGGAGAGTGGGGAAAAAAAAGCAGGCGAAAACCTGATGAGAACTGTAGTGTGCTTTGGGTCGGCCCTCCTCATTCATTGGCTGGCTCCGTAAATGGAGCCTTGCCATTGGACGAGGGGCCTGTCCGTCAAGGCCGGACCAGACACGGGGGCGTTCCCGACATTCTTTGGCTTTTGCCGACGTCACGCGACGCCGGGAACGCCCCCGAGTCTGGTCCGGCATTGCCGGCACTTCTGCGTCTCTCCTCCCCCGTTTCCCGCCCCGTGACTGGCCGGCCGGCCAATCCTAGCGCGGCCGGCCGGAAGTGCCCGCCCCCGGCAGCCCGGGGGAAGAAGGAAGACGGCAAAAAGTATGGCGGCGCCCGCGGGGCTCCCGTGGCCTGGAGGGAACCCCGGGAGATGCGGAGGACGTTGCCTCAGATCCCTCTGATGTGCCGTTCCAGTCTTTCTGTTCTACACTGGTGGGGGCTGCTCTTTACTCCTTGTCTGTGTCTGGATCAGCCCATGCGACTAGGGCCTAAATGAACCCGAAGCTTATCCACCGCCCTAGGTAAGTACAGAATGGGGGGTGGGGCAGCAGTAGTCTGGCACCCTTCCCAACCCCCAGAGCGATCCGTGACCCCATGGAAGCACTCCCAACCCCCACCTCTCTAGAGCGGGCAGGGCTGAGCTAATAATCCCCAGGCTGTCTCCTGCCTGCAGCCAGCGCACTGTATTTTTCAGCCAGACCTCTCTTGGGCAAATGTCTCCCCTTGAAGCCAGACACATCTGCCCAGCCTCGCCTCCATTTTAATTAGAGACTGGAATGGGGGCGCTGACCCAGCAGGTCTCTTACTGTGCTCAGTCTGTGAATCCTCCCTTTCCATTCCGTGTGCAGAGAGCATCGCCCCTCCCCACCTGCCGTGGAGCCCCGGCTTTGTTACTGTGCAGCTGGAAAGGTGTGTGTGGCTGGCATTCCCTTTGTCTGTGGTCGCTGACATGGCAACTTCCTTAGCACTACCGCAAATGTCTGATAGCTAAATTTAAAATGTAAAATCTGCCAACTCCGCTAGCTGTCTTCTTAGGGTTTTACAGTTTTTGAAAGGTATATATACTGGAAGTTTGTTTTAGATGTAATGTATGACGTGACCTGTGTGCATATCCGACCGAGTTTGCAGTTTGTGCAGACGTGTCTGACTTTTGAAGGAAACGGTATCCCGTTATTCAGTTGTTTTGGGTTACAGAAGATATCACACGTGCAAATACCATTGGGTGTGATGATTATTTTTTTTACTTTCACGATAACGTTCCAATTATTTGTTAGTCTGTGTACGTACTTGTAGATATCTATATGTCTGTGACTCATTACATCCTTTGGATCTGGATTTTTGCTCTGGCGTTTTCTTACGATCCTTCATCATATATATAATTGTACTAAATGGAGTTTGCTCCTTTTGGAGAAGGGCTGTCACCTTACAGCATTTATTTATGTTATGGTCTACCCAGCCCCCTTGTGTTTGGTTTACTAACATTTGCGCTGACATGGCAACTTCCTTAGCACTACTGCAAATGTCTGATAGCTAAATTTAAAATGTAAAATCTGCCAACTCCGCTAGCTGTCTTCTTAGGGTTTTACAGTTTTTGAAAGGTATATATACTGGAAGTTTGTTTTAGATGTAATGTACGACGTGACCTGTGTGCATATCCGACCGAGTTTGCAGTTTGTGCAGACGTGTCTGACTTTTGAAGGAAACGGTATCCCGTTATTCAGTTGTTTTGGGTTACAGAAGATATCACACGTGCAAATACCATTGGGTGTGATGATTATTTTTTTTACTTTCACGATAACGTTCCAATTATTTGTTAGTCTGTGTACGTACTTGTAGATATCTATATGTCTGTGACTCATTACATCCTTTGGATCTGGATTTTTGCTCTGGCGTTTTCTTAGGATCCTTCATCATATATATAATTGTACTAAATGGAGTTTGCTCCTTTTGGAGAAGGGCTGTCACCTTACAGCATTTATTTATGTTATGGTCTACCCAGCCCCCTTGTGTTTGGTTTACTAACATTTGTTGAAACCACAAAAACAATTTAAAAGTGATCCCCTTGAATCTGGATTTATGATTATTCTTTGCCCTCTTCTTGTTGCCTGCAATGGGTATTTTGTTAGGGTTACCAAAGTTCCTATTTGCAGAATTCTAATCTTTTATTATATAGGCGTAATCTTGCGTGTTTCCTTATTATATGCCCTTCACATACTAGACAGTTTTCAAATTTACTATGCATGCCACGCATTTGACTGGTTTCAATGTGAAACTGGAAATGCTACCTCATGAGTGCATGTTCTTTGAGAGTACAAGTTGGTGCTGACCATGGGCGTGCTCTTTTCTTGAGTTAATTTTAACTCTGCTTTCCTCTAAAGTTTGCAGTCCAGTTGGGGGATGTTGGCGAGTCCTCCCGCCTCCGAAATTTAAGTCCGACAAAGGTTCAGCTTTCAACATGAAAAATACAGGAAGTTTGCGAGGGAAACTTCGCAGAGTCCTACATTTCAATTGCATTTTTCATAGTTATGTGTAGGAAGCTCTGTTTCCTTCTAAACTTGGTGTGTTGATTTAGATCTTCAGTGGAGGAGATTAGCAGATAAATATGGTGTGCTGATTTAGGTATTCAGTGGTGGGGATTAGCAGAGTCCTTTTTAAAAATTATTTTCTCAAGGAATCGTTAAAGGAGTAAAGTGAACGTGTTTTTATTGAAGTTTAGAAAAGAAGTTACAGGTGCCTCAAGATATAGGACTCACAGATAAGGTTGATGTTAGAAATGCACTTGAACGTTAAGAGCTAATGTACCATGTTATTCAAGCGCAGCTTTTACATGTGTTAAGCACTGGTGAATTGTAGATACATGAAGATGACCTTGCTTTTGCCGACAATTTTAGTAAATAGAGAACAATGTTTAAAGAGTCGTTCTCAAAGCTTCTTGGCATTGTAAATGACAATGCCATTTATTTATGTTAAAAAAAACATAAATAAAAATAATGTCAAGAGCAATGCCAATAGCTCTAACTTTAACAAAGGCAAAACCATTGCATTGTAAATGCTTGTTATTTAATACATACATGTCACCCCTAGGGTAGGCACTAAAAAGCCTTAAGGGCAGGTTTCAATGTATTTAAAAGGGTAGACATATACTTTTTAGTTCTACATGGAAGTGAAAAACTCTTACATTCGTTTTTCTCTACTGCAAGGCACACCTCTCCCATAGATAACTTTGGAGTTACCGTATTCCATTTAATAAGCTGTAAAACTTGCTAATGGGAACAGGTAACCAGTTCATGTTTAGTGTCTGTGGAATTTTAATGGAAAATGCCCACTTATGGGGAAGTTACATTTTTAATTACAATTTTGAAAGTCCCACTTTTAGAAGGTTGGTATTTTCTTATCCTAGCCATTTAGGGCCATATGTATCAAGCCTTTTTCCCATTTACAAACGGGCTGATTCTCAGAATCGGCCCGTTTACGAATTGGAAAAAGCCTTTTGGGATGTATCATCCCAAAAAGCCATCGCAAAATAGAGAATTGCAAAATTTGCGATTCTCCATTTTGCGAATGCAATTAAGGAATTGCAAATTGCGATTCCTTAAATGCAATTCTGGAAGCACCAGAAATTTGCTATTTGGCCTTAAGGAATTGCAAATTACCACCAACTTCAAGTTGGTGGTAATTTGCGATTATCTTTAAAAAAGCACTTTTCTGATTGATGGGCATGTATGTGCGCAAAATGTGCACACATGCATATTTCAGGGGTGCAACAGGGTGTCCTTTTATCACCCTTGCAACCTTAAAAATTGCATTCTCAATTTGCGATTCTCTAATTGGTAATCCCAAATTGAGAATGTCTTCCCATTCATTCCTATGGGCCTCCTAGCCCATAGGAATAAATTGGAAGGTATTCCGTAATTGCGAATCTCAATTTGCAATTCGTAAATAAGGAATATGAAGGATTCGCAAAATTCTTAGCAAATCCTACATACATTGCATTGCATTTTGCGATTCTCTAATTGTGATACGCTAAAACTCGCAATTTGAGAATCACAAAACTCTTTGTTGATACATAAGTGCCTGTAGCCTGTACATGAGTCACATGACTGGGTATAGTTGACAGATGAGCTTTGTGTATTCCTCCTAGAAGGCGACACACCATAGTAAGCTTAGGTGTGCCTGGATGGGCCATCACTGGTAGAATGGGAGGGAGGAGCTGGGCCATCCCCACTTATACTTAAATTGGCTGTGTCCTGCCTCCACATAAAGGGCTGCATACACCCTTTAGTTAGTCTGGAACCAGGGGAGGCAGGATGTTGGCAACTTCAAAGAGAAACCTCTAGAAACTTCTCTCCACTTCAAAGGCAAAACTGGGTATAAATGCTGGATCTCAGACACCCACTCTTCAGTACATTTGCGGATACTCTGCCGGGAAGAAGGACTGTGGTGATGCTGAAGGACTGCCACTCTGCTGCCCTGCAGTACTGCTGCCTTGCTGGGCTGGACCTGCATCTCGTGAACCCAAAACCACAGAGTGACTCCAAGGGCTAATTGGCTGACCACCTGACTTGAGCCTCAGGGACAGACTGCTCCAACAATCTTGACCCAGCACCTGGACTCTGCCATCTGTGAGTTTACCCTGCCAAGTGGTGCTACCCAGTCTTGGACACTTGGAAGTGGGCCTAAGGTGCTCTGCCATCCTCTGTGGATCCAGTAGAACCGGTGCATCTTCTCTGCTATGCGGCCAACTGAGATCAGAACCGCCATTACTGCGTGAACTAGACCGCCACAAAAACCTGCATCACATCGCCGCATCCGAACCAGCGCTGCTAGACACATCCTTAGCGCAACCCCATGCATTCCTCAGTGAAGGCAGCTTCAACGAGGACCTCGCATCACAAGCCCTGGTCAAAGGGATCCTTCACAATGATACAGGACCTCGCACTGCAGCCTCGCTGCACCTCAGAACTGATGGTCTGCAAACCAGGATTTGAGGTACTTTATTTAGCTGGCCTAACTGGGTCAGTGCAGCTTGCCCACGCTTCATCATAATTTTGTCCCGGTCTGGTGTGACCAGATATCTAAAGTTGGCTCTTTATGCCTTTTGGCCCTGTTTTCACTAAAATCTTTCAAATTGAATAGCTCCGATTCTACTAATTGGATTTTTGTCGTTCAGGTTTGTTTAATTAATTAAAAATAACACTATTTTTCTAAATTGGTGTGTGCTCATTTTGTGTTGTGTTTTTACTGGGTTACTGTTTGAAGTTGCAGGAATTCTTTACACTTTGCCTTTGAGTTAAGACTGACTGATATGTGCCAAGCTGCTAGAGGGTAAGCACATGTTAATTTAGGGTTTGCTTGGGACTTCACCCTGTGATGAATTGTGGTTGCTGTTTGAGAAGGGTTTTACCCCCCTCAACCAGTATCCTTATTTCTTACATAGGTCTTTTAAGACCTAATCCATGGCAAATTTTAAGGATCACCATTAATCTTGTAGACAAATGAAATATGTCTTACAATTGAGCACTCTCTTTGGTTCTGCACAGTGGTGCACACAATTTAAGGTTGTAAAATCTCCCTAGCTATATATCCCAGTCCCTTTTATCTATATGGGGAAGAGCATGTGTTCTGGAAAGAAGAAAGCAGAACAAGTTTCTGAATTATATTGCACTATCACTGATTCTTACCTCAACTTCAACCTTGACCAACAATAGTACTTTCATTTTGATAACAATGAGTCAGATACAGTCTTCTGTAACTGAGCCCATTCTTTTTATGTCTCCATTGACTGACGACTTCTCTTTTTTCAATAACAAATAGTTTATTTGGATAACCTGCCAAACCCTGACTCATGTGAAGTGGGTTTGTATTTGTTTTGCATTTTGGAGGGTGCACTGAAAACTGGATCCGACCAAATACGATTACCACTTTCGTTTCAAAGAATAGTAAGTTGTCTATTCTGCCTTGGCCCAGCTTATGCTGCTGACTTTTTGCTCAACAAGTCTTATTTCTAATTCAGTGTTTGCAGTCAAACTGTTTTTGAAACTCCTCTTTGGAGGGAAATAAATGTATGCGTAGATCACCATATGAATCACCATAGGCAACACTCTTACTTGCAAATATCGATGTGGCACCACAACGTAAATTAATGTTTCTTAATTTCAGTCTTTAGTTTAGGTTTCAGTTTCTGCATCACTGACCCCTGAAAATAGTTCAATTAGCAATTGTAAACTCACTAAGGTGACTGCCTGTACTTTTCATAACTATCTCTTATTGGTTCTCCGCCTCACATGTCATTTGGTCAAGCCACTGAAAATGCCGGGTCATTTGAGTAAGTCATCCATCTCTATATAGCATTTATTTCGATTTCCACCATGACAAGGACGAAAGAAGAACACTGATCAACATCAACCACCCACACTCCAAACACAAGTAATATATTAGTCAGGGCACCTTGCAGATGCTGAACCCATCTCAGTCACACCTCTTCGGCATAAACACTATACTCACTCTGTATCCAGCTGCCAGGCAGTGGGTAAGGTATTGGCCTCAGAAATGTGAGATTGTAAGGTAAACCCTTCTTGCCTCTCTTTTACCCACCAAATCATTCACCCATAGCTCAATTAATACCATGAACTAAATACCGACCTGTCATTACAAGTCTTATCAGACTGTGGGCAATTATAGAAACCCAGGACTGTGGTGAACAGACTCCCCATTACCAGTTTGTTGCACTATGAGGCCATCTGCAAATTCCATCAGTTACAACAAACCTACGGGTGTAGCACCGTAAACATCCTGCATACCACCTTAGTCAGCGCCCACCTTACAGCAAGGTCACTGGCTGTCTTAATGTATTTGTACCATGCTGGAGCGTGAGGAATGTGAATAAAATGGGAAGGATACTGAAAAAGAGGCCTGCCACAGAGAGATGCAGTAAAGAAGTGAAATATTCTCCTGCATGTATGTACATATGTATGTATGTATGTGGTATTTGTAAAGTGCAAACCTGGCCGAAAGGCAGTGGAACTCTATATAGGGTCAAAAGCCACACTACAGTCAACAAGAGACAGAAGTAGCGCGGTTCAGGCAGCAGAAATGGTCTGTTACTGCATTGTGATGTAATATTAGTTGAAGAGTTACATCTTCAACTCCTTCCTAAATTGGAGCAGACTCGGGGGCGGCCTTGATGGTTATGGAGATGTTGTTCTAGTTCCTGGGTGCATAGAGGGAAAAGACCTGTTGCCTTGTATTTTTGTCTTTTTCACTTCTTATTCTCCGGTATGATGGTGTATTGGCTGTGCTGAGAGTTGCCAGAGATGGTGTGCAAGATAAGCAAGAGTTCCTGTCGTGCTGGCTTGGTAAATTATGTACTGGCTTTAAAGTGATGCGGCCTGGCACATGAAGCCAGTTGAGCTCCATCAGGGGATGAGGGTGATGAGATGATATTTCTTCTTGCCCTGAATGACACATGTTGTGGCATGTGCTTTGCTCTTGGGGGGGAGGGGGGGGCTTAAGGGGGCTGGAGAGGGAGGTCAGCACGGAACCTAGGAGGCAATGGAGCAGGGCATTATCACCAATCTTATGCAAATATATGAGGTCTTGAATAGGTGATCTAAAGTTGCTTTCTGGAAGAAACCATTTCCCTTTATTTAGAGGAGAAAACAGCCACCAAGCTGTCTATTGTTTTGTTTGGCTATGCGCTCCTTGAGTGTGAGTTTGATACTCGAATAGATCCAATTAACGTGACATTCAGTGAAAGTTGGGGTTTAAAGGTGTCACGGTTCAGGTAATTGAGCCAGGTTAGTACTCTTTCTTGTTTGCTGTTCCTAATAAATAATGGGAATTCTGTCTTGGTGGTGTTGATCATCATATGGATAGTGGAAATCCCGGTCTGAACGAGTTTCAGGCAGTGTTTGAGTCATTTGAAGTCTGACATGGATGAGACTTTCAAGTAGAGTTGTGTATCCGCAGCATATTGGTTAATTCCGATGCTGTTATCTGAGAGTGAAGCTCCAATAGGCCTCATATATAGGTTGAAGATGACAGGTATGGAACCCAGAGGGACTCCACAGGTGATAGGTGTTTTTTGAGACCCGGAGGTGCCCATGAGAGCAAACTGGTGTTACGTGTAAAGGCTAGTGAAGAACATTGCCAATGCATCCCATTCCATACCCCAGGGTGTGGATGAGGGTGGGAGGGTTTTCTTGAAAAGTGTTCTGCTTCTATTGCTGGTTTCATTGATGATGATGTTCTAGTACTTGCTTTTACTGCAGTGATGACCTGTCTTTGTTTTGCCCTTGTCTGCATGTTGCATGTCTTTGGGAGTACTCTTTTGCCTAATTTTCTTCCTGTCTGTGGATTGGACATGGTCTGTGAAATCTTTAGAGTTCTAGGGCACTGATGGTGTTGGCTTGCACTTTTTTGTTTTAATCATAGCATGAATGTTGTTGAAATCATTTAAAGGGGTGTTTTTATCCGACATGAATTTAGCCAGTCAAGAGCTAAGTTCAAGCATTTGGTTGTCAATAAATACTTTTTTTGAAGGATCTGACAGTTTTTCTTCTCTTTTGGTTTGTCCTTGTCTTGTTGTTAGGACACTGAGCTGGAGACAACAATGGTAAAGTCGTCAATCCAGTCCAGGGGTATGCATGGTTTGCATTGGATTGTTGGTGATGTTGAGAATGTGAGGCAGAGTATGCAGCCTGTGGAGTGTGTTGGTTTGGTGAAATGCTGTACTGCATTGAGTAGGTTGATCATATTAAGTGGGGTGTCTTCGTTTTTTTGAGCCTGTGTTCTCTAAGAAGTCACCCAAGAGGGTGTTGCAGGTGTTTTAGATGGATGAGATGGAGGGCAGATCAGAGAATTCATTGAGGACATTCTTGTTCTGCCTGGAAGGCCTGTAGATAAGATGAACGGGGTGGTCAGTGATGCAGTTGGAAGTGGCATGTTAGGAGCTCCATGGAGTTGTCATTTGCTTGTCTATGGTGCCGGACCATGAGAACCTTTGGATGAATATGATTCCTTTACTCTTAAGTGTATGGTCCACATGATGGATGTTATAGTCTGTGGGGTGAAGGATGGCGAGAATGTGAGGGTCAATCATGTTTCTGTAATGAAGAGGGTATCAAGCTTGTGTTGGGTGGTGAGGTGTACAATGTCAGATATGTTGAGTATTGCAGAGTGAGTGATAATGAGCTTGAGTTGAATGTGTATTTTGTAGTTTGAGGGTGTATTGTAGTTTGAGGGCTGAGTATGAGGTTGAGTTTGTGTGTGAGGATTCAGTGTGACTGTTTCATTTAAGCCTTGGTGTGATTGAGAGGGTTGCATTTTGGGGTGCTATGTGAAGCAGACAATTATATCTTACCTTGTAGGTTTAGTAGAAAAAGAGTACTGACCCAAGGGCCAGACAGGCTATTCTCTCGTCTGTGTCTGCCCTTTGCTGAAAATGCCTTGTTAGTAGGATGCCTTGAGGAGTTGATTAAAATAGGCAGAAGGCAGTTACGGATGTGTCTTCCTGTACAGATGGATGCTCTGAAATGTAGGTTGATGATTGAGAGTCGGACAGTACAATCTAACCTACAATTTTTCATATCTTGCCACTTCTAGAATTGCTTTTACAAAACTTGGAGGTTTAACGACCATCCTGTTTCAGCCGGTAACCTGACAGCCCAGGGCCATATTTATTAATTGTGGAAATCCTGCCTTATTCCAAGGGCATGCATGCCAATCCTTTCAGAACACAGGCTTCAATCATATATAGAGAAATCATTCCTTCATTGTCAGATGGAGAGCAGTCACTGGGGTTACTGCTAGAAACCTAAAACTCTGAACATAACCTGTGTTTTCTTCCTACAGAGAAGCACTCCTATCTGGATAAAGGATGCTAAGGGAAGTGAAAGGGCCAGGGTTACTCATGAACTTTTGATATGATCATTTTCCGCCCAGGTGCCTCCGCAGGCACGCAATACACAATTACTTGCTTGCTCGGTTAATCACTTGTGTTCTTGTTCACCTTTAGTATTCATAAAGGTGCTCATCATTGGTGTACGCCACATTCAAATATCCAACACTGATCAGATGCACCATATAGTCAAGGAAATATCAAATATTAAACAGAACACTTAAAATACACTGAGCACAGTTGAGACATGCCAGTAGCAGTCTAGCACAATACCCAGGGTCTTCCGCTATCAACAAGTGCCAGTCACATGTATCCATCACATGCAACAGGCCTGTTTGTCAACCTAATAGACGTGTAAGCAAATTAGTAAAGCCCTGAGATCCCATTCCATTATGCATTTAAAACAGACTTCCATAAGTCAATGAGCATGACTCCCTCACCTTCCTGTTGAACTGATAGAGAAACAATGCTGATGTCCTTAGCCTAACCAGATGAGGAGAACAAGATCAGCAAATTAATATAATCCCCAGAAATAAGTTTCAAATTCACCCACACTTCCTCTAGTGGTGAACATTCATAGCAACAGCCTGGATTAGAGCTCCAACACAGATTGTTAGTTTAGGAAATTCTACATTGACTCAGGAAATAGACCACCAGGTCCAATAAAATGAAATTACCAAATTAAATCCTATGTATACAATGGGGGTAACAATATGAATTGGTGAGTACAGACTATATATGATAACAGACATGATCCGGAACGTTTTCAGCAGTACCTCTGCACAGCGAGGATGGCATCGAACAACTCTGTGATGATGTTGACTCCAGTTGTGACGTCAGTGGAGCACGGTGCGCGGACATCAGTTTCTTCTTTTCACCCTGTTACACGAATCTGGAGAACCGGTTTCTCAGGCCATTTTTGGGCCTATTTGGACAAGTTTTTGTCTGTGAGAACAGTGCCTTTTCCATACGTCTTCAGGCTTTAAGGCTTGTGGGTCATGTACTCGACAAATGTCTGTCACCGACCCGCCTTCAGTTTGTATGTGGTGTTTGGGCAACACCACGACTCCAAAAAATGCAGCTCCTGCTAGAAGCTGAAGCCGAAGGCTCCTAAGGAAGGACGCATGATGCTCTTGGCAGTGCGACGGAAAGGCCTTCACACACTTCACGTCGGTCTCGGTCTTCAGCTTATTTCATTCGAAGGTCCGTTCGTGGGGCTGTTCCAGGAGTCTGAGCCATTCACAGGGACGTCGCTCCCCATTGACGTCCTAAAGTAAGCATAGGCAGTTTAAGTCGCAGCACCCCTTGGCTTCACTGCGTGAAGACTCTGTCTCTCAAGGCTCCTCCCGCTCACTGGTTGAGGACTCCTGTCATGGCTCCGCTCCTCCCTGTTTTTCCGGGAGCTGGTGCTTTGATGTCCCAAATGAAGGAATATATTTTGCATCATCTTATATTTGGCCCCCCTCTTTCTTCCGGAGCTCTTGGTGTCGGTTGGGCCATCTTAGTCGTTGGGTCGATGCCAGGCGTCTGACTCCACTTCGGTGCCAGTGCACAGCCCTTAAGGGTTTCCACCTTCGCTGTCCGTTTGTAATCAGCCGACTTCAGCATGGATGTTGACGGCGCCAATCGTAGCCACCTCCCCTCCTCTACTCAACATCGAGGCATTGCCTTGGCAGCGTCAATCAGCGTCATGTGCAAAATCGATAGAGGCAATTGAGGGGAGTGCTACATTTCGGCTTCCTTCTCATGGTGAGGCTTCTGGGAAGTGACCTTGTTGCGGGTCATTCAGGGAGTCTTGGCTTATACAGCCTATACCTTGGGTTATTCCATCTCCTTTGGACGAGAATTGGATATCTGCACTTGGTGAGGCTAGTGGGATGTAGTCTTCTCCAGCTTCGAGTCTTCTTTCCCCTCCTAGCCTTGCTATTGAGGCGAGTTCCTCTTTTGCAGATATGTTGAGGAGAGTGATGCAGTTTGTGGCCACTGCTTACAGTGGAGAAGTCCATTGACCCTCTGATAGAGGTCCTTTACCAAGGTCAGACAGGACAGGAGAGCAGTCTCTTCTTCCATACAGTAATGCCCTGTATGACATAATATTGGGTTCTTGGACCAAGCCTGTTGCAGGGGTCTTGGTGGACCATGCTGTATCTCTCAGGCACATGCCTGCTTCTGGTGACTCACTTTGTCTCCTCAGTCATCCTACCGCTTGTATTCTGGTAGTTCAGGCTGTTACAGCCTCAAAGAATATGGATTCTTTAGCAAAGGCTCCTTTAGATGGAGATTTTAGGAATTAAGTTTCATGTGACAAACACATTTATTTTTGTCTGCTACTTCTACTTTAAGGTCTACTAACACGTCCTGTGTTCTTGGGTGTTTTTCTCACACTTTGTGGGATTCCTTGCAGACTATGTTGTGATCACTTCCAGATGACCTCCGTTTTAATATTGACCAGTTAATTCGAGATAGCCAACAGGCATCTAAGCTGAAAATTTTGAAGTGGAATGGATACCACTGATTCAGTAGGTTGAGCCAATGAGTCCTCAGTGGCACTACAGTATCATGCATGGTTAAGAACCTCAGGATTTCAAAGGCGGTCCAAGTGTCTTTAGACAATATGCCCTTTGATGGGACCCATCTTTTTGGACTCCAGGCCGACTTACATTACGGCGTTTCCGTAAAGTAAAACAGTCTTAATCTCTTTTTTTCTGCTTATATGTTCTTTATTTTTGTCCCTCTAATTGGGTCATATGAGTGATATAAGATTTTGTATTTCTTATATGGCTTGCCTTGTTAGGGCAATGCCATGTTCACCTGTTGGTTACACTTGATTTGGTGTTTCTGCGATTAGCAGATGTTATTGTTTCAATACGGTCTTTACTAGTTTATGAGGTACAAGGATACCTACTGTATCGTTTTTTCCTTTTTCTCTTTTCCTCTGATGGTGAGCTTCATTCTAAAGAGGTCCTTTGCTGGTGATGTGTCTTCAGGTTAGGATGTTTACCTTTATCATATGCTTCTTTGGAAGCAGTTCGGTATGCTGGTATGCAATACTTTCATTTGCAGTATTTCCTAGCGGGACATATTGCTTATGCCAATTATGAGACCACCTATACAGAGTCTATGCTTGTTCTTTGCAAATACTCTGACTTTCCACTTTTGGTCTCTGGCTTGACCAATGCAGTCCTTTTTGCTACTTTAATGGAGTGCAATTTTCATTAAATTTAGGTGATCCTCATATGGTTTTTGCGTTAGATTATAGCTTTTAGATTATGCTTTCTTGTGAGTGGGTCAAGCCAATTTTTACATGTGACGTGTTTCTTACCTGCACACTGTTTCACCAGCCAGTTTCTATAGTAGCTCTGGTGCAGAAGGTTTCAACGTCCGCACTGTGGAAGGGACTTGTATGACTCCACTGACATCCCTACCGGAGTCGACGTCTTCACTGAGTTGTACAATAACGTAGCCCGGCACGCAGAGGTACTGCTGAAAGATTTCTGGATCAAGTCTGGTGCCTGCAGAGAATTCAAAAAATTAAGGAGTCTGCAGTTAGACTGTGTCTCTAACAGATAATATGTTTACAAAGGTAAATGACTTGTTTATCGCGTAGTCAGAGATTGGAAAGATCTGGAAATAACATTAAGGCTATTTTTAATCGCCTCTTAAAATTCACATCTCTGCAGACAGCACCAGAATACATAACTATTGACGAGTTTCAGTAATCACAGGCTGTACATATTAAAGCTCAGGAGTCACTCTCAATTCTATATATTTGCAAATGTGAATTTGTTTTTTTTTGAAGTCCTTTTCAGAGGTGGTTAAAATACCACTGAATGTTAATCCATTCAGACAGTGGATATCATTATTTACTACCAGTAATTATCGCCTCATGTTTCCTGTTCAATGATGTGGTCCCAAGACCCCTCATTTATGGACATTTTTGCATATTCGAGTATCAATCATCCGGATTCTTCAATTCCAACCATTCAGACTGTTTAGGTCAAGTGGGTGCAAGTGTGAATGCCTTGTGTGTACTAGTAATGGATAATAGTCCTGCGTCCTGTGGGCAATGAAAGGCAGCTGAACACAGAAATCCACTCTTTATTAGTCCGTTATGGGTTTAAAAAAGTACAATGCTTTTTAGACATGAATTCCAGGAAGAGGTATTCAAGTCCTTCGCTATGAAAATAAAATCTTAGAGCTTCAGAGTGGTGAATACTCAATGCAGTTCTTTATGGAAACCTGTAAGCTTAACAGGAAATTGAAATCTTTGAATCCCTTTGTATAGTGTGCCAAAATAATTCTCTAACTAGCACTAGATATATCTCCCAAAACAGTGAACTGACAGTTATGAAATCTGTTTTTGAACAAGGTTAGCCGAATGCTGTTTGGCATTCAAGGATGAAATATGTAGTTCCACATCAAAATATGAATAAAATGACAGGGACTGTCTTTGCTAACCAGTATGTTATTGAAAAAGAAATCTGACGTACCGCCCCACCACTGACATCTCACGTTGCAGAGACTATTGATGTACATAAGAAGACAATGTCCTAATTTCAATTGTCTGTATAAAATGGTTTCATTAAATGCCAAAACACTTTAAATGCAAAAAAATATTGTGTTGACTTTAAAATACAGCTAAAGCACTGTTGCTGTAAATACTAATTTCAAAATGATAAGTTCACATAATTTGATCACTGATATAGTTCATTCTTCTGAAGCACATCGCACTCAGGTTGCCACCCGCGTGGAGTCTAGCTACCTCAGTGTTCTTCCATAATCTTGTTAATGACTCATTGCTCTGTGGTGACCAAAAGCATATGTGCATCACTTAGAAATGCATAAGCAACGATGCCATACAGTAACCTATATTTAGATGGTATAAATTACCCTAGCTATTGGAGTAGGTTCATATGTGTGCTGCATTGTCCAGCATATGGAAATGTGACTCTTTTACTGTGCATCAAGTCTTACAGATAAGTAGGGTTCGTCTGCTTCTTTAGGTAAGATGCCAAGATGCATGGATGAGATATGAGTATTTGGTATTGAGGCTCCTTGAAGATCAGCAGTAGACAGGGCCTGGCAGTGGCCCTGTGTCCATGACATCTGCTCTTTCCTTCCCTCTGGTCCCTATGTAAGCAGCAGTGGATGGGCTCAGTAAGATAGCGCTTGTGCAGTGATGTTTTGAGGTGACATGGAATGGGTGTTGTGGCTTCAGTCAGGCAACTCCCAAGGGACTGCACTACTTTCTGTGGACCCGATTTGTGAAATGCTTGTTAGCCACACATCCCACTGGCTTGTGTGACCCATCTGTGCTCCACAGATATTCCACAATGGTAGTGTTGCAGCATTTGCTTGGTAGTACCATTTCTAAGTAGTCGTCTTATTGGCCTTGGTAGCGGGTGGTCTTGGTCATCCAAGATAAGGACTTGCTGAGTGTGTTCTGGCACATGTGGCAAACCTAAAACGTATCTCTTACTTTTAATAACTCTGTTACAGTCCTACATATCTCCTAAAGCAAGCCATGATTTGTTGCATTAGTACTCCAATAGTCTGTATTAGGATGCATCAAGTCAAGACAGGTATCTGTTTGTACCAACTCTTTACCTTGTTTACTAGGAGTCATCTGCTGTGCCATCAGTGATGTACGACTGTAACCTGTGGGTTCATAATGCCTGTATTATGCATGAACCTAGGAAGAACTTTGAGTGTAAGGGGAATATTGCTCTGGTATCACTTGCCTACTCTTCTTTTGGTTTGAGTTGTCTTTAATTCTGTTCTGTATTGATCAATGGCTTTTCTGATTGTCATGCAGATGTGTTTGTAATTTTTGTTACTGCTTTGTTAAAAACTGCAAATGCCATATCCTAGCTAGTCTGCTCAATATGCAGATATCCTTTTGTATGCAAATACTGAGATTGTCATGGCTTTGTTCACCATGGCTAGTCAGTCATCACTATATTATGTTAATGTAATTATTGCTCGATGAAGCCATGTATGTTATAGACAAATTAACTTCCTCTTTTTAAACCAATCTAATTTTAGTCAAAACCATTGCAGCCACACTGACTCTATTTTTAGTAAGGGATTGCTATGGAAATGTTCTCTTGCATCATTGCCATGGGCAGAAGCAACATAAAAGAGTTCTAATTATTTGCCAGAAGGGAAATAGAATACATACAAAAAAATAAATTAACCAGGGCACCTGGTATCCACTCTTACATTTGGGATTTTGGAACTCTGTACCATGTGTTCGTGTGCTAGCGGCACATCCCTTTTGTTAGTGAGCTGTTGTGGTTTCTACAGCCAGGCTTAAGATGCACGGCTGAATAGATGGCACCACAAGCCGCTGTTTGCCTTATAAAATGGATTTCTATCTTGTGCTCATCTATACCAGTAACTGTTGGATCAAAGGATTTATTTTAATGATTTCAATTGGGACAAAAGGTATGATTGCTTCAGTGTTTGTTAATCTGTTTCGTCCTTAAAAGATTAGGCATTTTCATTGAATGAATATAAAAATACTATGCCATGATATGTCATGGCTGTTGATCGATGTGGGTGGGCTCCATATTTCTGAATATTTAGCAATGTTCATGTAGGTTGGAAGGAGGATTATCAAAAGGAGTAAGTATGCATTCCCCACTAGCAATAAGACCACCAGTGCAATATAAGGTCGAGTCAAGGTCTCAATAAATTAGCCTCCGTCTCAACCCTTGGTAGCTGGCTGCGAGCAGGCCGGCTTAACACAGGAGGTAGGTATGTAAAGCATTTACATTAAATAAGTGAGAAACAGCATACACAAAAAATTCCCACACCAATTTATAAAAGTAGGAAATATTTGTATCTTTAAAATGACACCAAAACGACGAAATTCTGATATAGGGAACTAGAGATATGAATTTTTAAAGATTAAAAACATATAGCGCCAACTTGGGACATTGGTTGGGCTTGACCAGGACAAAGTCAAATTTTGAGACTGATTGCGATGGAGCCCTGGTTGGATACCCTAAGTTGGAGGCCTGGTTCAAAATTTAACCTCTGCACTTAAAAACTTTTCTGGAGGATTTTCTCTCATCATCTGGCGAGGCTCCTCTTCAGGTTGGGATGAGAGTCGACAGCGGCTTGGCTCAACACGATGCCTCTTCGAAATCCTGGAAGTTTTGAGCACCAGAGCTTTCAGCGGGACGAACCTAAAATCCAGGCTGGGTCGCAGTTCAACATCGGCGGCCTGACTCTCGTCAGCGAGTCAGTCCACTTATGGAGCTTTTTCCGAAAGTTGCTATAAGCTTCTCCAAACTTCTGTAACTTCTTCCTGAAGTTCCTCGTGAGGATTCAGTGTCCAAAACACAACTCCAAGGGTCTAGAAGCTCTGAGATGGTCCTTAGAAGTTTGGGACTCCAAGTCCCACAGTGCACCTGGCCAAACCCCTAAAGGTCTACTGGACACACTCCAGGCTGGGGGCCTCTTGAGGGAGATGGTGCAGGGCAGCTCTGTTAACATGTTGCTTTCAGGGAGTCCACTCCATAATCCTTTTCGAAGCAAGGCAAAGTCCTCAAGACTGAAGTTCCAAGTGTGCAGCAGGCGCAGTCCTTCAAAGTGCAAGCCTACAGGGTTCCAGCAGTGCAGTCCTTCTTTTAGTGTCAGGCAGCAGCTCTGAGTTTCTATGCAGCTCCCACATATTTCACTAATGATCTGGGGTGAAAAGCAGGGGGGGCACCCCTGTCCAATGAGGTGCAGCGTGCCACTCAAAAGCATGACCTCTTTCTCCAAAGTGTGACATATTCGTGTCCTACAAGGCACACCTCTTCCTTTTCCTTACTGTCCTGCTCTCTTTGAATCCCAGTTTGATTTACTCAGCCCCCTTCCTGGTCTGTTCTCGTCAGCTGCAGAGCGTTCCCTGTCAGATAACTTATATCTCTATGAAAGCCACTTATTACCTCATCAAAGTATTTTTGGCTCAGCCTGTTAAGGGCTGACCAATCAGGAGATGAGGCTAGAAAGCTGTATTTTAGCTCAAAGAAAAGAAAGTCATACAACCTATTTTCTGTATTAGTTGTGATAGTTAGTTGTTGGATTTATAATTATCAATGTTAAGTTCTTGAAATCTTATTTTAGGTCACTCATATCAGTAGTTAAACTGTTTTACATTATTTCAATGTTAGCCTATGGAGCTAAAATGCTACAATGAGTTAAAACAAAATATAATGTCCCTGCTTGTAGTTACATGCAACATCGCCCCTGTGGCACCTAGGGGAGACTTTAGGGCAGACTTGTTTGTACAACTAAGGTACATTACCACTTTGGAAGTACCTTTCATTCCAAAGTTGAATTTGCATATACTCCACTTTTACAGACAGTCTACAAAGCAGAGCTGCCATTAAAAATGACAGCAGGCAACACAGCAGTGCACCATCCAGTGTAGAAATTCTACTGGGCCTTTAAACCGCCCGCCCTATTATATACTAGGGATTTATAGGTAGTTTGAATCCCCCCTTGCCTTATTATATACTAGAGACATACAGGAGGCTGTCATTGCCAATTGTAATTATACCCAATTACCATATATAATTAGAGCACTGACCCTGTGCCTGTTTAGCAGATCCTAGAGCACAATCAAAGTCGGACCTCTAGCACCTGGTAGTCCAAATGGGGGCGAAAAGTAGGGGGACACTGCAAACGGGTGCTGATTCCTCACAATGCAGAATTTCAAAAGAATGGGCCTTCGTGTTGCGCTTGCATTGTGTTGACCTGGTCTGACTAGGGAGGCATTGCTGTGATTCTTTGCTCCTTGAGATGCTTGTGAGTGATCTACACCTGTATGAACCACTTGTATAATTTCATCTAATTAAGTTGTTGTAATCAGAATTTTGATAAAAATGTGTCTGCTTAGCTGTCAGGCTTGTAATATATTTTAGGTAGCACAGTAGACGTTTGCCAGCTGCAGGCTGCCATTATGGGCTTACTTGTCATTCAAAATGAAATGTAATAGCTCAACATTCAGAGCCTCTCCCACAGAAAAGCAGGTGCAATTTGTCTGAGTGGTTTAGTATTCTTGTAAGACCGAGAAACTCATTTCAGAATTACATGTAGGACCACATGTCTTAAAAGTTACTAACAGCTTGAGTGTTCTGGCTCTGTAGTCCAATATATGGCTTTAGATAGCCTTTTGTGCAGCTGTTGTTCAATTCTGACTGTACTAATGCCTTCAATATGAATAAAATGATTGTTTTGTGCAAATTTATCTCTGATGTTTTTGACTTTTTTTACTGTTTTTGACTTTTTTCAATATCCGTAATATATCCTGCTTGTGTTTTCAGTATTATAAATGGTAATTAAAAATTGGGTGAATGCATTCTCATCATCTAGAAGACTATATGGCCTCTCCTCCACAGGTGGAAGAATACATGCCTTACTGTGGGATGCTTGCCTGCCTGGCATTGATCTCACTGCCTTCAGAGTTGCCACTAGTGATGCAGATGTTTTGTAGGCAGAATTGCTTGCTGAGTGGGTGCCAAGTTGTTTTGGTCGCACTCGATAAAGCAGGATTTATTTATTTATTTTCTACAAAAAAACAGTGTCCCTGAATTGCATGGCAGTTTCTCCTTGCATATTTGGTCAGTTTTTATTTATTTTTGACTGTCATCCTACCGTATGTAGAGTGGGGCGAGCACCACTACATACTAGTGGCCCATTGGTGGACAGGCCACCAGTTAAGGGTTTCTACTGGGAAGCCAGGTCGAGCCGCTCCAGTAGAAACTTTGTGATTCCTGCATATCTGAATTGGGCTGAGGAGCTGCGTCTCTGGCAGAGTGTGTGAATGACATATTTATAGTTTTTCACCCGCTCTGTCAAACTCTAAATGAGTTCCATAGCTTCATGTTTCAGCTACTTTTCACATGTTTGGAAGGTCATTATACATCAATAAGATTGGCATTCTTGCTAGTTTTTTATTATATGTTTAACCCCTTCGATGCTGGTGACAAAGCCAGCTCGTCATGGGCGTTACCTGCGCTACGCGGATGACGAGCTGGCTTTGTCACGTTACCCGCGATTTTCAAATTTCAGCGCACAGCGGGAAAACCCGCTAGCGCGCATGCGGTTAAACATTATATTGCAAAGGAGTTTTGCACATTGTACGTACATTGATCTTAACAGTATTAGTATGTACATGCATACATACATGGGTATAAACACTTAGTGCCAGTTGATGGTATGAGATCCAAAATATAATCTACTACTAAAAGCTGCTCTTTTAGATGAATGGTACAATCATGACCAAGTACATACACTATTTTTTTGTGTCTCTGTCTGGTTGAAAACCTGCAGTAAAAGTAGAATTTATGGCTCAGCAAGCAGATGCTTGAAGCATACGCTGATATGGTTATTGCTGCCGTGGCGATGTGTCGCCTATGAAGCATGCGAGTACATTATAAAAAAACGAATGCTGGCTCCATTTTCTAATTTTTATATTAGGCTAAAGTGATAATTGAGAGGTCTGAAAAGGAAGGAATAGTCATATGGCGAAATATTGGAAGGCAAATATGGACTCCCATAGCAGAACACGACTGGTCTTCAACTATTTGTTCTGTGTGAAGTTGAGCTAGAAGGAAAAGCAGTGAGGCTACACCCCAAAGTGTATAGAGAAGCAGGATTGCTCATGGTGTCTTGTGCAGGCACTTAACACTAGGGAAGGAAATTAGTTTGAAAAGATAGCTGGGTGATAATAGGTTTGTCCAAAAATGTAGAACTGTGAGGTTTAGCGAGATGGCTGTAAGCTGTGATATGAAAGACAAAGACAGTGTCTAGTTCTTTTTTCATGGGTCGATTGTTGGCTTTGTGAGTGCAATTTGATGCTGAGAAATCAACATGGTTAGCTACAAAGTTTCTTGTATATGTGATAGATTACAATAATTATAATTGGCCACATAAGTTACAGTCATATAGGAAATGTGAAAATGAGCTCACATATTGCTTACAATAAATGGATTAAATTACAATAGATGCGTGCTCCTGGTAGAAAAAGACACCTATTTTGCATCACTTATCAAATTATGCCAAAAACCAAGTAACACCTTCATTTAAAATGTTATCTTTAAGGAAAAGGAAATGAAACTTGCACAGTAATTTAATTATTTATTCTTTTTTATTTTGTAGTTATTAACAGGAAGTACTGCTGTCCAAAGATCTACTTTAATCATCGCTGCTTCTCTGGACCTTATCTAAACAAAGGAAGAATTGCAGAGCTGCCTAGATCTGTGGGGCCAGGGAACTGTGTGCTTGTTCTGAAAGAGGTAACTCACACATCATAGCATCCATGTTGAGGCATGCGCAGTGCAAATGTGTCATCTGTTGATGAGCCCTAAAGTGTTTTTGCACTTTGCTGCTTGCTCATTGACACTGCTACGCCTTTGTTTTTCCCCACCTGTTTCACAGAAAATGACATTAGTTGTGTGCAGTACATTTGTAACATAACCTTTTCTATTCAGTGGTTGGCCAGATTCGGGCCTCATTTTTTTCAGTCAAATTGATGTTCAGCAGTCCAACTTTTCAAATGAAACTGCAGTTTTCTGGAGTTTGTCTCTGTATAGTAAAAGGGGCTTGGTCATTAGATTACTATAGCCTTATAGCCTGCCGTAGCGTGCTATATCTGCTATTAAAGGCCCGCTGCACTGTTTAAGGCCCGAGCCGAAGGCGAGGGCCTTTAACAAAGCAGAGGGACTTTAAAAGCTGGTATAGCCTTGCTACGAAGGGCTATAAGGCTATTAGAACATTCTGCCAAAGCTGTGAACAAAGATAAATTGGAATGTTGGAGCTCCGGGCTTATACCAGCCATTATAAGCTCTGAGCTACTCCATTGTTTGCAATGGAGCTACCAAAATTCCAATGTTCTAATTAAGATTATCTTTGTGATTAACAACATTTTTACATTCTACCTGGACCTATGGTGACCTTGTTCTTGCCTCAGCACTGGCTGGCAGATATGCTGGGTGTGCCAAAGTCTGTTTCTGGGATTGATGTCATGGGGGTTGGCATGCCTATTGCAACTGTCTCTATTGAATGAAAAGTACTGTAGTTCAAAGAGGAGAGTTGTTTTGGTTAAATTTTGGAAAAGCGTCCTTGAGGAATGTAGCCAGGGCAGTGGTGACTCGTTTATAAAAAAAAATGGGGAGTACCCTAAGTTGGTTGGAGAACTTAGGGTGGATACCTGGGGCACAACAGCAGACCTGTCCGTAGGAGTTGTGTGCATCACATTGCAGAGGATTAGTAAAATACCTCTTTCATCTTGTGTTCTGTGGGCCAAGAGGAAAGGGATGCTCTTGAGCAGCTCAGTGTTAAGGGCAGGTATGTTACTCTTCTCGTTTGCAATGATGAAGACTGCTCATTCATTCTGTGAATTATGAAGGTGATTGGTTTGACTCTTTCACCAGTGTCTGCTATCTATTATTGATTTCTCTTCTCTTGGTGACATTTCTGGTAGTCATAACATCAAGGGAATCCAAACACCTTCACTCTTTCCCCAACATCATTGGGGAGCCACCATAGCAGAGGGAGAGGGGGAGGGAAGGTTGGAGACATACGTAGATGCACTTGATGCGCGTGACTTTATATTAAAACAAGAATGGTAACTCTAGTGAGGCACAACATGGGTGCAGATGTTTTGAATCAAGGAATTCAAATTATGAATGATCTCGGGTATGTATAGAAGCAAATGGTGAAATGCTCTGGAGTCAAAATAAAGAAAACAAATCTGATATTCTTTCCATAGACACAAGATGCTTTTTAATAATTTAGATTGCCTTAATGTTGTTGAAAACTATGTTAACTTTTGAAAAATTGACTTAAGAATAAGTGTCAGGTACCACCTTTTGAGGAAGACTAATATTATGAAGGTTTGGGAAACATGGATGAAAACGCATAAGATGTTATTGACTACTGTGATTGTGTCTCAAGTATTAGCCAATATCAGTAATGTATGATGTGTACTAAAGGCAGAGATAAGAGTGAAGAGTTTGTTGTAGGAGCAAATGGTGGAGGTAGTAGTGGTTTAGATGAGAATTTGTCTCACAAGTAAAAGATGGGAGCCTTTGGTGATATATCTCAACGTCAAATATAAGAATGAAGTGTTTGTAGGACCAAAGGTTGGAGTTAGTAGTGGTGTAAAGGAGAGTGTGGTGACTGGCAGACACCACATGCAAACTTGGCTTGTTTTGGGTCCAAGAAAAGCACAAGCTGAGCCAGATCAAGCATCTGGCTCACGCCTGTCTTCAGCTTTGAGTAGCTGACCAAAGTACCTATAATTTGTTTGTACAACATTTCTAATATGGATATATGATAAACCACTTCTAACTATGTTCTCTAATGGAGTGGTTACAATCTCACACCTAAACTGTGACAGTATTAGCTGCACGGTTGCACACATAGCTGTTTGGTTATGTCACTGGTAAGATAAATGTGCCAATGGATTTCTTGTGATGTTTTGTGGTACCATTTTGTAATGAGGAAGCCAGTGACACTGAGTGTGAAGTGTCTTTGTGTGTGATTCTGGCATGGAATCAAAAGATTTTTAATTGTAGCCCACATGGTTGTGGAAGATGATGACTAGCTGCAAGAATATCAAAGGGGTACTATTTTGGATTTAGTGATGCACCGGTGTTATAAGGAGTTGGACGTCTGAGTGGAAACTGTGTGGCAAATTGTAGTGTGGCCATGGACCCTTTTTCTTTTTCACTTTTGTAATTAACATCACAATATGTTTATCCACATTCTCTGTTATATCTTTTTTCTTTTTCCTCACTTTATGGGGTTTGCTTTTTTTCAGTTTTTAATAGTTTACTTTCCTGATGCTCTACAATACTTCTATCATCTTTATTACCCTGCCTCAATGATTCCTTGTACCTTTGAATGCTTTTGTCAGTTCATCCAGCTCTCTAAAATAATATCTTCGCTTGCTTTCATTTTTACCAGGCATAAAAGTGAAAAGTTGTAAGCCTACTACCTATATTTTCACCAACATTTCCACTGTACATTTCTTTCAGGGTCACTTTATCCTACTGCCACCATGACAAAATCCAGTCTCATTGCTCCTTTTTTGATTCCTTCATTTTCTAATGACTCACATTGGCTCTAAGAGGATTTTTTGCTAGCATAATCTTATAATGCTCTGACTTGCATGCCTATTATTGTTTGCTTGATCTTTTCTTGGCTACGTCGTGCTGTAAAATCCCACTGTGAATGAGCATTTAATGCCATGCTGTTTTGCCCCGTTTAATTAATCATACTGAATGGAATTAAGCCCCTAATCTTCTTCAGCTCTCAGAAACAGATTTGTTGTACAAATAATGAGTGATTTTCTCCCTCTCTTTCTGCTTTGCATCCACCCTCTCCTCCCCCGCTGCCGATGCAGGTCCTGTCTTTGCTAATCAACGCTGCCTACAAACCAAGCCGTGTCCTACGAGAATTACAGCTGGATGAGGAAGAGTCTTGGCTGGGACATGGGGAGGTCCTCAAAGCAAAGTACTTGTTTAATTAATTTCACCTGTCAAAGGATTATATTTTCATTTGTTGTGCAATGTTTGGGGCTGAATAAATTGTCGGTGCTTTTGTGCTAACACCTGCTTAAAATCCATGTTATACAGAGTGTCATTCAGTCCATGCTATAGAGAGTGTCATTCAGTCCATGCTATACAGAGTGTCATTCAGTCCATGCTATAGAGAGTGTCATTCAGTCCATGCTATAGAGAGTGTCATTCAGTCCATGCTATAGAGAGTGTCATTCAGTCCATGCTATAGAGAGTGTCATTCAGTCCATGCTATACAGAGTGTCATTCAGTCCATGCTATAGAGTGTCATTCAGTCCATGCTATAGAGAGTGTCATTCAGTTCATGCTATACAGAGTGTCATTCAGTCCATGCTATACAGAGTGTCATTCAGTCCATGCTATACGGAGTGTCATTCAGTCCATGCTATACAGAGTGTCATTCAGTCCTTACTATAGAGAGTGTCATTCAGTCCATGCTATAGAGAGTGTCATTCAGTCCATGCTATACGGAGTGTCATTCAGTCCATGCTATACAGTGTGTCATTCAGTCCATGCTATACAGAGTGTCATTCAGTCCTTACTATAGAGAGTGTCATTCAGTCCATACTATAGAGAGTGTCATTCAGTCCATGCTATACAGAGTGTCATTCAGTCCATGCTATAGAGTGTCATTCAGTCCATGCTATACAGAGTGTCATTCAATCCATGCTATAGAGAGTGTCATTCAGTCCATGCTATACAGTGTCATTCAGTCCATGCTATACAGAGTGTCATTCAATCCATGCTATACAGGGTCATTCAGTCCATGCTATACAGTGTCATTCGCTATAAATGTGAAAATTAGCCACAGGTTAAAAGTTAGAAGTCTCTGTTCAGTCTATCTTTTGAACTTTCAGCTAAACTCTATTCATATATGTAGGAAAATGGCTCTGCATATACTATACCAATGTAAAGTATAGTGTGCACAGAGTCCAGTGGATCCCCTGAGCTATAGGTGAGGCAAAAGTAGATAATACCTTACTCTCTTTTGTGGTAGTGTGGTTGGGCAGTCAGGCTTATTGGGGAGCAGTCTTAAGCATTTGTTGTACACTCTCAGGCAAGAAATGATGTCACACACTCACAAAGACTCAATCCAGTACATTTGTTTGTAGAAAATGGTGTTTCTTATTATTTGTATTACTAGAACCAAGACTTACTTAGTAGCAGGTAAGTGATTTATATACAATAATACTTTGCAAAATATGGTGTATACTTTTTGTAGAATCATACAAGTTACTTTTGCATTATAGAAAATGTGTTGTAAACTCTTTAGAATACTTATAATTACTTTAGATTACTTTCTAGTTACCTTTTAGTTACTTTTCTAGCTTAGAGCAAAACAGCCTACTAACATTTTAGGCATTGCAGTACATCAGTAAGCAGGTTAACTCATTTGAAGACACTAAGTTACTTTGTTGCAGTACAAAACAGGGTTAACACTATTTTCAGAGAAAACCCCTCCATGCAATCCTATGGAGGAAAAAGCAGTGTTAAGTTTGCAGGTAAGTAAACGGTTTTGGTAACTGAGTTTTGGGGATGGAACCCAGGGTTCCCAAGGTTCAGGTAAGAACTCCAGGTGCACCACCAGTGACATTAGGGTGGCCAGGTGCAGAGTGCAGAATGCCAAGGTTAGCCAGTGGGGCAAAGGGCACCTTGGTTGGTAGCTGCTTGCGGACAGACAAGCTCCTAGGGTTAAGGGGAGAGTAAAGGGGGGCCAAAGTTAGCACCTAGACTACTCCACCAGCAGCACAGGTGCGGGCGGGTGTAGGGTGCTTAGACTGTGTCGGGAGCCCAATGTAATCCTAAGGGGGGTGTCGGCTGCAGTTTTGGTCTAGGAAGTCTTCTGGGAGGAACCAACAGCAGGGCAGGCAAGTAGGGATGTCCCTCGGCATCAGGACACTTCGGAATCTGGTCACCAAGATGCTGGGTCAGAGACTACAGGGACTCCTTTGGACATTGGGTTTCTCCTTACCGTTAAGGTTGCAGTCGAGGGGGTCATCGTGAATAGGCTGCAGGCATCAGCACTGTACCTTGTAGGTGAGATACCTTGATGGTTTGGAGGTCAGGATTGCTGAGGAAACACTTCAGGACTGCTGGACACTTGGACAGGGGGTCATGGACAGTGGGCAGAGGTAAGTCTTGGAGCAGGGTTTCTTGGGTTCGGAGGGTCTTGATCTTCTTTGGTGGACAGGACCACTATCCTCTGGAGTCTTGAGTCTTTGATGAAGAAGGGATCGGTCCTCACCAAGTCGGGAGATTGCTGACTCTTTTTGGAGCTGTCATTTTCTTTGCAGAGGGATTCGGAACTGCAGGCAAGTCAGAAGGGCTGGGGCCAAGTCAGTTGGGCCTGGAGTCTTCACTGTTGTGACTTTTTGGGATTCCAGTCTTCTTAGGTCATCAATACTGAAATCCTGGTTTCAGGGCTGCCCCCTAAATACTGTATTTAGGGGGCGTTTTAGGAGTCTTGCGGTAGTAGCCAATGGGATACTGTACTTAGGGTGACTACACCCTTAGTGTGCTCACCCCACGTCGGGTAGTGGGCACAATCCTTGACCATGATTGGAGGGCGCCTACCATCTGCAAATTGATGGGCACTGAAGAGTGGGCTTCACCTCGCCGCCCCCACCTGAGGGGTGGGGTTAGCAGAGAGGGCACATCTTCTAAGCTGTCCGGATTTTTTCCTACCTGGCTTCCCGCCGAAAAGGGGGTGAGCCAGCAAGGGGGACTGCTCCTGATAGCATGGAGTGGGTTGGTTTGGTTCATGGGTGCCCTATAGAAGGGACCCTGAGTGCATGGAATAATAAATCTGGCCCTGGACTCAGTGCAGGGTTATTTTTCTGAGATGTTTGATACCAAACATCCCAGGATTCAGTAAAGCCATTATGGTGCTAGTAAACTTGTAATGACCAGTTTCTAGACCGTATACTCAGGATGGCTTTGCTGGGCACTTATAATATCTAAAAATGGCCTTAGATATAAGAGGGCCCTGCCTGCTCATGCAGATAGGTCCTCGCATGAGGTATAGGGCATCCTGCCCTAAGGGCGACTTACCTAGGGATCATGCAGTGCTAAGCAGACATGACACACAGGAATGTGTGCCATCTAACAAAAAGTAAGTGGGCAACCATGCAGAAAAGGCTCTTTCCTACAATGGTAAATACTTTATATTTGTGCATTCCCTCTTGATGACTAGTGGTGGAGGTGTACTTTACACAGCGCAGAATCGAAAATAATTTTAGTTGTAGTGTACTTGGAGAAAGAATCATAAAGTGTGTGATGCATAAACATCTGTGCCTGCATTATGTCCGAGGGAAATATTTAATTCTGATGAATGCTTTTAACTGCAGACTCCTCGCTTGTAGAATAGATCTGGGAGCCAGACTCGAAAATATTATAGCAGTGCTCTAATGCACCCACTGTTGTAGTGTTGTTTCGCTGTAACTCTGTACCACAACAAAAGTGATGGAGCAGAGCAATATGTAAGCACCACCCCTGTGTGCTTACATCAGTTCCTTTCTTTCCATGCCTTTCACCGCGGATCCAGACCTCAGTCCACACTTTGACGGTTTTCCAGCCATTTCAAAATATACCTGAAGCTGTGTGTCAGGGACAATGTCTTCTAAGAAAATTATAGGATTCATTCAAGTTTTGTTGCATGACGTGTCCTTGGTGCTTAGGTGCCATTAATTGCTCAACGTTATGCCATAAGTCTACTCCCATGCACTCGAAGGTAAACCGGCAGCAGGATGCAAAACTCTACTTTGCTGAACATAAGAAGAGGTAGCAGTTAAAATATAAATCTGATAGAGACTACTAGCCGCAGATTCCTTAACGTAGAATTATCCCCAGGCGTGAGACTGGATCCTGAAAATTTTCTTTGCCACAGCATCTCTGCGCTGGTGGGCAGTACCACTTGACTCCGCCCTGGCGTCGTCCGCGGGCGTGACATCAGCAAGGTCACATAAGCCCCACCCCAGCGCGCTGACATCAGTTTTTCTCTTTTCCGCGTGCAACGCGGATCCATATCGTGTCCTGACCTTTTTTTAGGCCTTCTTTCACGCTTTTATGTTGAGGAACAATGTGTGAATGCCTTCGGGCTTCAAGACGTGCACTTCTTGTGCGCGTCCCATGACGGCGACGGACCCTCACCCTATCTGTATGTGGTGTTTGGGCGAGCACCATGACTCTATGCACTGCAGCGCTTGTCAGCACCTCAATCCGAAGTCCCAGCGGGAGCGCCGGATGAAATTGCTGTCGCCCTGCTTGTCCAGGTCGGTCTCGTCACAGCGCCCGTCCCCTAGAGCCAAGTCTGGTGGTGCAGTGGACAAATGCATACACTGCAGGGGCCTGTGTTCGACCTCATGGTCACAGGTTCTAATCCTGGCGGGTCCACTCAGCCTTTCATCCATCTGGGGTCGATAAAATGAGTACCATTGAGTTGGGTAAAAATATGCTCCTGTTATTCAGCGCTTTGAGATTTTCGGATGATATGTGCGCTATACAAAAGTACATGTTAAGTTATGTTACCTCGGAATCCAGGAGCCGCCGATTCCGACTGCGGCATCGCCCTTCGCCATGGCCCCAAGGCTGTCGCTCGCCCACTGGTAGGTCCTGCAGCTTGTCTCCGAGGCCGTGTCCTCGTTTTGCAGAGGGAGCGGGTTCCCCTTGGGACGTGTGCCCTCGCGCTTCGCCACCCTACCCACAGTTTCCTGGCGTCGGGGCGACTAAGGCCCAAATGGAAGCCTATTCTATGGCTCTGCAGGCTTCTTTGGCCCCCCCTACTGTTCCTGAGATGTCCGCAGATCCCTTGCCTTGCGCGGGGCCGTCCGCGGAGTCGCCGGCGGCTTCTACTCTGAAGCCGACGAATTCGACTTCAGGTTGTGGGGGTGTTGTGTCGTCGAGGTGCGGGGTTCCCCTCTTCGACCCACGGTGTCCCTGTCTCGCCGTAAATCCTTACGGGGTTCCCTGTGGCAGCGCAGGAAATCACCGGGACTCAGGGCTCGTCCTCAAGTACCCCTCGGTCCTCTGGGCAGGTGGCTGCCTTGCCAGAGGCCGGGCTGGCGCCAAAGGTGCCGCGGGTGGAAGCTGGGGCCTGAGACGCCTTCCTGAGTCCCTCTCGGTCCTATACGCAGGTGGCTGCCTCGTGTGAGGTCGATCCAGTGGCTTTTCAGTGCCGTTCCTTAGCCTACCCAGCTCCGACCCCGCCCCATTCTCCTAGGGAGCACGTGGTGGTGGAGGTTAACTCGGCCCCCCCGATGGCCACTCTGACGCCCATTGACGTTGCACCAGCACCTGTTAGCCGGCGTCGGGTCCTCGACTCGACTCCAGAGGTTCCTTCCTCTCTGGAGGATTGTCATCTCCTGGTCTCTTCTTCTCCGGAGATGGGACGCAGCGTCATTGCTTTTTCACCGGCGTCTTCCAGGGAGGGCTCCTTGCCGTCCCTCGGCCTTGACCCTCGGACCCTCTCTTCTGCAGCTCGCTGTTGGTTGCTACGCCAGCTTCTCCACCTTCCCCAGAGGCCCCTCAGGCCCGCCACTTGTCCGAGGATCCTCCACTATTCAGGGGCTGGCTATTTATTCCTCCAGCTGGACTTTGGGACGGACAGCTGTAAACTACAAAGTTTACAGCTGTCACCAACGGAGGACTTGCTTTCTCCCCTGTGCAAATCATTCAAAAGGGCTACACCATGCCCTTCCTAGCCTCCCTGCCCGTTCCCCCAGCTCCCCTTCAGCCCCAATCCACATAGGAACAACTCTTTAGTTACCCATTCTGCAATCTTGCTGCAAGAAGTCAGCCTTCTGCTGCCAAGTATGCTATTAAGTGAATGCCTTGTTTGGAGAGTAGTTATATTCATGCTCTTTATGTGCAGTAGACGAATGTAGGGCTCAGGCCTATACTTGACCTCTTACCTCTACATACCTTTCTTAGAAATGATAAACTCCTAATGCTTATGCAAATTTTGCGGTCCCAATGGCATTATCCACAGTTCACTATAGGGTCAGAACACTTCCAATGTGCCATGCACATCTCCATTATTATATCAGCAATTTGATTGTTGACAAAAGTGATGGCAGTGCTCGCCCACCTTTGGAGGTGTGGAATGCAAGTGCTCCTGTACCTCAATGACTGGCTGCTTAAGGTGGACTAGTCGCACTCAGCCGTAGACCACATCCGGAAGATGGCTGAACTCCTGACGTCTTTGGGGTTCCTTATCAATCAGCTGAAATCTCACCTTGCCCAAACACAGAAAATTCCCTTCATTGGGTGTGTCCTAGACACAGTGGCTTTCATGCATTTTTCACTGCTCCAGTGAGTTAATAACATTCAGGATATGATCCTGATATTTCGGGTTCAATCCTTGTTCTCGGTGAGGATGCTCTGAGGCTTCTTGAACTGTGCTAGCCTCATACATCCTCCTGGTCCCAAAGGCCAGATGGCATGTGTGGGTTCTACAATGGAATTTCAGGTTTCATTGGTTCCAGCATCAGGGCTGCTACTTTGACTCCATCCAAATCTCATAGGAGAATAGCTCAGGTTATTATTCTGTGGAGGCAGACCAACACTAACCTGACCTGTGACAGACCTTCTCATTTCTCCATCCAGACTTCACAGTTTTGGCACTTGCGTCTCTGCTAGGTTCCGTGGGAGTCACCTGGTAGAGCTGGAGAACAAAGGCATCTGCTTACTAGCAAATAGCCTGCTCCTTTCAGTCTTCCAAAGCTTTGAGTGACCCTGAAAGACTTCCTCCCATCCTTTTAGAGGAGACTGGAGCAGGTCCTCATTGGCAACACAACCGCCATGAGGCAGTGCAAAAAGCCGGATGTGGGTGGGATGGGCGGAAATAGAAACTAGGAGGCTTGATCGGTTTATCAATAGTTGTGGTTTATTGCGGGAACAGTAAAAACAAGCATTTGCAATGCAATATGTCTCGCATTTGCGAGAGTTTAACCTATTGGCATTGTAATTGACAATGCCTTTTATTTATGTTTTAAAAAACAACACATAAATAAAAGGCAGTGCCATTTACAATGCCAGTGGCTCAAACTCTAACAACTGCGAGGCCTATTGCATTGCAAATGCTTGTTGTAATTATCAGGTGAAGCAACTGGTTGCCATAAAAATAGTATATTGCCTTCCCGTTTACTTATTTTCGTGATTTTGCTCTGTTTTCACTCAATACAAATATACAAGTGGATTTAACATATGATATTTGTATTCAATGAACATAGTTCACTACTTTTAAGTGATGAAATAAACACAAAGCATTGTCCTTTGGTGATAAGGTGGAACCAGAAGGAAAGTGTCATTCAGTGGATGATTTGCACAATATGTCAACAGGAATCCAGAGCTCAAAACTGTCTTCCAAACTTGACTAAATTGTGTAATTCTAGGAAAATTATTAAATATCACCGTGGCTCATTTTAACTAAGCATTAAATCAGAGACCACCTTGAAGAAATTCACTTCAGAAAGTGCTGTATAAAATACTCACTTTCGAATGGTTCAATGGACGGTTGCACGAGGGTCATAAGAAGACCTTTGGGTTTCTGCACTTATTTTATTTTTTTGTACAAATTAAGCATCAGAGCGTGCTGAAGGGAACAGCCGCTTGTCAACTTTGCCTGCCTATACGTTGACAGTATTGTAATCTGGAGGGGAATAAGAATTAAACAACATTGGTAGGGGGTACATGTGTCTGGATTATACCTCTTGGAATGTTGTTTATCTCTTCGCAGTTTATGTACTCCGTGTTGACGGAACTTCCTCCACATGGACAAGATCAATTAGATCTAGCATTATCTCCTTGACTACGTATCAAGGTAAGGAGTTTTCATATGGGACTGATAAACGTCCTTACGAAGACCAATGTGACCTACTGATTGGGGCACACCCAGGTCGAAACATGTTGACTCCAGCAGTTTAGGAGGGGTGTTATAGGTTCCTAAAAGTCCTTCCTTAACACCACCATCCGTTATGGAATTTTAATCCTGACCTTGGAACCAACGAATAAAGGGATATCGGGTATCCATGAGCCAGTTTTAAACTACCTTTTGTGACTGCACTTTGTCTTATCACTGTACCCAGTCTTGTACTGACACGTCTTGGTTAGTACATTGTTTGTCACGTTTAGTGTTTGTGATTCCTTTACGTTATATGTTCCCCCTCCCTATGCTCCGCCCTGTACGTGGCTACGCCAGGGCGTTGCAGCAGACCCTATGATGAAGCATGTCACACACATTTGTGTGTGAGTGAGGGCAGTTGTTTCAAACATATGAGTTTGTCACTGTTTGTAAATTTCACTATTTATGGTTTTGTCCTCTTTCTGGTTGTTCACATTTGCATTGCCCACTTGCATGACCCTTCCTTGGAAAAACCATTTCCATAAGCCTGTGTTACTTAGATAATAGAATAAATAGTATAGAGGAAATATGCCTGGCACTATGTACCATCAACATCAGTTATCCTTTGTATGCATAATTGCACATATTCAATTTAAATTTGAGGCACACCTCGTAAAGTTTCAGGCATTATGAAAATGTCCTGCCAACGTAGATTTCAAAATATAACTCAATCCTTGTAATCATAGTAGTTGAATGTAATGTTTATATTTCAAACACGTTGTGATGATATCATCTTCTCAATTAGTATCCCTTCTCACATAAGTTTTCAGATCTGCCGATATATGTTTCATGAGTTAACTCGTTTTCTCAAGGCTTAATTGTTTGTACCTCTCCAAAAAGGTTTAAGCCTAGTGATGCTTACCATAAACTTCCAGGGGCTTATATCATGAACATTACTTACTATTTGTTGACTTTGTTGTCACTCGTATTTACTCACTTCTTATTTGAGGCATTCCATGTCCCAGCTTGCCTATTTTGTTTGTTCCTCCCCAAAGCATAGCCTCTTTACCATCTCTGTGATTGGCTGGCTTCTATCCTTCCACTGCTCACATTTAGGGAACTTTTTTTTTCTTGGTTAACCATTCAATGAGTGTGGTGTATGTGTTTCCAGCTCTCTTCTCGCTCCCCCATGCTCCATGTCGTTCTCACCCTCATGTGCTTCTACGCTGTTTCCCGAGTTGCTGTCACTTGTGTGTGCTTCTTGCTCTCTCATGTGCTTCTCTCTTATGCTCTGTGCTCTTCTCTTCTCTGCCCACCACACACTGTGTTCTTTCCATGTTTGCTTCTCCCTACCTTCAGTGTTGCTCTCTGCTGTGCTTTCCCGTACTCAACCCATTTGCTTCTCCCTCACACACCCACCCATCCCCCATTTATTATTTTAAATTGTGCTGGCAGGCTAAGAATTTATTTTTTATTTTTTTTATTTACTGATCCAAGTAGCATCTGGAATCTTGGATCGGTAAATACAAAATTATAGCAAATGGCTGCTGCATCATTCTGCTGGTTCGTACATCCCTTCTGACGCATGTGCATGCCAGTGAAATGATGTAACAATCAGTAACGGTTCCTTCATCACACATTTTTTCAAAATGTTTTATTTTTTTTACAATGTTGCACATCTTTGGGGAAAAAGCCTAACGCCGTAGTGCATCCTTGCACTGCAGCTGCTAATTCTTTTATTTTGTATATTTTTCATAATCAAGGAAGTTACTCCGCTTTAGTCTAGTGCAAAGATTTTTCTTTATCTGACCCTTGATAAACTCAGCATCTGAGGTCCTGTGTTGCTGTTTCACATCCCCGAACACTGGGCACTCCCCATAGGTTTTAAAGTTAACATTTCTTAACAAAATGTATCTAACTTTATGGTTTATCGATAATGTTCATGTTTTTTTTCATGGCAGGTATAAAGGGAAAAGTTACCGGGCCACAGTGGAGGTTGTGAGGACTGCTGACCGGGTGAATGAGTTCTGCAGGACGACGTGCATTAAACTGGAGTGCTGCCCCAATCTCTTTGGCCCATTGATGGTGCTTGATAAGTGTTCAGAAAACTGCTCTGTGCTGACAAAGACCAAATACAGTGAGTAAACCTGTTATTGCATGTGAATCACAATAGTGTCTTCTGACGACAGTAGCATTGGCAGTGCTAGTATGCAGGGAAATTAAGGGACTGCATCTGTACATATTTTGGCCCATAGCTTTTCCTTTCTTGGATAGATAAATGATCTCATACTTTGTTTGACAAGTCCAAGGGAGAGTGTCTATAAATGAAGCTGAATGTGATGTATGTGCTATAAGCATCTAAGCTCCCTGAAGTTGTCCTCGTTTTGCTCCAAGGTTATTTCATTGATTTCATTTGTTACTTTATTTATTTCTGCACCATGTTCAGCCAACAATTTCCCACAAACATTTGTGGACACCAAATGAGAAATTGGTCACTTTAAAATAATGCTTTACACCGTTGAAGGCCCATTCTTTGAAGTTCAATCATATGTTTTGGCATCCTAAACTCATAGCCCTATTTTGGGACTGGATCTAGAACTATAAGTAGACAACAGAATCTATACGGATCTGAAAGTTGATCTTCACAAAATAATCTATTTTTCATGAGCTCCTGTGCTAGTGTTGCAGATGTGTGCAAGAGATCATATGAAAGCACATGAGATCCTGTTTTTAATGATAAGGTGGTGCTGGAAGATTGGATTGCTTGCAGGGATTTTGATGGATACTTATAACCACAGATTTCTCATCCAAGAATACTCTCAGGTGCCAGACTAGATCGAGAAACTTTTTTCCAGTTATGTTCCCTCATGCTGTTAGGTGGTGGTGTGTGATCCCGCGCTGGCTCCATACCGCCCCAGATGTTATGGAGCGGAGCTTGCCTAAAAGCGCCTCCCCTGCATGCTTATGTCAGTTCCTTTTTTTCTGCCCCTTCCAAAACCGATACAGAGCTGTGCTTCCAATTTAGTGTGGCTTTCAATTACATCTAAACAAAATTCTGTGCTAGGGAACAATGTCTCCTCCTAAAATGACAGGGTTTTCTACCATGCCATGACTGTAGACAACAGGTGTTGATACTAGGCTCATGTCTCAAAGTTGTGTAATAAATGTGCCCTCATGCACCTGAAGGCAATTCGAGTCAAAAAGCGATGATTTATGTCACCGAACATAAGAAGTCATCTGCGTGGTCGAAGTCATGAAGTCATATACAAAATCTAAACGAAAACAAAAAAAGTGAAGCAGAAGACAATCCCATCCCATCACTCTGCCCCGATTGATTTTGGTGTGCCTTGATTTCCCTAGGCCATCAGCACAGCAACATCAGATTGAGGCCTTCAAGGAGGCCATGCTGCTGATTTTTGGTGCTCTCTCTGCTCCCTTTTGGCATGCTTTCATGCCTCGTGGAGCCTCAGGGACCGCCATCCAAGTTACCACTGGCAGATCCATCCTCAGCGCTGTTTGAATTCTTTGGACCCATTTAGAGCCCTGTACCTACTTTGGTACAGAATTCTATACAAGCTCTTAGACTTGCGTAGGGCCCTACCACGTTGACACTTGTACAGTCACGACCTGTGCTGAAAAAGGATACGGTGCCGATAACCATGTTGGACACAGCCGAACTCTGACCTGATGCCTTTAGCAGGGCAGATATGCTAACAGACTCCATTATCTTTTTGACTCTGATTCTGAACAAGGCACACCCCATGATGGGTATGATGATGATGGTGGGTAATGAAATGTTTTTCTCCCACCTCACTACACAGATGGCAACTTTTACATGTATTTAGAAGAGGCCAGTGAGCCTGGTCACCCCTGAGGCAGATTTATACTCACCTTTTGGGACACCAGCAGCTGAGGTTTTAGATTACAACTGTCTTCAGTCGAGAGAAAAACACACATCCTTATGGAAATTCTGCAGCCTGGGCCAGCTACGTCTCGGCCCTTGCTTTTCTTTGAGTCTCTCACAGATACCTTGATGTGCTCATGTCAAAGCCCTGTTCTTGCCCGCCAGAGAATGGGCAGGTGGCTTGGCATCACAAATTGGCTCCTAGTGACTTTGATTTTCTTACTAAACATCCTACCCCAGAGAGCCTTGTGGTTTAGGCTCCTACCAGTAAGGTAAATTACAGTTCATTCCCCACGACGGCTGGCTCTGTATAAGGAATCCAAGAGGATTGAGGCATTTGGCAACATATGTTATCCTCTGTCAGCCTGCATTGCGATAAGTATATGCTGTAGGCTTTTTCGTTACTACACACATGCCCTCTGGGACATGCCCAGCAAGATCTTCCCGGTATTTCCAAAAGACATTAGGGGCCCTTCGGTTCTGCAGTCCATGATAGACAAGACCTGACCTAGCCTAGATGCTACTCATTGCTAGTGAGGGCAGTTAGCACCAGTGTTGTATGCTGCAGACATGCCTGGACGTATTCCATAGGCTTTTCCTGAGCTGTACAAACACTCACATTGATCCGCCTTTTGATGGTTCACACCTTTTCAGTGAAATTGGAGGGCTCCAAAGAAAATACAGCCACAACTCACTCCCTGGGCTTGTTGACCCCTGGCAAGCAGTTGCCGCATTAGTTCAGAAAGTTCAGAGGCTACTCCAAGGCACTGGCCTATACATGAGACAGTCTCTCCAACCAGTACAGCAAACACCCCGCTCCTTCTGTGGATGTGGGTCTGGTAAGCAGCACGCAGGTCAGCAGCGGCGTCAGTCCTCCCTGTCCTCTTTACCCGTGGCAACAGCCACTGAACCACTCCAGTTTACCCTTAGTTGCTAATGCCCATCCTGTGGCAGCGCAGGATTGAGCACTTCCTTCCAGAATGGCGATGAATCATGTATGACATATGCGTCCTACAGATCATTTGGTATGGCTGGGCCCGACTATTTCATTTTGCCCCACCAAATCGATCACCCACATCAGAGCAAATTTCAGAGGAGCACCTGTTGAATATGTTACAAGAGAAGCAATTGTTACTCTTCAAATGAGCTATCTATACGGTTGCAGACTGATATAGGAGGGAGTTGATATTGCCTTGTGCTGTAGAAGTGCAGGGGTTTCTAGCCTCTTGAGCTTTTAACTTCTGAAAGCTTTCCTGAGGAGAGACAATTTTGAAATGCTCCGGCTGGCCCAGATACTGCCTGCTATGGACACAGATGGCTCAATGGTGTCCTGGGACCTGCAGGACATTTATTTTCATATATGTATCCTGCAGTCCCACAGACCTCGGTGGTTTAAGGTTGGCCAGGAGCATTTTCTGTTTGCTTATGCAGATATTCATAAAAGTGGTGACTGCTGCCCGCCTTGCGAGGTTGGGGATACCAGTTTTTCCCACTTCAATAACTGGTTGTTTAAAGCTAGATCACCACAGTCAGTCGTAGACCACCTCCAGATGACCGCAAACCACCTGATTTTATAGGATTCAATATCGATGAGCCAAAGTCGAACCTGACTCCTTCACAGACGCATCCATTAATCAAAACTCTTCTGGACACAGTGCCATTGAGGGCTTTCCGTCCACCGCAAAGAGTCAAAAACATTTGCACTATGATTCTGATCTTTCGGCCTTTGTCCTGGATCTCTGAAGCTTATTGGGCTTTTACCCTCCTGCATCCTCTGTGTTGTGTATTTCAACTGGCATATGCGGGCTCTACAATTGAAGGTAAAGTTCCAGTTCGCCCATCATCAATGAGATCTATCAGATGCCTTCCAGATTTTGGAGGAGAATGCCCACGGTCTACAGTGACGGGCACGTCACTGTTGGGCTGAGGGATGTGGAGATCTGGACTCTGGTCTCCGAAGGCAGTCCAGCTCCATATCAATCTGTTGTAGTTGTCGGCCATTCATCGAGCTCTGAAGCCCTTCCTGCCATCCATCAAGGGGAGGCTGGTGCAGGTTCTCAGGACAACAATATCACCATATGGTATTGCAACAAACAGGGCGTAGTTGGGTCCTCAGTCCTATGCCTGGCAGCTCTGTGCCTCTGTAGTTGATGGAGTGTCTGGGCATTTCCCTGATCATGAACCACCTGCAGGGTCCTTGAATGCCACAGCAGATGAACTAAGCAGGTTGCGTCAGATAGTCCACGAGTGGCATCTGCATCACCAGGTTCTATATGGTATCGTCCGGCAAAAGGGGAGAACCCTGAATGGGTCTTTTTGTCACAGTTGAGAATGTACATTGTTAGGAGTCTTGTGCATTGGAGTTTACAATCAAACATTTGCCAGGAGATGCATTCACACTGGAATAGAACACAGACTTCTGTGTGCCTTCCCGCTTCTGCCTTCCCTGTCCCAAGTTCTGAAAAGGATCCGAAATAACCTGGCCAAAGCTATTCTAGTGGCTCCAGATTGGGCCAGGAGAGTTTGGTACTCTGAACTTCTTAGTATTGAGCATCTGTCCTGAGAGCAGGCTACCACTTTAGAAGAAAGACAATTCTATTGCAGTAGCACAGCAGGGTCCTCCAGCCGAATCTGCACCTCCATGCACAGAGAATGAGTGCCAACAGTTGACTGTGTTTGATCTTCCACCTGAAGTGGTGCTGTCATCCTTGCCACCAGATATCCTTCCATGTACCTTGGTTGTGGTGGGTTCCTGTAGCACATTTGTGGCCTGGTGTGCCATCTTCCAGACTGACCCTTTACAAGCAAGGCTGTTGAATGTTTAACATTTTAGTTTTTTTCATCTTTGGCTCAGGGAGTTCTTGCACTATTAAAGATTACTTGTTGGCCCTTTTGCCTTGCTATGTTTGCCGGACCAACTGTCCTTGTTTAAATCACCTATTGTGTCACACTCTTGCTCTCAAACCATTGGTGATTGTACAATGAGACATTAACTTGATTGTGATATTTCTCATGTGTACGCTCTTTGAGCTGATGCATAACTGCTTGCTGTGTCCTCGGACTTTAAAGGCTATCTTCCTTAAAGTGATTATGTCAGTTAGTTATGTGAATGAACTTGGTTCCACTGCCCTAAATCACCTTTTTCCCCGAATAACTTGGCGCTGAGAGCTTGAGCGAACTTTTTTCCTAAAGTTGTGACTACTTTCACGATGACCAATGGGTCCTCGGAGACCAAAAATTTTAATTTTACATTCATTGTACCAAGGAGCATCATGTGAAAGATAAGCTTTTTTTGTGGCTTCTCTGGGGCAAAGAAAGGGAAGGCTTTGCAGAAGAGGACCCTTTCGATGTAGACGGTCTTCTGTATTAAGATCCCCTACACATTGGTGAAGAAGCAACCTCTAGAAGGTCTGAAACCCCGTTCGACCTGGGCTAAGAATACTACCACTGTGTTGGCACGCAGAATGCATGTCCTTAGCATCTGCCCAGCTGCAATGTGGTGTCAGTGCACATGTTCACAAAGCACTACTGTCTTCACAGCCAGGTCTGGCAAGGAGGGCGTATTGCCCACTCGGTCCTGCAAGACGTTTTAGTTTGAGTCCACTCTACATTTAAGAATTTAGTTTAGATAGTACAGAGATAGCTTAGAACTTTAGATTTCAAGACCCCACATTTCCCATCTGCAAAAATCATTATTGGGGATATTATAGGTTTTTGTTTGACTATGACCAATTATTTGTTGGGTAATTGTCACATTTAGTTTGTGTTTTAAACTATGTTTTTGTATATTGCATTAATGTCAAGTAACCTGTCTGCTTTGTCATAATCAGGATTTCAAATTATTATGTGCTTTAAAAAAGTTGTTCTTAACCTTTTCACTTTGGTCGACCCACTTTATACTGCTAATGGCATCTGGGGACTGCGACGTAAACAATTTTTACAATACACTATAATACAGACACAGGAATTAACCCAACAAACATGCAAAATATGAGATTTTTTTTGATTCACAAAGTGTACAAAATCAAACATTTAAGTTCATTGTGAAAGTTGTATTTTTTCAGAATCTAATCAGTTTGCAGGATTCCAGGATAGTACTTTGTCTTTTTAACTCCTAATGCAGTTTCTTTTTGTCAGCTTATTTAAGTGCTTCGATTGAGGCCACCTGTCATGCATACTAGATTCTTCTTGCTGTACTTGCACTTGTTCCCTCAATCGAGCTAAGGATACCAACTTCATTGTTATCTTTTACATTTACATAGCATTAACATGGTCTATTTTTTAATGTATATATACCTTATTAATATGCTATTATTTTTTACTTTCCTATATAGTCTCAGATCCCTTGAGTAGGTTTCGCATATTTTCATGTCAACCCTTTAAATGTAACAATGATTCTTAAAACATATCAATATCAAACGTGTATTACCAAAACACATAAGTCTTTAACTCCTTAAATGTACAGTAACTACAAATATGGTTACGCCAAAAGGAGATAAATCAAGACAGGTTTTAAGAAAAAAGATGTATCACAATAGTAGATCAGATATGGTAATATATGGATTTCCTAACTTAGATAAAGGGTGGTGAAAATATTATTTTAGAAATGTCTATACGCTTGTTGTTTTTTATTTGGCTGTTCAGCAGTGCTGGCCAGTCCAGTATGTATGTACCCGTTTACAGGCTAGATTGCTATGCCTATGGTTATTTTATCTGACTAAAAACTTCCTTTCCCTTACATCATGATGTTACCTGTATACTACTGTTGAGCTCAAATTCCCTACTTTTTTTTTTCTACAGCGCACTATTATGGGAAGAAAAAATGTAAGAGACTAGGAAGGCCTCCCGGTGCACACAGCCACTTTGACATAGGCATAAAGAAACCTGGCAAAAAAAGGAAAAGGCGCAAGCACTTCTTTGTACACAAAAAGAAGCGTTCTTCTGCTTCTGTGGATACCACACCAGCAGGATCTCTTCAGGTATTTTGGTCTTTTATGACATTTACGCACAAAAGAGTTTCATTCAATACCATATGAATTGCATCTTATAGTGCTTTTCAGTATTAAAGTTGATTCATCTTCTGAAGAGTAGGCAATCAGGGTGCATAAAATGCAACTATGACTGGCTACATTCCTGACATGTATGTGTCCTGGGTGTAGTACCCTTTAAATAACTTACCTATGTACAACTGACTTTTGTTCTCAACAAGGAAGAGAGCTTAACGGAGATTAATGGGGAGTACCAAATGGAATGTATGCTTATCCTGCCTTCTTGTCTTTCTACTTCCATTTATTACATATGAGTGTGTCTCTAGAACTTCCACCTAAAGGAAAACATAGATGGTATGAAATGATGGTAGACAGCCCAACAGAAACAGATGCAATATCTTTGAATTCTATTGAGGAACGAGTGACATCTAATGTTAACAGCAGATAACACAGACCAACCCACCTTAAAGGTCAGCTTGGTCTGAGACAAAAAAGCTATAATAATACTAAAACCTAGAGACAGAGGCCCAGAGAATAGACTACACGCGTCCATCTAGGGATCCCAGGAGCCAAAGCCCGTGATGCCCTTGCAGAACGGCCATCATAGGAAGAATTACAAACACTGCCCTTACTGTTGTAGCAGGCTATGTCCCCACCCCCAGCCTGGTGGCACGTGGTGGTAAATAAAAAGGTGCTTGGAAAAAGGAAATGTGGAGAATTCACTAGCAATAGAAACTAAGCAAGGTTACATCTGTGTAGTGCGGTAGTATCTCTCCGCATAAGACTATTTGTAGCCATGCTACAATAAGCTTTCATGTAGTGTCCAATGTATAATTAATACATGAATATGTAGAGCTTTAAAAAGCTTTTAGTTTAAAAAACTTATTTGTCACCATGTTCAGAATGATGTTAATAGAGTGGTCAATTAAAGGGCAATATGGCATTAATCAGAATTATAGAATGTGATATATAAGTAAAGTGGCTGGTAGGGCTTTTCTAGCTTAGGACAACATTTATTACGAACATCCAGTGGAACCCCAAAGGTAGGCAGAGGTAAAGTTAGATAGCACCTTACTCTCTATTTTTGGTAGTGTGGTTGAGCAGTAAGGCTTTATCAGATGACAGTGTTAAGCATTTGTTGTACACATTCAATCAGCAAATGAATTCACACACTCAAATACTGACCTTCAGACCAATGGTTTTTGTATAAAAATATTCTTTTAGTTATTGTATTTACTAGAACTAAGCAAGCCTGGCACAGGTAAGTGATAAGTACGTTGCAGTAAATATACAGATTTTAACACAGTTTGGATTGCAATTGTAAATGTACCTTGATGTGGTTACAGTAGTGTTACTGATAATGCAATGCTTTTCAGAATACAGTACATATACTTTGTATAGGATTTTGAGTAAAATTACAGGTAAGTTACTTTTGAGATTACTTTTCTTACACAGTGTAGTACACCTGGATACTACACTGGGACATTTCCTGTACACAGGTAAGTAAAATCGTTTTTTTTATTACAATTTTAAAGGATTTCAATAGGTTTTCAAACTCAACACTTATAAAGTTTTCCAAGAAAAAAAGCAGTCAATGTTATCCTATAGAGGAAAATAGTGTTATCGTATTTAAGGTAAGTATTCGTAGTGGGAGTTGAGGTTCTGGGGGTAGACTCAGGCGTCCCCCAGGGTCAGAGATGCACTCTTGTTACATCCTCAGCGGCACTAGGGCGGCCGTGTGCAGAGTGCTGAGCCCCAATGTTATCCAATGGGGGATAGGGGGCCTCCGGTTGGTAGCTGCTGACGAGCAGGCTACTTGGTTATGGGAGCAAAGCTCCTGGACTTTAGCTCAGGACAAATGGGGAAACACAGTAGCACCAAAGGTGCACCCTCAGTGTCACTAGGGCGGCCGGGTGCAGGGTGCCGTTTCGACGTTGGGCACCCTGTTGTTTGCAGTGGGGAACCTCCGGTTTGCAAAGGCACTGCAGGGTCAGGGAGGAAGGTCTTCTGGGTGCAACCACCACTTCGAGAGGTATGTTGGGGGTTGGTTAGGCACTGTCGGTTTGGCCACCCAAGGCCGTGGGGCTTCGGGTGCAGGAGTGCCTTTTAGGGTCCGATCTAATTACCAGCTCCTGGTCGCGGTTGGGGAGACCTTCCGGATTTAGACTGCAATCGTCGGCTGGAGGCTTGAGGCAGGTCAGGGGTCGCCAGATCTCTGGTCAGGATCGCAGGGGAGACCTCCTCTTGGTGTTTGCCCACTCGAGCTCGGCTGTGGACGGCGGGTGCGGAGTGGTGCTGATTTGCGGTTTCCATGGGGGGGGGGCAGAGGTTGTAGATTAACAAATCCGGTGTTCACTGGATACACAGTCTTTGTAGTTGCAGGCAGGCAGGTCCTCTAGGCTTTTCGAGGTTGCTGGCTGCAGGACACACCGGTATTTCGCAGGAGCAGGTCCAAGGTGGAGACAGGCTGGTAGGGCTGGGGCCAAGTCAGTGAGCGTTGTCTTCTTATTAGCTTCGGCACAGCTGTTCAGTCCTTCTTCCTTTCTTGTAGTTTCTTCTTGTCTGAGGAAGCAAGGTTCTGGGGTGCCCCTAAATACTAGATTATGGGGCTTTACAGGTAGGTAAAAGGTTGGGACCAATGGTTCCCTTACCTGAAGTGAGTACACCCCCTATTATGCCACCCTCCAGTGGGTATATATATATATATATATATATATATATATATATATATATATATATATATATATATATATATATATATATATATATATCAGGAACTTCGTCTGTTCTTCCAATCTTCTGGACAAACGAAAACGGACCCATGTAAGCAATTTGCTGTCTTTATTTTTTCAGTCTACCATGTACCTCCATGACTTGTTTCCGGCTCAATGAGACCTTGATCACATGACATTGTACAAAAAAGCCACACCATTTAAAGTGCTACAGTGCACACCACATGAGCACCAGGCCTATTGACATAGAAAACAGATTGCCACATAATATATACACTGTTGTAACAAATAATGTTGGTAACTACACCATAGGCAAGTTAGAAAAACAGGAAGCAGCGCCAACTGATAACAATGCAAACAATTTAAATGTGTGCAAACTACGCCAAAATTGTGCAAATGTCGTGGTTTTTTAAAATGTAGTTGTGCAAATTTCATCGAAATGTGCAAAATGCGCTGTATCTGTGCAAAAACTGCAATATAGTTGATCATAATATCTGATTGGTACACACTGTGCAAATCCCGAAAAAACCACAACAATTCATATTCTGGTGTGATATTAGTGATACTAGATACATATTGCATATCGTTATGTAACTGATGCTAGCAGTACTAACAGCGAAAAGCAAAGGTAATTTCATTCACTCAAGTTGCTGTTAAATATCACTGCAGTGTGCTAATCTTGCTTATTCACACCAGATTGTTGTGCAGTATGGACACATAATAGTGTCCATCGTTCCAGCTGAATCTGCTTAGGGATGGGATATTGTTGAATTTTCCCCTAGTGAGGTTTCCCACCCTAGTGATCATAAAAAATGCTGCGGAACTATATGGCAAGTTGTACCAGACACAAATTAGGTTGCACACTTTCCTGTTTGTATAGCCAATGAAGCATGGTAGCTATCAACTGATAGTGGCTATTAATTTTTACTACTGTGGATGTCCCTTGCTACAATACTTCCACCTAGTGGGTTGGGTATTGATCTGATTTTATGAAGCCAAACAAAACACTGAAGCCCCTGTGGGCAACATGAAATGCTGTTGCTGCCTTATGTCCAAATTGCCCTTAAAAGTGGTCAAAATATATATATATATCTCAAAAAAGGAGAATTTCTGCGTGTGACGAGTAATACGCAGTTTGGCTGTAAACTAAATACCTTATCCAGTATGACCAATACTCCTGGTAACAGAAATTAGAACAGCACTCTGCTACATATTTTTTACCTATAGAGTGAGGATTAACTAAAGCAATATGTGTTTGTGCATCACTTTTTGCAGGTTTTTCCTACATTCCAGGCACTTTTTGCGAGTTTTATTCCACAAGGTTTTTACTGGTAAAAGTGTTAGTGGGAAATCCGAGAGCTGCAGTTTTATCATACAGCTTGTAATCCTGCTTCAGCCTGAATCGATATTTTCCCCAAACTTGTGATGTGGCCTAAGTGATGTAAAGCCAAATGTTGTAGCAACTGTTAAGCTTTTATGTTAATGCAAATTACATTGCTCAAAAGTCACACCGTTTTGCTTATTACTACGTCTCCCATTATTACCAATATTACAATTTCCTATTGGCTTTACCTATTTATTGTATGATGTTTTAATTGACGAAAATGGAATGTTTGTAATTTGCATAAGTCTTCATCCCAAATATGTTAAATTCCTGTGCTGCAGTGTTTTTCTGTGGCATTTAGTAAGATGACTAGATCATTCACAGCTCAGTGAGATGGTTTGGCTCCTCCTTTTTTCAAAGATTCTCATTAGGAAACATGTGTTCACTAAAACGATGTTACAACACCAAAAAATAGAAAGAGTAGTTTGCATTTATACAACAAAGGCAGTCTTTTCCAGTATGACAGTCGCACCAGGAAGTAATGCCACAGAGGGCAACAACGCGGTGTGTGTTTTGTCTTGGGTAGTGTTACCTCCCATTCTGAGTTCCATTTGTTGGGGATTGGAGATAACACAGTTATTCTGCATGTTTTCCTTGATAAGAGCTGCAGCCTCAGAATCTTGAGTATGCTCACCATGCATTTTTTGACCTGGCCATTTTGGTACAGGGAAAAATACAGGGTCAGTATGAAATTTTTACATTGCCTATAATGCTGTTTCAGATGTATGTTAGTATTCTCTGTACCGTTAAACTGAACACCTGAGACAGTGTTATCCCACATATCAGAATAAGTGGCTAAGTGGTGTTTAATAATTCTGCAGTCTTAGATGCAGCTAAAGTGTAGTGTGCAATGCCCTGACAATAAAGAGTGATGGTCTCTCACTAAACCATAAATTAATACTTAAACAAGTGCAATTTTGGATGTATCTATATCATATTTCTTTCTTCCCTTGTTCCAGGGCAGTGCTGATGAAGATGAGCAGGATGAAATGGACGCCGAATCCCTAAGCGAGGACAGCACTGTGGATCTTCAGGATGAGCTCCACGAGGGATCCGAAGTGTCTGAGAAGAAATCTCGATCGTCTTCTCCCACGCATAGCGAGCTTTCTCATTCTTTGGCGCAAGACCGAGAAAAGAGGAAACGGAAGTTACGTATCTGTTCATTCTCTGATGACGAAAACAAACCCCCTTCACCAAAGGTCAGGGTCGAAATCTAGTTAAAACAAGTCTTGTGCATGAAGTGAATTACCTTACCACATAAAATATTATATATTTTTCAAATTGTGATTCACTTTTATTTTATCTATCTTGATGTTAAGAGATTTCACTTACTATCTGTAAGGCAGCTAGCTATCTGCCTAGGCCTCACAGTTTGAAATACAGAAAGAGAGCCCTATTTCCTGTCCTTGCCTGTATTTGTATGCTGTATGTTGTCTTTCTAATATTGTACATTGCAATATGGAAGTACATTGTAGTGGAAGGACTTCAGTAGGGGATGGAGGGGCAGGGATATGGCTGGAGGTAAAAACTTCCAATTTGTTGGCCAATGAATGTGAGAGGAAGAAGTACTGGAAAAATCTGTCCTTTCAGCCCAATGTTCCTTCAGCCCCTCCTCATTGTCTCCCTTGGTCTTGTTTAATCTCTGCCTTTGTTATTTTACACCATTGATGCCTACTCATCACTTGACTCTTCTTAAATTCTAAACCATAATTGGTGATCTTTGAAATTGATGGGGCATAAATAGTCACTCTGAATTGCACCAGGAGAGCAGGGTAAACAAGAAATCGAACCTCATTTGGTCTGATTTGCTCCTGTTACCCGCTGCCTGCATTAAGAATAGAAAAAACTGGATCCAACTAGAGATTTTACAACACAATTTCCACACAAATACCATTGGTCCTGAAGAGCCACTCATTAAATATTTCCGCACATACATGGAGTGCCAAGCAAGTCACCCACAACTCCCCGCCACCCCCCCAAAAGCACAATAGTGGCAATCTTCAAAAGTACCGTAGGCGTACTGACATTTCATAAAATCTGGCCATGCAATTTCTTAGTCCTATGCTCTTGATAAACTCTTTCTTATAGCTACATTTTTTCTTTTCCTTTCATTTTTCCAACCTGCTCCTTCCATGTAGATGTTTAGACATATGTGATAACTGATAAACCAATTGGAAGGGGCATAGCTTGAATGAAATTCCAGTTGTCTGGTAATTTCTGCAGAAGACAGCAGGGTGTCGCAGATTAGAGAGGCTCATACAGCTGATTGACTTTGCTCCTAAATATAGGTGATGGTTAAGATCATTAATCTACTGCTGTCCCACCTCTTGATAATCATTTGGCTCACCTGCATGTCCGCATTGATTACCACATAGAATTAGTTTTAAAAAACGCTGGAGAGGGCCCATTTGTGCTACTGCACAATTGTCAACATTAGTCTCATACATAATCTCTCTAATATGCTGCAAGGACTCTAAAATAAAAAAAAAGGCGGCCAGACTGTGTCTGAGATTGCCAGCACGCTTACCTAATAACCATCCTTGAAATGACTACTTTGGATCCCTGTACATAGGGTTTGAATAGTCCCAGCATGCTGAATCAAGCAGCATATTTCTGTTTCTAAAAAATACTTTTTGGGAAACAAAAATTAGTGCTCCTGGGCAGTTTTCTTGAACCATGATGGGGCATGAATGTGTTTTTTCCCTACCTGGGACTGCTGTATGGGACGTAGGTTCCTGGCAGGAGCATGAATGGTGGAGGACGCTGATGTGCCCGTGGATCCCTGGTGGTCTCTGTTTTCCTAACAGAGCAGGTGAGAGCTGTTTTCCCACTGCTGAATGAGACTTGGCTACCGTGAGTTGAACAACAAAGAAATCGGATTTTTTGCATTGCTCCAATAGTACCCACCTCTGAATGTTACCCCCAGCCTTCCTTCACCGCAACTTTCCAGGCTCTTACCTGCAGTGCTTGGAAGTATGTGCAGCACTATAAAAAAATCTCAACACGAAAAGCAAATAGGAATCAGTAGGGATCACATTTAAAAAATGTGCACAAAATAAGTGAAGTGATGAAATGATAACACAAGTGATGAAACACGAATGCCTATAATATGAAAGTATTTGTCGATTATCCCAGTGTTAAGCACCAATATAATAAGGATGTCCCGAAGTACCATCATTATGCAAAGGCAATTACTATAGTGTGCCAAGAATTAATGCAGTTATTCAGTGGGCATCATTGCATCACGAATGAGCACAATAATGCTGTGACAGTCCACAATATTCCAAGGTTACCTCCTTTGTGACAGGGGGTTGCATTATACCACGAGTGAGCACCAATATGCTGTTGATGGCAATAGTATGTAAAGAAAAATGCATAATTTCACCTTAGCCTGCACTATACCAGGAAAGGGAGCTATGCCTACATTATGCCAAAAATAACCACCACTATTCCAGGGCCTGCGATAAATCGGGGATGAACATTACCATGCCACAGATGCCTTCTACTTAATTTCCACTATTATTGCACAGCTTGCATTGTGCCAATAGGAGCACGAACATGACATTAGATGCCCTCAGTGTGCCAAGAATTGCCACCATCACACCAAGGCCAATATTTTTATAGAGATAGGCACCATCAGGCCAACGATGACCATAGTATGCCAGAAATTACCATCATTATGCCAGGAATTTTCAAGGATTGAGCACCTCCTTAGCAAGAAGGTCCACAATAAGCCAAAGGTATCATTATAAAAGTAATCAGTATGCAATGAGTACTGATAATATTCAAGAATTGCCACCATTTGGTCTGGTCCAACATTAAACCTGCAGTGAGCATTATATTTGGGTGCTCACCAGCATTCCATGCAATCCCTCAGTATGCCAAAAACTAACAGCATTACACCAGGGTCATCGCAATGGCGTGAGTGACCCAAAATGCCATGGATGAGTGCAGTATGCCAAGAATGACCTCTATTATGGCATTGTTATACCAGGGTCAGTCAACACCATACAAAGGGTGTTCACAACATGCCAAGGCCTGCATTATACCAAAGGTGGTCACCATTAATAATGGACACCCTCAATACACCAAGAAGTCCCACCATTATATTAGAGTCAGTATTAAACAAAGAGAGGGCACCATTATGATATAGATGCTCACAGTATTATAGTAAATACCACCAACCTCACAAAGTCAGCATTATACCGGGTTGCCGGAATAATACTATGAAAGGTCCAGTTTTTCAAGATTTACTGCCATTATGTCAAGCATTAGCCCCATTATGCCAGGGATATAGCCCCACGGGGGCATCATAAGTGATAGGTGGCTGCATGAGATTAGGTCTAAGGCTGCCATCTGAGGCATTGCACCAGAGGCACATCACAGAGCAGCACAGCTTTTGTCAATGGCTGCACGTTGGGGCTTCTGAATGAGATTAAAGTGGTGGATTGTATGTGCCTAGATATCTGTGTTCCCAATTCAGTGGTATCCAACAATGCATTGGAATACTCGCCTGAGTAATTGCCAGGAGCTAAGCTGATTCCAAGCATCTGATTTATAACATTTTGAGATATGTGAGCGAGTCTCCCTACATAGGATGGATATACCCAGTTGAGTCCTGAGCTTTCTGTTCCAACGGATTCAAGCTGCACCTCACGGATGATGACCTACTATTTGAAATTGGTCTGGGGATGCTTATTTTCCCGATAATAGGGAACTGGGCCTGATACTTCAGTCTGGAAGCGCCGTGATTCATTTGTATATGGTTTGTTCCTGCCTGAAATGGCTCAAATGGGTTAAAATTGAAGAATTTGAATACGACCCAGAGTAGTTGCTATTGACAGAGATTATTTCAAGCATCCCGTTTATCCCCTTTCATGCTGGCTTGTTAACGAGCTTGTGTCTTCTTGTCCTGTCTCTCCACTTTGCTTCCACACACTTCCCATTATTGTGGGCAGCACGTGAAAATGGCAGAACCTTTGGATGAGAACAATGTTAAGATTCCTGGTGGTCCTTATGGCTGGTGCCTTCTTCGCTTGTTATAATTTTCAAAGCAGCAGCAGGGAAATCTAAAAACAAAATGTCTTCTGAGATGCCCGGCGACCATCCTTTGTGATAAGGGCATAGCTTAAAGGTAGAAATCGGGGCAGAGAGCCCCATTGGCTGATGGTCATCATACATTAGGTCAAAGTAAACTGCAGCAGTCCTTGTGCCTCGGGTCTTCTGTGGTTTACAGCCTGTTGCAGGTAGAGTTTGACAACCTATGGTAACCTTTAGGCAGAAGCATGCACAGATCAGTGACGAGCATAGTGGCATGCGCCCTCACATCTGGATTAGGACTAGAGTTGCTTTCGAATCCTGATTTCCTCTTGTATTTTGTGGTCAATTTTGTGGAACCTGATGTCCACTCCAGCTTCACTCACTCCCTCATCCCAAATTAAAGTTATTGCAACATCAGTTTCCCATGCTTCATGTTACGCCCAACATCAAACTACAATTGGAGGCCTGTGCTACACATTTCTGCAGTGTGAACCAATATTGACATCTAACATTGATGACTTTTGAAATGTTTCCTGCATTTCTTGTCTTACCAGTTTCTCTAATTGTGTTTTGTGAAATAGGAAATAAAGATTGCAGTTGACGAACATTTAAAACTCGACAGTAACCCACTGGAGTGGACGGTGGCTGATGTGGTGAGGTTCATTAGATCCACTGACTGCGCGCCATTAGCTCGAGTATTCCACGATCAGGTACTTTGCCAATACTTTTCCTTTGTGTTCCAGACAATTCTGTGAATGTATTCTAGGTATAAAGGGGCAGTTAGATCAAGAGGGAACACAGAGAAACAGCAAAGCATTTTCACAATCTCTTCTATACTGCTCACAATTACTGTCAGTGTGTGGTCTGAAAGAAAACTTAAAAATAGCTGAAACTAAAATGATCACATTACCAATGTTACAGCACCAGATGAAAAATATTGCTTTGTATCACCTAACCACTCTGACATTCTGTTCAATTTCAAACACTAATTTCTTGGCCATGGATTACAACATTCCTGAATATCAAGTGTGCATTGAATGTCTCTTTGTGATAGAACATAGTTACATATGTAACGTGGAAACAGTGGAAAAGCCATTGGTCTCCCACTGTCGAATACTATTGTTGCACTGGAAAAAGAATGAGTTGTGCAATTAATGCAGTGTGAAAACTGCCCTCCGTGTCGAAACAAAGGCCTGGGTGTTGGACAGTTTTGTTATTCCCATTGCAGGGAGGTCAGTTAGTTTGCACCCGTAAACTTCAGTAACTCGTAAAGGGCCTGCCATTTCACAAGTAAATGTAAGCTGAGACCTGGAGAACACTAACCTTTGTTTCTTAGGCTACATAAACGAGTCCTCATCCCAAACGATTTGGTAACATTCATAAGCGGTTTGCAGCTTACCAGGTAGCCATGTGTATGCAGACATCTTGCAGGGTGGGGTGGGAAGGTGTTATCCAGTCGGCATACATGCCCATTGCTAGAAGGTATACACTATTGGCCATAGATGCACATCACCAGGTTAAGTATGTCCCTGTGAAGGGGGCACTCACACGCAAACGTGGTGTAACCCCAGAAACGTGTTACTTGAAGTTTAGATATTCCCAGGAACGAGTCTTGGGAGGATTTTGTGGATTTGTCTGGTAAAGCACTGGTAGGTTGTGTGAAGGGCGGTAAAGTTAAAAATTATGTTGCACTGTATATTTTTTTTGTGCAGGAGCGCATCTAATTGAGTAATTGCTTTACAGAGTTATGCCCCCACCTAATAGGCTCCAAGCACAAAAAGCTGATGCCTTAGGGCACTTCTGCACCTGGCCCTCCTGGCCCGAGGCGAAGGGAAAAATAGGTGCCCCATGTCTCCAAGCATCATTATACCTCAAACCACTTGTTGGGTCTGCTGGACTGGTCCCCCAGTCCCAGCTTGCATCCTCTTCTTGACTGGACAAATACCCATTGAATTCAATAGGGCCCCCGACACTGTATTGCACCTCAACAATCGGCTGACCCAGTGCTGCCCGATGTGACCAGTTAGTGCTGCCTTGGACCCTGCTCCATACTCACCTTAAGTCCGGAAGATTGGTCATGTAAGTCTCTGTAAAGGACCTGTATGCAGTATATGCCTTTTCACCATAGGGCAACATTTCCGCTTCAGAAATTGCAATGTCGACTTTTGAAAACTGTTAAGATTTGTAATTCGAAAAGTACTTACCTGATTTTGATCTTCTTGCCTAAATATATATATATATATATATATATATAAAGATACATGCAATTTTTATAAATTGGTGTGTATCAGTTATTGACTGTGTGTATGCAGCAAATCTATAATACTCCTCCTTGATAAGCCTAAGGCAAGCCCCTGTCCACTTAGAAGGGGTACCTGTACTCTTTGCACCGCAATCATCTTTTTGATAAACTATATAAGGAGCCAGCTTCCTACATTATGGAAGACATGTGTTTGTGATACTGATGTACCTGCATGAGCAGGCAATGCAACAGCGAAGAGTTGCTCTCCTAAGAGATGGTGACTGTCTGCCGATTCACATTTTGCATTACATTACCTCTTCGTCCGTCTTACTTGATCAAGTCCTCTCAGTTGAGATTTGCTTTCCACCTGATAGAATGTATTCCCTAGCTGAAAAAAATCCCCAAGGTGGCTCGAACACTGTCCTCTACCCTGATGTGCAGGTAAGTGAGCTTTTATTTCTGTTTATTCATATCTTCTGAAACTCCCTTTAGCAGTTTCCTTCTAAATTTCAGGTTGTAATTGTTTTGCCCGCAATGCCATGCTCTAGCTGTCAGGGCTTAATATTTGTCCTATATTGACAGACTTACGGCACAGTCTTCCTCGAGATGCGTTGGTTGTTTTTCAGGGGCGGCCGGTGAATTTTTAAAGTAGAGGGGCAGAACGCTGTGTTCGAGGCATATGAGCTGCAGATTGTACATTTAGCATTAGATCGCCACCTGGTGTTGGGCTCAGATGATTGCATGTTGTTGTCTTCTTGGACAAGATAGGTGACTCCTCCCTTGGACAATAGTGCGCATGGTCATTGACTCCATCCTTAGATTGTTTTCGCCATGATGGGAAATGATGGAGTTAGTAGAAGTAAAGAAAAAAGATGTCCATAAGTAAGTTAAAACTGGAACAGATACAGGTCCCGGGGAGGCGGGAGGTCGTGTACAACTCTGCAGCTCTACATGCCAAGAACAAATGCATACTGGTAAGTAGCATTTTGCGTTAGAGGCATATGAGCTGCAGATTGTACACTTAGCATCAATTGTGCAGCAGTGTCTCCCCTAGCTGTGGTCACCTGTATCTGTTTCAGTAGTTTGAAAGAGAGTTTTAAGGACAGCTTGGCCTACTGCAGCTTGCTGCTTGGCTTGCACATCAACACAGTAGTGTTTAGTGAAGGTGTGTGTTGTAGACCATGTTGCTGCTTTTCAAATGTCCACTAGGGGGATATTTCCTGAGAAAGCCATAGAGGCTCCTAGTTTGCGTGTTGAGTACGCTCTAGGAGGAACTGTTAATGTATGTTTTGCTTTTTGATAGCATATTTGTATACATTTTACAATCCACCTTGCAAGGCCACCTTTAGAGATGGGGTTGCCTTTATGAGGTGGAGAGAAAGACACAAACAGTTGTTTTGTTTTTCGAAAAGAATTAGTCCTATCTATATAGTAGAGAAGAGCTCTTTTAACATCTAATGTGTGAAGAGCTCTTTCTGCCACAGAGTCTGGGTTTTGGAAAAACACAGGTAACTCTATAGATTGGTTTAAATGAAAAGGATTAATGACTTTTGGAAGGAATTTAGGACTAGTTCTTAGAACCACTTTATTACGGTGTAGTTGTAAAAATGGTTCTTGTATTGTGAAAGCTTGTATCTCACTTACTCTCTTAAGAGAAGTGATAGCAAGGAAAGCTGTTTTCCATGTGAGGAATTGCAGTTCACATTTATGTAAAGGCTCAAAAGGGGGTCCCATTAGCCTTGTAAGAACAACGTTTAGGTTCCATACTGGAGAAGGTGGCAACCTGGGTGGTATGATTCTTTTTAATCCTTCCATAAAAGCTTTAATTGCAGGTACTCTGAAAAGAGACAGATGTTGTCTGTTTTGTAAATATACTGCAATTGCTGCAAGGTGCAGACGTATGGATGATTATGCCAAGTTACACCTTTGTAAATGTAAAAGGTAACAAATGATATTCTGGATGGAAGCATCTAGGGAGTCAATTTGGTTATCTAAATCCAAAGAGCATTGTCCTCCTAAGAAAATCGAGTGCATGACCCTCGTGAACCTGGGTTGATCTAGAGGAGGAAAGCAAAAGCGGCCATTTAATCTATTCAGGGTACGGACTAGGCAGGACTTTTGCCCCATGTACACGACAATCTGTTTGCCAACTTCTGACCCATCTGTTGATGAAAACGACTTTTTGGCCCGTTATCAGCGTGTTGAGCCCAAGACTGTTCCTTTGCATAGTGCTATAAGACGAGCTTTGTCCCACAAATGGAAAGAGGTGGACAAAACATCCTACCCAAGATTCTTGGCTAGGTACTATCCAGTGGATACATTTATAGACTAATTTCCTGCAGGTGTCAGGCTGGGCAATCTTAGGGCAGGACTTTCCACTCAGTGTAATATTGTCTCCAAGGATGCATGAACTTGATCCTGTTGATAGGAAAGTGGAGGGGTCAATTAAAGGGGTTACGCTGCTTCACATTTTTTAATACTGTCCACTCTCTTTTAAAAGACTTTAAAGCCCTGGCAGATCGTATGAATGAAGGGATAGATTGTTCAGCTTTGCTGTGACCCAATGGAGCAACAGGTTCAGTTTCTTTCAGACTTATCCTTTAACAATTTGTGTACTTTGGCTATGGAGTTGGGAGCAACCATTGCTGCACGCCAACATCTGTGGATGCGCCACTGGAGGGCAGACGCAGAACAGAAAGCAATCCTTATGAGGTTGCCTTTTTATGAGTCCAGGTTTCTTGGACAACAGCTGGAAGAAATGATTAGGAAGCCTGTTGAAAACAAGAAACTTATGGTGTCTGTGCATTCCTTTGCTAGTGGAAGAGGATTTGAATACAAAGAAACCTTTCCACCTTTCCCTTCTAAAGGTGCTTTGCAGCCCTTTCGGGTTAGAGGTCGTAGCTGGGGCACCCCTACTCCTGACAAATCCCTGTTTCAGCACACCTCCGTCACTCCATCCAAACCCTCCTCGAAAAGGATGTCAGCCACGGTTCCTCTATGACTGGGGTTTGCCTTTTGTTGTTTTGGGGTGTTTGGAATCAAACAGTAACAGATGCTTGTACAGTGGAAGTGGCATCAGGAAGTTATCACTTAGAATTTTTAAAAGTTCTGAGCGTGTTTTTCAGGTGCACCCCTTTGTCGAAAGATGATATACATCAGGGAGCTCTTCTAGAAGGCATTCAGAAACAGATCCAAATCCAAGCCATTATCCATGTCCCGCTTTAAGAACCGGGCCAGGGGTTCTACTCAATTTTATTCCTGCTCTGAAAGATATCAGGAGACTGACGGACGGTCCTGGATCTAAAATCTTAGAATCAATTCCTGACTCATGGAACCTTCAAGGTGGTGACCCTACAAAGCATCTTTCCTCCTTTGATTGTGGAAAATTGTGTCTCTCTGGACATGGTAGAAGCATTTTTCCTCACCAGAAATATTCTGTCAGGAGGAGAATAAATCTTGATTGTGAGGTCTTTCTCAAGGAAGACTAGGACTCTGAGTAATGAAGTTTACTGGTAAGTAACCGAAGCATTATATTCCAGTGGCCAGAGAGAGGTACTCATTTCCATCTGGGTGTGTCCCCTGCAAACGTTGTGCAAGATCAGAAAATGAGCTGGTGCACTAGGTGTGCTGAGTAAAAAAAATCCTTTTGCACACATTATAATGGGTGGATGCGTTCTCTACAATTACAATGTGTCCAGATTTCTTCTATGAAAATAAATAAATGATACAGTAAGATTTGTTTTGTAATGTATCTGATTCTCAGTCTTCTCTTTTGTGTGTTTCTGTAGGAAATGGATGGCCAAGCACTTCTCCTGCTGACGCTACCCACCATTCAGGAATGTATGGACTTAAATCTTGGCCCCGCCATAAAACTCTGCCATCACATTGAAAGGGTCAAGCTTGCCTTCTACCAGCAGTTTGCCAAATGACGCTGCCACACTGAAGTGAACCTTGAAGCACAATCGCAGATCCGCATTACTCGGAGTCTAAGACAAAGAGCCAGTCGGAGGCGAAACATGGCTCTTCTTTGGTGGCAGACTGTATAGAGCCATAACCTTTTGCACTTTTAAGGGAGAAGAGGACGAGCCTGAACACATCTCCAGCAAGATGCCAATCAATACTCAGTGAGCAAAGATATCAAATCAAGTCTAAACAGGATGCGGACAATCATTTACTCTTATGAAAAAAACTTTCAAAGACCATGTAAAATAGCTTTTACGAGGAAAGTAGTGCTACAAATCCGGATTTTATTTTAGGAAAGAACACAGTCACAGTAGGCAAAATGAACTATTTTAATGTCATAAAACAAAGCTTCTCTGAAATCATTCAGCTCCAATCTCCAACCTCCCTAATCCAATTCTTATTGAATGCACATTGTTATGTGATGTTTACGACTTCTTATATTCTTGTTGGATTTTGAATCAAGAAATATTGTGAAGTGCCAGGTTAATGGCGCAAACACAGCTCCTTGGTATGTTCTGTGTGTTATTTGATTTTAGGTTACACAATTTTTATTATTTAATTTCGTTTTTACTACCACTATCTAGAGCTTTTAAATGAAACCTCTATTTCAGCAGGGTGTGTTCCTGGGAAAACTTGGTCAAACATGGATTCTGAAACTCTTAAACTTCTGTGCTAGCTCTTCAATGTTATAGCATTCATTCCTTATTCCTAGCTGAGAGTTAATAGTTTTACTGTGTTTATATTTGCTTTTCCAAGTCTTTATCCATTCCACTTTAGGCACCCTGTCTCTTTTTGGGTTGAACAGTGAGTGATTGAAATAGAGGACATTACATGTCTCATATAAGGCATTAAACACTGTCCAACCACCTAGAAACATAGGTTGCGGTTGGTTGGATAAGTTTGGCAGTTCTGATGCCCTGGCATTTAAACATTTATTAGTTTTAAGCAAATTCTGATGTTTTCTTACATTTGTGATATTATCGCTCATGAAGTCAATTGTGAAAAGCTGTGCCCTTTGATAATTGTTTTTAATGACTTAACTATGACAGTTATGTGTGATGGAAAATTATGCAGCTTTACATCCAAAATCCAGTGGGAGAGTTGATAGAAAACTAAGACAACATGGTAGATCTTATGATTGCATAGAAATGTCAGGATAAGTACCCCATACATCCATTATGTGATAGTTCTCCCAAAGTGACCTCTGTCTGGGCTGTCCATATCTATGGTGGTGGAGAAATACAGTAACAATTTAATTGGTGATCAAATCTACTCCAAGCAGAACTATGATAGGGCTAGATGTTTATTTCCGAACCCTGTAGGGACTATCTTATATTTTCTCAACCAGCAGGTTAAGAACAAATGATCATTGGCTCCATGTCGGTCACAGTAGTAGATCGATAATTCTATACTTACTACAAATTGGCTGCCCATCTGGTCATCAATCAAAAACTTTCCTGATTACTTTCAATTTAGTTGAGTCAGGAAATCTTTATTTTTGTAGGGTATACCAGAAATATTGCTTGCTGTAATTCTGTACCATCCACATTGTATTGTTAATCTTTTTTTTTATTTCAGTTCCCTCTGTTTTTAATTGCTTACAAATATATTTAGTTTGTCTGCATTGCAATTTTATTTTATAATCATTCACACTCACAATCAAAAGCTTGTCACCTACTAGCACAGTGGTTCCCAACGTCAACAATATTGAGAAAGGGAAGGAAAGCCAAAGTTATGATTTACAGTAAAGTGCAAGTTGCGCGGACACCTAGAGGGTTTTCCAGTTAATTGGTATGGTCATTTTAGTTCCTTATAAAGTAGTTATAGGAGTGGTTCTGGGTTTAGTCCTATTGCTGCTGTAAGGTCAGACTAAAATCAGATTTGTAAGCTTCCAAAATACCCTTAGAACCCTCTAAAGACAATATGCTGATAACAAATTGCCCCCTTACACCGTGCCTTGACCCTGCCATTCTAGTGGTAGTGTCTAGTTCTAAAATCATAACAACCTTCCTATTAGATTATAAGTGATCAACTTACAAAACCAACCTTTTGCTAATTTATGAAAATGCCTGGCTGCAAAGTAAGCTTCATCGTTAACGTACTGTACATGGATTGATAACTTTTTCAGCCATTCAGTTTATAAATATCATGGATCGTGCTATTGGCGCCCCACGGTTTCTTACAAAACATAAAACCGATATTGCTCGATTGCTACTCCCTACAATATGTCACCCAATGAAGTGCCTCATCTAGGCTGGACTGTTGCAAAACTTTTTTAAGCAGGTCGACTAAAGTTCCTTCTGTTTAGGTTTATGGCCATCTAGAAGGAAGTTACATGCTTTTTATGATTGAAGTGTCAATGGACTCCTGGCCACTTCTATAGTCTGTTGTACAACCTGCACCATTATGCACATGCCAGCAGTGCACACATTCTGACCCCAAGAACAGTATGACCAGCCTTAGTTGATTAGGCCATTAGGTGAAAGCATTTCAATTGGACCAATTTGAATAGGAGGCGCAAGAGAGGCACTATGGCTTTTGCAAAAGTTATCAATCCTCACCTTTTCTACATTGTTTGCCCCAGCGCCAAATCTTCTGAAATATTTGAGACGCTTGATTCTGTTCTGAATCCTGACTTGTCCTTGTATTTCGGATTGGATATATTTGGTGGGGAGGGACCTCTGCCTGCTTTGTTAAAACGTTTTATTGTGACTTTTATTGCCGCCTTCTAATTTTTTCCGTAAATGCCAATTCTTTATCAATAGAATCTTGAAGCCCTTCCAATGTGTGAAAAATAAGACATCACATATACTTTGGCATTTTATTTGATGTGCAATGGAGCAAATCTCCGTGTTTAGGAAGATGTTTCTTTAGCCATGCTATCTCTGTGCCTGTCTGACCGAGGAATGACGTGGAACTGATTTCAGAGTATGACACACAGTTGTAAATTTGCTGTAAATTATGTTGAATTAAAATAAATATGTGTAACCCTTTCTTGTGCTTTCCGTGGGGTGTAGGATATTGAAACACAGAGTACTGTGGATACTTTATGTCCGTTTTCGTTTGATGCTCAAAACTGGCATTAATTTAATTTCTGAATTACTTGTACGCAGATGTAACTTTTATTTTGAGCCTTGTGTTTCTGTCATGCTGGCAGCGGCGGTCCAAGAACAAGCTTGCTGCATTGTGTATCTTTTAGTCATTTTCACAGGCTGAAACCTGTTGGGAAGCAGAGCCAGCGACCTGCATTTCCGTAGCTGCGTTCTCGTTGTTATTTCTTACGTACAAGGGCCAGATGAGCAGGTTTTACATGTGCTGCTTAGTTACTTCTCAAACGTTATTCACCTCCGGGTGAGTACAAACATTGGCAAAGCACTATAAGTGTTTTATTTGAACGCGATAAAGGATCAGTCAGTACGCTCCAGCTGTGATGTGTAGGTCACATCTGGTTTCTTGGTGCACTTGTATGCGTGTGGCTTGCCAAGTCTATATTTTGAAGTTAGTTTCTTCTTCAGGACAGCGTGCCATTCCTGGACACCATGCAGGGGCACAGCTGAGAGAGAGTTGCAACATTCAGCTCGGCCAGTTTGTTTGTTTGGCTCAGCAGCGCCTGACCCCGGCTGCTCGACCCAATCCAAAACAGCGACCCGCCCCTCCTCTTCCGGCAAGCTGACTCGAAGCACCTCCTGCCCCATTGCTATTGTAATATCTGCAATGTGCGTCACAGAATTGTAGCAGTCGCTGGTTTAGGGTGACCAGATCTTGAGAAACAAAAACCGGGACATTTTGGAAAAAGAAAAAGAAGGACTACAATTTTTCATCAACAGCATGGCGCAGAATGACAGCTCTCATCAACATAGGATCACAGAAGAGGCATTCAGAACATTAACGAAATTTAATTTCTACAACCAACATCATATCTATTAATTACATTGCTTACCTATAGCAGCTGCTAACTAGCACAGCTTTAGAACACCCAAAAAAGTGCCTCTCACTGTTTTCAGTCCACCCCCTCTAAAAACTGGGACATGAGCCGAAAATATAGAAATCTGCTGGGACAGTTGGTGAAAACCCGGGACCGTCTGGGCAAATCCAGGTCGTCTGGTCACCCTACGCTGGTTGCATTGTTCTCTGTGGCTGTATCCTTGCTAGCCGCACTGTATCACGCTTGAAGTGCTGCATAGTGCTTTCGTTCTTTTGTGCTTTTCTCTCTCCACTTGTCGTTTTTTTCTTCCTCTTGCACTGTGGGTCCCTCTAGTTCCTGTTCCCCAAGCTTGCCTGCTGGTCATGTGATGCTACACTCTACCTTTTTCCAGCCTACTTGACTTCCGGCTCTCTTTCCCTTGTATGCCATTTGGTCTGTCCCCCTCCTCACTAACCCTATCTACCGCAACAAGTATTTACAATGCAACGGTTTCGCTTTTGCAAAGTTAGAGCTATTGGCATTGTAAATGACAACATTTTTATTTATGTGTTGGTTTTGAAAACCGATAAATAAATGGCATTGTCATTTACAATGCAATAGCACCCACACACACACAGCCACACACACACAGAGCCACACACACACAGAGAGCCACACACACAGAGAGCCACACACACAGAGCCACACAAACACACACAGAGCCGCACACACACACACAGAGCCGCACACACACACACAGAGCCACACACACACACAGAGCCACAGAGAGAGCCACACACACACACAGACACACACACAAACACACACAGAGACACACAATCGAGCACAGCCAGGGAACAGAGTCAGGAAAACATGAGCACAGCCACGGAACAGAGGTAAGAAAACACGAGCACAGCCAAGGAACAGAGTCAAGATAACAGAGTCAAGAAAACACGAGCACAGCCAGGAAACAGAGGCAAGTAAACACAAGCACAGCCAGGGAACAGAGGCAAGATAACAGAAGCACAGCCAGGGGGGCAGGCACCAGCAGTGTGCCTCGCGCCCCCTCCGCAGCAATAGCTGTGGGGCTCTCTAAGCGGCGGGGGCAAGCACCGGCAGTGTGCCTCGCGCCCCCTCTGCAGCAATAGGCGGCGGGGCTCTGTAAGCGGTGGGGGCAGGCACCGGCAGTGTGCCTCGTGCCCCCTCCGCAGCAATAGGTGGCGGGGCTCTCTAAGCGGCAGGGGCAGGCACCGGCAGTGTGCCTCGCGCCCCCTCCGCAGCATAGTAAAGAGGCTGCAGAGATGCGGCCTGGGACCGAGGCGTAGCCAGAGTTAAAATGGCGCCTACCTGGAGCTGAAGAGACAAGCAGGGAGAGATGGTGGTGCTCCCGAGGCCTTTTGCCACCTGACGGCTTCCGACAGTGGTGAAGCCCATCCCATGCTGAGGCCCATAGAGGTGATGGTCTCATCTGCTGCCTGAGGACTCCTGTGACACGGGGTCACCAACCCTGACCCTAGGTGCCCCAGCTCTGACACTGGACATGGCAATAACACTGTGACACCGAAATAGAGTTGTAAACTCTGATTCGGATGCACCAGAACATACATTGAAAAGCTGAGACAAGTCCACCATCGCTGACCGGGGACACTAGCACCGAGGCGGTGACACTGCTACGGAGACACACACTGAGTAATGGCCATCGATACTGGAACATCAGTATTGGACGACTGACACAAGCGCACTGACCTAGACCCTCCCCCGGTGAGACTTACACTGGGGCACGGTGACACCAGTGCAGGGCTAATGATACCGGGGCAACAACACAGACATGAGGACACAGACGTGTAGGCACCAACATTACCATAAGGATCACTGAGATACATACCCTAAACAGACCTCAAGACACTGATAGCCTGTGACACTGACAGGGAGTCAAGCGCAGGGACCGCGACAAGGGAGTAAGAGAAGTGCCTCTGAGATATGGGTGCAAACATTGACACCGGAGCACTCATACTGATGTTGGGACATTGACAGTGGTACTGTGACACTGGCACTGTCAGTGTTTACTAACAAGTGGGCACTGACTCACATACACTGATACTGAACACGTATGCTAGGCTACTCGCCCACTTTCTCAAGTACACTTACGTTGTTACTGGACTTTTGTCTAAGGACCGTTGAAGCTAGGACATTGTCTCTGACCCAAAGGCGCAACTAGAGCCAAATTTGGGGGTTGGGGGTTTGATTCTTCCAGCAATATGCAGATTGGAGATGCAGGGGCTCAAAGAAAGGGTGAAAACACACAAAGCCTCGTTAGCAAGTAAAGGGTCTTTTAAAGACCTGTTAAGTACTTGGGTGGGGCTGTGCGTGTGCCTGGGAAACTGTCTCAGCTGGGCTGACAGACACGACGGGGAAGGGGGCTAAAGCCCTTTGAGCCCAATGGGCGTTGCTCGCCTGCTCAGACCTTTGCAGAGACCTTGACATGGACAATGGACTAAAGGTTGCACTCTGGAGGGGAGCAAAGGGGTCCCTGCAGAAGGGTACAGTCACTCCAAGCAGCCACCTACAAGGGGATCTCTCTCTCCTCTCTTGAAAGAGCAGGCGGGTTGCCACCTGTACTATGAAACACAGCACAACTTTTAAACAGCTGCTCCGTATTTCACATGATGTAAGCTCACAGCTGCCTTGTAGCAGCGTACTGTTTGTAATACGGCGCACTTTCCCTGTTTGTGCTCGCCGCACCTTTTGAAAGGTGCGCCATGCCACAAACAGGAAAAGTGCATAGTATTCATAATACTGCTCCTAAGTATTTTTTAAATAACACAGGGCCAGATGTGCTAATGTTTTATTGCGGGCGTAAAGGGGTTTTAGACCCGTTTGCACCCGCAAAAAACGTGTGGCCTATGTACTAATCCTATTTTGCGAGTCGCAATTTAGTGACTCTCTATTAGGAAGGGGCGTTCCAAGAGCGTCCCTTCCTAATAGCGACTCCTTAAGCTATGTATGACTGTTTTGCGACAGAAGGGTGGTAAACCACTTGCAAACGGGAAATGGCCCCCAGGGGACCCTTTCCCCTTTGTGAGTGGCTCTCAAAATATTTTTTAAGGACAGGCAGAGGTTCCAGGGACCACTGCCTGACTTTAAAAAATAAAACTGAAAAGTGTCATTTTATTGTTTAAATGCATCCTGTTTTCCTTTAAGGAAAGGGAGCTGCATTTAAAAAAATAAATATCTGCTTTATTTAAAAGCAGTCCCAGACATGGCGGTCTGCTGACCCCAGCAGGACACCATCCCTCGGAGTGCTAGCCATTCCCAATGGGGTTGCAAATTGCGCTTGCCTCATTAATATGCACGAAGCATGCAAGTTGGGACCCCATAGGGGAATCCCTTAACAGTGTCTCAGACTCTGTTGTGCATCCAAATTTGCGAGTCGCAAATTGCGAGTTGCAAATGCCACACAATTAGCGACTCGCAAATTGTCAGGTCGTACAACTGGCCCACAATTATGTTATTTAAAAAAGGGGTTAGATGTGGGTAGTGGGATAGGGAGGTAAGGGTAATTTTATGGTTATGGGACGTAGTATTGAATTAAGGTAAGGGTAGTTTTAAGGTTATGGGGTGGTCAGTGCTAAAGGAAGGTAAGGATAATTTTATGCTTTAAGGGTGGGTAGTGTTAAAGGAAGATAAGGGTAATATCTGAAAGAAACACATAGTGATAGATTCCTTACCTTAGAATTACCCCCAGGCGTCAGACTGGAACCGGAAAGTTTTCGTCAGCAGTACCCCTGCGCGTCGGTAGGTGGCGTTGTCCTACTTAAAGTCCGTCGCTGGCGTCGTGGTCACCGAGATGACGTTGTGGGCACTTCTTAGACGCCGCCCACGCGTGCTGACGTCAGTCCTTTCATTTTCCGTGCCAGCAAGTGCAGAGCCGGGAAGAGCAGGAACCCCCAGTTAATTTTTGACTGACTTTTTAAGGCTTTTTGTCTCCATTTTTTCATCGAGTATTCGACTCCTAAGGTGCACTTAGGATGCCCGGTTTTAAGTCCTGCGAGGACTGTCACCGTATCATGACGGTGACGGACCCACACAGAGTGTGTTTTTTCTGCCTGGGCGCGACCTTGACCCCAAGTCGTGCCCCGACTGCCGGGCCATGGCGCCAAAAACTTTGCCCGAGCAGTCCCGAAAATTGCTGTAAGCCCGGCAGTCGGCTCTGTGCCGTTCAAGGTCCCGGGGAAGGTTGAGGGCCTGTGCGTGGAGTCATCACCAACGGTCTTCAGGATCAAAGTCTTCGCACTCGGGGTCAGGTAAGGCGAAGCACAAGAAGTCAAAGAAACAACATCTTTCTCTGACTTCCCCTCGCCGGTCACGAGATGCGGCTGAGGGTGCGGGTGGTGTCTCCCCCCGGTTCCGGCGGAGCCTATGCAGTTGCTGCCGGCCAACCCGCCCTTTCCGGGTTAGTCAGCGACTCCTGCCCAGATACAGGAATTCCCGTCGGCCATGGCTATCTTCTTTGGGCCGTCTGGTTCCGCCGATGCGCCTTCGGGCCCGCGGGCCCAAGTTGGGGTCTTCGCCTTTCACCGCCGGTGGCTCCGGCGCCACAGTCCGCTCCGGCGCCACAAGACCCTCCTGGATCCAGGCCTGGATCTCTGTCGAAGCTGGTTGACCTTATAACACCTCCACCGACCCCGCCGGCACCACTTCCAGCGTCGCCCGCTCCTCGGGACGACGTCGGCCCGGGTTTCAGCCCCGAAGTAGACGCAGCGTTGACCAGGCGTCGTTCGATGCCATTTTTTTACGCCGCTCGGGGTTTCTATCCCCATGTCCCTACTCCTTATTTTCAGCCTGTACACCAGCCTGAGGAGGAAGGAGAGGACTGGGAGGGGTCTGAGGACCCTCTCGCTGCTGCTTGTTAGTCTGAACAGGACTAGCCAGAGGAGTTGAGGGATGCCAGTGGTCTGGATACCTCACCAGACCTTGGCATGCTGTCTCCTCCTACCGTGGCTACGAAGGAGGGTGAAAGTTATGCCGTGGTGTTGCGTAGGCCGGCCGAGGCCCTACACCTCGAACTCCCTACTGTGGCTGTCAGGACTAACCTTCTGACGGAAGTACTTCAGGCACAATCTACTTTTGCGGAGCCGCTGCTTCCTTTCAACGAAGCACTTTCTGACGTTCTTTTAGGCACTTGGTCCAGGCCCACCACAGGGGCTCCTGTGGATAGGACCGTGGCCCGACGCCATTGCTCGGCTCCGGGTGACCCCATTTTCCTCTCCCAACACCCTACCCATTGAGAGCTTGGTTGTCCAAGCATCTGCTTCACCAACTGCCTTCCCTTCCGCACCCCCAGATAGGGAATCCAAGAAACTGGATCAGTTCGGAAAGAAGATTTTTTCTTCCGCCAGTTCTGCGCTGCAGCCCGTGAACACTGCCTGCCTCTTGGGCCGTTATTCCCACTCTCTGCGGGATACGGTGGCACAAGTGCTGCCTCAGTGTCCGGACAGCTCTCTCCCAGGCTGTTGCAGAGGGGAGCGATGCAGCTAAGTTCATGATTCGTTGTGGCTTAGACACCGACGACTCACTGAGCAGATCGATGGCAACGACGGTGGCGGTTCGACGACATGCCTGGTTGAGGACCAATGGATTCTCAGGAGATGTCCACAATACGCTTATGGACATGCCCTTTGTTGGCCGTCACCTCTTTGTCGACAAAGCAGACCACGCGTTGGAGCGGTTTAAGGACTCACGAGCTAAGGCCAAATCCTTGGGGCTCTCCGCAGCCCGCCCTCCTCCGCAGGCTGCTTTTCGCTCCTTTCCTGGCACCGGAAGGAGCGCCCGCAGCGTTTGCAACAGAGCCACTAGCCTGCGCAGCAACCATCTCAGCGCGGACGCAGGTTCTGCCGTGGCGGACCAAGGGGCCAGCGGACGGGTCAGTCCACCTCCACCCAGGCCAAAACTGCCTCCAAACCTTCCTAGTTCGAGCTTTCAGGCCCATTAGATCCCAGTGGGCAGCAGGCTTCGCCATCACCTCCCCACTGGCGCACCATCACATCTGACAGGTAGGTTTTAGAAATACTCCGAAGGGGCTATTCCCTCCCCTTCAAGACTTCCCCTCCAGCCATACCACCTCAATACAACTGCATGTTGGGGAATCACTTGGTGCTTCTTCAGCAGGAAGTTGCTGCCCTCTTGGCCAAGGGGGCCATCGAGCGTGTTCCGACGCCAGAAGTAGGTCGTGGTTGCTATTCCCACTACTTTCTGGTGCCAAAGAAGGACAAGGGCCTGCGTCCTATCTCCGGAAAGTAAATCGCTTCCTCCGCAAAGAGAAGTTCAAGATGCTCACTTTGACTCCACTGTGGAACAATGGGCGCCTGCCCCACTTGGCGGTCCTTCCGGGGTTTCGGGATGGGACGCCATTGGTATCTCCACCCTGGGAGATGTACTGAAGGACACAACACTTAAATCCTTTCGCCCCAGACACAATTCTATCGATACCTACAGGTGCGTCACGCCCTATCTCCCAGCCTGCAGGATCTGGAGTCCATTCCAGAGTTCAACCCCATTGAAACTAAAATATTTATGGGGAACTTAAAAGAAAAAAAGATTTCACTCTTCTATCAGTCGTTGGTCATACACTGCACCCCATACACTACAGAAGCTCTGTGGGGACTGGGAGGAAGATGTGGGCGGTCTAGAAGAGGTCTGGACAGAGGCCCTGGCAGCACCGCGGGGGTGGCCATAGCGGATCGGCTCCGCCTAGTCCAATTCAAATACCTTCACAGGGTCTACTTTACTAGTACGCGATTATGGTGGGTGGGGATGAATAGCCTCCCCAGAAGGTCTGCACTGTGGCTGGGCGGAGGGTACATTTATTCATACGGTTTGGCAGTGCACATCGCTGGATTGCTTCTGGAGTGGGGTCTTTGCCTGTCTCTCCGAAGTTCTGGGCTGGGAGCTCACCCGCACACCACAGCTGGCACTGCTGAATGTTATAGAGGGGGTGGGAGGCAATGCCTATAAGCAACACCTTCTGCTCCTTGGCCTCACCCTGACAAAACAAGACATTGCTAAAGCCTGGAAGGCAATGAGGGCTCCATCGGTGGTGGCTTGGAAAAATGGCCTGGACTTTTGCATGGGCCTGGAGCAACCCACCTTTGTGGCCAGGGGGTGCCCGCGCAAACACTATAAAATATGGAACCGGTGGGCAGAGTATCGGGGCCTCTGGCTGGAACCCCCGGCGATAGAGGAGCCTTTGCTGCCGGTCTAAGCCGAGGATCCCATATGGGGGGAGAGAAGAAGTAAGGGGGGTGGTGGGCCTGGATCAGGACCTTCTGCGTATCTTCCTTTTATTGATATGGACAAGGTGGTATGGACTAGTGCGATCTTTGGGAGGGAGGGAGTGAGAGTGGGGGAGTTAGGAGTGGGGTGAGCTTTTGTTTAAAGCTCCAATGTATTGTATTGCTGTTCACCGGGGAGGGGGCTGGGGAACGAAATGCGTTTGCTGTCATAGATGTATTGGGTATGCTTTGGCAGATGTCTCTGGTGTGCAGGGCTCTGCACGTTTATATGTGAATTGACAAATAAAATCTGTTAAAAAAAAAATGGTCACTTAGGCTCAGGTCTTCTCTGCTCTCGACCCACAAGACTGGATGGTAGCGCTGGACATGCAGGATGCTTACTTCCACATCCCAGTCCTGTTGCCCACCGGCGTTACCTGCGATTCACGATAGGCCACGAACACTTTCAGTTCACCGTGCTCCCTTTTGGCCTTACCAGCGCCCCTTGGGTGTTCACGAAAGTGATGGAGGTGAGCGCAGATCAGGGGTTTCAGTCTTCCCCTATCTCGACGACTGATTGTTGAAGGCGGGCTCGCCCCAGACAGTCGTCTCCCACCTCCAGACTACGGCTGACCTCCTGCATTTGCTGGGGTTCTCCATCAATGTGCCGAAGTCACACCTGATTCCCTGTCAGAAGCTCCTCTTCATCGTTGCGGTTCTGGACACGGTGCAGTTTCGGGTCTATCCTCCCGAACAGCGAGTCTGGGATATTCAGGCTCTGATTCCTATCTTTCAGCCCTTTTCCCGGGTTTCAGTCAGAGTGACCCTGAGGCTGCTGGGCCTCAAGGCCTCCTGCATCTTGCTGATCAATCACACCAGATGGCATATGCGGGCTCTGCAGTTGGACCTAAAGTTCCAGTGGGTGCAGCATCAGGGGAACCTGTCCGATCACGTCCAGATCTCGGAGGGCACTGCACAACAGTTGCAGTGGTGGCTCACAGACCGGCTTTGGGTCAACGGCAGATCCCTCTCCCTACCCTAACCTGCGTTCAAAGTAGTGATGGAAGCGTACCTCCTGGGATGGGGTGGCCACATGGGAGAGGCGGAGATCAGAGGCCTCTGGTCTCTGGCAGAGTCCATGCTCCATATTAACCTTCTTGGTGCTTCGGGCGTTCCAACTTGCACTGAAGGCATTCCTTCCCTCTGTCAAGGGGAGAGTAGTGCAGGTGTTCACCGACAACACCACCGCCATGTGGTACTGCAACAAGCAAGGCAGGGTGGGGTCGTGGACCCTATGTCAGGAGGCCCTGCGCCTCTGGACATGGCTGGAACATTAGGGCATTTTCCTGGTGCTTCAATGCCTGGCTGGTTCTCTGAACGCCAGGGCGGACAAACTCAGCCGCAGATGCATGATGGATCACAAATGGCGTCTTCACTCGGACGTGGCACAAGGTCTCTTTCAGCAGTGGGGAAAGCCTTGGTTAGATCTATTCGCCACTGAAGAGAATGGGCAATGTCATCAGATTTGCACGTTAAGATTTAATTTCCAAGGCGGCACTCGCTAGGCTACGCTTTTCGTTGCGGTAGGAGTGGCGGTCTGTTTTACATCTTTCCGCTGATACTACTTCTACCCAGAGTGCAGAAGAAGATCAGGCGTGACAGGGCCCAAGTCATTCTTATGGCCCCGGACTGGGCTTGAAGAGTTTGGTATCCCGAGCTACTCAGTATGAGCATCCATACTCTGATCAGACTGCCTCTTCAGGAGGATCTTCTGTCGCAGCAGCAGGGGACGGTCCTCCACCCAACCTGTCCTGTCTCCACCTCTTTGCGTGGAGATTTAGCGGTGGCAGTTGATACCTTTCGACTTGCCTCCTGATGTTTGTGATGTTATTCTGGCAGCCAGGCGTCCCTCCACTAAGGTGGTATATGCCTGCTGGTGGAACAAATTTGTGGCCCCTTTTTGCCCCTCTTTCTGAGGTCCTTTTTCCTTCTCTCTTTAGCCCAGCAGGGCTCTGCTCTGGGCACTATCAAAGGTTATTTTTCTGCCATTTCGGCCTTTCTCAGGCTCCCTGATCAGCCTTCTCTTTTCAAGTCCACTGTTGTAGATAGATTTCTCAAAGGTATTACACACCTTTTCCCTCCTATTCCGTTTGTGATGCCGCAGTGGGACTTGAATCTGGTTCTTACTTATCTCATGTGTGCTCTTTTCGAGCCCCTTCATAACTGTCCTCTTCGTCTCTTGACCTTGAAGACTGCCTTCCTGGTTGCTTTCACACCACACTGGGGGAGTGAGTGAGCTCCAGGCTCTTTCTTGGAAGCCTCATTTTCTGTCGGTCCATCCGGACAAGGTTGTGCTCAGGCCCCATCCTTCCTTTTTGCCAAAAGTTGTTACGGCCTTTCACATTGGGAAGACTATTACCTTGTCCATCTTCTTTCTGCCTCTGCATCTTTCCATAGAGGAAGAGAGGCTCCACCATCTGGACCCAAAATGTGCGCTTTCATTTTACCTCAACCGTGCACAGCATTTCAGGGTGGATGACCAACTCTTTGTTGGCTAAGTTGGCACCGAGAAAGGTCGGGCGGTGCATAAGAGGACTATCTCCCGCTGGGTCGTCTCATGTATCAAAGCCTGTTAATCTTTGGCTATAAAAGAACCTCCGGTGGGGCTGCATGCTCATTCCACTAGAGCAACTGCAGCCACTACTGCATTGGGATGTGGTGTCCCCCTACAAGACATTTGTCAGGCAGTCATGTGGGCCTCGCTGCTCACGTTTACTAAGCATTACTTCCTGGACAGCCAAGTCCGGAGAGACGGCTTCTTTGGCCGTTCTGTTCTCCAGGACTTTCTGGTGTCATCTTGGTTCGCAGACCTCCCCACCGGGGCTAGTATTGCTGGGGTATCTATTCAAAGGTAAGTAATCTATCACTATGTGTTTCTTTCAGATGGACAAGTTACTTACCTTCGGTAACAATATATCTGTAGGAAACATTAGTAGTGACAGATCCCTTACCGCACCACCCATCCTCCCCGTTCTACAATTTGATTTAAACTTGTCCTTCAGGTTTTAGGGGTAGATATTGGTAAAGGGAATAAACATATGTGTATACAGACACAGTGACAGTTCCCGGCACAACCCACTTGGGAAAGATTTTTGTTTTAATCAATGCGAGTTGAGAAGCAAACCCACTGGGGATTTATCGTTTGAGTGAACTACATCAACCAGAAAGCCTGTGATTAACGGTCACGGCCACGCCCACTGATGGAAGCAAGGTTGAATATAAAAGTGCACGGACATTGCGATTCTCACTTGTCATTTACTGCCATTGAAGAAGGAAAAGAAGGACTCCCGAAACGTGTTTGGCTTACCGATTAATTGTTGCAGGGAGCCGTTTCTGTGTCTGCTGGCAAGACTTCATTAAACCTGTTTGAACTATGATCTTCCGGCTGGCTTGCACTCCTTGGGGCTTACCTGTTGTGATTTTTTTATATATATATATATATATATATATATATATATATATATATATATATATATATATATATATATATATATATATATATATACACACACATTTAGAGGGATTTGGGTGTATGCTTACCTTTATATATGCTTACCATGCATAGTAAAGAAATCTGCCTAGTAAAGGCTGCATGGAAACGGCATGAGTAGTAATTGCATGTGTCGTAGTGAAGAGATACATTTGACCTTGTGTAGCCATAGCCAAGGAGAAAAGTTTCATCTCCCAAAGGACAGCACATTTTCACCAGAGTTCTCACCCCACCTTTCCTTTAATACTCAAGGATGGGACATAGTTTAAAAACACAGATAGAGGGGTTTTGTTAAAATCCAAAACAGTGCAAGGAAAAGAAACAGTGAACAACACAAGAGATACCGCCCTTGTGATCATGGTACAATCAAAAAGCTAACGTTAATCCAAATATATGTATATCCACAGTAGAACTTATCTATATAAAGCTGCTGATTGCTCCAGCTCCCACAACTCCAGCGTTTTTAGCAACAATCAAGCACATTGGGTAAATAGTTGCACTTCCCGACTTCAATAGATGGTGCTAATATTCTGATGTGGACACAAATTAACTTTACAGATGCATCACAGTTATGGCCTTATCAGTAGCTTAGTAGACAAAGAAGGGGGTTCCCCGTGGGTAACTTTAGGATATGGGCAGGAAGTAGGGGGGAAAACCAATATAAATAAAGAAGGAGAGTACCCTGCCTCAGGATATACAGGCCCTGGCTAGGGGTCCTAACTGTTGTATATGGAGGGGTGATTAACCTAGGGGTTGACACTACATATAACACTCACATGGTCAAATCAAAAGGACTATACAGTTCAAGTTTAGAAAATATATATTTTTTATTGTTTTCTGATAACAGGGATATTACAAAATATTTTTTTGGGAAAAATATATTTTTTTTGTATATCATAGGTACATATAAGTCATAAATAAAACAAACAGATGTAAGGACAACAATATCAAGACAGTTTGTCCTACCCAGTAACAGCCAAGATTTACACACACAGTATCATTCACTTCAATCCCTACTCACTCTTTCTCTCCTAATATCATACACCATTCATTCTATCATTCATTCTACTGTTCCTTGCAAATACAGCACATAGGTGGTCAAATCGGGATGTTCGTCCGGATAGGTGGTTTTAGCTACGGGTCCTGATGTAATGAGGACAATGACCGTATTCCTGGAGACATACGCCGACGCGCGTTTCGGTGACAGGCCAATAAGGCCGCACCTTCGTCAGGGCAAGGGGCAGTATACTGGGACGGGCACAGGGATAAAAACTCTGCAATGTAGAGAGCAAAACAAAATTCATTTTATTTTTCTGTATATTCATGTACTATTCAAAATACAGTTTTATGCTAGCAACCAGTTTTCATCACCATAGATTACTACATTTTTCAAACGTTTAAAAAAGATGCTTCCAATATTTCAGTAGGCTATTTTCTCCGTCTGATAAGCCTTGGAGCAATGCTCCTACATTTGACCGGTGATCGCCATGCAATGTCAACCCTCTAGAGACACTCCCTAAAATAGATTCCCTAATACGTGGAATCTAGAAGGCATCATGATAGCCTTAACTGAATGGACCATAGAGCACATTTAGCACAACAAAGGAATCTTCACTTGCATACAGGTATATATTCCTTTTATCATACACATTCACATAGATCATAGTCTCTCTCAGTGCTCCTCTTTAGTACACGCATGATTCTATAGTACAGACCAAGGATAAAGTATTGGGACGGCAGCAATTTCAACTAATGATGATTTGTCAAAATGGATCTCAGTTGGGGGCTAGCCAGTATTTTATAACCATATACACAGCTATTGGGTTATTCCTCTGCCATTTAGAATCAATATTTTACCTGATTTCGTGTTAGATTCTGTTATTCAAGTATATCAGGCTTCAGATGGCGTCATAGGGATGCATGGGCGCCGATGCTGTAGTTGTTTCAAGGGACAGGCTACAAGCAATTCAAATCCTGTGAGGGGGGCAGATAAGTAACCTCTTATATCTCTAAAAGTATCAGGTTTTAATAGTTAACTTATACCCCTAGTCTTCTCTGACCTTATTGCCATATGATGTTATCAGGTGTCCCTCTCTACAATTCACTTGTTTTTTAGCAAAACCGAGACTGTCATGTAGAGTCTAGCTAGTAGGCACTTATCTTTTGTCAATGGAGCACAATATAATACTGCCAGTGTAAGAACTACCTACCAGTATGGGTTGGCTCCTTGGCGTTATGTTTTATAACTCCCTTAGGTTTTAGCGATCATCTGGGTTCTAGACAGTGGTTGGTATACATAGAGCCTATCGAATAAAACATCGTTGGATCAATATTGCATCATGGCCAAATTTAGTAGATTATTATCACTATAAGGCGATAGCAAGTTTAAGGGACATTTCTTAACACCTTGCATCGCTACCCCCAGCGCAGTTGTTATAATAAATACATACCGGGGGTGCAGGCTTATAGTGGTGACATGTTTCGTTTCAATGTTCATAAGGCGCAGAGGTGCACAATTCTATAGGGCATCTACGAGCCTAAGGATGGAGACAGCAGTTGAAGGAGCTAATAAACCCAACCCTTACAGCTTCATATATCGCGTTCGTTCTCTAATTTCATTTACCTTTCAGGCTTCAAATAGCCGTTCCTAGGCGGGGGTTCCAATCGTGTTCTGACCTATCGGTTCTTTCAATAAGTGCGTTCAGAGGGCGCAGGGGTGCACAATTCTAGAGGGCACCTACGAGCCTAAGGATAGAGACAGCAGTTCAAGGAGCTAATAAACCCAACCTTTACCGCTTCCTATTTCGCGTTTATTTCCCCATTTCATTTACCTTTTAAGGTTAAGTAGCCGTTCCTAGGCGGGGGTTCCAATCGTGCTCCGTTATGTCGGTTCTTTTAATGGGTAGCGGGTGGAAGCGGTGCCGTCTTACAGTACCGGGCCTCCTTCGTAGGATGCTGGCTGATGCACCGCCTAGGGAGGGACGGTAGAGGGTATTGTAAATGGGGTAACCCCGAGAGACGTTTCTAGTTTTCGAGGCACTTGATTTGAGTGCTTACCTTTGTCCCGGAGGCTGTTATCATCAAGTGGGGATTCCGCCGACTCGATCTGTCGGCCAATGGACGGATGCCGGATTCTCTCTTGTTTTCGGCGCCCTAATTAAGTACCGTCATGTTCGCGCCTCCTGGGATTGCCTTATCAGCTGGTTCCTATTATATTAAAACAGTTGACGGACTATCGCTCCCTCTGTGCACTCAGTCGCCATCTTTTGTATACCGAAGGCGCTATTTTTTTAAAAGGAATTATCTGAAGTAGTGTGGCGGCCATCTTAGTGCAACCGGTCGTCAGCTGTCATACTTTCTTAAACATAATAGATATTATCGTTCTATGGAACTCCATTGGCAATTTATATACAGTTATAGTATGGTCATATATATATATATATATATATATATAGTGTTAAACGGGCACTGTGTTATTCCCTCCTTTTTCGATTCTTTTATCCTCCCTCAGTTGACCGTGGGGGGTTAGACGTGCTGAAATTAGGGAAAAGAAAAGGTTTGGGCCGATATATTGGTCCTTCCGCTGACCGTAGTTGGAAAAGAAAACATTTTTTTATATATATATATGTCCATCCCCTATACATAACGTCAGTGCATGGTATTTAGAGGATAGAATTCTCAAGGTAAACTGGCGACCATTTTTGTTAAATCCCAATTAATATATCCTGGTCCATCTTCTATATATTGCCTCGGTAGCTTCCCCCCGGGAACAGAAAAATAGCCTTTCCCATTACTGTGGATCATACTGTCAATATACGTGTAGTCATGTAAATATTAGAAAGGAGGGTGATACTTGGATCAATTGTCTAAGATTTAAAGTATGAGTTCTCTCTTTTTAAACTCTGAAACGCCACAGTGTTGTTATAAAAAGGCCTGATGCCAGGGGCATTCCTCATTCAGACCTTTTTTTACAGAATCCAAATAAAAGATCCAAAAGACCTCCCGTTTCTTTCGGAGGCATGTTGGATCAGTTCCAGGATTGGCTTTTATCTTTTCCAAGATAAACCAGCGAATTTCCACATCTTTGTGGTCTTTCTCTAGCCAGTGAGTCACAATAGGGGCTGCCGTCTTTTTGTTTCTTATATTGGACTTATGCTCCCCTATTCGTACCCGGCATTCTCTGCCAGTTTCTCCAACATATGGGAGATTGCACGGGCACAGAATAAGGTAGATGATGTTGCTAGTGCGACAATTGGTTAATGTAGCATTCCTGCTAACTGAGATGGTGCGTGTATTGGTGATAACTGTATCACCCACAATGGCCTGTGGTCAAATGTGGCAAGTTCCACATTTGTGGTTGCCATATATTGGATCCATTCCTGTCAAGGTGGTTTGTTTGTTCGTGAGGGGTTACTGTATTTTTCCTCTTACTAGATGGTTTTTTAAGTTCTGGTTTTTCTTAAAGGCAAAGATGGGTCGTCGTAAGTGTGTTTTCTCATCCTCCAGATTCAAGATATGCCAGCTCGAATTTACAGCCTGCCTGATCTTGTGGTTCATTTCGGAGTGACGAGTTACACATACTAGTTGATTCAGTTTCTCCGATTCATTCTCCGTAAACATAGCTTCCCTGTTTGTGTATCTGGCTCATTTGAAGGACTCTCTGATCAGTCTCGGGGGGTATCCCCGGAATCGGAGTTTTTCTTGAAGTATGTCAGCCTGGTTCAAAAAATCTTGTAGGTCCGTGCAGTTCCTTCTGATCCGAAGGAACTGACTGTAAGGGATACTATCCCTCTGGCTGCGTGGATGGAAGCTGGCATATTGAAGCAAGGTGTTTCGAGCTGTCGGTTTGGTGTACAGAGATACTTTGATGACGTTGTTCTGATGTTCAATCCAGATGTCTAGAAATTCAATTCTAGACCTGCTGGTGTGACTGGTAAATTTCAGATTGGTGTCTGCCACATTGAGCCATTCAATGAATTCAGTCAGTTGTTCTTCTGCCCCCCTCCAGATGAAAAAGATGTCGTCAATGAACCGTTTCCAGTTCATGACGTTCTCGAAAAAGGGGGCCATTTCGTTAAAGATATTCGTCCTTTCGAATTCCCCCATATACAGGCAGGCTATGCTCGGGGCACAGCTTGCTCCCATACTCACACCGGAGGCCTGTCTATATAGGGTGTTATCGAATTCAAAGTAGTTCTCACATAATACCACTTTGAGACATTGTAGGATGAATTCAGCGTTGGTTATGCTGGTATTCCTGGAGAGTACAGTCTCAATTGCATTGTATGCTCCTTGTTGTGGTATATTCAAGTACAATGCCTCCACATCAAGTGTGACCATTATCTCAGAGTTTTCGTGGAATGGAATCCCTTCCACTTGCGGGATAAAGTGCCCAGTGTCCCGTACATATGATTTCAGTTCTGTCACCATTGGACTTAAAAATTTATCGATGTACTTCGATAATGGCTCGGTGGCAGAGCCAATGGTTGAGACTATTGGTCGCATGGGAGGATCTACACTATTTTTGTGGGTTTTTGGTAAACCGTATATAATAGGTATTTTGGTATTGGATGGCGTAAGATACTCTGCTTCAGCTTCACAGATGTGGTCTTGGTTAACCGCTTTTTGGACCATTGTCAGTATCCGTTTTTTCAGGGCATTTTCGGAGTTCCTAGTGACACGTATGTAGTGGCCTGAGGATGATAATAGTTCATTCATTCTCCTTTTGTAATCAGTGGTATCTAGTAGTGTTATCCCACCACCTTTATCACACGGTTTAATTGTGATATTTTTGTTTGTTTCCAAATCCTTTAGGGCTTTCTTTTCCTTGATAGATAGATAGGCTTTTGGTAGGGGCACATATTTGGTCATCTTGTTGATTTTCTGCATGACGGTTTTTTCAAATATATTGACCTCAGGTCCCACCATCTCCAAAGAGGGTGTAAAAGAAGATGGGGGTTTACAACCAGATCTATTGTTCTCATTGTTGGCGGGGGGTGCTTCCAGGAAAAACTTCTGGAGGCGTACTTTCCTAAAGAACAGTTGTAAATCTTTATTCAATTCAAATTTGTTAAAGTTGGAGGATGGTACGAATGAGAGGCCTCTAGATAGAAGTTGGATGGCCTCGGGTCTACAGTTTCTTTGGACAGATTGAATACAGGGAGCCCCCTTATGTTCGCCAATACTGATGATGGCGAGTCTGCACATACATCTGCGGCTGTCCGCGACCCTGATGGTAACTCCTCGTTTGGGGGGTTCTCAATGGGGGACGGGTGTTGCCCCGGCGGTTCCCTAAAAAACGGTTTGGTTGGTAGTTGCGGTCATATCCTCCATTTCTATTTCCCCTGTTGGAATTGTGCCCTTGATTTGGGTTATGTCCCTGTTCATAGCTTGGGTCATATTCCTCAGGGGTATCCCCCTCGGAGTCGGTCGTTTCAGAAAAGGTGGTGACCTTCCTTCCTTGTCCCCACCTTGGTGTCTGTCCTCGAGGGGCATTTTCTTCTTGGGTGGTATAGAAGTTGGTCCCTAAATAGGGATAAGCCCTTATTTGTGAGAACATTCGGACGTCCTTCCTTAGTTTTTCTGTTTTCCTTTTAAGAAGGTAGTCAGAGAAGGATTCCAATTCAAATATCAGTAGCTTAGCCTTGCTAGACAGCCATGGTCCAAGTATTCTCGGAGTCTTTAAATAATACAAAAACCAGCAATTTCGATGCACCAATGCAGCCACTCTGCCCGTGGAGATCAAGCAGATTTCTGGACGGTAGGGGTGAAGTATTCGTTGCTCACAGATGAAGTGACTCATAAGAGTCACAAATCCATCCTGTGATGCAGTTTGTGCTGAACGCCACCCCTAGGAGTTGGAGGCCTAACTCACCACTGTAGCCCTTGGTGCAGGGCATAAAATCAATTTCTTCCCACACTGCAGCTGGGGTGCCTCCATGCATAGCAAAAGTGTGAAAGTTCCCATGTGGTGGCAATCATAGGAGGGTCCCCGGCCGCATCCACCAAGATCCACTTGTCCGTTGCTGCAGTGACCTCTATCGGGTGATGGACCATTGATCCCCACCTGAAGTGCCTAATGGAGCCCTCCAAGCCAACAGACCTTTCCATTCTGTGGGGCAGTCCCATCCAACAAGAATGCAGCATGCAGACATAGAAAATTGAAAACTTTGTGGCAAGAAAATGCATCATAGTTCTTCACTCACATAAGGGAAGCAATATAAAAGTAATCCAGGCAACAATCCTTTTGTATTTGAGTTAAACTAAAAGAACTATATTAAAACAGGGGATTCAAAACTTACTCGCCTGATTAGTTGAGTTTCTCAGCAAAGGCAAGCGTTGCAGCTACATCAGAAAAAAGATGCGCTCGGTCCTGTTGCGTTAGCTTCAGGTTATTGTATCTTGTTATTAGGTCTCAGCACCTCATATCAACTTCTACTTACTCGAGTCGAAATCACAACATTGTCCACAATAAATGTCGAGACGCTTAATCTAAAATTCTCCAGACTATGTTTAAAGGACGTAGGTGAACAGCGACTTTAAGTGGAACGTTAGCAAATCTTTAAATGCAAGTATGCACAAGCTTGATCTGAGCGGCCGCCAACCGGTACTGACAATAAATGCTTGGCTAGCCTTATACACAAAATCTTTCATGACGCGCTAAAGCCTCACTTTGTTGGATCTGTGTCTGCCATTTTAACAGAGCATTTATAGTTAGCCAATATGCATACATTTAGGTATCCGCGAAAGATGTCTAGTTCGAATCTCAACCAACACAATTTCCTTAGTTCAAGCGCAACATCCCAAATTAGCTGGTATGAGCGTTATGCGCTCATGTCGACGTAGCCTGGAGTCCATTGAAGGGGATCGACTATGGAGAAAGCATCCAGTCGTATGCAGCACCAGAATAAAGTAAGCAGTTCAAATTCCGGTGTGCAACCTCAAATGAGAAGGATTGAGCCTTGAGGCTGGATCGATTTAACTTGTATTGAATTCACCATCAAGTGTGACACGACAACAGTAAGTTTTAATGCAGTTTTTGTTTTCCTGAGTGACGTCTTCAACGGATTCAAGGCTATGTCGACAGGAGCACATAACCTCATACCAGCAGATTTGGATGTTCCGCATCAAGGTGTTTGCATCAAGGACTTAAGGTAAAATTCCCAATGGGACTAACCTGGTCCGTGTACACTGCCTGTGCTCCATTGCGGTCAGCCTGAACTTGTGGCTTTGTCCCGGTCCGGAATGACCAGATAACCACAGTTGGCACTTGCTTTTTGGCCCTAGTTTCACTTTAATCTTTCAAAATTCATAATCCCCATTCTGCTGATTGTGTTTTTGTTGTTTTATTGTCAACTAATGTATTAAAATGTACTCTATTTCTCTGAATTCGTTGGGATTGTTATTGTGTGATGTTTTCCACATTATTGCTGTTTGTTTGCTCCTGAAATACTTTGCACATTGCCTCTAAATTAAACCTGACTGCTTGTGTGCCAAGCTACCAGAGTGTTAGGCACAGTGGCTTTGGTGGTTCACCCTGACGTTTGTGGTTGTGGCCTCATTGGGGATTCCACTCACCTCAACTAATAACCCGATTTCTCATAGAGCCTATAAGTATTTGGGTCATTAGAATTCTCCTTCAAATAAATTGTTTTAAAACTCATTTCCAACTCCCTGAAACCCTTTTCCTCTGTCATTCATAATACTTCAAAAAGTTAGCACGTAAAACCATGCCCACCATTCACTATTTGATTTAATCATAACTGCCTGGGGTTATGACCAGCTGCTCTAGTTAACCTAAGGGACAAAATAACCTATTTAATGCAATTCAGGGAAAATATTTCAATAAATTATTATCACTCATAATTCCTAAGTGGGGGATCGTTAAACTATTTGCTGTATGTTTCCACCATGTGAACTACCTACTGGACTTCAGGGACCATGCCGTTATTTCTAATATTATCACCCCAGCCTCCCACCCCCAATACCAGTTTTGACTAATTTCCAGAGTTTCCTGGAATTTTCATCGTGGTTTCCCAGTTTCTTGTTTAAATATTTTCACTTTTTAAAATCAATCAGGGATTTATTTTCTAACTATTCCTCATAATTACATACATACTGAATGTCCCTCTGCCTTTTTTCATGTTTATCAGAGGCAGAAAAGAAAACTTCTGTCTCAAAGGCTGATTATGCCTCTATTTCCTAGACCTTACATCCTTAAGATAGCATGCAACTTCAACAAACATCCTCCCCTTAAATTGCTAAAATCCTGCAGGGTAAATTGTCAACTATGAAATATCTCCTCTCTTCCAAATATGTAATGATCCCACTCACTGCCTAGCATAATTTGCATGCTTTGCTCTCCTGGTGTTTATCCTACAGTTTTGACATGTGTGCTCTGCGTTCACAGGACCCACTCCTTCCTTGCACTCCTTTTAATTTCCGTACAAATTTTACTCCAGATATGAGGTTAGCAGGTCAGCGCAGAAGGGTAGCAGTTCTTTCAGAGCAGCCGTCCTGTAGAAAGGCAGTCATTGTAGCAGCTCCTCAGTCCTCCTTCCTGGCAGAGTATTCACAGGTCCAGAGTGTACTGAATTGTTGGTGCCTGAGGTCCAGTTTTTATAACCAGTTGTTAAAAGGGCATACCTGTGAAGTGCACCAGTGCCCTGCCTCCTTGGCCCTGGCTGCAGACTAACTGCAGGGGGTATACATCCCTTTGCGTGGAGACAGAACATAGCCTATTCAAGTGTAAGTGAGGTTGGGCCCAGCTCCTTCCTCCCATCCTGCCACTGATGGCCCAGTCAGTTACTCTGAAGCTCCCCATTGTGTGTGGCTGTGTAGGAGGAACACACATAGCCCAACCGTCATCTATACCCAGTCATTTGACCCACAGACAAGATGCAGGCACCGAATGTAAAAAAGGGAAGAAAATACCAACTTTCTAAAAGTGGCAATTTCAAAATTATAATTTAAAATCCAACTTCACCATGAGTTAGGATTTTAAATCCCAATTGCAGAGACACCAAACATGAACTGGTTACCTGTTCCCATTTGGAAATGACACTTGTAAAGGGTAATAAAGTAGCTCCTATTTAACTCTATGGGAGGCCTTGCAGTAATGAAAAATGAATATAAGAGTTTTTCACTACCAGGAATTTTAAAGCTCAAAAGTACATGTCCAACTTTTTTAATGCAGTGCACCCTGGGCTTTGGGCTGCCCAGGGCCTACCTTTGGGGTGTCTTATATTTATTAAAAAGGAAGTTTAAGAACTAGCAGAGGGTTTGTTTACTTTGCCAGGTCGACATGGCGGTATAGCCCCTTCCATGCTGATGACGGAATCGCTCCGTCATCAGCTACAGTTGAGCTGTGCTGATGACGGAGCGGTTCCGTCATGGCCCGGCCGCCGCGCCTGCGCGGCTCTGATTTCGCGCCTGCGCGGGCGTTCTAAAGAGCGGGGCGGGTCATGACGGAACCGCTCCGTCACCAGCACAGCTCAACTGTAGCTGGTGACGGAGCGGTTCTGTCACCAGCATGCGGCGGCCGCGCGGCCGCCCCGCCCCTTTAGCGCTGCGGCGGAATAGCCGCCGCAGCGAAGGGGTTAAAACTGCGTGCACAAAAGCTGCAATGGCAGGCTTGAAACATGTATAAAGGCCTACTTAAGTGGGTGACATAATCAGTGCTGCAGACCCATTAGTTGCTTTTAATTTACAGTCCCTGGGCACATGTTGTGCCACTTAGTGACTTATAAGTAAATTAAATATGCCAATTGGGTATAAGCCTTTGTTGACATACTTTAAGCGGAGAACCCAAGCACTTCAAAACTGGTTAGCAGTGGTAAAGTGCTCAGAGTCCCATGGTCAGCAAAAACAGGAGTTCTGAAGACAAAATATTAGGGGAAACCTATGTCAAGGATGCCTGGTCTAACACTAATGTAATACAGCACAATACAAACAATAGAAACAATCTCAGATGTTATAGATAAATGGGGAAAATCGCACTGAGGATATCATGATGGAAGAAATAAAAAAAAGAATTGTAATATTTGGTCTTTGGAGTATCTCCTTCAGCCACAGACATTCCTAGGTCTGTTACAAGGTTTGCCAAAGTAGCATCCTATTTGCAGTTTGAGGGTCTGGGGGAATCTGGGCACCCAAAAAACAGACAGGGACCATGAAATAACTGTAGTGATGCTACAGTCACCGTGCTAGTCCTGGACTTTCATCCTATAATCCTCATTGGCCCTGATGCTCCGGCGGATACTGGACAGACTATCAATTGTCCCGCGCTGCATTTTGTATATTCCCTCATTACATGTAAATAACTGAGGCAATGGAGTTGCCATTTTAGCAAAACAACGTTGACACTCACAGAAAAAAATGTAGTTAAAGTTCAGTTTAGGATGATTGGGGAAATAATGGAGGGAGCATAAAAAGCAGGTAATTCACCTAGTAACTTAGTAATATAACCTTACCTTCCACCCCCACCATGCACTCTTTATAACTTTAAACATGACTAAACAATTGTCAACAACATTACTTCAGCAATTATATCAGCGGGACTCCCGCTGATGCTGACATGATAGATTTTCACTTTAAAAGGTACAATCGGTGAAACCACACCAGGCAACAAAGGCCCCTTGCCTACACTCCACGCACAAAAATATCTCATCCCTCAGCAGGGGAGGGGAAGGGGTTACGAGTGGGAACAAAGGGACAGTGCACCTGAAAACAGGTGTGCTTTGTTAATTTCTATTGTGCAGGGGGTGGGATAACCGCATTAAAACATACTGCCGAAAATCCATGGCAGTGCAAAGGAGGCGCTGTGCCTTCCTCCCTGTGACATTTCAGCTGAGAATCGGGCCCTGATTGTGTTGTCTGTATTTCCTAAATTGAGCCTAGACAGTGAGTTTTCCTTCCTGTAACTTGAAGGTCAGTCTGATCTAGGTCACCAGGAATAAGTTAGTCCTGGCATTGTGTTCTAAACAATGACTCGCCCTTTAATCAGCTGGCTGTTGTTTCTAATGAGTGAAAAACGACACTAAAACGGCAATAACAATTAATTGTATTAACGAGGAAACTGTTCACGGAACACACTGAACCATCATGGTTATTCAAAGAGCACTGGATTGCTGAATATTTTTGTATGAGCTTAATACTTTTCTTCTCGGTCTAACAATTTGACTTGTATTTGTATTTCTGTCTTTTTTTGCCATTTCCACCTGCATTATCTCCCATTTAACTGGGGAACCTCATTCGGAAATATTTCTTATGTCAAAATGTATTTCTCCGTCTTCAGACTACATTTCACCAGCACACAGACAATCTACATTTCCAATGCACCATACATGCATATTAAATCTTGTCGCGATTCAGCATCAGACGTGAAATGATCAGATTATACATTAATAATCTACCAGTGGAATGGGTGGGTCTTGTGTATCCTTTTGCTGAACAGCAGCTCCAACCCCAACGCAATTTTGTAGACAGACTTTTCATGGTACTTAGAAGTAACTACAACTTCACACCTGATGTTCATATAACTATGAGCAGCTCACCTGTTTTGTTTATACCTGAAATTACGACTCTTCTGTTATCTTACCTAACTAACCTCTTCTGTTGTTGTCATAGCTATCTATTAATGGGCTTTTTTTGTAACTATTGTTCAAATGTGAAGTCCTCTAATACTCTTTTGATTGCAAGAGCATTATAATAAACTGTTTAAAAATAAATGTAAAAACTGTAACAATGATATCCTTTATTAGGGATAGACCAGTTTCCATACAACTCATGTGCTAATTACTAAGAAGAGTCGGCTTCAGTGAAGTCAGGCCAGTGCCGCAGTAGCAGTGGAAGTGCGGACAGTTACACCACAATTTTGTTAACAGAGTACATGCGACTGAGGCAACAGGTCTCTGACCATACAATATGTCAAGAGTCAGATATGTAAAAAGTAATTAAAATGAGGAACATATGTGGCATATGTTCCTGGTCTTTATTTTATTTTATATTTCTTTTCTTTCTATTTCTTTTTTATTTCTTTTTTGTTTTTTACGTGACTCTTGACACATTGTATAGTCGGAGCCCTGTTGCCTCAGTCACATTCACTTTGTTAACAAAAAAGTGGTGAACACTGTCGCTCTTACACTGCTACCGTGGCACTGACTTGACTTCACTAAAGCTGACATGCCTTAGTAATTGACCCATCAATTGTATGTAGTAAGTGTGTAACATCCAATATTAATTAAGTGTGTGTAGGTTATGTGGAGTAGAATGTCTTACTAACATTTAAAAGTGTCTCATCTGGCATGTGTGGAATAAAAATGGAGCTGATCAGCTTGCCTATCCATTCTAGCTTCTAAATAGTTTGCAATATTCTTACCAATAGTGACTTTGTGGCAGTTGGAGAGTGAGTTCACTTTCGGAGCTCAAATGGATGATTCGCTTTTACTCTTATATTTGGTACCAGAATTGAATTATCCTTTGTATTATTTGAAATATCACGTGGAATATTTTGCACTTCTTCGAGCCAGCATGAATTAATGATCTACCTGCACTTTCTGTACTCAAGAGAAAATCCAAGATACTCGGGAAAAAGCACAGACTGGTTCTGTGGCTCTACCCTAGTGTCAAACAATTCTGATACCATGGACAAGAGGGTTCACGGATAGAATATCGATGACAAAAACATTGATAAAAAAAAAAGAATGCAAAAATATCAACTCCTTTACCTACACATGTAAGTACAAAAATATTGATGTCAAAAATATAGATGTAAAAGATATTGATTTTAAAATGTATATATAACAAAATAAATGTTAAATATATCAAATATTAATATTAATTTTAACAAAATAAATTACCTTTAATATACATGTTAACAAAATATAACAAGTAAACTTAATTTAAAAAATAAACACAAAAATACTAATTTATACGTGTATTTTAAAATAATGAATAAACTATTATCTTTCATTTATTTAAAAACTTTAAAATGATATATATATATATATATCAGTAATTAAAAAAAATATTCTATAATAATTTAAAACATTAACCTATTCAAAAGTATTTGAACCTAAATTTCCCGATACAATCAGTGCAACAGTAGGGAAAGTGTTGGATAGAAAAATAAAGACGCTTGCCCTCAAATGTAAGTATGGATTGTTTAGTGTTGTGCTTGACCATGGTCAAGGTGGTGAGTGGGGGTGCCCAGTATTGTGGGCGCCTTGCAAACAAGTGACTCAAGGTATCAGATCACAAATGATGTGAGAAATTGGCTCTCCTGCCTGCTAGGCCAGTAGAGAGGAGCAAGGAGTTGTAAGCCACGGTGGAAGGAGCAGGTATTTCTAGAGCCCTGCCACACCGCAGAGTATCCATCCTTCCAGGGGGCATACGCAGGCTTGGGATCTTGATACGGTGGTTGGAGCAGTCGATAACCCAAGAAGTAGTGATACTGTGATGGGCACTGGCGATAGTTGTGTGTGGGTCACTAGCGCCCCCTCCACGATCAAAGGACACCCAAGCTGCCAGCAACTTTGTGCTTTATTTCTTCCTCACTTCGGGGGTGAATATCTACCCCAGTATACTTAGCCATAGTTACTCCTTGGTTGTAGGATTTACACTATGCAATATTCTACTGCTGTAGCATACAATTACAGTGACAGTCAGGCTATTACTGATTTTTGTGGCTGTACAATGCTGGATAAGAACTCACAATATACTATTATGTATTTTTGCAAATATGTTTGAAAATTGGGCCCAACAAGCACAATACCAATGATTGTTGGGTAAAGTGTGCCAGCAAGGGATTTCACTTATACCATTTTCTATTGACTTGTGTTTAACAAATTAATAAAGTTCAGTTAAACAACCATGAACCAGTGATGTAATAAATACCAACAGTTCTGCAACAATGCACAAATCGATCAAATCAGAGAAAGGAAGAAAAGTAGACACAGGAATATCATATAGTCAAAGAAATGTATTTTGTTATAAAAATTATATTGAAAGGGTACAATCGTAGCGGAAATGAATCTTAAGCAGGCACATGAAAAAGGCAAATCATCATAAAACCCATAATTCTTGTGTGTAAAACATCTATTCCAAATCAAATACAATAAGTGCTGTATTCCAAAGTCAATACAAAAAATTACTTAAAATATCTCTGGAAACAAGGAAATGGAGAATAAAGTCGACGTTTCGGTCTTCTGTGGTATTAATCCTTCAGACTATCTTCAGGACAGTAAAACAGTGCATTTGGCAAAGACCCCTATGGAAACAATACATACAGTTGTAAGTATGACATTCCCCTGTTAATGCTCGTCAATTCATCAAGCAAAACAACGATAACCCATCTGCAAAATAACCAAAACTATATTCCGCATATCTGATAACATGGTTGTGATGACCAACAGTACATTGCATTTTGATCTCAGAAAAATTTTGCAAAAGTCAATTGATAAGAGTTCATACTCCAGCTCTCAAGCCAGAAACAGTATTTCTACTGTACATTTTAGCACTCTTGTAGTGAACAGTTCAAGGCGAAATTACTTCAAACAAATTCAATTCAGGTTAAAAGAGACAGCTTGTTGATACTCAAACTCTCAAAAGTCAATGAGAGGACATTTCTGAAAGTGAAATGAGTACAAATAAGATCATTTGCTAGACATTATCAAGCCAATTCGCTAATTCAATAAAGTATATATTAAACCTGATATTTCTGTCTAGTACCATATATTATATATTTGAGAATTGTGGCAGTAATTTTTAGAATAAAAATCCTCTGTCGATTGACCCGGTTGGAAATTTCTGGTAGGCAATCTGCAAGAACATGAAAAATGCACTGATTTCATTGTCTTGTGCAGATTTCATATATGATTACTTGATCAAGTTCACAGACATTTTACATATTTGGATAGACTAACAGCGATCAAAATTAGAGCAGTGCTAGGCGGCAGCCCCAGATCCTTACACTCTCCAAACTTATGCATCCTTCATCACCTAAAGTGGGTACTGCTGTAACACCAGTTGCATGAATCGTAAGCTGCAAACATCATGTACATGAGCTAGCGGTCTTATCCACATGACATTTTAAAATAGAGCCTTAATTACAATAGTGACGCCTGATATTGTCATCTGGCAGACTATATACGGTTGCATTTAGATTAGCAGCATTGAGTGTAGAGGGAGACCGCAACACACACTACAAATTGGCATCAAGTGAAACTCAACCTTAATTAATCCATCAGTTGACTGCAAACGTCACATATGTGCGCTAGCGGTCTTAACCGCATAACGTTTTTTAGAGAGAGGGAGAAACATAAACTTCAATTAAGATGATAACGCCTCATTATTTCATGTAGCCTGTATCTGGCTGCATTTAAATTGGCAGCATTAGGGTAGAGGGGGGAGATCGCAACAGGCACTTAGCATGGGGATCAAGGAAACCGACCCACAACCTTAATAAATCCATCTGCACCCAGAACTTACTTCAAAGCATGAAGACTGTAATACGACAGGAACGGGCAGCACTCCTTCGTTCAACTCGTACGAAGTGAGACGCCGCCGTAGCAGTGTTTTAAATACCATGACCTGGAAGTGTTTACACAATGACCCGGAAGCGTGTACAGCGAGTAGCCAAATGTAGTACCTTTCATTGAGATACTCAATATCTAAACCCACAATCAGGTCACAATTATTGGTGCAATCCGCAAATGAGAGACTTACTGCAGCAGTATTGCTATTTGTATCCCCATTCGGTAAAGGCAACAAAAGGAAAAAAACAACTAAACTTGATCAAAACATCACTGACTGCTAATTCGGCGGCCATCTTAGGTGTGTTTGCCTTACGTTAGATCAACTCATCGTATTGACACAGAAAACACAATTGATCTTATATCATTTGTATACCAAAAGATGTCAGCAGCACATAATTAGACCACCTTTAAATCTGATGTACTGATACCTTGTTGTCCTTCTACACAAGGTATCCAAGCAGATATTGACTGCACTACTCCATAGACAAAACATGTAAATTATTTGCAGTTGGAAAGATATTATTTAGTTGATATACAGATAAAATCATTTACAATTAGAAAGACATTATTTAGTAGATGTACAAAAAGATGTCATGATTCAGATTCACTGCAATTAAACTCTTACTCCAGAACATGCAGTATTACGCCTAATTCCTTGCGCATTTTTCGAGTCAAAGTTGTGCTCACAATCTAGATTAACTAAGGTTCAAGATGCATTATGTGTTAACCTAGCTGAAGATAATGTATGCAACCTTCCAAATGTATGACAAGTAAGAACTATTGAAGTCTGTGTGTACCATTCGGTGGCGAAATTAAGTCCATGTTTGACACTATCTGCTAGGCACATCCAATGATTCTCTTTGAGTGTCAGAATGTTGTCAACATTGGATTGTCTTATCGTTGGTTTAACTACCTGGATAACCAGCCAAGACATGTCTTTCTCAGTATGTTTTGCTTGGATATAATGCTCCACAAGCGGTGCATTTTCAACTTTACATCGTATCCTAGATTAATGTTGGAGAATTCGTTTTTTGATCATCTGGGTTGTTTTCCCTATATATGACAAATTGCAAGGACATTTAATGCAATACACCACATTTGCAGTGTTGTAGCTGGAAAAATGAATGATGGTGTGACTCTGACCATTGAGTGCAAAGGTTTTACTGTTGGTTGTAGTAGAACACGCAGTGCAGCTATTACATTTGTAATGTCCTGTCACAGGTATTAGTTGTCTCATGTTGTCCCCCACATTGGACTCTTGCCTCTTATATGCATGGACCAACCGATCCTTCAAATTTGAAATACTCTTGAATGAAAACAGGTTTTTCAATCAAGTCTGGTAATGCAGCAAGCAATGACCAATGTTTATTTATTATTTTCTTGATCTGGTTCGTGGCAGTACAATAGGTTGTTACACATACTAGATGTGTTTGAGATGTCTTTTCTTTGACCTCGAGTAGGGCCTCACAGTTGTTGTACCAGGCCCTCTTCAATGATCTTTTCAAAAGTTTGTTAGGATATACTCAAGCTTGCTATTTTTCTTTAAGTATTTTGGCTTCTAGAAAATAATCCTCCCTTCTGGAACAATTCTCCGCAAGCGGAGAAATTGCCCAAACGGAAGTCCATCCCTCAGTGCTTGTGGGTGGTGGCTTCTGCATTTCAGCAAGGTGTTTCTAGCTGTAGGCTTTGTGAACAGAGTGTTGTATAGGGTCGCATCACTTCCTACTCTAATTGAGATGTCAAAAAAGTTCATAGTTTGATTGTCACATTCCAGAGTGAACTTTAGATTAGGATTGCTAGTATTGAGCCACTTGTGGAATTCCAAGAGTAGCTCTTTGCTTCCTCTCCAAACTAGAAAAATATTGTCTATATAGCTCAGCCAACGTGTAATTGTGTCTGAGAATGGATTTAAAGAATCATAGACGTATATCTATTCAAAATTGGAAACATAAATATTCGCTATATCGTGGGCATATACTGCCCCCATTGCCACACCCTTGAATTGCTGGTAAAATGTCTTTTCACATCGGAAAAGTTTTTCACAAAGGAATGTTCTGACACATTCAAGAATGAAACCAGTGGGAACAGGATGTGGTCTAGTTGGTTGTCTAATAGCTGTTTAAGAATTTCAAGGACCTCCTGTTGTGGAATGTTAGTGTACAGGCTTTCGATGTCCATGGACACTAGTAGCTCACATTCTGGATTGAAAGAATGTCCATCAACCACATTGATGACTTCTGTAGTGTCTCGAATATAGATGATGGACTCAGTGGCAAAAGGCCTGATGAAGAAATCCGCATATTGTGCCAGGGGTTTAGGTATGGAATTACACCCTGACACAATCGGTCTTACCTTCTCACAATAACAATGAGGCATACTTCATTAAATGAGGAAAAGAACAGGATAGGATGGTAAACAATATTTGAATCCAAAAGATAATGCCAGTCCTTCGTAGTTTTCAACCACTTCTATCTCCTTGCTTTGTCATTTCTTTTCAGTCTCTTTCCCACGCTCCTTGCTCTCACTGTCTTTCGGTTTTCCATCTCCGTCACTTTCTTCTTGCTCTCTTTCTGTCCCGCTTTTTTTCCAGCTGCTTGATTACGCTATTCGATTCAATCTCGTGTCCTCCCACACTTTCTTCAATCTCTTTTAACCCTTTCGATGCTCATGACGAGCTCAGCTCGTCATGATGCACAGTTGAGCTGTGCTGATGACGAGCTGAGCTCGTCATGAATATAGGAGAAGTGCAATTTTCAGCACAGGGGGGGAAAACGCCTAGCAGCCAAGGTGTTAATGCTTTTTCTCATTCATCCCTTGCCACTCTTTCTCTCTCTCTCTCATTTATTTTTTGTCTCTCTTGCACCTCTTTCTCCTTCTCACTCTATCCACCCCTCTCATAGCCTCTCTATCTCCTTCTTTCCACTCTCTCTATCACTCTCCTAATTTCTCTTGGTCTCTCTCCATAAGTTCTGACTCCATATGACTCCCTCTTTCTCCTATGACACTTCCTTTTTTCAACTCCCACTCTCTCCTTCTCAGTCTTTTTCTCTCATCATCCATCTCTTTCCCTGTCTCTCCCCTCGACTTTCTCTTTTTTCAGGATTTTCTACTCCTGTCCCCTCTTTCTGCCTCCTTTTATCCCTTTCCTTACCATCTTTTTCTGTCTCTTTTGTACTGCCAATTCTCAGATTAATGCAACAAATTAAAATGAAAGACCTATGCCCAAATTTACTAAAGGCTTGTGGTGCAAGGGCAACACAAACCCTTAAGTGACATTTACTGTGCCATGCAGAGTCACCTTACATGGCTCTGCATGAGAGTAAATGTGGACTAATGCTAGGCACCGCAAGTTGCTGCCTTGCATTACCCTGCCCTGGGAATGTGTTCCATGGGTGGAGCGTGTGTGTTCCCATGCATCCATCCATGCCTTCTGTGCATTCCCAGAAGTACTAATACTATTAAACCTGGGAATGCGTCAAAATGCTACACATTCCCAGGTGAGTGGTAATGAGGGGAAATATGTTTATTTCTCCTTGTTTATTCCTCTTTCTATGTGTGCTGCAGAAAATGAAGAAAGAGGAAAAAGCCTCACAGGATTGTTTTTGTGCAGGAAGGTACCCTTGCACCACGACGCAGGGGTTCCTGCGTTGACGTTGGAAGCCACTTGTGCACCAGCACAAAGAGAGAGTAGGAAATTGCAACATCTTAGTAGAAATGGCGCTCTCCTGCCCTCTCCATTTGATGCACCGGAGGCTAGTTGTCTTATTGTGACCTGATGGATAACCATTTCGGGAAGTGCTTACACTTTCCAAAAACTCCTTAAAATATAAAACCAGATTCAAACCTTGGGCCCGCGGTCTCCCCTTGGAATCAAATACCGCATATTGCTCGCTTGAAATCTCTTACTGTAAAGAGAGAGCGTATAAAGGACTAGCAAGCAGTGGAAACCTTTACTGTTGTCATGGGTGGAATAACTTCTCCTCCTTTGACCTACAACCCGGTCGTTTCTCTGTTGTTTTATCCTCAAGATGTTTGCTTTCAGATTTTTGTAAATATACTATTCTACATGTATTTACTCAGTCAGTTTTCAAAGTGTGAAATATTCCAGTTTATTAGGTCACTTCTCAAAAGGAAATAAATGTGGCTTGAATAGCCTTGAAAGAGTAATGTGTATTTTTATGGCAGTGAGCAAAGTAGGACAGGGTTCACTGCTTTGACGTTATAAGCATTCACAAAGGCACAAAGGCTCACAAAACCTTCATGTTTGATAAATATCAAGTTTACTTTTCTCTCTTTGATGGCACAATGTTCTACATTTACTTGGCAGAAACAAGAAAATTCTAATTTTGGAACAGAGGGCCAAAAACAATCAAGATAAATCCAGAGCAAGAGGTCAAAATTCATGTCAAAATATACATTTTATGGAGACTTTTGAATAGCTCAAACAATAAGATAAAAGCAAGGAAATAGATGGATGACACAAGTATAAGGCATTGTAGCATTGTTGATTTGATTTGACTGAATTTAATGTAGATATTTATGAAACGCATCACCTACTTACTAGGAAGTGTCCAGCACTAAAAGGGGAGAAAGGAAATAACTGCATCAATAACATATATATTGAGAATTCTAAAAGGGGAGCAACAACTCCTTCAAACAACAAGTGATGTACGCCTAGGGCAAATAAACCACAAGGCAGATATCTGTTAGCCATTGTGGAAAAAGGAAGGATTTAATCTTCCCAAAAATAAAGCTCTCTTACCTGCGGTTCCATACTCTGGGTTGGTCACCATCAGAGAGGGTCCTCTCTGTCTCCTCTTGAATCTAGGCGTGTATAAAAAGAATATATGAGGGGATCTTAATTCACGCCTGTTAACACACCAGGAGGAAAGGGGTTTCATGCATGCATCCTGTCTAGAGCTGTGCATGGTGACTGGACGAGGCATCTTTTTTGTACAGAAAGCCAATGTAGCTTTAGTAAACGTACTGAGACAGGGGAGTCTATCCTAAGACCCATTATAATCCCACGGCTTTTTGCAACAACTGTAGTTTATGTATTTGATATTTAGGAGCTTCTTCCAAATGCCTCCATCAGTGCGGTCGGAGGGGCCACTAAACGAGTGAAAAGACTGGGGCTCTCACCTGATCTCCGTGGTACCCCCGAGGTGATGGAAGTTTGGGCAGACCAATAATCCTTTAACCTCCCTTTTTGGGAGCGGCCCACGAGAAAAGAAGCGAACCAGTCCAAGATGTCACCTGCAATGCCAATCTCTTTCTGTTCTTTGGTTTGTATAATGCACATCAATATTGAGAAGACAATATGTAGGAGGGCGTATTTAAAGATTGACAATCTTCCAAGCGTACACACACTAACCCAAATTTGACACTCGAAATATGATACAGTTGTCACACAATTTTAGCACCTTACCATGAAGATAGCACTGCAGACAGTGCTTTTTTGAGGAGTGTGGACATCCAGCTCAAAGGCAGTAGTCCTAGAAGCCAGAGATGAAGGTTGGGCTCAATAACGGAGTCTGGAGGACCGCGGACCGCCAGACTCGTGGGGGCGCATCCGCTGTGGACTCCCGACCGCTCTATTAGGATTAGGGAAGTCGGACTGCCATTTCTCTATGGCAGCCGCTTGGGACCCACCCTTCCCTGGCAGTGTTGCGGCAGTCAGGAGGCATCAATATGCTTGGCGGGACCGCCAAAGTCCCGCCAAGCATATAAGGAGTTTCCTCTCCGCCATGGTTTTCATGGCAGTTCCTCATCCATTAAAACCCTGGCCTAGAGTAAACAAAGGGGGCATACAGGGCTCCGTGTGCCTCTGCACCCTGGGGTGCAGGCAGGGGACACAATATGTGCCCCCAGTGTGCATGCACCCCAGTTCTTGCACAGCATGGACTTTTCAGTCCATGTCGTGCAGGAACTCAGTGGCATAACGAAAATTGAGGGGGAGGGTGCCCTGCAAGGTACATGGAGGGGCCCCCTCCAGACTCTATCAGGAGCTCTCCAGCTGAAGTGCTTTGCTGAGGGGCCCCCTGGAACTTGATTCCCCCCCTCACCACGGGGGCTCCGGGGGCCTGTGTTACGCCCCTGCAGGAACTGTTTTTGGCATTCCCATTGCAGTGCCCATTTTTAGAGGCACTGCTGTGGGAATGCCTAAAAAAGGCAGTCAGACAGGAGGAAACTCCTAAACTGGCAGCTGGCCCGACCACGGGTGTGGTGGTGCTGCCGCAGGGCAGACCCGCCAAATTCGTAATCAGACCCATTGCGTGCACTGTACTCGGGCTGTCACTCTTCTCTTGGCCTCTGGTCGTGCCCAGGCCATCACAAGTCTGTCTCTCTTGCCTGGTCAGCCTTGTTGGTGGCCCGCTGGCAGTACTGAGTGACAGTCTCTTGTACACAAGCACACGGCCAGTCTAGATGAGTCTGCTGTACAAGTCTGCGATTTAACCTCACGCCACTCACTGTGGAAAAGTGAAAAAAGTATAGAAAAATGCTTTCCGTTGCCAAATCAATTATGCACATCGAACATTTGGCTCGATTTAAGGACAGTCCATGTAACTACCAGACAGGTGGCCCCTTACCTCAGGTAGATATTAAAGAGCAACATTTTCGGCCTGAATGCATTTCTACAGCAGTGGGTGCTAATATTAGCACAATGCGAGGTCTTTCCCTTTCTCTTTGCTAATTTGGAATATCTAAGAGCGTGAACAAGGTCTTCAATAAAGTTCACTTTCTTATGTGATGCAGCTGAAAAGACTGCTGAGCTCTGTACAGGAGAAAATTACAGAGAGAGGAGTGGCCTGTACTGAGCGCGGAAGCAAATAACTCCTTAAACAATGGGGAGCAGTGTGGTGTTACCTCAGCACTGGGAAGCTCCAAGACTTTTCAGATGCTCACTTATTTACTACAAAATGATGCACGCAAGTCGATTTGCTGCACCAAGCTGTGTCATTTAAAAGCACAGGAATGCATCGTAATAACAACAATACGATGCATCTGTGTGCTTTCCCCTGCAGTGGTGCACAACTGGCTGCCATGTGCCAGCGCCGACCCCCTTGCATCATGCATGTTGCAAGGGCGCCTACATTCCGGGGTGACTGTTTTTGTGCAGGAAGGGATACCATAAAAGTATTTCTCTTCATTGCGCCACACCTATGCCTCCCCTGGGGAGGTGTAGGAGTCTGACACATTCCCAGCTTTACAAAACGAATCTGGGAACGTGTCAGGTTCCATGGATGTTGCGTGGGAACACCCACAGCAACACCCATGGAATGCCCCTTTCACGCAGAGTAATGTGTGAAGGAGGCTCATATTTACAAGGCCATGAAAAGTCACACAGAGTGACTATGTGGTCTTGTAAATATGGGCAGGCCTTTTATGCTGCCGGTGCATCAAAAAAAGTGACACACCGGTGGCACAAAGGGCTTGTAAATGAGGCCCTTGTATTGTATCATAAGGAGCGTAGATAGCACATTATGGGCGTTATTTTCAAGCTCCTTGCGCCGCTGGTATATCACTTTTTCCCATATTAAAAGTGATGCACCAGCGGCACAAGGGGTTTTTAAATAAGCCCCTATATGTGTGTGAAGGACATCAAGTCTTTTAAACTACGGCAGGTTTTTCTCACAGACTTCCTGTTATCTATATGGGTAGCAGCAGCTTCTTTTTATCAAAGCCAGAACCCCGTGAACCTCCAGCTAATTCAGCAAGCTAAAACTCATGTAATACTGAAGCTCAGCAGAGAGATTAATAATACAATGTTCAAAATGTGGAAAGTATGCATTAGTAGTTTGTGTACACCCATTCGTCCGTCCATCACTCCATATATCTATCCCTGCAACCACCCACACCCATCCACAATTCCTGTCCAATACAGCCATCCATCATTTTTGCACTTTATTTTAACGGTATTTTAAATAGGAACTATGCACTTTACACTGGATGTATGACGTTAGCACGCACACTTTTACCACGCATACCATTACCACGCATTTTTTACAACGCAATACCTTTACAATGCATAGTGCTTTGGGTGCTGGATAGTGAATAGTTTAATTTACTATTCCAACACCAGTCCCCGTGGACACTAGGGAAGGTTATTGGATAGTAAATTAACCTATTCACTATCCATTCCCTATGTCAGATCACCCCAAAGCGCTATGCGTTGTAATGGCATGCGTTGTAAAAGATGCGTGGCAATGGTAGTGCGTTGTAAAAAATGCGTGCTAAAGGTTGTATACCCTTTACACTACTCGCACTTTAGACGATGCTGCAAATTGCCCTAGTAATCTGCTTCTGTAACTGCTGCTATGAGTATTCATGTATTTTGTATGTTTTGCTGCCATCTTAAATGAGATTTTTGCACCTGGGCACTTTACTTGATGCTGCTACATAGTAATATATTTGAAAGTTGGTGATGTCTTGGGAAATAACGCATTGTTGCACACTGCCATGCAAGTATTGCTGCTGTTGTTAATGAAATGGAATACATAACAATGTTTTTATTTTATTCTATTTTTAATGTCATTTTTATCATCTTGCCCATGTGCGTGATTATGTGTGTACTTTTATGGATAATGAAAAATCCGAATAAAGATTATTGATCATGACTATGACAGCCATCTATTCATCCATCTAAACACTTTCCATTCATCCGTATACACTCCATCCATTCATTAGCCCATCCAACCGCCCATCCACCTATCCCTCCGTCCATACATCTATCATCTGTCTGTCCTTACATTTGCCCATACATTCACCTATCCACGGAAATGTTAACAATATGCTCAAGTTAAATGAAAACTTGATTTGTGCATAGAATCTTAGTACCCAATAATTTGAAATGAAAACGGTAAACAATGAAAATAAATTTGAAAACCATAATACTAAAAGTACAACAACTGTAGGAGAGACAGCAAACTAGAGCTTTTCAAATGTTCCACAATGTTATCATATTATGTTTAAAATATCTCTCTGTTACATTCTATATTTATTACATTTTCATTCTACACTGCAAGCCAGTTCTGATATCTGTTTTGGCTACAGAGAAGCCGGTTAAAGTGACAACACTTTAACTGAAACACAGAAAGCTGTGAAACTGAACAGTGCTGAAATTATGGACAAATGCTGCCTGGTATCAGATCAGTTTGCGGACAGTCCATGTAATCAGCACACAGGTGACCAATCCACTTACCTGCAAAGGAAGAGGCTTCTCACTTTGGCAATGCTACCCTATAGACAACTATCCCTACCGCATCTTACCTTTACCCATTTGTATAAAGAACCTATGTGAGTATACAGAATCCTTAACACCACTAAGGCCTCCCATAGCAAACCGCAATTTCAAATACAGTTTGAAAGTTCACAAAAGCACCATGTAACAGTTGTTTTCTTCTCTTTCCAAAGCCTTAGCCAACAATCTAAGCGCAAACAAATCATGTCCCATTGGACACGCTTCCCTAAACTCTGTTTAAGGGGAATATCGTCAGCATGCATTTGCCCCCCATTCTAACAGGTGAGCATGACTGTGCCATGGAAACTGTTTACTTGCAGCGTCCACCAGGGCAACTAATAAATGAGTGATGGGGCAAATTGCACGTCTTTTTTATACAAGGACATAAACATTGCATTCTCCCACACGTTCTAGGAGGATGCTGAGTAACCCTACTTCCCTATATGGAGGAGAAAATAGAGATCAACCAGTCAATGTAGATTTTGAGAAATTTGAGCACACATTCAATCTGAAACTTTTGTTGTAGACGTATTTGATTAATTTTCGTTTTCTTGAGATAATTCATTAATACTAGGACTAAATGGCCTTTTATGAACCATCGCTTTTTTTTTTACAAAACTATCTAATACCCCAAGTTTAAAAATGGGGGTCCCCTTGTTATGTATTACGCAGATGTATGGAAGTCACTCATAACCATTGGTTACAATTAAAAGACAAAAACGCATGTGCATCATTTGGGTATAACCTCCAGCCTGTTGAGCTAACACATAGTCACATTTAGTAAGAACTTCTGGTGCTGGTCTGCAAAATCCCTTTTCTAATCCTCTCATCATGGTCCAGTTTCTACAGGCTGTAGATCTTTGGCTCGATATACAACATTGCTTCATCTCAGTGTCACTCAACCAACTCTTAACACAATTACCTCTTTTGAAATACAAGATGCCCTTGTTTCTCGTGCAAGCCTCGGATGCCTATTTCTGAACCTATTTTAAAAAAAATATTATTATTTGTCAACATGAGGGGAAAAAAGAAGATGAACAAACACAATAAATAAGAGCAACAGTATCGAAAGATATCTTGTTTAACCCCTTCCATGCTGATGACGGCCCCCGTCCGTCATGCATCACGGTGGGCGTGTGCTGATGACGGGTGGGGGCCGCCATGAACCCGCCCACTCATTAAAATGGCCTCACAGGCGCAGAATCGCGGCCGCGCCGTTAAACAAATATTAATTGCACGAGAAATGATAACTTAACAAAAGACCAGCTTGATTCTGCGAAAATATTTCTTACATTTTAGAACAGAGATCCCCAGATTTTCTTACGTTTACATAATGAGCGGGTCCCCCTCAGTTTAGCCAGTGCTAATTCCATTTCGTACGTCTCTTTAACCAACCCCACCATTCCATAACTAACGGAGGATCCTGTGAGATCCAGACCCAAGCAATTGTCAACCTTGCACATACTAATAGAGTAGTTATAGGTCTTCCTGTCTAGATCTCATATTCTGTCCACCCATCATTACGTCTGTTATTGAGAGTGATATTTCCCTCCCCTGTTTCTGAGACAGTACTTGAGCAACCTTCCGCCAGAATTCTGCTAGCTCGGGACATGTAAAAAACATGTTTTATATCAGCTGAGTATAGATCACATTTTGGGCACTTTGTCCGGTCGCTAGCCAAATTATTAGATGACCATTTCGCTATTCTTTCCGGTGTATAATATAATAAGCATATTTTTCTATGCTGCTGCAGCCTCAGATTGGGTGAATGTACAGACCTGCTGATACTGCTGAAGGCTTGAGATATAGTGTTAGCCTAGACCGATGTCCCCATAAATTTACTCCAGCGATCAGCTCGTCTGGCGCAGTCATCCCCCCTGTAAGTGCTTAGACTTTTATATACTCTACTAATCAGTGACTTATTTTTAACAGCACACAAGCAATTCAATATATCAGAATCAAATACGCTTATCAGATTCAAACACTGTATAAGATAATCTCGAATTTGGTAATATTTAAACTGCATACCATTTGGAAGTTTATATAATATCTTCAGTCTTTCAAATGAGATAAACCCACTGTAGTCATATAAGTCTCCCAAATACTTAATCCCATAGCTAGCCCATCGTTTTCCCACCATATCATGGAAAATTTCTGGCAGACCTGGGTTATACCACAAGGGGAGTTTAGCATGACAAAATAGGTTATGAAAAGAAACATATTATACTCCTCAACTAGCATAAATTTATGAGAACAAATGTCACGCATGAGATTGATTAAGCTAAGGAGACGGCCCATAAAAGCTGACCAAAAGTATGTTTTAAAATCAGGAAAATGGGCCCCTCTGATCAAAGGAGAGCTTAAGTAGATCAATTGCGCAACGCTCTTTCTTATAGCCCCATATAAAGCTGCTTAGGACCCCATCCCACCGTTTAAAAAAAGAGTTATTCACCCGGAGGGGAATAGACCGAAACAAATAAAGAAATTATTTTTATTCGCCCACAATGCCTATAGGCACTTTATGCCACTTTTTAAGTGACTTAACTGTTTCTTTCAATAATGTTTTGTAGTTTAGAAAGATTATCCTGTCTATCCTGGAGGTCACTCTAACCCCCAGATAAGTGGCAACAATGCAGACTACCTGTACTGGAGCCGGTGATGTATAATTCAGTAAGACTAGATTTTTATTGGTGTTTAATCTATATCCTGAGATTGCCCCACACCTCCTTGCCTCCTCGGCTATTCCCTTCAATGCTTCTTCCGCATCCATTGAGAATACTGCAATGTCATCTGCGTACGCGATGACTTAAAGGGAGTTTGTTCCCAATATAAAAGGCCTAGTTCGTGGCTGATTTTGAAGAGCCAAAATAAATGGCTTTATAGAAAGAGCAAGTAGTAAAGCCGATAAGGAGCATCCCTGGCGGGTGCCACGAGAGATTGGAAAGATGGGAGATTGTAGTCCAGCATATATTATTTTAGCACTGGATGATCGTACAGAGCCTGGACCAATTGCATAAACTGGCCTTTAATGCCAAATGCTGAAAGTGTGGCCCATAAAAAGTTCCACCCCACTCGGTCGAACGTTTTTTCAGCATCTAATAGAATCATACGTAGTGGGGTTGACTTTACATTTGCCACATCGAATGCTGTCACAGCCATGTTTACATGAGCCGTAGTGTCCCTCCCTAAAATGAACCCGTGTTGGTGAGGGGATACCAAACTAGACATTATTAGAGCGAGGCGGTTAGCCAAGATCTTAGAGAAAACATTTGCGTCAGAGTTTATAAGCGAAATTGGTCGATATGACCCACACTCTTCTGCTGGTTTACTTATTTTTTCTAAAAGAAGACAATTTGTGTATTATTCCACGATCCCGGGACCTTTCCTCCTGTTCCAATAGATCTTATTACTTGGCTGAAAAGTAACAATAGATCGTCCATACAAATCTTATATAATTCCAGAGGTATAGAGACGTCTACTGACGCTTTGCCCGATGGCAGTGCTCCAATTGCCAATTTGATTTCTTCTATTGTAATATCCCTTACCAGTAGCTCAGATGTTTCATCCCCCATACTTTTAAATGAGCTGTTCTATAAATACATATATATACCCTCCTGTTCAGGTTGAATCTCTGGAGTGTACAGCTCATGATAATAATCAGCAAACTGCTCTAATATCTGGTGTGGGGATTCATACAATGTATTATTAGGTCCCTTAATCGCCTTTATAAGAGTCCTTGCACTATCATCTGCCACCTTATATGCAAGAATCTTCCCTATTTTTTTCCACTCTCATACTGAGATAGCCGATACTTATTAGGTTTTGCAATGCTTTTTTCCCTAAATGTCTTCTTCAATGCCAACTTTAAATCAATTAAAGTATACCCCAGATCCTCTATAGTTATGAGACCTCTGAGTTCTGCCTCTGCATGTTGATACTCTATTGGACAAATATTTGTAATGTTCGCTTCGGTTTCCTTTTTACGCTCACTATTTTGTTTCCACATAAATTGCTGGGTGAATACCCCGATGCTTGCCTTACATGCATCCCATACTACAGTGAGCAAAGCTGACCCAATATTTATTTTAATAAATTCCTTCAGATGTCTCCTGATCTGAGCCACAAAGTCTTCGTCTGATAGCAGATATCTAGGAAAAGAAAAGATATGGGTCTCTTTCTCTCTCTTGACATCTTAAATGAAACGAGTATGGGGTTGTGGTCAGGAGTAACTCTTGGGAAAATCTCCATGACGCTTGATCCTAAGATTTTGTCTGACACCCCAGCCATGTCAATTTGAGAACAGAGCTTATTTGCGGCAGAGTAATATGTATAGCCTGCTACATTTGGGTATAATGCCCTCCATGCATCCTTCATAGCATGTAATCGACCAAGTTCCCTAATTGCAGCCCGAGTCTTCCGCATCCTATGAAAAGTCCATCGCCTTGTGGTGTCTATCCCATAATTCATGATACAATTAAAATCTCCCATTACCACCTGTTCCCCCTCCCAGTTCAGCAACTCTATATTTACCTTGTCTATTAAAGAAGGATCGTCTACATTAGGACCATACAATGCGCAGATGACGTATTTTCCGCCCTCTATCTCCATCTGTGTTATAGACCATCTGCCCCCTTTATCAGCAATTACTTTACCCACATCAGCTCTAAATCGTTTGTGTTTTAAAATGGCAACTCCGCGTACAGAGACATTTTGATCAGAGCTGACTACCACTTCATATCCTAATTGCTTTAATAAACCTCGGTCTTTATGAGAGATGTGTGTTTCTGATAGCACGACTATCTGGGCATTATACATCTTTAGTTCTTCATTAATTAACTGTCTCTTATTCCTACTCTTCAAGCCTGCTACATTCCAAGCTAGACATTTTAACCATTCCATCTCACTAGTAATCCTCTGCTTTTTTATGTTAGTTGATTCAATAGCCATCCTAATCTTTCTCCCTTTGCTTCTTAATGCCCTCATGTTGATTTTTTCCTTTTTTTGCCACCACCCATAACCCCCCTACCTGACCCCCTAACCCCCACCCTCCCCCCGCTTCTAGAAAGATGAATCATCCCCTTCTTACAGCTCCTGTTGGAGTTGCAGCCATCTGGACCCCACTCCGCACAGTAGCTCCCGAAATAGATACCCCTCTGCTGTAGATCGCCAAAGAAACCAGAGAAATAAGAGGAAAAAAAGAAAGAAAGAAGAGAGGATCAGTAATAAATCTAAGCAGCCCCCTCTTTCTGCCATTTATGTAGCATTTCTTTCACTTCTGATGTAGCAAAGAAGGAGAATGTCTGCTCCCCTCTCATTATCTTCAGACGGTCGGGTTCCTGCAAAAATACTTGAGCCCCGTGTCCTTTAATGGGTCAATTAAATGTCTAAGTTGCCATCTTCTGTCCATTGTGGCTTTACAAAAATCTGAGCGAAAAAAGATAGAAAAAGACTCCACAGCTATCGGCGACCTGGGACCAGCTTTTAGAGAAACTGCTTGTCGCAGCAGAAAATTGCCAAAATAAAGCAGAAAAGTCCTTGGGTAACGGGTGGCTTGTCTCCGTTGTACCATTGGAAGTCTATGAGCCCTTTGGATCTGGCAATCCCAATCCCAATCTCTGAGATCTGGGAAAGCTTTTTGCAAAATCTGGACTATATAGGCTCTGGGATCTGATTCCTCTTGACCTTCAGGTATTCCAAACAGCTTTAAGTTCTGTCTCCTCTGTCTGTTTTCTAAGTCTTCCAATTTGAGTTGCATGCTCGTAAGTTGATCTTCGTGCTGTAGAACAGAGTTTGCAGTTTTAGTGGTAGTTTCTACTGTGCAGACAACTCTCTGCTTTAACTCCATTATCTCTTCCATCATAGCCCCAACTTTCGCCGTTGCCTCTTTCAGAGTTTGTTGAATGTTATAATTATCCGCTCTAACTTGAGCGAAGAGCTCCCGTGTCTCTTCCCTTTGATCCTTCAGGGCTTGTAGCATCATTGATAATATTGCAGCTTCATTATCCTGATCCCCTTTATTCTGGAGATCCTAAACTGTGTAAGACATATGAGATAGTGGAGATAATGGAGGTAATAAAGAAGAAGAGGGAGAGGATCCAGACACTGGACATATCCCATTAAAATTTGCTTCTCCAGACCTTTCAGGTATCCTTGCTGGGTTTAAATCCAGCTCAGATGTTGAGCCATCCACAACTTTAGCTACAGCAGTTCCACTGATTCTGCGATCAGTTAATCCCACATCTGGCAATCACAGTTTTGATTCCGCCTTTAGCCTGAACCCACTTCCGCATGGGACTATTGTCTGATGGCTCTTTGGGTTGTGTTACTATCTTTTTTCCCGACCCCGTATTACGTATTTTTTGCTCCTTCTTCATCTTTTTCGCGATTTTGACCTTAAGTTCTTTTTTAAGGGAGTCACTTTCCCCTTTACTTCTCTTTGGGGGTCGCTGCTCAGTTGATAGGTCTGTGGAGCTTTGTCTCATACACTCCTCATCTTGGATGAACTCGGGGATATTAAGACTATTAGCATCCTCTCCTGGGCGCATAAGCCCCCCTGACCCATCCACAAAGGTATCAGCACACTGCGCTTTCAGTTCGTTGTCGGGGATTTCTTCGCTCTTCCCACTCTCGCCATTCTCACCATTCCTCTGATTTCCCTGAGTTTCCACAACCCCGTCCTCAGTCTCTGTCACTAAAGTCTCCACCGTCTCAATCTCTGTCATCTCCTTGAGTGTGCGGCCTGTATTTTCTGTTTCTAGGGTCTGCACCCGAATATGGGGTTGCTGCTGTGGCTGATTTATTGTCATAGAGCTCAGAGGAGTTGGCTCAGCGAAACTTTGTTGCTTGTTATTTATAGCATTTATAATAGTTTCCGCCAATTTGTTACCATTAGGAAATTCTGTAACTATTTCAGAGAGTTCTGCAGACTTCCTCGACTGTAGAGGCCGCAAAATTGGTTTACCCAGTCTTGCGTTTCACTTATGAGAGTCCACAATATCCGCAGTATCAAGCTTCCCCACTGCCTGAGAGCCCCACTGGCATATCTGATTTCGCGCTTGCAGCTGCACTCACCAATACTGGCTGCCTGCTTGTCACACGAGCCCCTCGAGCTGGGTTCTTTGAAGGCGCCATATACCCAGGTGAGGCAGCGTTTAGGAAGCGAACAGGTCCGATACGGCAGCGGAGCGAAGAACGCCAAACCGGCAGCCACCTACACGGATGGCAAGCACCTGAGACCAATCCTCGCAATCACCGGCATCAAGCACCGGTAATTCGTCAGGACGCTTATTTCCCCTTTCTTTATTCTCTTCTTATGAAGCGCTGAGGATGTTTCTTTATATTAATTCAGTTCACGTTCACTTTCATCATATATCACTCCTGCAAGCTAGGTTCATCGCAGGCAGGCAGGAGAGATCCGACCACGGGAGCCTCCGTGTACTGGTTCCAAGAGACGGCGTCAATCCGCCATCTTGTCTCCTCTGCCTATTTTTTAACCTCGCGCACAAATTTTTTTCAATTACGACCAGTGATTGACTAAACAAGTGGTTGGAAATTCTTTAGTGAATCAGTTTGTAATATATAATAACATGGCTATCATTAGCCTCAATATTCCTAACATTCGTTTTATTTTATTTTTTGTAAAATACAGATAACGACCCTAAGGAAGCCTCAGAGCACTTTGGTGTATAGGTACCAGAAAGTGACCCGTTGCATAACAGAAAAACACAAAACGTACTCTAAACTGTGCTGTGACAAGTGTGTTATCTTACCAGAAATAGAGGGTCCCAAAACTGTAATTTTTTTTACAGGACGGAAACTTCTCACCCATCCAGTTTGTGGCATACTTCATCATTAAGCCCCCCTTGCACTGGTCAATAAGGGATCCTAGCGCAAGTTGCTACCCTACAAATTGGAGAGCTTGTGAGGTTGTTATTGTAGAAATATTTTGTAAGCTTGCTGATGGATGCATATGGGTTGTTAGGTTATGGGGTCTGGTTGCAGAGGGGAAAAGACCTAATAAAGCCAATTTCATCCACCAATAGTTAGTTTTAACTTTATATTCACATATTTTCCCTTCTTCAACGAGACACTATAATTCAAGGGGAGTGAAGGAAAATGTTCACTAGGACAGATTGTTGGATGTTTGGACTGAGCCTTTTGGGACTGAAATCGCTTCTGAAAAGCCCATTCACGTGGCAAAGACCTTCCTGCATCAAAGTCAAGAAGGAAAAATCATACACCTACAAAGGATATGTTTGTTCTGCACTCAATATTATCCATTTGCATGTTTGATGAAGCCTGCTTAAGCTGGATAAATCACTGAGCACAGAACTACCACCAACTCTTTCCCTATTACCTGTTGCTTGGTAACACTGCAATGGTTTGGACTATTTCGTCATGAAAGATTGGGATATTTAGAGATTGTATATTTTTGCATTACATCCCAAAAAAGCATGGTCCTACAAATAGTTGTTCCATTCTGGCTGGTCAACCTCCGCCCCTAGTTAAAAAGATGTATAATTATCCTCCAGTATGAGGTAATTGGAATTTTTATGGTCAGTTATGTCCCCTAACGAGTACCCCATTGTCTCCATGTACGAGTTAAAGTGCATGTAACTTCCCTCCGCAACCGAATTTGAAGACGCAAATACATTTGCGTCCAACGTTAACATGTCCTCTTTCAGATCCACCATGAATGGATTGATAATTCAGTTCCTAAGTATGCCGTGCCACCGTCTTTACATGGTGCACTTTCACGTTTTCCTGGCTCTGCCGAGTTAGGCCCTGATTCCTGCCATTGAACCACTTTTTCGTCTCTGTCTCCGAAAGCTGCAACGTGGAGGTGAGATGCATCCCTGACCTCTGCCTCACTTCCTGCCAAGCGAGCGGTGCCCGGCTCGGCCTGCTCTGCCTGCCAAAAACAGTATTTTGCCTTCAAGTTATCAGTGTTAAAAGTCAGACTCTTAGCTCCCTCCAGACGCACGTCAATCACACGTCATATTAGCTGCGCGCGCATCCAGGCCATAGGTTTCAGCTGACTCTGCAAGAATTCACTAAGCATCCACCCACTTATGACACTTTTTTGTGACGTTTCCAGTTCACGCCTCTGTGCACACCCATGTTCACGCCTTTTCGCTACGCACATGTGTTCTTATCATATACATTTCACTAGTCATGCCTACTGTATGCAACGCTATTGTGTCATTTTACTATATATGCCATGTACTGTGAATAAATCGTTGACATCTTTCCTGACATCTTCCCTTGCATGCTCGAACCCTTGTATTGATGGAACAGATCTCCATTGACTCGAGTCATTTCTGAATTAAAGCCCTTTAAGACTCAGACACCCCGGACTCTGCCTTTCATTTGATTGAGCTATTCTTGTACTTGTAATTATATGGCAAAAACGATACAGTAAAATATTTACCACATAATTTGGCGCCCGAACAGGAACCCCTCCCCCACCCCACGCGCCGGAGATGCGTCGCAGGCCTAGCCCCCTGCCTCAGCCGTGACGGACCCCAAGCGCTTCCGCAGGATTTCCTGTATCTCCCTCAGGCCCACGGAGGTGACGGAGACTGCGATCGACATCCAGACGAGGCGGTGAGGAGTGCGGAGGATCCCGACCAGAGCCCAGCCGAGAGAGCAGCGTCCGAGGTGTCGAGAGGCCCACCTGTAGTGCCGAGGCGCATGCGTAGTGCGCAGCAGAAGCGGTGATGTCAGTCCAGTCCAGTCGAGTTTCCGAGGCCTTCCGTTCCGTGCTTCCCGGTGAGTACCGTTGCTGGGGACGCATCAAGACGGGTGCATTGATTTGTATCCGGTCAAGACGGGTTTGGGTACACAGACCCGTGATTCGTGCATTCAACGGTTCAATTTTGTTCTCGTTATAGAATTAGTGGGTTGTCAATTTATGTTCGAAATGTTTCAATGTGTTTAATGTCGTGGTATGAGTGACTGTTTGCATATTATATTGTGTTCATTGTTTTCGTGTCCATTTTGGAGGCAGCAATGCCTTTATTCTCGAAATTACGACAGATAGGAAACTAGAAAAGGGATACTTGAGGAAGCTGTTCCCATCCCACCCAGGGACACTCCTGGTCATTTTATGTACCACAAGCACGGCTTAGATGCCATATTATATCTAGACTTGTGGGTGGAATACACGAAAGATTTAGCAGAAAATCAGAGATGGCCCGTTACAGGGACATGGGATGCCGAGTGCATCATGAGAGTAGAGGAAGCGTTGTGGAAGAAGAAAGCCAGACAGTCGCAGAAAGATGCCATTGAGTTGTGGCGTAAAGAATCACATAGACGGACAGAGAAAGCACTCGGAAAAGTAGAGAAAAGTAGAGAGGATTCCGAAAAAGCCAAAGAAAAAGAACTAATAGAAGAAGGAGAACGAGTTAGAATGGAACAACACGACAGACAGAGTAATGCCATTATGACAGGACTGTACCCAGTTCTGGCCGAGGGCCTGCCCAAGGCGACCCCGGAAATACCGAAGGACCTGCCCCCTCCATTGGTTCCGACTAAATCACGTCATAAGACCGCAGCAGACATTTTCCTTTCTTCCTATTTAGACGATGTAGCTCCCGCATATACTAATGCACCTGCCCATGTACCACCTGCACCTGCTGACGTTAACCTACCCCACGATCATCTACCCCCAGGTCCGCAACAGCAAACTCCGCCCGCACCACATCCTGCTCCACATCCTCCACCTGTTCCCGCACCACCTCCTCCACCTGTTGTCACTTCCCCGGTAGTTTTCCCTGGTGGTATTCATCCACTTAATCCTTTTGCCCAGGGTCCAGTCCCGTTACAAATACCGACCCTACAGTCAGGTTATGCTCAAGCCTCCGCCTCAGGAGGTGCTAGAGGAGGTTTCCGTACCCCGCCACAGTTACATCGTATAACAATGAGAGATCTCGCAATGTCACGAACACCTAAAGGAGCTCCAGCTGAAAAACTTCAAGAACAGCTTACTGATTGCAGATATGATACAGTGCCAGGAAGAACAGGACCCATGTTGTTAGCATCCCTACGTTTAAGACGTGTTACCGATTACTTAGTTTTACTGCCAGAAATGCCAGAACATCTAGACAATATGTATCATTTTATTAGAACAGGAGAAAGACCGGAGTCTGTTGGTGACGCCATGTCACGTCAGAAAGTTGAGAACAAAGGTTTAATCATGCGCTTTTTGGTTAATTGTTTAATAAGGGAACAAGATCAGGCAGGTTTTCCACAAGATGAGATGATGAGACTGAACAGATGGAGCCAGAATATTGCTGAGGGTAAACATGATAAAGAGAAATGTGTACATGCTATGGTTAGAAAGATCCGTAAAGAAATCATAGATATACATGCCCGTCGAGAACCTGAAGAGCCACTCGAATCAGACGACCCAACCTCCTCGCAGGAGGAGGATGAATCAGAGAATCTAGCAGAAACCTCACAACAGGCAGATAGAAAAATGATAGCATATGTAGGTAGAGAGAAACTCCCTAGACCGTATCCTATTGATAGGCCCATCGATAGACCCATTCGTAAACAAGAAACGTTCGAAAACAAGAAACGTTACCTTTGTCCGATACCAGAGCGATGTACCCTTGAACATGTATTCCAGATGACTGACAAAGTACTAAAGGAAAGGATAGGTTATCAAGAACTCAATACCCTACGTGATCAGGAACTAGCCCGGTCCGCAGTACAGTGGGCCGGGGATGACAGTATATATAAAGACGATTCAGTAGTGCAAACGTTTTTAAGTCTTACGCCAGAAGAACAGCGACTAGCTGGTATATACATGACACAACACCTCATCATACAATATGAAAACCAAGCATCTGATCCAGGTCCGTTATATAGTTTATTGCAAGACTTACTCCTGAGACGATGGAGAGGTCTAGGTACCGATCTAATTGAAACGATTTTAGAACAACGTCACAAATATAGAACGTTCTTGACTGCACATCTTGTTTCCGTTCCACCCCCAGTCAGGCAATCATATGACTTTGACAAACAGAATCCTTTGCGTGAAGTACATCCAGTCAGGAAAGATGATAATACCCTTGAACGTGTGTTCGTTTACACGCCTATAACTAAAATGGAATTATTAGAAATGAAGAAAATAGTGCCCAGTCATGATAAAGACCCCGCAGGTTTTCACCGTGAAATAAAAGACATGTTACTTATGGGGGATTACACCTATCCCGACATTATGAAAATATTGAAAGTGTTATTGCCTGCCGGTATTTACGAGAAACTCAAAGAAAAGGAATGGGAGGTGGGAGACAAAAAGATTGTTTGGGCTGAATTAGAAACCGAAGAAACTGGTCGAACCCCAGGTTTAGGTCTTGGGGACAAAACTAAAGCATTACCAGGATTGTTAGTACAGGTTTTGCCAAGATTGTTAGCAACTAAAAAGGAGGACTGGGATGCGATCTCAGCCTGCAAACAGAAACCCGATGAAGACACTAGTGATTTCTATTCCCGATTTGAGAAATGTTTTACTATTAATAGTGGCCTGAAATCAAGTAGCGAGTCATATCCACACCTTTTTGTATCTAAATTGGTCGAAAATTCTTTGCCCCAGGTTAAGAACCGTGTACTGAAAGTTGAGAGCACATGGCAAGCTAATTCGCCTTCCCAAATGTTACAGATGTTACAATATCACCAGAACAGAATTAGAGAGGAACATGATCACGAACAGAGACGTATGAAAGACACAAAAATGAAAATGTTAGTTGCTCAGTCAGTCCCAGCAGATGGTCAGAAAAAGGGCGCGACACATTCAAATAATTCAGCGGCTCCCGTTAAAGGGACATGCAATTATTGTAAACAGCCAGGTCACTATGTAAACGATTTCACAGTTCTGAAACACAATATCGCTACAGGCAAAACCAAAGAGAGACCACGTCCGCCCAGACAGGATCAGGTCCAGCAGCATGTTCCACAAAATGTACAACCTATGCATGTTCCACAGCAGACCGTAGCAGTACCACAGCCCCAACCCATTGCCGCGACTCAGCATGTCACACAGCAGATGTACCAGTATGCCCAATCCGATTACCCCGATTATCAGCAATACACATGAAACAGCCTAGAGAGGGAGGTTGGCTTGCCCCTTATTGAGGTCCCTGTAGATCAAGAGGGTCCTTATGTACATAGCCAGGTGTTAGGGAAAGATAGAAAGTTTTTGATTGACACAGGGGCAAGCAGAACAACCATCAGTCACGAAGAGGTTCCAGGGGCACCCCTCTCAGGCTCACAGAATGTTTCCCTAGGATTTTCAGGGAAGCCTATTGTTAATGAAGTATCAAAACCAGTACCCCTTGCAGTTGGTCCATTGTCCCGAACTACTGATTTATTGCTCACGAAATCATGTCCAGAAAACTTGCTTGGTATAAAAACCCTGAAAGCTCTAGGAGCTGTAATTTGTTGTTCTCCGGAAGGAGTCAGGCTATTCCTTCGTGACTTCAAGGGCCATTATGTGTTGAGAGATTTTGATCCCAGGTTGCAGAATGTCCCTGCACATTTATGGGCGAAAGGCCCTACTGATGTAGGTTGTATGCACATTACACCGTACCGTGTTACACTCAAGCCAGGAGTTATACTACCACGTATTCGACAATACAAGTTACCACCAGATGCTGTAGTGGCTTTACTGAAAATCATTGACGAGCTCATTGCACAAGGAGTGGTTGTAGAAACCGACTCCAATGTTTGTAATTCTCCTATCATTCCGATTCTTAAACGTACTGATCCAAATGCACCTCCAGTCTATCGACTGATTATTGATTTACGCGAATTGAATAAATGCGTGGTACCACAGTACCCTGTGGTCCCGGATATCTCTTCGTTATTGACAGCTATTGATTCAGAGGCGACGTTCTTTACTGTAATCGATCTGAAGAACGCCTTCTTTAGTGTCCCCATTGATCCAGAAAGCCAGTATCTTTTAGGATTCTGTTTAAATGGCCGAAGCTTCAAATTTGCACGCGCACCTCAAGGATTCACAGAAAGCCCCAGCATCTACAGCCAAGCATTGAAACGACAACTTGACGATATTCACATGCCTCCCAATACTGCCCTATTGCAGTACGTCGATGATCTACTGATCACCGCCCGAAGTGAACCAGAATGTGAACAAGCCTCACTGACAGTTTTGTTGTTTTTGGCGGACAAGGGACACAAGGTGTCTCCTTCGAAGCTGCAATTCTGTGCCCAGCAAGTTGTGTACCTTGGGCACTTGCTGTCCAAAGAGGGGAGACAGCTAACACCAGATCGTATACAGTTAATTGCACATCTTCCACAACCCCAGACACAGAAAGAAGTACGAGCCTTTATTGGACTCACTTCTTATTGCAGACAATGGATTCCCCAGTATGCATTTCTAGCCAAACCACTCATACAGTTGACAACACAGGAGGCAGCGTCTTCGACTGTCCTCCCTTGGACTCCGGAACATACACAAGCTTTTGACGAATTGAAGAAAGCCTTATGTCAAGCACCTGTTTTAGCGACACCATGTTACAGCAAACCTTTTACACTTTTTGTCACAGAATGCGATGGCACAGCGTTGTCGGTTCTCACGCAGGTTCAAGCAGACAAACACAGACCGTGTGCTTATTTTTCGAGCACATTAGACCCAGTAGCCCAGGCCTTGCCTGCGTGCTTGAAATCAGTTGCAGCAAAAGCTCTAGCAATCAGACAAAGTGATTCCATTGTATTGGGACACCAAATGACAGTACAAGTCCCACACTCTGTGGAAGTTCTCCTAAACAGAACACAGACCCAACACTTGACCATAGCACGACTGACAGGTTATGAATTGACGTTATTCCAGCCACACATAGAAATCAGACGTTGTAATACACTGAATCCTGCTACACTTTTACCCTCGAACACAACAGATCCTACTCCACATGACTGCGTAGATGTAGTCGACACGGTTACGAAACCCAGACAAGACTTGACAGATGTCGCATTACCCGATCCAGACCTGACACTCTATGTGGATGGTTCATGTATGAGAACAAGTACAGGAGAGCTAGTGGCCGCATATGCAGTGACCACTGAAACTGAAGTCGTAGAAACACATCGCATTGACACCCTGTCAGCCCAAGCAGCAGAGCTCATTGCTCTGACCCAAGCCTGTATACTAGCCAAGAACAAGAAAGTAAACATATACACAGATTCACGTTATGCATTCGGAGTCGTTCACGACTTCGGTGTCCTCTGGCAAGAGAGAGGTTTCCTGACCTCTCACGGAGCCAAAATCCAGCATGGTCCCCTCATTCAAGCACCGTTAGAAGCAACACATTGGCCTACAGCCATAGCCATCATGAAGTGCAAGGCACATACGAAAGTAACAGATAAGATTTCCCAGGGTAACGACTTTGCAGATCAGACAGCGAAATATACAGCACAGACTCATACACAGACGACTGATATGATAAAGACTGATGTTTCATCACTGACACACAGCATGACAGTCAGGGACCCCGCATTAGATGTCATTGATATACAGACACATGCTACTCCAGACGAAATCAAGAAATGGGCTGAACAAGGAGGGGTCCAGACAGATCAAGGTTGGATGACGAGGGGAAAAACCACATGGTTCCTCCCCGACTCTATGGTTCAAGTCATCATCAACACTGCACATAGCCCAGCACATTTAGGAGAAAAAGCCATGTTAGACAGTTTACAGAATCTATGGTTCAACAAGCATTTACGAGCAGCAGCAAAACAGAAAGTGCGTACCTGCATGATCTGTTATCAGTTCAATCCAGGAAAAGGGATTCCCGTAGAGCAAGGTGGATTTCATCCTCCTGACTATCCTTTTGAAGTCCTCCAGATGGATTATATCCAGATGGACAGATGCCGAGGATTTAAGTATGTCCTTGTAGTTGTATGTGCCCTATCCCGATGGACAGAAGCGTATCCCGTCCCAGATTACACTGCCCCGACCACTGCCAGGCAGCTGGTTCGCGAGTTTTTCCCTCGGTACGGTGTGCCCCGTGTCGTGTATTCAGACAACGGTCAGCCATTCTCGTCTGAACTGATGAAGCAGATCTCACTCCTATTGGGGTACCAGTCGAAGTTCCACTGTGTCCGGCATCCAGAGGCAGCAGATCTCGTGGAGCGCCACAATCAGACACTGAAAACTCGACTTGCTAAAGTGTGTAAAGAGAAAGGCGTAGACTGGATAGTAGCTTTACCTGTTGCACTGTTTTATATGAGAATGGTAGCCCATTCAAGGACAGGGCTATCTCCGTATGAGGTGGTCTTCGGTAGACCTCCTAATATGTGGGGGACGCCTCTGCCGAGAAAAATAACCGATGTCGAAAGTACTATGCTGACAGATTACCTTGCTTCCTTGATGTCTGCACTACAATCTTGTCGTTCACAGGTTGCTGCAGCCTTCCCAGACAACTCCGAGGTGAAGCCACATGCACTGGTCCCGGGGGACACTGTTGTTGTTCGGAATTTCGATAGGACGAGCCCTCTGGAGCCCCGCTGGAAGGAGCCGAAGATTGTTTTGCTAACAACCCGGACTGCAGTTAAGCTAGAGGGGAGGAAGGGCTGGGTACATTCCAGTCACGTTAAAAAATTTCATGGACTTTCGCCAAGCCCTGACTCCCAGAACTCTCACGTACCAAAGACAGACATTAAACTCCCTTTTTGAGAGAAAACTCCCCAAGAGGAGTACAGACTAAAACTAAGGTCTAGTAAGTCAGACAGTTTAATTGTTTAAGTCCCCTTTGGGTGAAGCGGTTAGGCAGTTTCTGACAATGTACAAGCTAGATCCAAATAGAGAGAGAGATAGACAGGAGATCATGAAAATAAATCGTTATTGTAAAAATCTCCGTAGTAGGTGCATCTGCACCCTGATTATTATGTTTTTTCTGAGTCTTACGTTAATTGGCACCAGCCTGATGTTGTACATGTATTTTCCGATTGCACATTCTTTTTCTAATGACACTGCAGAACACACGTTTAGTGAGCTGCCTCCACACGAACTATCTTATCGACTTGCGCTGCGCAACAATTCATTCATCAGTATGTTACACCATTCCCATCAGACCAGCAATGCTACCAATTGTTGGATATGTGGCCGACTCCCTCCCTATCAGAAATACCAGGGAGTTCTGCCCCTCTTCCCTTACCCGTTCACACATAATGGTTCCTGTGGTGCATGGTTTAGTTTAATTTATTCCGTAGATGCTGACTTCATAGTTTTTCAGGGCAGTTGGGTATGGGGAAATCTGAACACAGTTCTGAATAAGGCATGTTTCCCGGACAAGGAGACAGGGACCGACCTAGAAAACGAAGTGTTTGGATTAGGCAATTTTACACTTGATCTCATGATTCTAAATGTTCAGTCAGAAACTAGTCCAGACTTGCCATCTATGTCAGTATTGCCAGTCAAAGGTGAATTATGTGTCAGAAAGAATGGTTCAGTACACCTAGGTCATAGTGAATGCACTACTGTGATCGAATTCAGTGATAAAGGCAAGTCTACATTCAAAGCTTCCCGCCATTCCTATTTCATTTGTGGTCATACAGCTTATATACGTTTACCCCTAGACTGGGATGGTACCTGTTACATTGCATTCCTACTGCCTCCTGTTTTTCTAGCCCCTCCTGATTACCACAGGAATTCCCGCCTCAATCTAGTTAGGCACAAAAGAGACCTTCCATTAGTTGATTATACTGAAACCGCATGGGAACAATATACAGATTTCAATAAAGGATTCTTTCCCTACTTAGGCACAGTGTCCAATAGTAAATTGATACGCAAATTAACCAGAACTCTCGAAGCGGTAGTGAATGAGACTACTTCAGCTTTGGGCAACTTAACAGAGGAGCAGTCTGCTATGAGACTTGTTGTTCTTCAGAACCGCCTTGTCCTTGACGTCATCCTGGCCGATAGGGGCGGAGCTTGTAGAGTCATCGGATCCAGTTGTTGCGTGTTTATTCCTAATAACGCGCCTTCGGTCTATAAGGCCATCACCAGACTTCACGAAATTGCCCATCAGATACACCAGAACCCAGGCTCCTGGACTTGGTCCAGTTGGCTCTGGGGTGTAGTAACAGCCTGGGGATGGAAGCTATTGTCATTCCTAGGGATTATATTGGCCGTCGTATTCAGTTGCTGTCTATGTCTTCAATGTGGGCCAGCGATTTGCGGCTTGTGTGCCACATCTTGTATTCCCCGCTCAAGTGCACGTTCCCATTCCCGATTGAAAAAAGAAGAACAAATGATGTTATACGAACAAATAGATGGTCTCATGAAAATAGATATATCCTAATGGGTCCGTAGGGGACAAGGAGGGAATGAGGTAATTGGAATTTTTATGGTCAGTTATGTCCCCTAACGAGTACCCCATCGTCTCCATGTACGAGTTAAAGTGCATGTAACTTCCCTCCGCAACCGAATTTGAAGACGCAAATACATTTGCGTCCAACGTTAACATGTTCTCTTTCAGATCCACCATGAATGGATTGATAATTCAGTTCCTAAGTATGCCGTGCCACCGTCTTTACATGGTGCACTTTCACGTTTTCCTGGCTCTGCCGAGTTAGGCCCTGATTCCTGCCATTGAACCACTTTTTCGTCTCTGTCTCCGAAAGCTGCAACGTGGAGATGAGATGCATCCCTGACCTCTGCCTCACTTCCTGCCAAGCGAGCGGTGCCCGGCTCGGCCTGCTCTGCCTGCCAAAAACAGTATTTTGCCTTCAAGTTATCAGCGTAGCCAGCTCAGCCTCCTCGAAAACACATTCCTGTCTAGTAAAATAAGTTAACAGCTCCCCGGCTGCAGAGTAAAGGGTAAAGCCTTCCTGTCCTCCTCATGTAATTCATTGCTCCCGTTACCATGGTAGGCCCTGGCTCTGCGCATCTGCACCTAGACACGCATACATTCAGTGTAGCATAGCCTCTGCCCGAAAGACCTTTTCCTCCAGTATAAACATCCTCCAAACACAAGATATCAGTTATGTTTTAGGAACAGGTCGATCTGACATGCCAGACTTATGTCTTCTCCACTAGTGTTAAAAGTCAGACTCTTAGCTCCCTCCAGACGCACGTCAATCACACGTCATATTAGCTGTGCGCGCATCCAGGCCATAGGTTTCAGCTGACTCTGCAAGAATTCACTAAGCATCCACCCACTTATGACACTTTTTTGTGACGTTTCCAGTTCACGCCTCTGTGCACACCCATGTTCAGGCCCTTTCGCTACGCACATGTGTTCTTATCATATACATTTCACTAGTCACGCCTACTGTATGCAACGCTATTGTGTCATTTTACTATATATGCCATGTACTGTGAATAAATCGTTGACATCTTTCCTGACATCTTCCCTTGCATGCTCGAACCCTTGTATTGATGGAACAGATCTCCATTGACTCGAGTCATTTCTGAATTAAAGCCCTTTAAGACTCAGACACCCCGGACTCTGCCTTTCATTTGATTGAGCTATTCTTGTACTTGTAATTATATGGCAAAAACGATACGGTAAAATATTTACCACAAGTACCTGAGGTTTTCATAAGTTCTTTAGCCAGACCTGCTAATATTTCATATTGTGGATGAAGGCATTATTCTTTCTAGGTTTGCTTCTAGTAGTTAGTCAGTTTTGTCCACATTTGTTGTTTAGCATTTAGCGGTATTTTAGTGGTGTGTTTGCTCAGAATGGCTCATAATTGTATTGTATTGTATTCTAATTGTAATCACATTTATATAGTGCTTACTACCCCAGACAAGGTGACAAAGTGATTTTTGGCGAGTAGCACATTATCACGGAACCCATAAAGGATTAGTGTTGAATTAGTATAGTGAAATATGAAAGTAATTTGAGTAGTGGGTACGTTAGTCAGTTATTTGGATTGAGACGGATAGTGGAGGGATAGAAGAGGGAAAAAGGTTTGCATTTATATAGTGCTTGCTACCCCTGATGAGGTATTTAAGTGCTTTTTCGTCGAGTACCATGCTACTCCGGAACTCATAAAGGATTATTGGTGAATTTATATATTGAAATATGAAAGTAATTTGAGTGTTGGATATTTTAGTCAGTTATTTGGATTGAGAAGGATAGTGGAGGGATAGGAGAGGGAAAAGGCTTGCATTTATATTTGCGCTTGATACCCCATATGAGGTGTTGATGCACTTTTCGGTGAGAAGCATGCCACTCCGGAACCCATGAAGAATTACTGGTGAATTAGTATAGTGAAATATGAAAGTAATTTGAGTGGTGGACATGTTAGTCTGTTATTTGGATTGAAAAAGAATAATGGAGGGATAAAAGAGGGAAGGGGCTAGAATTATTTTTAGTGAGTTTATAGCCATAGGAGGGGGTTGAGGATGAGTAAAGGGGAGGTGAAGTGGAGTTAGTATTGTGAAATATGAAAGTAATTTGAAGGTGGACATGTTTGTCTGTTATTTAGTTCGAAAAAGAATAGTGGAGGGATAAAAGCGGGAAGGGTCTAGAGTTATTTTTTTGTGAGTTTATAGCCATAGGAGCGGTTTGGGGTTGAGTAAAGGGGAGGTGGAGTCGGGTTAGTATTGTAAAATATGAAAGTAATTTGAGAGGTGGACATGTTAGTCTGTTATTTGGTTTGAAAAAGATAGTGGAGGGATAAAAGCGGGAAAGGTCTAGAATTATTTTTTAGTGAGTTTGTAGCCATAGGAGGGGGTTGAGGATAAGTAAAGGGGAGATGGAGTGGGGTTAGTATAGGGGAATATGAAATTAATGTTAGTGGTTGACTTGTTAGTCAGTTTTTTGGATTGAAAAGGAATAGTGGAGGGATAGAAGAGGGAAGGAGGTATAGAAGAGGGAATGGTCTAGAATCCTTTTTTTAGTTCATAGCAGTAGGAGGGGGTTTAGGATAAGTAAATGGGACATGGAGGCGGAAGAGTCAGCGGTAAAGGTTTTGAAAGGCTTGTTTGGGAGATCTGAATATCAAAAGAGGTGTGAGATGATGCAAGGAGGAGTACAGGAGGGAAGAGTCTAGACATGGTTATTTTGGGGATCATGCTAGTGATATGGGGTTTGGGATGATGATAGAGTGGAGGTAGAGTATATATTGATAGAGGTATAGGTTGAGAAATAGGGTTGTGCATTGAAAAGAGTAGTAGAATGAGGTTTGAGATGAGTCAGAGAGTTGAGATAGAGGATTTATTGAGAGCGGTATAGGGTGAGAAATAGGGTAGTGCATTGGATATGATGAATTAGAAGAAAAGTAACAAATATATAGATACAGAAGTACATATAAGGAATACATATGCTTAAGGAAGGTAGTATATGTAGATACAAGATGCATTTAATAAACTCCAGCTTTCAAGTGTTGTTGTAATTTAAATATTTGTTTTATTTTTTTGTAATTCAATAGTGAATTTATTTAAGCAGTCACTTATATACGTTAAAAACATAGAATAATGAACTATCAGTATTATGTACATTTGTTTAGCCCGACCTAACAAAAATCTATATTTTTTAAAACATTGTTATTATATATGTGTATACAAAGCAGTACACATATATAGGTAAATTTTTATAGTCCAAACAAATGCTTATATACAGATATGCTGTATATTTCTGTTGGCTTACATTGGTTATGTGGGGAAGAGCCAATTCTTGAGTAGTTTTCTGAAGATAAGGTCCTTAGATCATATGTTGGGGGGTAAAGAGTTCCATGGTTTGGCTGCTTGAACAGAGAAGGATGTGCCACCCCTAGTTTTTTCTTGTCAATGGGATGTTGAGGCGAGCCACTCTAGAGCGGAGGTTCCTTTGTTGAATGTGTTTGGCGATTTTATTCCTGATGAAGAGCGGTCCTGTTACAGCTATTGCTTTGTGGGTGACACAAAGCAGCTTGAATGTGGATCTTCTGGCAACCGGTAACAAATGCAGGGCTTTCAAGGGAGGGGAGATGTGGTCTTCCGGTTCTATATCTAAGAGTAGTTTGGCAGCCGAGTTTTAAATCCTCTGTAGTCTTTTCATAGCCATTAAAGGTGATCCATGGTAGAGGCTATTGGCGTAATCAAGTTAGGACAGAACAAGAGAGATGGTAGTCTGGACCTTGTGAGGAAATCTCAGATTGGGGAAGATTTGTCACAGAGTTTTTATAGTAACAAAGCTTAATCTTGCTAGTTTGTCCACTTGGGCATTCATTGTTAGCTTGGAGTCCATGGTCATTCAGACATTTCTAACTTTCTTTCAGTACTTTAGGCAGTGAGAATGTCATAATTTTTCCAATTGCCACACATGAGTATTTCCGTTTCGGCAATATTCACTTTGAGATGGCTCCACGTCATCCATTGATCCACGGCTCTGAGACAACTGAAAGTTTGTGAGTTTCCAATGTCTTAGGGGCATTCCAGTTAAAGGAGCATTTGCATGTCATCTGCATAGTTATAGTACGTGAGGTGAAGTTGATCAGTGCCAGTAATGACTTCATGTAGATGTTGAAAAGCATGGGCGAGATGACAGAGCCTTGAGGGACCCCTGCCTTTGTGAAGTACGGTTTGGATGACAAAGGGGAGTATGGATGCCATTAGTTCTGTTGCGAAGGTTGGATGTGATCCAATCGAGAGCAGTCCCCTCTATTCCGGCTTCGTAGAGTCTTTGTATTAGAGTGTCCTAGTCAACCATGTCAAAGGCAGTCGAGAGGTCCAAGAGATGTAGCGCAGCAACCCTGTTTTTAAAGTCACCCCAGAAGGCAACAAGGGCAGATTATGTGCCTTTTCTTGAACGGATTCCTGTTTCGAATACTGAAAGTATGGCATTATCTTCAGTGAATTGTGACATCTGCGCAAATGCTGCTCTTTCTATCAGTTTGTCCAGGAAAGGTCCATTTGCAATCCGTCTGTAGTTGTCAGGGCTCAGCAGGTCTTGGTTTGTTTCCTTCAGTAATGGGTGTAAGTATGACTTTTTGAGTTCTTCAGGAAATATTCCAGTATTTGAGGAATTGTTGATGATTCTTCTTACTGGTGTGGCAGTAGAGGTTGTTAGAAGAATTTTTCTGAAGGTTTGCGGTGAACAGGGGACAAAAGGGCTGACGTCCATAAATTAATTGTGTGAAATGTGTTGGAAGGAATGGAAAGGCTGTCTTAGAGAATTATTGGATTATTGTTTTGGAAAAGGGTTGGTGCTGGTGCGTTGTCTTTGTTTTAAATATGAGTCTAACATGTCTGCTTTGGCCTTGTAATGATTTGCCAGTTTGTCTGTGAAATCTTGAGTCATGTGATGAGCTCCGTCTAGGCAATTTGGTTTACGAAATTCATTGAGAATTTGATAGAATTCTTTATTTGCATATTTAGCATTTTTATTCTGTCTGAATAGTACCTTTTCTTAGCTGTTTTGATAGCTGACTTGTATAATTGACCCTGTGGTTTCTTAAAACCTTATAGGTCCTCAAAGGCCTCATGAATTTGTGTTTGTTGAACAGGTCTTCTATCAGATTTCAAGGTCCATACATTTTTTTTTCTCATATATTTAACTGTTGGTTGAGGTCCACAAGATCTATTCTCAAAGAATCACCACCATCTCAGTGTTTAAGAGTGTGTTTGTAAGGTTCCCTATGGAATGTTTTTTCTAAAAGTGTTTTTAACCAGGAGGTACCAACTGCCCATGTGTTCAATTTCTAGAGGCTGTGCAGTTTGTGTGATGCATGGGGTTGTGGTAACAACGGGGAGCACAGCCTGGAAAGAAAGCATCTGGCTTCTTATAAATACATTACCAATACTGCCAGTGTGTCTGCTGTGACTAAAATGAAATCCAATTGGCAATGGCTTCTAAGCACATTGGAGTAATAAGTATAATCATTCTTCCAAATATGAATAATCTGTTGTGAAGGGAAGGTTTTACCATCTTCACAGATTTTTGGTATACAGCCTTTTGCTTTAATTCACAACCTACTTTCCAAGATACATCTAAAACCCACATTAGGTGCACTCAGCCTTTATCTTGTTAAGCAAGGAGTAATAATAGCAATAATTGCAAATTGTAGTCTACCACTGTAAGCAACAGGCATGGACCATCTGCAGAGAAATGGGGGCAGTGTCTAGCCTACGGCCAGTCTCAGCAAACATCCCTGACTGTGCACAGCTGAAGGCCATATGCAGTGGTGGATGGCTATCTACAAAGGGTTGGGTACAGGGCGTGGCCATAAACCAGTCACTGAGGCTAACTAGCCATAGGCTGTGCAGGGCTGAAGGCTGTATACAGTGAGGGTCGGCCTCCACCAATGTTTTGATGCAAGTCATGGCTGAAGGCCAGCTCCTGTGGCCAGCCGCCTCTGCACATATAGCTCAGAGTTGTGCACAGTGGAGTTTTGCCAACCTTGGAGGACTGGGTGCACGGCCTGGCCATGACCACTGCTTCAGCCTATCTCCGAGACAAGGCTGAGTTGCATCTAAATGGCCACATTTGTAATGAAATAATTGCCTTGGTGTCATTACATGGAGAATTGCACTGCTCTTCACCTTCTGGGATCTGAGGTTACTTGCTCTCTCACTGAGAAGTCTGTGAAAAATCTTTTTATATCATTCATGTCATTCAACGCAAACATCAAAAACAATGAGAATTTACTTACAAATTCAATCTATGACTAATATGTATTTTCCTAAGAATAAACTTTCAAATAAATAGAAGAACTAAAAGCTTACTATCAAAATATATGATAAATACAGAATACATTTTTATATGATAATAAATGTAAATGAACATGATCTAGTTAATACTTGGAAACAATGACACAATGGGCCAGAGGCCATAATCAGCAAGTGAGGAAATGTGCAATATAAGGAGTTCCCAATAGTCATCTGAGACAAAAAAAACATGACTAAGGGCCTGATTACGATCCTGGCGGATGGAATATCCCATCAACCATATTACAAGCGCCATAGGATATAATGTAACTTGTAATACGGTGGGTGGGATATCCGTCACGTTTGTGACATTCACCAAAATCGTAATCAGGTCCTTAGACATCAAGAGTTGGAATCTCTTATAGAGCACCATGTTTCTTTCACACATTGAGTTGTCATTTAGGAATAAAAAACTCTTATTTTTGCACTTTGTTGGTCTACATTAGGTATCCATTAGAATTATGAACTCTTATTTTACACTTTGCTTGTAAGAATTCAACATTACACTTGCATTGTTTCTACAAGAGGAGTCAGACAAATCTATCTTGCGTAGACTTTATATTGTTATTAGAACATGCATTGCATCAAGGTATTACCTTGAACAAGTATGAGATTGTTGGTTGTGTAGGCGAACTATATGATGCTAATGAATGTATTTCATATTATAGTTATCAACCAGTTACAGTGAACATAATGATAGCCACAGAATGACATCATTTCATATTGAAGTCAGCTCTCTCCTGGGCACACTTAATATTACAAATTGAGTGTTGTTCACAATTATTATATCTCCACTAAATATAAATATATTTTGACTCATGAAAAAGATTGAGTTTCATTCCAGAATTGAGATTTGGAAACATAGACGTTTTCAGGTGGTATATCAAAAAGTACACAATTTCTATATTATAAAATGGTAGAGGCACTCCAAAGATATTCTAAAGTCACTTATTGATGTATAACAAACATTGTTAAAGCAAATCACATCACTGTCCTGAACCTCAATTCTTTCGATTTGATAACAAAGTCCATCCTTACCATCTAAACTCATAGACAAACCCGTTTTGATTTCTAAGATATGAAAGTTCTGCCATTACCTCAATCTGATGTCTCTGTTTTAGTGGTGTTCCAATAATGTGCATGTTCAGCTCATAGTCACATTCATATAAGTAAATCCATAATTCTTATTCCAACAAAAACACCTTTATGGGTGTAATACATCCAAAGCCTGCACTCCGTGTTGTGCTGTTTGTAGGGGGAAGTTTTGTGGCATGCTGAGTGTTTTTGTATTAAAATGGCTCTTTATTCAATATTCCAGACAAATGATTTCAATATTTCTTAGTATGTCCAGCTCTTAGTCAGATATAAGTAAGTCGATTATTCTCATTCCAATGGGAAAACTGTCATGAGTGTCATACTTCTAATGTCTGCACTCTGTGTTTTGCTGGGTGTTGAGGAAGGTGGTGTGTCAGCTTGGTAAATTTATCTGACTATGTACTGAATGAAGTTGAAATTAGTGTACTGAACAAAGGAATATATATATTTTTAATTATACAAATGCTCAAGTGGATTTGTGCACGTTTGTATGAACTCTTACGCATCTGAAACTCCTTATGAATTCAAGTAATTCTAACTATGTTTGGGGGAGAGTGCCACTTTCAGACATGTTAATTTCTGACATTAGAGATATAGACTGTTCGCTTTCTCTAGAACAGGGATATAAGGAAAATATACAGGTTCTCTTGAATGATTTAGACATCTTGCTGGATTTAGATTTTGAATTGGTTTGAAATCTAGTTTACTGTTTTTGCCACAATGTGTACAGTTCCATGGTTCAAACTAATTAACCAGCAAGGTTTTGCAGACTTTGTAGAAACTACTAGAGAGAGAGTTTATGACTGCTAATTTAAGACCTTTGAAATGTAACCTAGCCAAACTAGAGAACCACACCTTGTATGGACTAAGGCAGGACAAATCAACAGTAACTCAGGAAGAAGACAAAGGTGGAAATATGGAAGGAATGAATATGATAGACTATCACAAGAGGTTATGTGTTAGGTATCAGACACCAATTGGTACAAAAAAATGCCTTTAATCCTATACAGCAACCCCTTATACCCATCTTACACCATGGAGGAAAATAGGACTAATTTCAGATGTAGAATTTAGATGATGGTTGATCATCCCAGATACCTGTGCTTATATACCCTTCACATAATTCATAGACAACCAGTCTTCTCTCCTGGTTAGCACATCATTTCAGGCCTGGGGTCACCCACAGAACACGCTTCAGAATTTGTGGACATATTTCTAAAACCATTAGTAGTAAACTTACCTTTTTATCTCCAACACTCCACAGATATTCTCTGAATATTTGAAAATGTAGTTTTGACAGGGATTTATTGATGTTTGTAGTATTAGATGTAGAAAGCTTATATACTTGCATTAAAAAAGGAATTTGGTATACAAGCACTAATTTTTACCCGCCAGCAAAGTCAATTACTATGAACACACTAACATGCTAATAGAAATGGTAGACATCATTGTATCCTCACCATTATTTTTTATACAATTGGCAAACTTTTCTCCCTCCTATGCCAAACTTTTTATGGGTTGGTATAAAAGGGGGCATGCCTGCTCCCTTTAAGCTACACAATGGCAGCAATACATTTATTGTTGGGGGTGATAAATCATGGGGAGGCGCATCATATGTCCCCTGCACCCATCCCAATGGGCTGGTTTGCCTGGGGGCCCTTTTGGTGGCCCCTTCCCTACCTTTCCGCCAAACATTTCATGGCGTGGTCACCGCCATGAAATGCTTGGTGGAAAGACAGGTCACAATTCGCTCTCTGGTGCCGGCATCTCCACTGCCGCAAAACAGCCTGCTTTCCCGACTGCTACGGCCACAGGATCCTGGATCCTGGTGGCGGAAGCAGTCTTGTGGAAGTCCCACTGCCATCATTGTAATACGGCAGACAGACTACCACCACTAGTACAATGGTCCCAGGACCACCCTACTCGCAATAAACCCCTATATGTTTCAGGTACCAAAGTTCATGGTACCCTATACAGGAAGAAAACTACTGGCAACAGTATACTGCAAACTAACAGTGCTCATCCAGCATGTGTTATTAATGCTATTTTTTGCGGGGAAATACTTTACATTCGGAGAAAACTGCAGTGAAGTCACCATGTTTGAAGCAAATTTGGATTTGGGTCAACGTCAATGCTTTACTCAATATAAGGTACTTTTTCAAGTAACCCCTAAGTGATATCGAGTTGTAAGCACTATATTGCAGTTTATTCTTTAAAAATTCATATCTCAAGTTTTACTTATTGGATTTTTGTTGATTTGGTCTTGGTCTACTCAGACAAATATCCTCTGTCTTTTTGTGGTGTTTTCATTGTGTTACTTTAATTTAAGTGTTGCACAAATACTTTACACATTGCCTCTTAAGTTAACCCTGACTGTTGTGTGCCAAGTTACCAGAGGATGAGCACTGGTTAATGTAGGTTGTGTATCTGACTTACCCTGACTAGAATTGCGTCCCTATTTGGACAGGGTGGAAACCTCTGCCAAATAGACCATGGGGCTTATTTACAAGCCTCTTGTGCCACTTTTGCTTCATTTTTAACATGGGAAAAGTGATGTACGGGTGGCGCAAGGGGCTTGTAAATAAGCCCCCCAGTTTCTAACACAAGGGAAGCCCTGAGGGAAGAAGGAACAAAAAGGTTTGATAAAGAGGTCGAGGGGACCTGCTGGGAAAATAACTCTTGTTCCACCTTTCACTACATTGTAGCCCTAAATACTAACTGAACAATGATTCTCAAACGATTACGACCCAGAAACTATATGACACTTTTTTGGTTATCTTGTTTCTAATTTCGATCCCAATATATATGGCATTCTTCAGAAGACAGACACCATCAGGAGAAATTCAGACTAGACATCTACAAACACTACACCGAGCAATAGCATCGACACGTCCGGGCGACACCTCACGTGCATGCAAAGTTCCAAAGCGCTTAAGAATAAGCAGCGAGTTAGTCCTCTCCTTCGTATGTATATTAATACGTGTACACCCAACCTAACATGGACGACAACTGAGTTTGGAATTTGTGTGGTGCATTCTAGCAGTTAGTCGTCTGGTCATACGTTCTCCTTGTGACGCAATCACGCCCCGTAACAGCTGGAACGATCAGCTCCCTTAAAGAGATAGTGTGCGTTTCGTGTGGCTGTCGGCGCTCCAGTGACACGATACGGTGTGTTGTCCTTTTAACTGTCCCCTCCTGGTCCTGATCGCTACAGTTCTGGGCTCCAGGCGTTGGGATCGTTGTATTCCTCCTTCTCGGAGGCGGCCGGGGTGGCGGCTGCTGCGTCACCGGTCCTGCCCGTCCCTGTCTCTTAGCAGTGCTGCTGGCAGCCAGGCCGTCTGCCTGACCTATGCGGGCGGTGGAGGAGCGACCGCCGGGCTTGCTCCCCGGCCTCTGTCGCAGCCATGATCCGCAGCGTAGTAACTGGGCTGACCAGTGGCAACAGCAGCACCAGCAGCCTGAGCGCCACGACCCAAGGCGCCCCTGCAAACCGAGGATGCGGCAACGGAGCTCTGATGGACGACTTCGGTATATTCCTGCAGGGGCTTCTGGCCGTGGTGGCCTTCAGCACCCTCATGTGTAAGTATCTCACGGGAGTGAGTGAATGCTGGGAGTATGGGGAATGTCTGCAGGAAGGTACATTAGCCCCATGACAGTATTGACTGTGTGCCATGGTGACCAACACAATACACTTTATTGGCATGACAAGTCTACTTTAATGACATGGCATGTCTTGCCATATTGACTATATAACAATGTATTAAGTCACATAGCATACCCAGCCCTCTAAAATGAAAGCGGAGCATGCAAGAAGAAGCTCAGCATCCTTGTGTGAACACCGGGTGCTTTTGAGTTTTATTGAATACATATGCTAATAGAAATGCTTCACGACTTGACATTCAATACACTGCCACGTGAACAGTTTGGGTGGTTGCCTTTGTAGTAGTTTATCTAAATGTGCTTCGGCGATTGTATCAACAAGGCATACATATAACATCTGTGTTATTCAAATTGCATACTTTTATGCTGCTTATTCTCTGATGAGCAAAATGAACATGATTGATTGCCAGAGCAAGCAAATGGAAGAAAATGGTCAGTTGTGGGGTCTGATCATCATCGTGTCTGATTTCTTAGATAACTTGAAAGGAGAGAAGTGGTGTTGTGGCAGACAGTAAGGGAGGAAGATCTAATGAAACTACCCAATTAAACCGATTTTAGCGTACACTGTTATGAGGCAAAGTCATGTTGAGATTGAATGATTGCAAATTGAAATTAATCTTGCCAGTGTTTTAGATATGTATGTGAGGCAGCCACGTGCGTTATGGTAAACATTGAGTTTAGAACTTTGTAATACCACTACATAGCTAGCAGTTTTCTTAAAGGGAATGACATGCATGAGCGTAGATAAAGAGATTGAAATTGGCTAGCCTAACATAACTTAAAAAACAAAACTATCCAGTGTTATCCGCAAGCATTGGACTTTAACGAAGGGTGCTAATGACAAGGCTTCTTATAAAAGCTCTTGATGTGTAAAAAACGATGGTGCAGGACATTGTGCAGAGGCTAAGCACTTTTAGTCGAACAACACGATCTGTGACACAAATGGAAGATTCAAACCATAATTTGCAGTTAAGGGGTGTACACACTTTCCTTGTCCATGGGGATTAGTGCATTGTGGAAATGAATGGTCCTGGGTTGGGAGTCCAGAGACTTAAATACTGAAAAGTAGATTTCCTGGTTTTACAGAGTTCAGTATAGATGGATAGATGGAGTGCCATTCAGCATTTGGAGACTCTGGTCATGAAGTGAAGAGCGAGAAAGAAGAAAGCGAGGAATAATTCAGTGGCCTCCGCATACAAGTGGTGGGGAACCCAAAATGGAGATGCTTCTAAGACATGTGGTGTTTGAAGCACAAATGATAGCTTAAAAGGAGCACATAGGAATCCCAAGAGGTAGGGGTGTTGGCTGGGAGAAATTGGAAGAACAACAAAAGAAAAGGCAATTTGAAATGGAGAAGAGGAACCAGTCGGTCTCAACCAGTGATGCCAAGAGAAGCAAGCGTGGAGCTCAAAGTGACTTACTGTGTCAAACACAGCAGGAAAGGCTGGGAGAGTTGAGATACAAGCTGAGCGCATATAGAGTGCAGAGATGTTTAACCTTTTATCCTAGGTAGGGGTACTTCCTACAGAGTGACTAGCTCAGAAGTAGGGTTGGAGAGAGTTTTACTTCTCACCAGTGGTTGCCAATATACTTTCCAAGTGCTGGCCTGCATTATTCTTTCTGTGTGCTAGGATTGACCTGCCTTACTGTTGCTCTAGTATTTGTAACTTGGCTATCCCCCCTCCCTGACAATTTCTCCCAGTCATTTCTCCTCCTCCCTTTCCCATGTGATGTCCTGTTTAAGGATTAACTCTGTGTACTCCGTCTGGTTATTTTACATATCTCTTCATACCCGACCTCAGTATTGGTCTGGTCATGCTTAATTTCCTCGCACTTTCACATGTCACCCCAGGTGCCCACGAGTCTTGTGCTGTGATACGCTGATGTAGCCAAGTGATTTGGCATTTGGTGAAAGTTAGGGGTCAAAGTTGTCAAGGTTCATGTCAATGAGCCAGGTTTGTGCTGTATTTTGTTATTGGTCTTGGCAAAGAACAGTAAATCTATTTTGATTGGATTGCGCTTTGGGTAGGCGCTGGACATCCAGGTCTGGATGTTATTCTGGCAGTGTTTGGGCGTTACATGTCTTAATCAGAGGATACTTTCATATGTGTCATCTGCATACTGGTGAATCTTGATGCTGCTATTTGTGAGTAGAGCACCAAGTGGCTCCATGTATAGTTTAAAGGAGACCGTATGCAGCCCTGGGAGGCACCACAGGTGATGGGGATCTATTCAGCTGCAATCCCATTTGAGACTCCATGTACTTATATGAGGGTGGGGTGTTTATCATCAAGATGGCCTCGTCTATGATGTATAAGGTATTGGCTTCCTTTCTACAACGTGATCTGGAGCCAAAGTTATTGTTGTGCAGGGGGTAGTTAGCATTGATGTGGTCTTAAATTTGAATATAAATTGCTTTTTCAATGATCTTGCTGAGGAATGGTAGGTGAGTGATGGGACTGGTAGCTGGCGAGGTCATCCGGGTGTAGTGTAGGTTTCTGTAGGAGCAGCACGTTTCTGTAGGAGAAGCAGGATCCAGCCTATCTTGAGAGCTTCTGAGAAGATGCCTTGAGTTAGGAAGACATTGACAATGGCAGTCAGAGGTAAGCGACTCCAGAGGGAGCTTTGAAGGATGATTATAAGAAATTATCTTAATAAGTAGTGGTTTTGAGGGGGTTGAACATCTGGGAGAGAGAGGGTTTTGGAGGCCGACTTGCAGGATTGTACGTGAAGAGATTGGTGTAAGAATTTAAGAATGCTTAGTGTCGTTTATGTGCAATAAGATTTTTTTATTGTATTATTTTTCAAGGAAGCAGAGATTTATTGCATTGCACTTTTCTGTGGAGTGAGGAATAGGTTGGTTTGACAAGGGGTTGGTGCAGTTCACGGTTGTATTGAACAACGTTCTGCTTTTGTTGGTGGCTTCATTGATGGTGCTGGTATAGTACTTTGCTTTGGCTGATGTGATGAGTTGTCTGCCTATTGAGCGGAGGGACCTCAGTATCAAGAGATCCTCTGGAGTTCTGTTTCAATTACATTTTTTTTCCTGTCTGCGGATGGGCTATTTATTGTCAGCGAGGATTTTAGAATACCAGGATACTGAAGACTTTGACTTGTATTTGCGCTTGTAATTTGATTTTTGTGCCAGAAAGCGTCTTGAAAATGCTCCAAATGTCAGCAGGATTTCAGTATGCGTTCAAAGAAAACAGTCAAGGGAATTTTGTACGACAAGGGGTTGGTGCAGTTCACGGTTGTATTGAACAACGTTCTGCTTTTGTTGGTGGCTTCATTGATGGTGCTGGTATAGTACTTTGCTTTGGCTGATGTGATGAGTTGTCTGCCTATTGAGCGGAGGGACCTCAGTATCAAGAGATCCTCTGGAGTTCTGTTTCAATTACATTTTTTTTCCTGTCTGCGGATGGGCTATTTATTGTCAGCGAGGATTTTAGAATACCAGGATACTGAAGACTTTGACTTGTATTTGCGCTTGTAATTTGATTTTTGTGCCAGAAAGCGTCTTGAAAATGCTCCAAATGTCAGCAGGATTTCAGTATGCGTTCAAAGAAAACAGTCAAGGGAATTTTGTACTAAGAAGCCCTATAATTTGTACTGTTACTGGGAACAGCGAGAGTATAAAATGATGAGATGTAAATTGCCTAGCCTTTAGGGAGTCGCAATGTGCCTTCCCTAACGCTAAGCATCTGCTTTCTCTGGAATGCCGTGACAAGTGGGCCATGCATATTTGAGCAATTTGTTAGTATTTTTGCTCGATAAACATCTTTGTCGGCTGCTGCATTGCTTTAGAATGCATATTACTTTAAATAATTCGAATGTGTTTGCCTCAAATATTTCATGCTTTGCTTGCTAAGTAAAATAATTTATTTTGACAATGAGATTTGCATTCTACTTAATTCCACTATTATAATTGCAGAGTATTCTGGTTGGAAGTCGCGAGGCATAGAATTCTTCGCTTCCACTGCCACCCCTGCTTTCACATTTGTTTATAACCGCCTGCGAAATAATACACTATTTTCTTCTACGTAGGTCACATTTAACTATGGTTATTCCTCTTTGAGATAGGTGAAGCCATAGAAGTACTGTTGTGTGCCAAGCATGGATCTTACAGTTTAAATGAAGTCCAAGAAGTTACCTTGCCCCTTTTTTTTTCCTTCACGTATTTAAGAATCTAATACAACCTGCATTGGTGGAAAATGTAGAACTCGGTCTAACCAATAATATCCTTTCTTTTCATTGGTGCTTAAAAACCTACCCCGGTGTTTGTAAATCAAATTAATGGTATCTGTCCCACAAATAACCTAATGTTTGCATCACACCATTACCTTGTTCTGGTCTGTGGGAATTGGTGCTTCTCTCCAAGTGGTCTGGGTCAAAAGGTATTAGTTGGTTTATGGTCGGTTGGGCTGTCTTTTCTTTTCAGGGTTTCTCTGGCTGGTAACCAGCCTCCTCTTCACCTCTCTTGTCCTGATTTTCTTCTGCTCTGCTCGGCATCTCCGGTTCCTTGCTCTCATCTGTTGTTCTCCTGTTCTGCTGCACCTCCAATTCCTTTGCCCCCTCCAGTGTTCTTTTTCTCGGCCACACTACCTTTGCTTTGGGCCTCCTCTGCACAATTATGACTCTTTGCTCCTTCAAAGTACTTCTGCTCTGCCATGCCATGTTCTGCTCCGCCCTTTTTTTTCTGATTTGTTTTGGGTCGAAATTCTTCATTTGCCTGGGCATAGTCCACCCGATGTTATTGGAAGGATGCACACCTCATCCCATAGGAGCAGAGGAGACTGAAGGAACAGGCTGCGACCTGTTAAAATTACCACCAACTAGCTCTTCCTAATAAAGTAGTGAATTGGTAAAGTTGCCCAAAAGTCACAACAGTGTGAATGTTCCTTCATGCATCCTCACAATGTACTGCTCCCCCTTTGAGCAGCTTTCAAAAAGAAAAACTTTGCAGAATGTTGGCTCTAAAGCTGCCTCATCAAACACTTCTTATAAGATGATTATGAACTAGGTCACTAATACCACCCCTTCTGTGTTGGTACATTTTTGCTGGTTGAATGATTGGCCCTCTACATGAATAGTTCTGTACCTATCAATTGGGCTTGAGGGAGTTTTCTTGCCTTGAGAGCAATTGTGCAGGCGATGTTCAACAGTTCAAGTCACATCATCAGCTGTGTATATGGCACAAAAAATCAATCTTAGCAAACAACATAATATGAACCGCAATTACATGAACTAGGAAACGCAGACTGGTAAGAGTTTTCCAGCACCTTAGGTAATGTGCTGTACAAGGGGTATGTTGGGGACAACTATTTTTCTGTGGAAGGAGAAATGCTAAGTGTTTACTATGGCCATCGGGGCAGGGTAGCATCGCCCCCTGTTAGCATATTACACATTTTCCCTTTCTTATATCTCGAGTCACAATTTCCCCCCCCCCCCCCCACGATTAACTGCAATTTACTCCTGAAAATTCAGGAATAAGTCCTGCATAATTGCAGAGAAAAAAGTTTGATTTGTTCTGTTAAATAATTATGGCCTAATTTAGACCTCACAATGGTGACGGATATTCAGTCTGTTCAAATATAAATCCAATTATATCCTATGTGATTTTATATTTTTTCAGACGTGCTATCCATCACCGTTGTGACAGAGTAACCTGTCTGCCGAGATCTAAACCAGACTGTTAGTGTTGGACTCGCAGTGCCATTTGGGTCCCCAAATGAATGAGTCATAAATGCAGTTTACTTAGACTTAATATTACAGCAATTTGGTGTAATATTACGTGCGAGTAAATTTGCATAAAAAAATGTGGGTGCCTTGAAAAGGTGGTGGAAACCCATGAACTTGCAATTTTGGTGCATTCTCAAACTTTTGAAAGGTTTGTCTCACAGTGGGAACAGTAATATACCCCTGTCCAGGTCAGGTGAAAATATGGAGATGGATGCCCTCCAACATGAGGGGAAGGTAGTATGTTTTCATTTGTATTCATGCGTACTTGAACACTTTTTTTACATTAATGGGCAATGATTATTTTGCATTTAAGCCACAAGAAATTCATGAAAGAATTACAAAACTGTTCCAGGAAAACTGTATCACATATTTCTATGTGAATGCCACAAAAACATAAATGTACTTGAAACTAGGAGGGAAATTGGTCTCAATTTATTTTCATTCTCTTTCGTTCTCTCACCTTTTTGGAGGTAACTGGCAGACCTTCGCTTGGAATCCATCTAAAGCTTTACTTTGCATTTACGGATTGTAAACCAGATGCTCACCTTGTATCGTCAGTGGTGCAAAAGAGAACACAAGCCTCATACATAGAGACCAGTTGTGCATGACTAAGGGCCTGATTTATGAGTTCAGCAGTCCATCAGACCGCCGAACCTGTGGTGGAGGTTGGGAACTGCTGCACCAGTGGTCCGACCGCCGTATTAAAAGAACAGCAGTCGGACTGTTTTGGGACTGCCGCAACTGCCAGGGATATTACAAGTCTCCTTACCGCCAGTGGTCTCATGGCGGTGTTCACGCCATGAAACTGCTGGCGGTGAAAAAACTATTAGGCCCCCCTCTTGTCTCTGGCCATGAAGATGCATGCAGGGGGGCACATGGTGTCCCCCCCCACCCCCGTCTGCATGCATGCCCAGATCTTGCATGGTATGGATTTACCAGTCCATACCTTTTATAGGAACTTGCTTTGGCGTTCCCATTGCAGTGCTTTTTTTAGGTCTCGCCCTGGAATTGGCATCCGAAGGATGCGTCCAGGGTGGAGACTTATAGCTATCGGACACGGGGGAATGGAGGACAAGAAACTGTCACGATCTTTTGAAGGCAGATTTGGGTGCGCGAACGCGCACGTTCCGTCCTGCGCCGCGCCGTGCACTTCCCTCCCATACTCCCAGCAAGTCAGCCTGCATGCACACGCATTTACACTTACACGCAGGCACCCAGACAGGCAACCCCCCCCCACAGTCACACGCATACACACAGACTCCAAGACACATACACACACACATGCTCACACACATACACAGCCCGCCGCCGCACGCGCGCGCACACACATGCCCCCCGCCCTCGCAGCCCAGCAACAAGGCGAAGCCCCACTCACCGGCTTCCTTGGTGCAGCGGCTCTCTCCGGCAGCAGGACTCTTCCTCCCTTCTTTGGCACCGGGGCGCAGGGTAGGCTCCTGCCTGCTCCGGTGCTCTAAACAATCGCGGCTCTTCCGTGGGAGGCGGGGTAGGCTCCCGCCCTCCTACTTCCTGTTTCCGGTTGTCCCGCCCGGCCTGCCTGACTTCCTGGTCGCAGGCCGGCGGCAGACTGCAGCACGCGCTTCACAGATCCTGCTGTCATGCTTGTTCCAAGGAGAGGCCGGCGGCTCTGATAAGAGTAAGTAATTCATGTAATCCACTGTTACGCTTGGCGCGGGTTGCGGCGCAGGAGAGATAGGTAACAGGCGTGCTCTTGGTAAGTTAGGCTTTATTGTGGCATACAGTTGATCCGTACAGCTTTTACGGGCGGGATATTTCCTCGGCGACCGGCTTCTACTCCTACGTCTGTGGACGGTCTTTTCTTTCTTCCGTGTCCCTTCTGGTCTTCGGACAGGCGGCTCCTCCTCCTCCGAGTCCGTCCCGACTGACGGAGTAGCTCTCCAGCGATCACACAGCCCGAGGGAAGGAAAGAGAGAAAACAAGTGTCAGGGGTGCTGTACAACTTCGCTCAAGGTGCAGGGTAGGGGAAGTGAGGGGACTCCCAGTGCTCAGTTTAACGAGTGCACGGCAGTGAAGGGAAATTGACAGTTTCCCGTTAAACTATACGTCCCGCGGGGTTGTACCTAACGTACGCCGACCTCCTACCCAGCCCCTGAAACGATCACGTACCTGGAGGAGCCACGCACCTCCCCTGGGTGAGTGGCTGGGCGGCTCGTGGAAACGGTGGCCTCCTGGCTTTCCTCCGTCCTGGGCAGGCGCCGACTCTGCTCGCTTTTCCTCTCCAGTCGTCCGACTCTCCACCTCCTCTCCCGGTCCTTGGATCTCAAGGGCTTCTGAGTCGTCCCGCTCTGTCTCCTTACGCTCGTCGATGTTCCTCCGTTCTGATCCTTCCTTCTCCCGAATCTCCGTCCTCCTTCCTCTTTCGCCTTCCGTCCTCCAGGTGAACAAGCACACCTGAGAGGCTTCGGATTCTCCTTTTAATGGGCAGGGCTCAAATGCGGACTCCTCCCACTCGGTGTTGTCCTCGCAGTTAAAGGGCCAGTCCATGGTTGTCGACTCATTCCATGTTGTTGCTGGTTCCTGTGGTTGAGACAGAGAGAGGGGAGGGGAGGGGACAAAAGTTAAGTCGGACCTCCCCTGGTTCGTTCCCGAGTCGATGGGTAGACCCGCACTGTTATCCTGCTGACCCCGACGGTACACCCCGTTACATCCACTCATGATAATAATACACTTCTGGTACTTGAGATTCGCCCCTGTGTGCCCTTTGCCCTCGCTGTAGAATGATTGGCCGACTGTAATTAATAATATTCGTTTGCGTTTCTGGTCTATGTCATTGGAAATGCTTATAAATTGAATCAGCTGGCGCCGGCAGAATTGGAAGCGCGCCTCCTTTTATCACTGGGGAAAGAATTACATTAGGACTGGAGCATCGTTCGACATTTCCCTGCCGGACGGATGTAGACAGATATTTATCTCCATATATTTGATACTTGCCAACCTACCCCTTGTTATTATTTAGCAATGCTCAAGGCAGAGTATCCAAGCTGCGCAGAAGCACTGTTAGCTAGAGAGGAACTTCAATCCAGGGACTCCGGGCTGCGGGTCAGGCGGTAGCAGTAAACACCTTTCCTTGCTGAAGGCTACAGACAATGCATATCAAGTATTTTGTCAGGTTTATGAGCCTGCCTGAAAGCAGACAACATGGATGCTGAGGCAGAGAGGCAGGAACAACAGGTGTCTCCTAATTGGACAGTACGTGTATTGCTCAAGAAAGGTATGAAGGTGCGGGAGCAAGCCCATCTATGTAACTCAGCTAGGCCCTTCGTAGTGCCAAAATTAGTTTAGTTGGCCAGGGGAATCTTAATTTAAAGAAATCCTAAAGCACTGTAATTGTATTCTGCTTGACAAACATCATAGCCACTATCCTGTTTATTTGCATATTAACAACTATTCATATTGTGTGCTCTTGGATTGATTTTAATCAAATATACACATTGCTGCTTTTGACACGAGGCCACCATTAAAACAAGAGTCCATGTTATCAGCAGTTAGTTATCAAATGCAGTGGTCTCTCATCTTGCCAGCGAACTGCCCTCATGGCATGGGCCTGGTGACTCCTATGCTAATATTACCAATCAATAATCCATGCCGTGGCCTCTGCCTCGTGCCTAGGTGTCAGTTTCCAGCTGTGGTATTATTAGCAGTCAATCTACGCCATGGCCGCTGCCTAGGGTCAGTTCAACATATATTAAATTACTAATGCTATCGGTGTCCCATTTGCGAAAGTTAAAACTATTGGCATTGTAAATGACAAAGTTATTAATTTCGCAATTTTCTAAACCAACACATATATAAAATATTTGTCATTTACAATACCAATAGCTCAAACTTTCCTAATGCGAGACCTATTGCATTGCAAATGCTTGTTGAAGGCACTGCCTTGGGAATGCCAAAGGACCGCCCGCCAGACAACGAAAATACTTATAATCTGGTGGGTGGTAAATTTTTGGCGGGGCGGTGGCGTGCCGTGCCGCCCGCCCCGTCAAACTCTTAATCAGGCCCCAAGTCTACACTTGCTTTCGTTTGGGCCTTTCTGTCACCGGGAAGTGTTTCATTAGTTCAAGATACTTGTTATTGAGACCACGTTCTTTGTTCTATTGTGTACTTGTGAAGGATGAAAGGGAGATATATATATATATATATATATATATATATATATATATATATATATATATATATATATATATATCTATCTATCTATTATAATCTTTTCATATACGTGGATGGCTATTCAAGCTGCGTGCCAAGATGTTTAAACCCTTACTTTTATAGCTGCTTAAACAGGTTTCAGACTTCTGTCATTGTGAAACATTACATTTTGAAAGGCACAAGTGTGAAAATGTTGGGAGTGCTAAATTATCCACGAGGATTTATTTTACATTGTTAGTTTAACTTTCAATTTTAAGTTTAATTCCAAACTTGCTGTATTGTCTGTTATTAATATGTGGCTTTCGTTAACCTCCTGCATTTCATTTTGCAGTTTACTGGGGTGTGCAAAATCTTCGCTCCTTCTAATTTTACTTGTATTTCACTATGCTTCAGCGGAGGCATTGTCTGCTGCTGGTGACTGGTATATGAATCAGGAGTCACGAGTTGTAATTCAAGTTTGTGGCTCATCAAATCTTTGGGTACACGTGTGTGTATAATATTTATAATACCAGTTTGCATGGTTTTATTGTGCACACTGTAATTCTGTGGCATAGAGGAACAAATTATGTGGCTTGGTTATCTAAATTATTAAACAAAAAATATGAAGTATGTATCACGTTCTTTGGCAGTGTTATTTTTAGCAATTTGATTTAGAATCACCATTTTTTTGTGAGATATATAAATAATGGGGAACTTGCAGCAAATCCATCATAATGCAGTATAATCTTCCACAACAGACTATATATATATTCACTGGCGTTATATATTCACGTACTAAATACAATTTGTTCATGAAAAGTTCTTTAAACTTACCAGAATTCCAAGCCGCTCTGCTTTGTATAAACAGCTTTTCAAGGGAACTACCCAAAATTTTGTAATGTAAAAAAAAAAAAGCAAATATGGTCTAATATTGCCGTCTCGTGATTCTGTTGACATTGACTAACAACTTTGCCTGCGGCCTTCTGGTTAATGATTGTCCCAGAACGCTTCAATGACAACTCTGGACCATTACGCACCCTTACCCGTTGTGTATTCTTTCTCTCTCGATTATATTTGCTTAACTATGAGTCTTTCCCGACCCCCCCCCCCCCCCCCCCCCCTCCCTTTCCATGGCGCCTCGGGTCCTTGCCTCATAGCCATCGCTTTACACGATGGAAGGTTAAAACCTGTTTTCATGGGGGGGGGGGGGGGGGGGGGGGAAACCCAGAGGCTCCATCATGCGGAGTGATACTGGTTAAAAGGGGACGGTTCATTGAGTACATGGTATAAGATCCATTGGCAGCACATGAAGAGATGCGCGCGCGCCCTTCTTTGCGCACAGTGTGCTAGGTTTGCTTGTGTTTTACAGGACATGTCGTAGTTTGGTTGACGCTATCTTTTTTCCGTGGTTTAATCTGAAGGCCACACTTGTAGTGACGATAAGATTGGGAATGTGGGACCCTGGTGGACAGACAGATGCACGTCTGATCTTTCAAGCTTTCTCCTTCTGATCTTCCCACATGACGCGGCGGTGTTGCATAGCTAGGAGCATAAATAATGTAAACGTTTGAAACGAGAGGAGTGTTTTGCCTTGTCCGGGTCGCCCAGAGCCATCTGCGTGCCTGTCTATTATATGCTTTAAACGAAGGAACCCCTTTTGTGTGATAAAGCAGTCCTTTGGCCCCAGACGTGGAACATGCTCTGCTTAGAGAAGGGTACTTTGAACGTTTCACCTACTCATGCCTCGTAGTACAAACCGTGGCAGCTCACTAACGTTTTTGTCTCTGTAGCTTTTTACACACCAGTTCAAGAAGAGACCATTATTTTGTTAATTCAGATTTTAAAAGTGTAAGCCGTTTGGTGCTTTTTAAAACCTGTACTGTTTCTTTCCCTTTAGGTTATTATTATTAATTTTATTATTATTAGAGTTTGCTTTCCCAGTGGCATAAACAGTTGGTTTCCAACCAACCGTTATTCAGCGCTATATATACTCCTTGGTATGGTATGGTATTAACAGCGAGTGCCTGGAGGGCTGACTCGTTATTCAACCTATTACTCTTCCATCTCCACTCGAGTGCCCGGCTTAACAATTTATAGCCTGTTTTTCAGCATTCAGTAGTTACCTCTCGATCAAGGCCCGTTCTGATTCCGTTGGTTTTGCGTACATTACTTGTAGCTCTAGGTAACGCTATAGTTATATACGCTTTTATTTTTTCAGATTTGGAAGAGGGCTCAGCGTTTTACAGTTTTTGACAGCTCGAGGCTCGCTTTTTGGGGACAAACCTACCAACGTTTTCTAAACCGGGCTTAAATGGACAGGGCGCTGTTATGAAAGTTCTGCAGACATCACTGCTTGCAGGCGAGCAAGAACCTCCGAATTAAAAGCTTATTTCTTAATTTGAAGAAATGGAAAGCCTTCCTCGTTAAGATATGTATGACTACTTGTATGACATTTCTGACCATTGTTGGCTGAAGTCCAGCTTGTTTTCTCGCAGTAATGTTTGTATCTAGTAAGATGAAGTGGGGACTTTCTTTTTAAACATTGTTTTGAAGCGTCATATGTGAAGAACTACTAAAGAAAATAGCTGTGATAGAGGCTGCAGCCGAATCAGCTTTTTTCATATCTCAGACCTGGACCAGGTGATGCAGACTTACCAGTAACCAGTTTTATAGAGCAACTCCTACAGAGTAAATTCAGCTTCTAACTGCTGTAGCAAGATGTGATCACTTTTTCGAATTTATTGGGCATCATTTTTTATTAAATGCAGAATGCTAAAATGCCCAGAGTTGCAATGTAAAGCTACAAACGCGAGGTTCCACAAATATAACTCATTTTATATATTGAGTCTGGCTGTTTTGTTCCTGTTTTTTAATTTTATTGGGTTGGGATACTAATGACCCAGTTTGTTGACTTAATTTATTTTTACAACCTTTACCTTGTGATTGCAGTGTGATTACATCCGTGAACATTGTGTGTGGACCATGGCTCTCTCCCTGGGTCTCCTTCTGCTTGAAAACAATAATCTTCTGTTGTGGGACTCTGACCTCTACCCAGGCATGGACAGCTCCACAGTGCCCTCTGATGGGAGCTCTCCTTGGCCGATCCAGCCCAATCACAATTTCTGGCCTGTTCTCCTCCACTCTAGCTCCCATGGACACATACACAGTTCGTACATGTGTCGGAGTGCTCTCATGCACAGTGCACATGTGCAGTACAGTGACCTGTAAGGGAGGAATTGGGTTTAACCCCAAGCTGGTTGACTGTACAGTTCATTTGCCAAAGATGTCTACATGCAAGCCATGCTTGTAGCTGTTGTCACTTGGAGTCTGCTGTTTCGTGTGAAGACGCTGGTAAGGTTGAGGGTGGGTCTGGGATGAATTCTGGTGTTGAGCCTGCATTTGAGCGCACTCATACTTTTCTCCCTGTGCAGACTCGTACAAGTGTTCTGCTAATGTAATTAATGGACCTATCTTGGCCCACATCACTGCCACTGATTGGTTACTTCACCCAGTGGCAGTGATGTGGGTCTACGAAATGTGACTAACGCTCTAAACCACAGGATTGCTGGTGAGGGCTTCATCAGTTGGCCTTCTGTGTGTATTGATTGTCTGAGTTTTGGAAAATGGCTAAGGTAATCTATATTACAGATCCAGATCCAGCGGAGCTGTTTGGGGGAAACCAGGCAGATGCTGCTCTCCGTAATCGATGCATAGTGGCTCGATTGGTCCCAAATACGCTATGAGGCTCATGAGGTACAACCAACAGTAGGAATAACACTTTTCCTTGCAGGTTCGCTATTCGCGACAAACCTCCATAAGAGAAGTGAAATAGATACAATATAGTCTTATTGTTCACTTTTCTATAGAATACAGATTGTACATAGCATACGTGAATGAGGTGGGGATTTGTGCAACCCCGTCCTGAAGGAGGTTTTGACTCCGAAACATGTTGACGCACACAGGAGGTTAATGTACATTATAGTACATCAAAACCTCACTACACACCTTTTTAGTAGTACCAGCTCGGGGCCCATTAAAACTTTTTTGAGCCCCCCCCACGAGCCAGGTACTTTTTAACTATCACTAACAACACTTCAAACCTCACCACTCCCTGTTCACCACAAAAACCTACACACACCACACATAGTCTGTGTATAAGTGTTCCTGCGTTGTCGTAGGTAGTATCACGCCGCATCCCGTAGAGGATGCGAAGACCCTAGGATGAATGAGGGATGAGCTCTAGGTGAGGGTTTTAGGCAGCATTGCTTTCCTCCTCCAATGCAGCCAGTGAACGGAATAGCTAGATGACTTTTAAGTGATCCTTGTTCCAGTTGTGTGTGGTCTGTCAAAATAAACCGGATTTGGCTAATAATCTGATTTGGGACTAACCAAACGTCATTCCAGTACTAATATTGGAGACAAAACGATTGTAGAATTATTTCCTGCTCACACAGGTAACCTGCTGCGTGGTTCAATTATATTTACACATTGAACTAGATACAGTATGTATTGAATTTCTAACATTGGGTCATGTATCAAATACTGGATCCCTACCACAAAAATAACATTGTTTATATTTGCAAAAGATTCTCCTTTTTGGCAGCTCGCTAGCTTTGGATCCTATTTGATGGAGCTTTTAACTCACCAGACCATGTCATGATGGCTTTCGAAAGCAGGTTTTTCAGTTTAAGTCATCAATGTAAATAGTTTTGTGGTCTTAACAGAGACATTTAGTTGCATTTCATGGGTTTAGATACAGTGTTCTTCTACATTCTTGGACCTGGTCTCTGCAGGGTCAGATATGAGCTTTGTGTGGTGCGGTATCTTTTTTTTTATCAAGCAAATGACAAAGGTTTAATCATTTATCTAGCACATGTATGCTGTTGATTTGGCCTCACGTATTTGGGTTTTCCCCATAGTTCAGGGTTCTCTTTGAAAAATAATCTGAATTGTCAGATGATTGTGTTTTGGGTATTGAGTATTGGTCCATCCCCAAGTTTGTGGTGTGTTTATTCAGCAATGTGGAGGCACATTTTTGGGTTCATTTGTAGGTGTTCTGTGCGGTTGTGGTAGATGGTTGACTGGTATTGTATCATTCACTGACTTGGAAAGTGTGGTTGTATTGTGGATGTGATGCAGCCCATGGGGTTTCGTTGCCCTGTGGTTAGCATGTGCATGTTATTATCTGCATTTGCCAGGTGTGAGCTGTGTTGAGCCTGTGTGGTGTTTGCCTAACATTCTCTTTTGTTTTTGTGTATCCTCTCATGGCGCATAGTGCGTCTAGGAGCAATGCGATTGCTGAATACACACTATACCTATGCTGTGTTTGATGTATGTGAGAAATTCTTCCTTACGTGATTTGTCGCTCTTAGAAGTCTATTATGCAGTTAATGAAAGATAGTTAACAAGCATTCAAAAAATAAGCAAGGCAAATGCCATTTCCACAGACCACAGCTTCGCCCAAGATCATTTGGGGCATGTAATGCTAAAATCCATACATTTTGCGTTTACACTTCTACAGAGTTTCTCAATACAATTGAATGGAAGTGGGAACATGTGAAATAAGTGTAACTTGTAGACAGTCGCTAATGAGCAAGTGCCAGGATTGTGGGAAGGAATGCATGAAGACCTTGGAATTCAGATACAAGTTAACTCTAAAAGGGGCAGAATCTACTATTTTGTATAATCCTTCCTTTGTTGTGCCAACTTCAGAACACGACTTCTTTGCCGGCATTGTTCAGCAGAAATAAGTAGGGTACAACATGAAACAGAACTATAGTTAATTTAAAATGCATGTAAATCATGCCACCGATACTAAGCTATAGTGGTGTTCAAGCAGGTGCTAGAACAACATCGTAATTGATGTGTAATTGCGCACATTAAGGCACATATGAGTTTTCATATTGAACATATAAGCATTATGGGACATATGTGAGTGAATTAACGCTCTTGAGTTGTATTTGGCTCGATTCTGCTTTGTATTTCTTATTTTTGTTTACATTTAGTAAAATCGAGTATTTGTAAAGCGTGAACTAATCACCCCTATGGGTCTCAAGGCATTGGGGGCCGTCGGGGAGATTAAGTGAGCTATTGCCCAGAGTCACATGATGCTGAGCTGGCGCCGGGGATCGAACCGCAAACGCGGGTGTTGGCTAATCTGGCCGCTGCGCCACACCCACCTTTCATTCAATTTTTGTGATAAAGTGCAAGTTTATAGATGTGACAATTTCACAAACTGACCTCTTCACAAAACTTTTTTTAGACGTTTAAAGTAGTATGTTCAGAACTTTTTAATAAAGATACAAAATGTAAGTGATCACTTTGAAAACGACTAAGTTCAAAGCCTTTTGAATATGTCCATGGTGTCAGTGATTTTGCATGGTTGTGTAATGTTTTTTGAATCTGTGAACCTTTTGGGAAGTTTGGTCATTCTGCCAGTAGTCTTGAAGTAATTCTATAGATATGGAAGTCATGTCTGTACCTTGAGACACCAGGACCTATGGGAAGAGAGGTTTCTCCACCCTGCGGACCCTGTCTTGAACAATGCAGCTTTACTGATTTTAAAGAACATTTTTATTGGGGGATTTGGTTTGACAAAGTAATTCCCGATAAAGATCATCTTATGCTAGATGTAATCTTCTACTCAGTTACTGACCTCAGGGGAGTATCATTTGCATATATTTCAGTTTTGGAAATATTTACAAATGTGCAATTGCCTTACATAAAAGTTAGGGTCACAGGCATATGATATGTAAATGTACAGGAATTTATATAGCGCAAATCACCGAGCGGTTTCTAAGCGCTTGCTTAGGGAACCCGTCCTGGTATTCCCCTGTAAGATAACCCCTGCAGGGTATCCGCAAGGTGAAAGCCAGGCATCCCGCCCCGAGGGGCCGTTGTGGAGATTAAGCAAGCTATTGCCCAGAGTCGCAGAGTGTGAACCCGTGAATCGAGTAGGCACCGGAGCGAGAATTGTCGAGTCCATGGACATTTTAGGACTCAAGACCCCGCCGAGCCGGGAATTGAACCCTGGTCCCGGGCTGACCTCTGCTTCCAGGTCTGCCTCCTCTAACCACTGAGCCACACTTCTCCATAATCTCTGCTACATGCCTACTTAGTGTAATAGGGCCACTACAAGAAATTGATTTTGAAGTCTGTATGAACTTATAATAACGGAACTGTACCTGTAGGCCTTGTAACGTTGGCTTAGACGTAAATGAGGTTGCAAAGACTGTATACTGAGGAGGAATGGTCTAAATTTATAATGACAAATGCCTTGGAGAAGCCTTCCTTGAATTAAGATTTTTCAAGTATTTGCAAGATTGGTATTAGACCCTTTGCAAATTGTATAAGGCTAAAATGTCACCCTCTTTAATTTCTGATGAAATTCCCAAGCAGAGGGAGATGTACTTCATATTCTATGGATGTGTCTTAATATACCGTCTTACTGATGCCAAATATGGCACACCATCACTGGAAAAAGTGATCTAACTTTGATCCCCTAGCAAGAGCAATGACCCTGCATGACACTAGGTATATCATAGGGATTAATTACATGAAGACTGACTCGGCACTTGCGGATGTGAAATTGTCAGCACTTAGAAGATGGAAATTATTATCAGCACCCACATATAAAGACTGAAATGACTCAATGGCCCTGATATTGGCTCAAAAAAGACAATCTACAAGCTAAACGACCAGCACCTAGTGCTCAATGATTTCTGGGGATTGTTTCCTTCGCCCTGATTAACAGTTTACATTTAGTAACGCAGAAGATTTTTGACGGATGCATAATGGGGTCTCGGAGCTGATGGGCATCTCGTGTGGCATCACGGACCCCTGGTAGGAACTTTCTGGTACTTTATTAGTGGGGAGATGGATCTAATTTTCTGTTTATTATTCAATGATCATGATGAATATATGCCTTCTTTTGCATATCGGGTATCTTGAAGAGCAATACCTTTTTGCCAATGTTTAACAGTTGATTGTGTTGGACAATGGCCCTCTCTGAAAGGTCATCTCAATACTTTTGCTTTGCTGCTCCTAATTTTCTGACCTCGTTTTTATTGGCTTTAAGACTCTGGGTACTTTATTTCTGTTAACCAGGGCTACAGGGCATGTGCCCTCGCCGTAAAACATAGTAACATTGGCTCATATCCAATTGGCATATTTAATTTACCTATAAGTCCCTAGTAAAGTGCACTGCATGTGCCTAGAGCCTGTAAATTAAATGCTACTAGTGGGCCTGCAGCACTGCGTATGCCCCCCACCTACGTAGCCCTCTAACCATGTCTCAGGCCAGCCACTGCAGGGATGGTGTGTTTAAAAGTAGTTTCCAAGCCTTGAACTCTCCTTTTATAGCACATATGCCAACCCTAAGATTGACCATAAGTCGCAGTATGAGCAGGATACTCTGTAAGTAAAAGGTAGGACATGAGGGGTTTTGCAGCCAATTTTCTTTTTCACTACTGTGAGGACTATTCCTCTCATAGATTAGCATCGGGAACTCCCTTACACACTTTTAAGTGGTAATTCCTGATCAAAAAAGAGTAGCTTTTTCATGTTTGATATGTTTTGAATGGTAATGATAAATATTCTGTACTGGTGAAGTTGGATTTAACATTACTGCTTTCGAAATGCCACTTTTAGAAAGTGGATATTTCTCTGTCCTTGTAACTCTGTGGTTTGCAGCCTGTCGCGAATACACATCTGGGCTGGATAACTGTTCCACTTTGTGCCTTGCCTCCAGATAGCCACAAACACAGGAAGGCTAGGTGTGGCTAAGTATCCATTTACATGTATCTGCATTCCTGGGCAGGTGGGAGGAAGGGGCTCTCACTTACACTTAAAAGGATAGTGGTCCGACCCCACACAAAGGACTGATTACCCCGCACAGATAGCCTGGCAGACAGGACTGGGTTGAAAGGAATCCTTTTGCACTTCAGAGAGCTCCTTTGAAGTCCCCCCTCTACATCACAGTCGGATATAAGTACTGGGTCTCTGACCCCATCAAATCTGACACTTCTGGACCTTGAACTGAGCCTGGCTTTAACCCCTTGTGTGCTTCGGACAGTCCCCGTCCGTCCGACGTCACGGTGGGCATGTGCTGACGAATGACTGGGCTGTCCGAATCCCACCCACTAATTAAAACCCCCACACAGCATGAAAATTCTCACGAAAGGGGTTAAAGACCTGCTGTGCTGCTTAAAGGACTCAACTAGACTGTTTCTCTGGAAGGACTGCTTGTTACCCTGCTGCTATTGGACTCCGCTGAAGGAGAGCTGAACTTTACCTTTCCTCCAAAGTGACCTCCACAGGCTTGCTGGCTTACCTCCTGTTTTCTGAAGTCTCTGGGACACAAAAGACTTCTTACATTTCTGCCGGACTCTGTCATCTGCGTGTTCTACCCTTGCCTGAGTAGCCTTTTCTGTTCTGGAACTCAGAATGGGTGCTACAGCTGTGTTGCTACCAAATCGACTCCTCTTCTGTCTGCTTGTAGCAGAACTAGCGCATCATCTCGTTTGTGGGAGTAAAATATGTGCATTGCATCAGAGCCAATGCTTTGCCTTCAGAGATCGATGATTTGGACAGCATCCTGCTGCAGTTTAGTAAGATAGACGCATCCCCTCGAATGGGTGGCAGAATTGCTCATTGCTCGATGCCTCTCAACTTACTACCTGTCTTTGAAACTTATGCATCGCCTTCACTGAGTGAAGATCGATGCATCCTGCGGAGCTCGACATTGGCGCATTTCATTGCTTGGGACCAGGAAAGGTACTTTCTTTACCGGGCTGTGCATGGGTCCTGTAGCCGGCCGGCGCTTCATTGTGGTTGGCCTGAACTTTGACCTTTCCCAGTCCAGCGTAACCAAATGTAACCTTTTTAGCGCTACTTTCTTCTAAGAGCCTTACTGCATTTATATCTTCAAAAATCAGTATCAACTTTATTTTTATTGGATTTTTATTTTATAATATATAATCTATTTTTATGAACGTGTAGAGTCTTTTTGTGATGTATTAGTTGTGTTACTGTGTGTGTGTGCTGCAGGTAAGCTGGACTGCTCTGTGCCAAGCTATCAACAGGCGAGCACAGGTTATTTTTTTAGTGTGTATTTAGCTTACCCTGACTAGAGTGGTTGTCTCTGCTTGGCCTAGGCGCATACCTTTGCCAACTAGGAATCCTATTTCTAACAGTTTAGTATTGCATTTGTAGGGTTGATTATGATTGCACGTGAAAACACACTAATAAAAATATCCAAACACAAAGTAATCTTCTGTAATTCAGCAAATACCAACCTTATTCTGTAGGTTTATGTAGGTCAGAGCTTTATACAGTTCAGAGTACTGCAAGAGCTTGCTTTCTCTAATGAAGTGCAGTAACTTTGTACAATAGTGGCGAGCAACATAATCGGGGCAATTCCCATCCAGTATTAATATAGTCAGTCTTTCTTGTTCAGTGCTAACTAAGGTAATCAAATTTCTTATTGAATCAGATTGCAGTAATCTCCTTGAATCTGATGCATGGTAAAGTAACCATCATATTCTTCTAGAAACTGCATAGGGCCAGTCTTCGTAAAGATCATACTTTGAATCTACAGTACATCTACCAACTCCTTTCACGACACTAAACCTACTGCTCATAGGCTATGGTATTTACTGTTCCAACCGCACATAATAAATAAAGCACCTGTTAACATTCATCCAAAAAGCATTTTCTGGTCTCATCTGGGATATGTAAACCCTTTAGAGGTGTTAAAACAAAATGTAAGAGTTGAATTGGTTTTCGACATGGAAAATACTCGATGGCTTCGCAAATCGGTCTTAAGTAAACCATAACCATATCACAAAGGGCCAGATTCACAAAGGTAACTTGCACTTTTTGGTCATTTACAATTTGTATTATGTTTACTACTTTTTGGTATTTAGAAACTCAGACTGTAAATTTACTACAAAAGTCGAAGTTACATGACTCCACCCCATGATAATTGCAGTTGGCTTACTCTGGTGGGGGTGGATGATGAGACTCTCTAAACCCCTCTTTCTTCTCTGTTATCAGATACCCCCTTCTGCAGTAAGTCTTCCTCTTTTTTCCATTCACTCCTTCCAGCCTTTTGTACATTTACTACTAAAACTTGTGTGCAGAGACTCCATAGTTGGGGCAGAGAACTCGCCACACAAAGAATAGGTAATGCAGAGTAATAAAACAAAACAAAGTGCAGTTTCTGAATCAGGCCATGGTTTTTAAAGTTAATGCTTACATTTATTTGCAGGCTGAATAGAGGGAAAAAGATGGAGATCTTAAAGGCATTTGAGAAATAAATATTTGTTTTTTAGTATCTATATTAAGGTTTCTGCAAAGTTGAAAGTCCCTGAAGCAGTAGCACTTTGCTTCATTAGGTCCCGCCTGGCAATTCCAATAATGTCATTCTCTGCCATGTACACTGACCCTAGACAGGAGTGTTGGGTCCCTCAACCATCCCAAAAGTATAATGAGAAACATTTGCAATGCAATAGGTCTCGCATTTACGCACATTTAAGTTCTAAACATTGTAAATGACAATGCCTTTTATTTATGCTTTCAAAACCAAATCATAAATTAAACGCTTTGTCATTTACAATGCCAATCGCTCAAACTCTCGTAAATGCAAGACTTATTGCATCGCAAATGCTTTTTTTTTTTTTGTAAGTTACCTGGCTTGGCCCCCTCACGAGGGAATCCAGACCTCAGTCCTGACAAAAGGTCCACAGGCTGCTAGTGCTTGCTTCCTGGTTGAGGGAATCCCTGGTATGTCTAGGCCAAAGAAGGTTGGATGCAGTGTTAGGAACATTCAGGAGTCTGGAAACCCAGCTATTACAACTTTCTATCATATTACTCACTCCTCCCCTTTCTCATCTCACAACCCATTGTGGCTAGATTATTTGTGTCTCAAAAACCTTCTCCAGAACCTGAATGGATCCTTTGTACTATTTTCCCTGTAGCTTGCAAAGCAGCCTCACCTGGATAAAGACTATTGGCATGAGGGTGACTCTAACATCTGAACACAAAAATATGACTTGAGTACCCATCTTAAACCTCCCACTACCTTTTATTGGATATGGCTGAAGGGGCGTAGTTCCAACAGTACCTGATTTACTAAAGAACTACCCAGGTAGAATACTCAAATCCAGATGGTGGTAATGGATGCCTGCCATTCTTATTGGATAAGAGACACTAAGGACAGTATAGGGCATTCAGTGTCAAGAGAACAACCTAAAATCTGAGTTGAATGTGCTTGAGCTCATTTTAAATACCTATTGCACCAAAAATCCACTCCTGAAATTCAAATTCTGCACCAGGTATAGGTGACTGACTCAAGGCCCCTATCAACCATTGTTTGAGAATGTAGGGTACCTACATTAGGCAGCTAAATGGGTTACCCTATTTACTTTAGTTGGTACGCTTTTTTTAATTCAGTTTTGATAGTGATCGCTCTAGGAGGTTGACAAAAAGGTACTATTGAAAATTAAGTTAAAATATTTCTATAAAACTACATACGTTTAAGTTAATTTAGAACTACATTAAGACACTTTTATACTGTAAATCTGAAATATAAACCAATCCATATCGCCTAATCAAAACTTTATTATCTTCCAGTCGTTCATGAATTCAACCTATTTTATTTTTTCAATACTTAAGTTAATTCAATGCATTATGGTAGTGGTGGGCACATAAATCAAAGCGCATAGTGTGCTTTTGTTGCAAAGTCATCCTCTGGGCACCCCCCAACTTTTTCCTGACTGGTACTGGTGGTAACTGACTGTGACTGACCCTGGGCTCTGCCTAACCAGGCCCAGGGCCAGTGCTATGTTGAAAAAGACAATTAGAATACAGTGAAAACACCTACATACACTAGGGTACACTATGGGTTGGGGTACCCCTGTGGTTGTCATGACCTACCCTCTAAGGCCCTAGTACATAATGGGGCAGGTGGGTTGAAACAACCTCTCAGTCCCTAGTATATAATAGGGCATGGTAGTTTAGAGGCCAGCAGCTCTTTTAGCACTTGCACGTGTGCCCTGCTGAGCCCGAGGTCAGTTTAAAAGTGGCTTTGTGTTGCAGGACTGCTTTTAAAAAGTAAATTGTGCCCAAACTCGACTTTGGTGTTTGGGGCACTAACAAATGGATAACCTACAATGTTTTTTTCGCATATTAGGCACCCTCCGAGTCTCCGCTAGATGTCCCATTGCCCGGGGATCAGGGAGTTGTAAGGAGTACCATTATAAAATGAGTTTTATATTCCTGAGTTAAGTGAAATTACACATTTAACCCCCCACATTGTGATAGTGCCGCCCAAATAGACTTTGTGCTAGGAGCACTGTGGAGGGAGGATCTGCATATTCAGAACCCCTAAAGTCTCCTCTTGGTTTTCCATGGGTCGTGGACCTGAAGATGTAGGCAGAGTGCTTCTAAAATGTTTTTATAAGCCCTGGTGCTGGAAAAATGGCCCAAGTCATTTTTCCCATTGCAAATCCCCTGTCACATTTTAACTTGGCCAGATTGTATTAACTACTAACTCTTGATAGGAGAAGGCTAAACACATTCAAAGACTTCCCAGAATGGTATTAATAAACTCAACAACATGATATTGTTGAATTTCTATTTCTCCTAAAATGTACAGACAAGAAGTTATAATACTTTCTTGTCTGTAAGCCCAGATTCAGCCTTCTAGTGTTCTGTCCTGATTGGTCAGAGTTAAGTGGATTAGCCAGGCTTCTTTGAAGAGTTGATAAAGAGCCCATGGGGTTGACCAGCTCTGCTGGGAGATCAGTGTTCTGTTACACAGGAATGCCAGAGCAGGGGGAGGAGTCGTAAACAATGGACCTCAAGGGAAGGGGAAGACACCAGTGTCATTTACAACTCTACTCTTTTGAACCCAGCCAGGTGCTAGGGTTAAAGAAGGAATGAGAGGGGAGAGACTATTAAGATTAGCCATCCTAGTGGTGTGTTGAGCCAGCTCTTCTCTCCCTGCTGTAAAATCAGCCATTATACATTTGGAAGAATTGGTGCACTCTGGGACAAACTAGTGCCACACTCTGCAGGAAGTGGCCATACCTTGGGGCGGTTCCCTACCCCCATTGGATAGGAGTGACCACCTGCTTGACCCAGAGAACTTGAAATCAGTATCTGAGAGGGGCAGAGACTGTTAGATATGCTGCTTGAAACCTAAGAAAACAAGGGCCCGTGCTGAGCAGTTTGATGTGCATTTCCTAAGGCCTGCACTCTGAAGATTGCACCATCTGGAACTAGAGCCCTGTGGACTACCTTGCTGTAAAAGGACTAAAGAGTGGACTCCCTGCAAGCAACAGAGCTCACCTGGAACATCACCACCAAGAATCCTCAACCTGGAGCACGACCAGTGGATTTGTAAGTGTTTATCCAAGTGGATTGTGGGAACTGAAGTCGTCAACTTTCAAGGACCATCTTGGAGCTTCCAGACCCTTGGAGTGGGTTTGAGACACTTTGAGACACTTTGAGACACTTTGGGACCTTTTGGGTACCTTCAGGAAGAAGTTACAGAAGTTTGGAGAACTTTGGAGCAACTTTAGGGGAAAAAACTCCAAAAGGGGACCGACTCAACCAGGCCAGCCAAGCCACCTGCCTTCAACCACGAGTCTGCCTGCCATCCAGGTTTGAAAAGCTCCGTAGGTCCTACTTCCAGAGTTTGACTGGGAGTAGTCGAAATCCGAGGCTGGCGAACCGTCGCCGAATCTGGCCTGGTGAAGACCATCAAGGTACCTAGTGTTAAAAAGTTCCGTAAAAGTTTCTAAGTCTAAAGGAAGAAAAGGTGACCGGGAGCAACTACGAATGCCAAGCCGCCTGCCTTCAACTGTGTGTTGGCCTGGATCCTTGGTTCATCCTGCTAGAACGCTCCGGAGGCCAGACTTCCGTAAGTTTGACCGGGCGCTCATCGCAAGGCAATCCAGCGAACCCTCACTGAATCCGGACTGGCTGAGACCTTCGAGAGACCCTGGGATAAGTCCGAAGGTAAAAACTTTGACCGAGACCTACCGCGAGGGATAGCTGTTGTAGAAAGACTGGTCCCTGACCAATGGAATTAATTTAGATTCAGTAAAAATCCTTAAACAAAATTACTTATAAAACACTATTGTTTATTCAAATAGTGTGAATATGTTTTTCACTGTATTTTTTCATTTACAGGGTGTATATACATAAGAATAATTAATACACCTCTTAACAGTGCCCACTGAACGGGAAAAAGGGGAAAGGGGTGGTGCAGTGTTGGGAAAGTGTGGGTGGGTTCAAGTGACAATCCAATTGTAAATTGCTTACAACAATTGAAAATGGCTTCACAGGGGAGCCTAGCCGGAATTAATCAAAAAGCATATATAACATTAGTTATGGCATCATAAATGAAAGGTGTACAAAGTCACACTCCGATCAAGTGCTGCGGCTGGTAGTCAACGTTTCGACCCTCATTGTAGGGATACTACCCCTTACATGGCGGGTCTTCTTCAGGACAGTGAAGGGGGGGGGGGTTGTTGGGTGGGCGATTCCTAAAGGAGAAAGGTATTTACAAGGAATTACGTAGTGATCACTAAATGATGACTATTTACACAGAGGTACATAAAATTACGTCATACATTGGTATGGTTGGTCCAGAAGGACCATAGGCTGGAGTGGTAGGCTAATTACTGTTCGCACAGGATCACTGATAGACCGTACCCACATAGACCTAGTGCGAATGGTGTCACGACTGCAATTATTCAAAACCGCGGCATATCACTGGTAAGAGTCTAGGGATAGCTGAGCAGGGCTCCATCGCGGTCAGCCTGAAACTTTGGCTCTGACCCGGTCTATCCCGACCAGATGTCCCGATAAAGCGCTATAGTTTTCTATGTGCTAGATAATGTTAAATCTTTGAAAATTCATATCTCTGGTTCCCTATGTTGGAGTTTTTGTCGTTTTGGTGTTATTTTAAAGATAAAAATATTTCCTATTTTTATAAATTGGTGTTGGATTTTTACTGTGCATTGTGTCTTAAATATTTACTGAATTGGTGTTCTTAAATGTTAACATGCATGTCTTTGAAGTTAAGCCTGCCTGCTCTCAGCCAAGCTACCAATGGTTGATTATAGGAATAATTTTCTAAGACCTATTCTGAGCCCTATACTTTGTTAATGGCCTTATTGCCAGTGGCAGATATACATTTGCCCCACCAATAGTCCACTTTCCAATAGCTTTTTTCACATCATTCTGAATATTCTTTAAATAACGATAGCAACACTTTTGCAGCCATGCTAGGCAAATAAACCAAGGCTTAAAATCCTTGACATAGCAACAGCAGAATTAACACTAGGATTCTTTGTGAATAATTCTAGCCCGTTTGTGTGTATTTACCCTTGATGAAAGTCCACAACAACGTACATTTAAGAAGAATCTATTCATTGAATGATAAGTGCAGCCATATGTTTATACATTTGCTGAATCAAAGTAGTTTGCATGCCTTCAATTTGTTTAAATAGTGCCTTTTGTCTAATTAAAAAGTTGGATCTTCTGCTCTCCATGTAATGAGCTTTCTTCCTCTATTGCTTAGCAAAAACTATAATTTTACTAAATCCATTTTGTTTTCTCAATAAGTTGACAATGCATGCACACTTTGTGAAAAGACAGTTGTGAATTGGTCAAAAAGGATGACCTACCTGTAATATGTGACATCATCAGCAGTGGATTGCGGGTGCGCGAAATATAGTTAGTACAACTAACTATATAGGAGCAATTTCAATGTTTTTTTAAATGCTAATTCCTAACTATATAAGGCCTGAAACCTATGGTTTTTAAAGTGAATTTTCAAGGTTTTTTAAATGCTAATTCCTAACTATATAAGGCTTGAAACCTATATTCAGTGAATTTGCAAGGTTTTTTAAATGCTAATTCCTAACTATATCGGGCGTGAAACCTATATTTTTTTTCAATAAATTTCAAAGGTTTTGTAAATGCTAATTCTATTAGCTGATAACGTTTATATATGTTATTATCCTTCTGGGACCACCTGAGCAGCCACTTTGTTTCTCAGGAGAAGGGAGGCACAAGAGAGCACAAAACAAGAGTGGAAAACGCAAAAAGGGTTCAGGGTTGAGACCCCCTAGACCTTCTCAGGGGGTCCCAGAAGGACCACCAAGTGCAAATTTTAGTTTTTTAAATCGCGGGGTACGCGCACTGTACGCATACCCCGCAATTTAAAATTTGGGACCCCCTGAGAAGGGCTAGAGGGTTGGTGGTTTCTACCCTGCCCCATTTTCGTGTTTTCCACTCTTGTTTTGGGCTCTCTTGTGCCTCAGTTCTCCTGAAAAACAAGATGGTGGCCAGCACTTCCTGGTTTGGACAGTTTGGAATGTTGACAAGCGACTGACAGCCAATCAGAAACTCGCTCGCGCACGTAAGGGTACGCTCACCGTACGCTTACGGTGCGCGTACGGTGAGCGCATATAGATATATAATTTGCTCAAATTCAATTTTCTCAACAACTACTGGAGGGATTTTCACCAAATATAGAAAAGGCACTACTGCATACCTGTCCCCACCATTTTGCTAAGTTTGGAGTAATTCCGTTCAGCCGTTCGGGCTGTAGCCGTTTCTAAAGGTCCCATAGAAAATGCCATTTGAAACATTTCAAATTCAATTTTCTCAAGAACTACTGGAGGGATTTTCACCAAACATAGCAAAGGCACATCTGCATACCAGGCCCTACCATTTTGCCAAGTTTGGTGTAATTCCATTCAGCCGTTCGGGCTGTAGCCATGTCTAAAGGTCCCTATGGAAATTAACATGGGGAAAACACGTTTTGGGACCCCCCTTTTTTCTCGGCCCCCGCTTGACGTATCCCCTCAAAACTTTCAGGGAAGGAGCGAAGCAATTTTAAGGAAAATTACACGCAGATTCCTCAATCGGCGCCAAAGTTATTCTCAATAGAATGTTGGGGATTTCCTATGGTAACTAGGTCCTAACTATATATACCTACTGGCGACCGCCAGTAGGTAATATACAAACGCATATTATACTTTATGTATCACATTATATCATAAACATGGATCTAGTTCAACAAAAATAAAAAGTGAAAAAGATATACATATCAACCGTTGAATAATTGCAACAAGTTGTCATAAGCAATATAGCAATTGTTTAAATAAAGCTATGTTCAAATTATTAAATAAAGACTGTTAACAGAGTATGCATTTATGTGCCTAATCCTGCAAAAAGCAATAATAAACGTAAGACTGTAGCACGCAATGCCTTTACCACCCAAGGTAAGCATATATAATGGAAGTGTGATAGTGTAATATATTTAACTTTACAATTGAGAGAGAGTGTGTGTGTGTGTGTGTGTGTGTGTGTGTGTGTGTGTGTGTGTATAATATATATTATTTTTATTTGGGACCTATTGTACATCAGCATGTGGAGACAATATAGAAAATGTTTGGAAATATATAAATAAGAATCTGTCAGTGAAAAAATAAACTAAGCCCATGATGTGAGTTTGGCCAGAAGGGCTTCAGTAGATTTATCCCATCTGTAAGAACCACTAAGGGGATAGCCAAATCTCATACAAAGTTGTACATATTTTATTAAAATGGTGAGTTAGTGCTTAATGCTGGTCACCATGAATATTAACTTGGCTTGATGTGCTTTTTAGTTTCTTCTTTATTTTTTTTGCTTCTTGGACTAACATCTGACTATCACTTCTCTACCTGTGTGTTTTGTTGACTACTTGAAAAGGTTAATTTTGGTCTGGTCTTCTAGACAGTACGTTGTCTGGTTGCAAATGACTTATTGTTGGCTTGCCAAGAACATACAAGGGCTTGGAGCCCACCGTTGCTTACCATTTGTTTCTTTCCTGTTCCTCACATTTATCTGTTTCTTAACAGATTGTTTTTTGTCAGTCTTGCGTTCGTCCCTGCTGAAAAGCACAGCACATTTTGTCATGTCTTCTACTTCTTTGTTTTTGTTTAAGCACTCCATGGGAGTGCATGTGATTTCCTTCCGTCACCCCATGTACCTGTATCCCCCTTTGCTCTCTCACCCATGTGCTTCTGTCCCCCTAGCTCCACAGTGCTCTCCTTCGTCCATGTTCTCTGCTACATATTGCTTCTCCATACCCACCGTGTTGCTTTACCCTGCTCACTCTTGCAGCCAGTTCACCCAATATTTATTTATTTTAAACCGCGCTTCAAGCTGAGTTTTCAAATGGTGCTTTCATGCTACTTTTTATCAAATTTGCCGATCCACCTGGATCGGTAAATAAAAATACAAAACAGTGCCCATGATAATTGCATGCATGTGTGTTGAATGCATCTCTACAAAATAATGCAAGCGTTGGACCATTAGGTTTTATGTTTCCCGCCCTGGCTCACAGCAGCCGCTATGTTGTTCAACATGGCAAAAAATATTAACCATGCTAGTGGGTCTTAGAGACGAAACCTATTGGCTTTGCAAATGCTTGTTTTCTCTCTCCAATGCTCTCCGGTTCTTACTTCAAATCAGTTACGGGCGACAAAGGGATTACAATTTATAATTTGCCCCGTAATTTCCTTTTTGCATCTGCGTCTGAGTAAGAGCTGCTCTTTTAGAGCGACTGATGGATTGTTTAAATATTAATTGATTTGTTCTTTGCTAATGACACATCAGTATTTTTGTCAGCCATTCTTTAGTGTCTTGCTTATGGACGGTGTATCTTTTTAATATTAAACCTTTTGAGTTGAAATATCAGCGAAGATTATCTTTAAAGCATAAATGTACATTGAAACTGCTGCAGACCTTCCAGCGCAGTTCTTGCCGCCGTGCATGCATGCTCATGGCCATCTTTGATTTGTTGTAGTTTTGTGTCCTGAGTGCTATTGATCCAACAAGAGCATCCTTTAATCTTTTTTTTCAAATTACTCGTTTACAATAACCAACAGGACTAAAAGCAAATCATAGCTTCCGTAATTTTTGTACAAGGTCATTAGTGTAGCCTACATTATTGCTTTACGGTTTTGTAAGATTGTCTGCTTGAACATGGCAGTAGTATGAACTGTCACAGTTCCAGATTTTTTACGGTTTGGTAGGTTTATTACCTACACTTAAGCAGACCACTTGCTAATAGTACCAGTTTAATAATGTTGTTTTACATTTGCTAGTGTTTTACAGGATTAAAATGTGACAATGATTTTTCTGTTACTGTAATGTAAGCTTTAATATGCTCATATTTTGATTCCTTCTTAACAAAACACAAATTGCACTTAGGCGGCTGTTTTACACCCATCAGACTACGATCTAATTGGGTTACTCTCTTTTTAGGTCTCGCCTGTCGATGCGCATGCGCATCGAGCAAGCGAGACTATAGGGGCTCATCGACTCTTTATCTAACTGCAAGGAATCGTGGCGATTCCTTGCAGTGCCCGTGACTTTTAAGGTCAATGCGCATGCGCATTAAGCTTATGCGCATGCGCATTGACCTTAAAAGTCACGGGCGCGTGCACGTCCGTGTTTGTTTACCCGCTCCGCCCCCTCCCGCCGTGTCGCCTTGCCTACTCTCTCTCTCCCCTCTCCGCCCCCGTTCCGCCCCCTCCCCTTCGTGTCGCATTTCTCCTCCCCTCTCCCCTCTCTTCCCTCCGGCTTATTTTTTTGGTTTATTTTACTCGCACCTCTCCCCTCTCCGCCCCCTCCCCCGTTCCGCCCCCTCCCGCCGTGTCGCCTTGCCTACTCTCTCTCTCCCCTCTCCGCCCCCGTTCCGCCCCCTCCCCTTCCCGCCGTGTCGCATTTCTCCTCCCCCCTCCCCTCTCTTCCCTCCGGCTTCTTTTTTTTTGTTTATTTTACTCGCACCTCTCCCCTCTCCGCCCCCTCCCCTTCCCGCCGTGTTACTTCTATGGGGTCTCAAACGTGTGCCTCAGACGTTCAGCTAAAACAATATGCAAATAAGTGTGCACATCACTGTTCCAGTGCGCTGCATTAAATACTGCAAACTTTTGCTTTCAAAATGGCTGTGCGCTTTGACGTCATGCATGCACCCCGTCCGGAACACAGCGCTCCTTTGGCACTCCGACACACTGGCATGCTGCTTGGAATCTCCTGATTGTTATGCACGCAAAAAGAAACTCCCACGCGGCAGCGCTGACCGAGATGCGTGTTAGCCGATGAGGTACTATACAGTTTGCGTGGATTTACCCATGTAAACCCGGGGTCTGGGGTATAGATTGAGCAGACGTCCGATAATTTGAATACTGCTGATGTCTGCCTCGTATCGCTGTTCCCCTTTTGTTTTCCTGTTGTTGAAGGCTTTGCCTCCCCTACTCCTCCTACTCTCCTCCCACTCTCCTCCCGTCTGTTCCCGCACTCCTCCCCGGCTCCCCGGCCGCCTCACACGCCTGCTGGCTTCACTCCCCGCTGCAGGCGGCCCTGCGCACTCTAACCGCCGGCAAATCTACACAACCGCACTAAATAGGCTCACCAATGAGCAATGTACAATATGCAAATTTCATCTTGACATGTACACCCCACTGGCAATGACAGACGTTGTACACCTACTCAGTACATTTGTAAACGCTGCAAATACCTCAAAAACTGTTTAGTGTCGAAATGGTCCTCAATTTTGAATCCTATGCAGTTGCAATGTACACCATAATTACAGCGTGCGTATGGCTCTAGAAACCGGTCTGAAATTTTGAATCAATGACAGAGTAACCTGCAAAACAGTGTTATTATTTGAACAACGCTGACATTCTCTCTCTCACACACTAATACACAATCAAGCTAACGTACATATTACACAAACATATACACCGGCACACACTCAGATATACACAAAAACGAATACACACATATATAGCAAATCACGCCCCCAAAGACACAAATAAACAAACAAGTACCCAGACACACACCCAAAGACACACTCACACACGAATACATACACCTACCCTCTACGACACGCAGATACGCACAAACATCCTCACACTGACACACACATATATCGATACACAATCACGCAAACGCAGATGATCTTATTAACAAACACACATGCACTCACACAAAAACACAGACGTACACACATTGCCCTCACACGCTCAAACACAGATATAAACACGCACTTAGATACACACTCAGACACGCACGCTTACACACACACATTCTTACATTTCTGTACCATGCCCCTACCAGACAAGCACACGTATACAGACACACACCACGCAAGTTCACACCCGCCTCTCCCACAATTGCCACTGTTTACGTTCATACATCAGCCGTCACGTAATGTACGTTTCACCCTTAAAATAAATCAAAATGTACTGAGTGTGATCAAATATAGGAGTCTTCAAACCTAAATGCAGCATAAATGCATAAAGACAGTGAAGCAACACAAAGAGATGTCTGTCAGCTGTCCCCGTCTATCATGGGTTGTGTGTACACACTGTCTAGATAAGTGCACATAACCGATCCGTTATTAATGGTTTCCTATCTCAACAGAGACGCTACTGTTCGTATATGATATATAAGCATCAGTGACTCGCTTCGTGCACGCAGCTTCCGTCCGTCGGTCGCTCCAGCCCTCTGGCTGAGATATTCCTAGAATGTACAACGCATCTGACAGAGCCATGGGAGCCCGGGCCTATGCTGAGGGAGTCTGAGCGGGACAGATCCATCGAGGCTCGAGGGTGAGGGGTGCACGTCCTTCACACGCCCTCGGGTGCGAGGAGGACCGTGCTGCACCCTGGTTACTGGGCCTCCTTATTCTAGGCCCTGTTGTCTGAATTGCAAGAGTGTACTTACATACAAACAAATGGTCACAGCAGTAAGTCCTATTTATTCCTACTAATATGGCAAAGGAACACCATCTTTCTACACATTAGTTATTTCCTTTCTGTATGCAACTTTTCATGAGGAATATGGAATGAAGTGATAGTGTCGAAGTGAACGCACATTTTGGAAGGTGTGAACACTGAGCAATATACACATGTTTATGCGGGCAAGCAGTTAGTCCCTTAATTCATATCGCTCCACACACACACTCACCCTCACTCACACTCACCCACCCTCACTCACCCTCACCCTCACTCACCCTCACCCTCACTCACCTTCACCCCCACTCACCCTCAACCCCTCACCCTCCCTCACCCTCAACCCCTCACCCTCACTCACCCTCAACCCCTCACCCTCACTCACCCTCAACCCCTCACCCTCACTCACCCTCACTCACACTCACACTCACCCACCCCCACTCACCCCCACTCACCCTCACTCACCCTCACTCACCCTCACTCACCCTCACTCACCCTCACTCACCCTCACTCACCCTCACTCACCCTCACTCACCCTCACCCTCCCTCACTCACCCTCACCCTCACTCACCCTCAACCCCTCACCCTCACTCACCCTCAACCCCTCACCCTCACTCACCCTCAACCCCTCACCCTCACTCACCCTCAACCCCTCACCCACTCACCCTCAACCCCTCACCCACCCTCACTCACCCTCACCCTCAACCCCTCACCCTCACTCACCCTCAACCCCTCACCCTCACCCTCACTCACCCTCAACCCCTCACCCTCACCCTCACTCACCCTCACTCACCCTCAACCTCATGCTAAAGATTTACAAAAAAACCCATTAACAATTCTAAAAGCACTAACTCTAATGCTGCGAGACCTATTGCATTTCTAATGCTTGTTGTCAGTAGTAGCACATACCATTATCCTCAATTTATGTCTCATCTTTTCACCGGTAAATCCTGTAAATAAGTATTTGTTCAAACAAGATCTTTGGTTAGCTTTTGCTGCCAGCATGTTAATAACTAAACCATTTGATTACAAACTTCCTTTAAAAAATCTTCTTTAGAGAAGTTAATTCAATATTTTATGTCAAGCCATGGAGACTAAGGGCCCCATTAGGATGGTGGGCGGATCGACCCCGCCAAGCCGGCGGTGGCTACAACCGGCCTGGCGGGGGCGATCCACCCACCATCCGTGTCGGAAAGACCCCCGCCATAATATAATGGCTGGGGGTCCGCGGCGGACGGAAAGACCGGCCTCCGCTTTTCCGCCCAGTCGACATGTCGATCGGGCGGAAAAGGGTTCCATATGGTGGCGGTGTCATATTACAATGTGCTAATGGGAATGCCTTTCCGTGGCAGCAGGCATGCAGAGTCTGCTTTGGAGGCCCCCTGCGGGCCCCCATGGACTCCAGGGGGGTGGAAACAACGTGGCAGGCACCGCGCGGTGCCTGTCATGTTGTGCTTTGAAATGCACAACATGTATGTTTAGCATTGCGGTAGGCAGTGTTTTCAGCACCGCCTGCCGCAATGTTAAAAATACGGGATGCGCCCGCCACTATGGCGGGCGCATCCTAATTACCCCCACGGGACCCCCGCCCTTATGATGCCCGGTCCCTTTCACCGTGAGGATGGCGGGCGGACAAAGTCCACCTGCCATGCTAATGAGGCCCTAAGTGTAGGCATAACATCCTTAATTCCCCCCCACTCAAAGCTGCAATAAAAGTTGGAAACTTTAAAATTCTAATCACTTGCAAAACCTAGAGTGAGCAGTGATCTCCCACTTTTTGATACTACTTCTCACCATGTAAGTACCTTTTTAGGTCTCACTGAGCCAATGTGCTTGCGCATTGCTTCGGCGAGGATTATGTAGGGGCTCCAGGAAAGTCTGCCAGGAGGGCTTTGGAATGCGGATTATGGCCAGTGCATATGTGCCAGGCGTGCGCTCACCATTTGCTCCCCCGCTCCCTCATCAGACTAGAAAGGAAGCCGCTCGCACACCACCATTTGTCTGTGCCTCGGCATCAGACTTCAAAGGAATGCGCTCCCCCCCCCCCCCCCCCCGCAATGCCTAGAGCTTGTTTTCGTTGGTTCCTGTTCTTGCCCTTCATAAATGCCTTCTTTTGTTTAGTGACTATGCTTATTAGCCCCTCCTTTTGCTGTTTTGGAACCTCGCATGGAGACATCCCCTGTTACATGTCTCATTTTGCTATGTTCATTTCAGTTCGTTCTGTGCACCATTTTCTTTGCCTCGGCGCGTGTTCTTGGAATGCTGTATGTTGCCTTTCTGAGGCAAACATACGCAGCTGATGTTTGCAATCGGTGTTACTGATTTCTCCTCCCACCTACCATTTCTCTGTGTGCTGTCCCCTTTGCACTACCGCGTCCACATCCTTGTTCCCTCCCCACCACCTTTCTTGTTTCTCCCATTTGCCTCTTCACTTTTCTTCCACTACCAACACACTTTCCACATTCGCACCCCTTCCCCTCCTCTTTCTCCATCGCCCACTGTCGCTGTACACCTTTATTTACGCCACTGCTCTTCTCTCTTTTTCCAGTCTCTCAGCGCCTCACCCACTTCCCTTCGTTGGATTTCTAGTTGCTGCTGTCTTCCCCCTCCTCTCTCTCCATCTTTAACCGGGCGACTATCTTACCCCGCTCATTTGCCCTCGTATTTCAATAACGCTCCACTGTTCTGACTCCCATTTCCTTATCCTCTGACTCTCCTCCAAACTGCTGTGCCACAGACACCCACTCTCCTAATTGGTAAGCCCACTCAGTCACCTTTCCCCCACCTCACATCTAGTCCTCGCCTTTTCTTTACATTTTGATATATCTATTCCCCTCTATATCACGTATTCCTTCCTATCCCCTCATCTGGGCAAGATACTTTTCTCAGTGACCTAATTGTAGACTCTGAAGATCTTGGCTTCATCACTAGGCCGCTCGGATGATCCTGGACAAATCACTTTCCCACCAAAATGAACCCTGTTTTATTTTGTCTGCCTGAACTGTGAGCACTTAGTCTCTTATGCCTCCTTGCACAGAACTTTACCCAGCTATGCTCTCTCCCATTCTATTTCTCACCTCTGAGAATCTTCCTCTGCCCCTTCCCAAATCCGATTCTCTCCAGACACACTGACCAATCTTTGACTTTTCACCCTCCACAACCTGTTCTCCCTCCCTCCAACCCATGTGCTCTCCAGACCACTGTACTTTCCCTTCTCTCCCTTTGTCCTCTCCCCTCGAGCTTAGGATCCAGTCTTCCCTCTCACCCCAAGAGCATGGGTGTACTCCCTGCATTCACCTCTCCATACTTTCTTTTTATTCATCTTTCTTCTTTTCCCATTTAGATACACTTTCACTCACTTACACGTTCCTCACTCTACTTTTTCTTGTGTCCTCTCTATGTACACCTTTCATGTCTGTTTATTTTTCCTTTTCTCTGCTCTTTCATCTACCCTGTTCTTTTTTTGTCTTCCCTCTCCACTCGCTTAGTATATACTCTCCTGTTTCATTCTCCCAGCTCTCTTCTCTCTTCAGACACACTTTCCCATCCTTCTCAAACTCTTCTTCAGTCCCCTCTTTCTCCCCTACTTTATCTCTACCCTCTTCACTCACTTCCTCAATCTCTTTTCTAGCTTTTTTCTTTACTACTTCCCTTTTTTAGGCAACTCCTTTCTAGCTTTTTTTTTTTTACTACTTCCTTTTTTAGGCAAATCCTATGTCAAAACCATCCAGCTTTTGCAAGTGGGGTTACCTGCGTTTTTGGCCCCGTGCTAGGCGGCCATCTAGGGAAACCTACCAAACCCACACATTTCTGAAAAGTAGACACCCGGGGGCTTCCAAGGAGGTATGGCTTGCGTGGATCCTCCAACGTCCCTTTACCCAGAATCCCTTGCAAACCTCAACTATATCTAAAAAAATCAGATTTTTCATGTGGGAAAGCGTGGCATCACTAGGCACACACACATTTCTTCCCACCCAGCGTTCCCCCAGGTCTCCCGAAAAAAATGGTACCTCACTTGCGTGGGTAGGCATAGTGGCTGCAAGAGGAAAAGGTCCAAATCGTATGGTGGACTAAAATATTACCTTTAGCAAAACTACCTTGTTTTGGGGGGGGGGGCACCTGAGTTTTTGGCCCGGGGCTCGGCGGCCATCTAACATCAAAATAAAGATGCAGATAGTTAACAGTAAATAGGTTAGGTGAAAAATCCTTAAAACCATGGTCTTAATTAAGGATGCAGGTTGGCTCCGCTTTTATTTAATCTATGCCCAGCAGAGCTCTCGCCTACATCATGACAGTAAGATCTTTCCACCATGAGTGGGTTGTATATCAATTATGCGAACGGAAAGACTAATTCTGCAGCAAGAAAAGACCAATTGGGACCTAATGCAAAACATTTTATATTATTGCTTCATAATTTTGTCACTTTTTTCATGTTAACACTATCTCGGGCAAAGATTTCACCTTCTTAATACTAGTTTAATACCCAAATACAGTAATAATAATCATCTGAAAAATGACTCGTTAACCATTTCATGAGAGCTTCCATTGTGAGGTAACACTTGCGACAACAATTTTAGTAATTTTTGATTTGTTTAAGCCAGAAACCCTTATTAATTTTTTTTTTAAATCTGCAGATTATTAATTGGATGATGGATTAATACATAAATTTGTAAAACTCCACGGCCACAGAATCACTTAATACCAGTTGCCCTGAGTATAGTATTTACTGGAAGATTGGAGGAGAAACAATTAAACAAATAGATTCTTGTCAATGCCCTAGGTATATGGCAATCCAAGAACATGAACTAAGCTGCCAACTCAAGGCAATAAGATATGAAGCATGCCAACTTCAGTATATGCTTATGCCATTGTATAATCATTTAAATAATAATCCAGGTGTGAAGTCCATTTTGGATGTCTTTCAAGCCTGATTTCATGTGGCAGTCTCATACAGATCACCAGTGTATGGGGACTAACCTCACAAGTAATTTGAAAAAAATATTAAGTCCTGCTATTAAGTATATTGTCGGCCTACTGAACAACTGTCCTGTCAGCCAGTTGAAACTTGAAGTTGGACTTAAAGAAAAAGGACCACAAAGTGTTTTTTTTCTCTCCTGTGATGAAAATATTGGTAAACTATTAAGCTCAAAACTGGTGAAGATCTACTCCTATGTTACCCTGCCAGAGCGCTCAAGATTGTTTAAAAACTCATCTGAAACTGACTGTAGGGAAACAAATTATTAGATTTCGGTTCGAGCTTCTGCCAATTGCAGTGATATGGGCGGGTTGGATAATGAGCTGAAACCGTAACACAAATATGTTCCTGACCTAATTTAATTCTGCAGCTCAGTAACTTAGTACAACCATTTCTTAAATGTCTTAGTATTCGGACCATCAGTGAAACTATTTGTACATGCTTTCTGGGTGAAGATATCCAGCTGATTGTTAGATAAGTAAAATCCTTTGATTCACTGTTACGTACCAGTGCCTGTCACATCACAAAAAAAAGGCCCTCCTAACCACGTCGCAAGATGGGCAGCGGCTCATGAGGTGCAGCCATGATTCACACTTGAAATTGCATAGTCTGTATGCCCTCTCCTTTCCTGGGTTGACCCATGCCGGCTTGAAGTATGACTACTGATAAACCAAGCAATCGCATATACATAAGATCTCTGCACACTCAGCTGTTGATGGCCTCGGAAAGGTAAGGTTGGGGTCTCCCTACATATGAAGTGTTTAGGAGGGAAGCAATGGCTTGCTGAAATGACGCTAAACAGAACTGCCTATTGATTGCCTTTTTACAGGTCGAAAATTAGATGGAGTTGAGTGTTAGGGCTGGCACTTCAATTTGAAAAGATGTAATTGCTTTCTGTAGTTGTAGATGCCATGAGTTCCCTGGGCTCTTGTTGTATTTCTATCTAGGACCCTAATTCGATATTCCAGATTCATGCCCTTATGTGGTTATAATAAATAATATCCTTATAAAGGCATAAGAATCATATCTATAATTAGTAATAGCCCATGCAGTCCAAAGCACGGCAAGGCTACTCCCATAGACTACTATAAAGCATAACGCGTTCTTTATACAAACCAAGCCTCCTGCAGCCCAGGAAAACCCCCTGCTTTTGTTTTGATTTGCACAAGAACTCCTGGAGTCCAGAAAGAACTGTTAGTTCTTAGTGACGTCTTATGTCCAACCTTATGTCAAACCCGGCACCTTTCAGGTATAAATATACCAACATTACCTTAAGCAAACACACGGTGGTGGGGAGCAGAGCGACGTTCTACTTGTCCGAGAGCCCAGCTGTTGCCAGAGCCGAAGGCAGCCGCCCCTCCCTTTTTGACTCGCTGGAGAAGCTGTCTTTTTTCACGCCGAGAAAGCCAGCTCCGGTGTTCCCGAGTCACCCTAGCGGGTTGCTGGGAGATTGAGTCCTGAGAAGCGAGATACAAGACCTCATTCATTCTATATTCAAGGTACGGAGCTGATTAAAACCTTAGAGAGAATTCTTGATTCCGATCACTTGGCAAAAAACCTAACTTTAACTTAAAAACTGCTGCTTACTTACTTACTCCTTCCCACGTATTAGGCTTAGGTCAGGTACACTGGGGTAGGCGTATCCTAGAAGCACCAGTTGAGTCTGTTAGTCAATGTTTTTATGTATCTATATATATTTTATCCATTTTAAAGTATCATATGTCTAAGAAACCAGATCAATGCTTTTACAGTATTATTTCAGAATACTACTTTTACTGTATGCAATTTACTTTATAATAAGTATTGCAATTGTGGCAATTCATTTCTCTTGCATGAGAAAGAAGACTGCTCAATAAAATAACACCTTTTTATTGAAAACACCCTTCTCTCTATTGCTCTGCATTCTGGTGGAACTAAGCATGCACGATTGACTGAGTGAAATAGCTGTCTATTGTTTTCACGCGACTCTAGAGATACACTCTTTATTCTGAGGGCGCAAAGTTGTCATGTTTATGCGGTTGTCAGAAACTGAATCCCTTCTTGTCTAATCAGGGAGTTCACTCCTCCCTGTTCACTCGAGAGAGTTTCTAGTGACCTCTGAGGTAGCTGGCGAAACTAATTAAGTCTAACATAGTCAGTAGAGACCTAGATGACCTAAGTCCTACATCTACACTGCTGTTTGTTATTCCAATGCGCAGAGCCTATTGGGAAAATAGGAACTACACTACACTCTCAGATGTGTCTCTCAGACAGGCCTTGAGTGAGTTCCCTGTCACTGCCAATATACGTATGTAGTATTTCAAGGTGTCCGGCTTGTAGGTTAGAATTTGATTTAACAGGCCAAATTCCAAGCGGATTCAGCCTAGTTCTCACGCGGACCCAGGTGTTTGAGTAAAGAGAAATTATAGCCACTAAGAGATTTGAGGGAATGTCCCTCACAGTTGGTTTCCTCCATAGTGTAGGTTGGTCCACCTTATCAAAAGCAGTGGTGTAATAAATACAGCAGCAAAGAAGTGGTCGCTGTTTTCTTTGGGCTGTTTGATGGCTCAGGATGGCAAGTGTGATGATATCAACAGTGGACGCTGATGCATGAAAGGCTGTCGGGGAAGAATGGAAGAACACCATTGTCCAGATCCCAAGCCTCTAGCGGTTTGAGTATTAATCATGCATATTCTTTGACCTCTAGATCTAAAAGGGCTATAAAGGGATAGTTAGGTGGCTTTGTTGGGTTCCCTTTACTAAATATAGGGCACAGCATGGAGCCCCTCAAGAGAGGAAAGCTTGATTAAAAAGAGGAGTTCGAACCTTTACCCAGTCCTCTGAGGCACATTTGAAGATTCCATTTGGTCCTGGCGCCCAATCATTTTTTATTACCCTAATGATTTTGCAAACCTTGGCCAGCGTGGTTAGATTCTGTTGGTTCCATGTGGACTGGTCTTCTGGCTCCTGTTTGTCCATTTAGTCTTGGGCAGTTGTTACATGGCTCACCCATGCTATTTCCGAAACTCTGCTTTCCCTAGTTTGGTTTGGAGCTTTTAGTTTGTTCATGCAGTTCTAGAAGCGAGTTAAACTTCTTTCCTGGAGCATTTGATACATCTTTAACCACTCCTTTTCGCCTTAGGCTTTCTTCACTTCTTTTGTATTATTTGCACAATTTAATGATGGCTATTGCAGTTTTGATGGTGAGGTTGAGTTTGTGGTTACGCAAGAACCTTCTTACCTTTCTCCGTGTAATGACCATGGTCTTGTTATATGGCTGATTGAACTGCACCTTCCCTGTTGCCATTGAGGGTTGCTTGCGACCTCCAGTTGCTAGTGAAGTGTCCATAAGCTCCATGGTAAATCTGTCCCACTTATTCTGCATAACTCCCTGAGTAGTATTAAGGTTCATAATCACCTCGGGTAGCCACTTATTCACCATAGAAGTGTCTGTGGCCCTCTATTTGACCTTCCTGACTAACTTTGTTACTTTAACTTGTGTAGAGGAGCACACTATGTCCTGTTTGGCCACCATAGGAACTAAGTCCCCTTTTAAAGTCAGGGGGTTGTGGTCACTTTCGCACCTATTAAGAATCTCAAAGTTAGTAAAACGATTTGCAAAGACATTCAGACAGGGAGATGTAGTCAATTGTTAAGATTCCTTTGAAAGTACAGAGGAGCTGGTGATGGGGTTCTTATGCCGTAAAGACTTGATGGCAGGCATTCATTTGAAGGTACCTAAAAGATCATTAATTTGTTCCTGTTTCTTGGCTTTTCGAAAAGCGATGCTGGTGTTTCCCAGGTCCCTGATGTTAAAATCCCCTGTGAGCAGGACTAAATGTGAGGCGTAATCCAGAAGAATGGCTTCTAGGCAATTGCAGAGGTCGTCAGTTGGGCACAGTTTTAGGGCTTTCTGCACGTTATGGTAGTAGTTTATTAGGAGAAATTGAGTCTTTTTATGATAAATTATTAACCCTGAGATTATTGCTGCTTGCAAAGCCAGAGAGTTTTGATTGAGGGGCAAGACTTCAATCTTGCAGGTTTGCTTATTGAAGATTGAGAGACCCCTCGATGACCGGCCAAATAAATGAGTGCATTTTGCTAGCTTAAAAAGCTCATAGAAGCTGTGTAAGACTTTTGGGTGTAAATGCCCAAGTTTCCTGTAAGCAGATGATGTTGCCTTTATGCAAGAATGCCACAGCAGATTTATTTGTCGAAATTAACCTCAGACCTGCCTTGTTCTACAATGTGACTGTAAACTTGTGCTCCATTTAGGATTTCTGAGATTGGAAACGGTCTGGTTGATCCTGGCTGCGAATAATCCTCTTGGGTGTCACAATGAAGGTTGCCCTGCTGATTCCACCCGTCGTCGTAACTCCTTGTCTTGTGTTTTATGTTTTTTGATTATTGGCACATAATACTTCTAGAGAGTTTGCAGCTTTTGATGCACTTGAAAGCCAGGCATGGATAGGGCCCCACGTCCCTCTCAAGCCACTTCTGTGCAGCATAGTGTGCTCTTGCTGCAGAAAAGCATGGGGCTATTTTTGTGGATGACTCTTTAACAACTTAATATCCCACTCCTCAAAGATGCTTGATTCGCTCAAGATAGTCTATTTTAGGCCAGCTGTTTACTATGTGGTTATTGTGCGTTGAGGTTTCTTTTTCTGGGATCTAAATAAACTTTACAGGAATTAGTTTGGGGAATGTCAGATCCTTCAGTGTTTGAATGTGTTGGAACAAGCGTAACAAATTGACTCAATTTAATGTATCGCGGGCACCCTTGGGGGTGTAGTGTGGAAAAAACGCAAATTCAAACTAGTCTGTTGTGCCTTTGTGGCTTCCTCTGTTCTGGTGGTTTGAGGCTCCTGTGACACTTAAAGCTGGAAAGATGGAAGGCTAAGTGTACCTAGGGGACCGCTCGGTCTGGTAGGGGAGAGCCTACTCATTGGGCCTGTTTGTCTCCAGTTACTGGACTACTGGTCTTCTTGTTTTGTGGGATTATCATCCCACTTTGCCTCCAAAGATTAGACCGCTGTTATTGATGTTGATTGTGGTGGCTGGTTGTCATAGTCTCTCCTGTTACCAGGTGTGGGGTAGACTCACTGATGAGGTAGACCTGTTCCAAGTTATCGTTCAACCCATGTCCTATACTTGCTTGAGCTAGATTGCTGGGTAAAGTAGCACAGGGACAATAGGTATTTCAGCTGCTGCTTGAACGCCCAGGAGGGCCTTTGATAAGGGATTAAACTATTGGTTAAAATGATACTTGAATCTGCCTTTTGTGCCCTGGGAGTAGTTGTAGATAACAGAGCCCTGAGCTCCTGCCCGTTAAGTGCTGCGCCCCATTGATCCCATGTGTGGCCGATGTGGGTTTATTTGGTACAAAAATTGAGTTCATGGGAATGGCCTCTGTGCGCGATCCCACCCACCCTATGTCTGGGGTGTGTTGGTTTCCATTGTTTCTGATGCACAACTTAATGTACAGGTGCTTTCCTGGGTTTCCTTTAGTACCACTGATGGCTCATCGGCAGATGTGGGCATCAGTGTGACCCCTGATGCATAAGTACTGATCATTGGTGCCTGTGCCATGTTGATCCATTGGACATTCACTTTTGGTTTGTTTACAGGACGGTTAATGGAGATCGGAGCTGCTACTATATTTGGTGGTCCATCTGGTGCTGTCTCTAGAAGGGTGTTTTTTTTGGTTAATCTTGCGAATAGCTTGGTGGTTTTGAGTCTTCCATGTGCCCCATACTTGATTAAGGAGCGGAGTAGAATATAGGCAAGAGCTTAGTAGACCCATCCACCTTACACTTGCAAAATGGTGGTAGTCCCTGCGATCAGTGATCTCCATTTTTTTGAGAGACTTTTTTAAACCGTTTTTTCAATTTCTTTTTCGCCCTTCTCGAGAGATTTTTGAGGGGCCTGTTGGTGCTAGTGATTCAAGTGGTGAGACTTTTGCACTCTCTTCAGTCGAGCTGCGGGAGAGCGGGCAAATCCACTGTGATGACAGAGGTGCAAGTGGGCTGTTTTGTTGGAGGATAAGGCCCCTTTTTGATCCCTGGTGAGGCTGATCTTGCCACGACCAGGGTAAAATGATCTTAGATATCAATTAGTTTGACTGTGGAAATACTATTTGAAGATGGTTCGCTTGTGTTTTTCCGGGGTGCCGCTTTAACTCTTGACTCTATCCACAAGGGTTCATAGTATTTCAGGTAGAGGACTTTGTTTATAGATCAGTGAGGAGCATGAGCCCGCCCAAGGAGATATTCCAATGAGCTTAGCCTGAGTCCCAAGTCCATTTAGCTTGAGGCAGTGGATTGAATTAAGTCTATCCGGAGCTCTATGTTTTGCGATTGCCATAAAAGAGCCCTGGCAATCGTGTCTTGCTTTATACTGATACAAGATGGAGAGGCCAGAGAGGGGCTGGGAGGCCCTATAAGGGGAGAGACTGGTGCCCCTAATTATATAGGACTGATGGATCTGTGTTTGTGCTAATTTCTAAATGCTGCAGATTGTGCCAGTGATGCTCCAGTTTGGATTTCCAGTGTGTCAAGTAAGCGGTACTCTAGTTTTCCCAGTTCCTGATCGGGTTTACTTTCCCTTCCACACTTTTTTTAGGGAGATTGAGTGGGGTTGGCCTCTAAGATGATTTTTAATAACTTCTGTGATGTCGGAGACAAATGGGCAGTCTTACTGTCATACACTTACTTGTGTGGTCACCTTAATCGCACACCTCGTTGTTCACGAGGCAGAACTTCCCTTTCCAGCCCCGATTTATCTATGCCTAACTGATTCAGTGGGGTAATTGTCTGCCTCTGTTGCTGCACTCTCCTGGACAATTCCCTGGAAGCCTGATGGAAGATCAGAAGGATGTCTCTCCGCGCTGCACTGGATTCTCCATTGTAGCCCTGGGCAGGAATTTGACCTGCCGGATTTTGGCCCTGTAATCGACGGCCCCTCTATGTGAAGACGTTGATGGCTTGTTGAACTCCCATGAACCAAATGAGGTTGGTGGATGAAGTCCTTTATGGGGGACCTTAAAAAATATTAATATATCAGCCCTTGTGCTGGTGATTGGGCTTTTTGGGCCTGGGCCCTTTTAGAAAACATGCTGGTCAACCCCTGGGGAGTCTTTGGGTCAGATGTTGTGGATGTTGATGGTGCCATGGGTTTCGCTTCTTGATTATGCTCCTCTGTCCCTTGCTTCCTTGATTTGTTAAGTTAACTAATGCCAAACTCAAACTCCTGGGAGGGGAGTACCAGAGATGGAATGAGGAAGTCGTCTGAGGGTTCATGGTTTTTTTTTTTTCCCAGGCAAGACTTTCCTTTTTTGGGCATAAAGCCAAGATTTTGTTGAATACTTGTTTGCTTGGTTCTCGGAGTGCTTGAGATACTGTTCTGTAAGTTTGGCCAGTGCAAGGCGTTGTATAGGTTTCCCCGCCTTACCTCCTGATCAGCGAGCTTGTCCCGTGGGACACCGATGAGGGGAGAGGCACGAGCAGGCTACTCACAAAGGAGGTTGCACTCCCTTGGCTCTTCTGCGTGATGGCACCTAAACGCTACTTGCATCGCAGATTGCACACTTTTCCCAGGTCACCACCTACTGCCTCCAGGCCCCTGCAGCCCCCTGCAATTCCTGCGGCTCCGAGCAGCCACTTACTTTGCAGGCTCTCTGAAAACTAGCTTGTGTTGGGTTTGCGATAGTGACTGCAGCGGTGGCAGGTAGTGGTGGGTAGTAGATACACACACACACACACACAGTACAATACTGAAACAAGGCGAGGTGGGGCAAGACTCTAGTGGCAGGGACAATGCAGAGGCTGAAAATAAAACATCTTAGAAGGGGATTGTGGTCTTAGTACCGATTCTGTTAACACATTGTGTGAAGGAGGAGCAAGCTCTATGGTTGAGAATCATAGAGGTCTGGAATGGCAGAGTGGTATTTGATGTGGAACAGGAAACTGTGATAGAATCTGATGCAAGTTGGGGAGTGAGAAGTGGTCAGTTATCAGTAGATGGGCAGCGGGCCACTCAGGAGAAGAAATTGCACATAAACTATTTAGAATTAAAGGGAGGATCCTGTCTGATTTGTTTTCCAGAGAATATGGAAAATGTGTGATATTAAGGATGTACAAAGTGTCTGCAGTCGATGTAAAAAAGAAAAAAAGGTGACTAAAGGTTTTTGGGAAATATTGTTTGAACAAAGGTATTTCCTTAGTGAGACAGCATATTCCAAAGTTGAGAAATAGAGAAGCAGACAGGTTTTTACTGTTTTTTTTTTTTCAATTGAGCAATTGAAAACTTTGAGAGAAGTGTTCTTGAGGATCGAGCACAGATGGGGTCCATTTGGAGCAGATCTGAGACCGAAGCCAGAGTCTTGTAGAGTAGATGCATTCTTACATGACTGAAGGGGCCACGTTCCTAACGCTTTCCCTACTTTTGTGGTGATGGAGCCCATGTACACGTGAACCAGTTTCTGGAGACTGCAGTCAGTGGTGATGACTCCCTTTTGAAGGGCTCTTACTTGGTTGTCAGCTATGATGGAGCGGTCAGCAAATTTTTCCTCTTCCTTTCCCTGTATTATCTGAGCTGTTAAGTGTCTCTAAAGAGTTGCACGATCTGATCATTCTGGATCACCTAGTTTTGATCGCAAGGAGGATTTCAGGAGACCATTAGAAGGAGTTTGATCATATTGGGCTAACAATCTTAATGCAATGCTGTAGCTGAAATGTACTTCAATCATTTACAAGACGGTAATTATTATTAAAAAAGTCCTGAATTGGTTGATGTTAAGTGGGATAAGAGAGTCTGTTATCTTGCTTGGATACCTACAAATCACATGTTTTAAGTGTGACTGGTTCAGCCTTTCATCATTTTGAGGGCCCCTAAAAAAAGAACCATGTTTTTGGGTAATAATGCGTATTATTAAAGTGCCTGGAGACTAGTCAGATTGTCGTAAGCACTATACAACATTCATTGCTTTTTAAAGGCAATTTCCCTTAAACGTTATCACATATGAGGACTGTGAAAATAAGTAATATATATCAAACGTTTGGCTAAATACAAAGGCAGAAGGACAGTTTCATTCTGAAATCTGCTCCTGTTCTGAAGATGAGTAATATGGTTCTAGACTGCCTCATCCTGAAGTGCAGAATGTTGTGGTTGATTAAACCAGTCTAAAGACTGTGAAACGTATCACATTTAATATATAAAAAACAATTTACTAGGGGAAAAGTTCAAGAATCATCTCCACATCTAAACTACATCTAGATTTGACTGTGCGCAACAGCTGCAGTAATCCATTCCCTAAAGCTGATTGTAATTAATTTAAACCATGCGTAATTAAAAATACCTCATAATGTGCTATGTATTGTGAACAGTCCTCCATCTAGTGGTATTTCCCTATCTGCACCGAGATTATGGTGGCACAACACATTAATTCCCTACACTGCTTACATCCAAGTCAGTCCTCTCTGCAACAGCATTTCTAAACACTGGACATCCTGCAGGCTTCTGGTCCACTCAGGGTTACAGTAGAAAGTGTCTGCATGTGTGGCCATGGTGCCCCAGGACTGCACAAACCACAAGTTTCCTCCCTGGCAGCTACAACTTTTTTCAACAGGGAGTGACCGTAAGCCATGACAGTCTCTTGCACTCCCTTAAGGGATTTTTACCAAGTAAGCAGGAACCTTTTACTGTCCACCTCTATTGATGGTCTAAATTATATCTCGTTTTTGAGTATTTAGAGGAGTATTCACTTTTTTTTTTTTGTTTTTTTACCAGCACTCCTTGCACCATAACCCTCTAAGGTGGCAATACACTGCCACACAACACTAGGGAGGATATCAATTCTTTCAGAAAACAATTCTCACTTAAATCTGTGCCGGTTCCAACATTCTCCACAAATCTAATGTCTGAACATTGCCCCTCTGCAGATCTATGTCTGAAGCCAATGTTGTCCAAAGACATCATTCTGTTGGACTCCTCCACTTAAACCCCAGTGCAGAGATCACTTTTAATGTTCTCTCTTTTGCCCTCCAGCTTCTTGAACTCATGGATTCGATAAACATGAAGCTTGTAACCTAAACTACTTTTATAGAGGCGATTATACCATTTGTTGGGGCGTGCCGCATTCATCGAGGAATGTTTCACAGAAGGTGTACTGAACACACAGAGTAATTTATAGTGAAGGTTAAACCTATTGATACATCCCTTAACCACCCCAGGTAAAGGCAAAGCTAATACTGTAAAGCAATAAGATAACTGTGATCACAGAAGATTGGAATTGCTTTTAAGTTGTTGGCTTGAGGTTGTTTTGGTCATCGACGCCAAAGTGGCTTGTTAAACAAAAGTAATGCTGGAAAAATATGGGTGATTTAGGTAAATCGCAAACTATTTTCTTTGACTCCTGTTTTCTGAACTTGCCCATCCAGTTAATCTAGTTTGACAGGATATGTTTCAGTTGCATAAGTGTACTGTTGCTGTTGGACCTTATCCAATCCACCTAGTGATATCTTAACTGTAAATCCAAGGAGACAATATTCTCATTTCATGTTTAATGCATCATTGTTAGAAATTGGGTTTTTAGTTGGCAGAGATTGGCACCCTGTCCAAGTAGGAACCACAATCCTTGTCAGGGTAAGCCCGATACACAACTTAAATTTACCTGTGCACACTCTTTGATAGCTTGGCTCAGAGCAGTCATGCTCAACTTAAGAGGCCATGTTTAAAGTATTTGTGCAACACTTTAATTACAGCAACACAGTGAGAATACCACAAAGACTCCGCACCAGTTTTGAAAAAAAATAGAACATATTTGTCGGAGTAGGACAAGACCAAAACGACAAAGACCCAATAAGTAGAACTTGAGATATGATTTTTTTTTAAAGAATAAACTGCAATATAGTGCTTAAAAGTCTGTAGCGCTTAGGAGTTACTTAAGCTCATCTGGGGCAATTACAGAGATTTAGGCTGACCGTGATGGAGGACATTCCCTCTACAGGACCTATGCAGGGTCCACTGAAAAAGTATCTTGGATAGATCAAGCGTTGACGTCGGACTCGATGCGTTTGTTCAGATTCACTTAGTTGGGCCAATGAATCATCGTCAAGCCTTGCAGTCAGCTAATCGTTGAAACCCTCCCGATGCACTGCGTCGTGGAGCTGCACAGAGATGTGCTCAGATTGGTGCTGCGTCGGCTTCTAACCTTGCAGTTGGGACAGGCATCGTAGTCTAGCTCGGCGTCGAAGGGCACTGTTGGTTCCAGTTGGCGCAAAGTCATCACTGCGTCACTTTTTGCAGGAAAACTGCTGCAGAACCCTCTTCCAAGGCCCAGGGCTGGATTGGCACCTCTTGGTACAGCAGACTTCACAGTTGGCAGAGTCCAGCAGCTGAAGCAGAGGTGAAGGAAGTCTTTGATGGCTCTGCGACTTCTAGAACAGGAGGGAAGTTATCAAGCCCTTAGAGAACCAGGTTGAAAGGATGTTGAGAGCAGGTCCAGTCTTCTAACTCTCAGAAAAGAAGCAGCAAAGCAGGTAGCAAAGTGACAGTCCCACTACAGCACAGCAGCTCTTCTTCCTGGCAGAATGTCTTTGGTTCCAGTCAAGTTTTGAAATCATGATGTTTGGTATCAAGTACTTCTACCCAATTTGGCCTTTTGAAGTAGGGAGACTTCAAATCATTTCTTTGAAGTGAACAAGACCCTGCCTATCTTGCCCTGGCCCCAGGCTCATGAGGTGGTATACAATCCTTAGTGTGGGGACAGGCACAGCCCTATTCAGGTGCAAGTGGCAACCCCACCCTCAGGATGTCCCATCAACATGCAGATGGCTGCTCAGTCACACCTAATCTGCCTTTGTGTGTGGCTGTCTAGAGGGAATGCAGGAAGCCAGCTGTCACCCACCCCAGATGTGTATTCCAGTAACAGGCAGAAGGGACCAAATGGTTTAAGTAAGAAAATGCCAACTTTCTAAAAGTGACATTTTCAGAACTGCAATTTCAAAACCAATTTTACCATAAGTTGCGTTTTAAATTGTGAGCCCAAGGTCTACAAATTTGATTTGATTTCTCATTCAATCGGATATACAGGGAGTGGCGGACGTTGGCTCCTGTTGGACGTTTGCGGCACCGACGCAAGTGCACTTATGTGGTAGATTGACCCCATTACCCTGAAAATCAGACACTTTTAAAGGTTGGAAAAAGGATGCTTGTGAGTTTTACTTACTGGAAAAATCATGTATATATCATTAGAAAAAAGATTCCCCCCCAGCGAAGAACTCCTGAATTCTGTGGATGATCATAGCAAGGGACCTTGGTTATGGTAAGTGTACCTAGAACACTGTTCACACCCAGAAGCGTATACGGACAGAAACCAAGGGATGGGAGACACCATACACAACCTGCAAGGCACAGCAAAGCATACCTCCCCCCTGCCACCGGCACATTGGAAAATAGTGATATCCACGATTGTGGCCGTAGGAGAGACCAGACCAGGATCAGGATGGAGTGGGGTGGTAGCAGAGGGAGGCTAAAGGATTACTTAACTGTAAAGTTAAAAAAAAAATAATAAGAGTTACAATATAATTTTTGGGATACCACTTTGTGTGCTACCACCTTCAGGCCGAGTGAATATAGTGCAATAAGCATTTTGATGCAAACGAATTGCTGGAAAGCGTTGTTCACCATAATCTGTCAATCCCCTTGACCCTAGTTAATAAAAGTGACACCTAATATCTATGTACCTACCTTGCGCTTTATTTAGAATTTTAAACATAATTTCTCTCTTCCTAGCATGGCATAAGGGTCAGAGGTCATGTGTTAATAGGGCTCTTAATTTCGCATTCCTTACACGATGCATTATGGCGACTTGACGTCTACGCCTGGACAACCGCCGTTGTTGCAGAACAATTAAACTGCATTTGTTTAGTGACAGATCAGTACACTCTCAACACTTCTAGTAGGGGCAACCCGACTTAATTGTGTTAAACTAGTGCCCATAACGTTCCAGATAAACTCCATTGTCGCCTGTGCCCCACTTTAGGACTGGAACCTAGCCATTGTATTGTGTGCTTGGACAGCTTCCTTTTTTGAATGACATTCAAGGGGAAGTACGTTTTGCTGACGGATTCCTTCTAAAATAATTACAATGCTGGCATCTAAGTTGTGCTTGCTCAGCAGCTAGCAGTTCACATTTGGCATGTGGCCCAGATTTATTTTCAAAGGTTTTGTTTCATATCAGCTGTACATCAGGTTTTTTCTTCTTGTAGACCATCCAGGGCTGCTGTTTTTGTTTTGTATTGAGCTACGTGATAACTGTTTACAGCAGTAGTGTAAACAAGTATCTGAAATGCAATAGGTCTCGCATTTACGCGTGTTTGAGCTATTGGCATTGTAAATTACAATGCTTTTTGTTTGTTTTGATTTTTAAAATATAAATAAAAGGCCTTGTCATTTACAATGCCAATTGCTTAAGCTCTCGCAAATGCAAGACCTATTGCATTCCAAATACTTGAAGGCATAGCTGAGTTGTCCCCTTCTGTCTCCCATGGCCCCTGAAAAGCTCCCTGTTTGCTGCGAGTTAAATAAACAAACCATTGGTCACAACTGCACACAATAGACCCTCATGCCCTCGTGCAGTAATAGGAACTCATTAAAGAAAATAGTGCTTGCAGACTAAAAAAGATGTACTGTGTAACAACCGAAGTAAAAGGGCCAGTCCTCATGGGAGGTTACAAATGAAGACAAGGCGGTACTAAGGAGGAACTAACCAGCCTAATAGCGAATCAGAAGCCAGCATTTCTGAAGGACAATGACACAAGCCAATGACCAATATGGACGGAGAGTGGGTGGGGCTTAAAGTACGTAATCCAATACAGCATGGCTCGCAGAGCAGCGCATACGCTGCCCAGGCTCGACCAAAAAAGGCTTTGTCAATTTGAAGCCTCTACATGGATAATGGATTACGGCCATAGCTGCAATGCCATTACCAAATAGTCTTCAATGTTTTATAATTCATCAAATATTAGATTTAAATATATTTTGGAAATTGAGTTTCTTTTTATGGACACATTTTTATCTCAAAAACACACTTGTATAGATATTCATATTTTTCAACCAAGCAGAAGCTTCTAATTTAGTACGGCTGGGCTGCATACAGGAGAGCTGCGCTCAAGTAGCTAGAGAGCCACCAGTAGCTCAGAAGCTACTGGATGGAGAAGCTCGACTTGGACTGTATATTTCACTGTAGTTGTCATTAGTAGAATGTAGCCATAGTCAATAAACGTATAAAGTTTGCAATTTCCATTTCTTCATGTTATGCTATGATATCAAAACAATTATTTTAGGCAGAAGAAACATGGTTGTGTGTTTTCATTACGGTTTGCAACGTTTCTGTAGTATTACCGCTTTTTTTTTTTTACCTGATCGGGTTTTCTTCACTTGCTTTCAGGCCGACTTAGATTGTATCTGTTTTCCACATGCAGCCCTATGTTAGGGTCTGTACATTTGTTGGGTGGCCTTTGAAATTAGTTGATCTCCATTCTGGCCAGCACTTCCAGAATTGCTAAGAGGCCTGACATCTGCTGTTCATTCATAGAAGACTGTTCTTCTGAGTGAATTGAGTTGTAGGCTGTTGGTAGGGGCTGTCAGTTTTGCTAGGATAGGAGTGAGTGCAATAAACCCAGTCCCTTTGAGTAAAGGAGTCCAGTTGTGTCAACGTATTTCTGAAACACTTCCTGGACTAGAGACCTTGTAAGTGCTGTGCAAGTAGAGAAAGCACCAGGCTGGGTTAGCACGATCAGATGGTTCTGTTTCACCTTCTTGAGGCCTACGTATGGGAAGTCCACCGGAGTATATCTTATTTGTCTCTAAGTTCATGGCCCTGTACATGCACAAGGCATGCTTAGCTGTCAACAATTGTAGCTGGTAAACTCCTATTGACTGCACACTTTGGCAATACATCTTTCTTTACCCTAATTTGTCATTGTCTTGCATTTTGGTATGTTTTGTAAACCTCTTAAGATCTGAATGAACATGGTTCCTGATTTCAAACAGTGTATGTTGAAATTAATGTATCCAAGCACTAAAGCCACTAATGTTCTTGGAGTGGCTGAGTCAGTCTCCTCCCTTTTCCATCAATAAAGCACTTTGCTGAAGCTCTTCAGAGTAGCGCTATCAACCACAGGGAATTTGTTTATTACTATTACGTTTCTGTCGAAGCATGCCTTTGAGAAGGCACATAAACCCAGTTCATCGGGGGCTTACTGGCCAGCATCATAATTCATTGGATTTCAAAGCCATCCAAGAAGTTTCCGCTGTCTGCTAGTATCTTATTTTTCACGTTACTGAAAACATTTGTTTTCAATAATTAAGAGTTTGCCTAGCAAACCTGCTGAATGGGGATCAATCCGCTCCAGAATTGTGTTACACATGAACACTGTGTTTGTTGACATCATTTTTTTCTGGACGTTTTTGTAGGAAAACCATGGGTGAGAAAGAAAACTGGTGTACACAACTACAGAGAGGGAAGATTTTATTATTTCCGTAGCCCTTCGGTGCAGAAAGGATTAATTTTGTATTTTCCTAGTGGTTTGTGTAAGGAAAGCACTGCCAGGTTATATGTACATAATATAAATACGCATGGTCTGTACTCCACATATGTATCTAAGAGTATACAGTATGTGTCTATTGTGGAAGTATAGAAAATATCGTTCCGTGGTGGTTGTCCACCGCTATTGACTTTGACTTTGCTTGTCATGCAGTTCTATGAATACTGGTGCATCCATTTTACCTCCTAATAAAAGAAAAAAAATAAACTGTTGACCACTGCCGTTGACCACGGTTATTGAAACATCGATGTTGGCACTGGCCTTATTTATAAAGCCCCCCTCCCTTGGCCTCCCCCTTCCGTCGTCACCCCCCCCCCCCCCCGGTCACCCCCCCTCCTCCTGTCCCCTCGTCAATCCCCCCCCCGTCCCCTCGTCACCCCCCCCCCCCTCCTGTCCCCTCGTCACCCCCCCCTCCTGTCCCCTCGTCAACCCCCCCCTGTCCCCGTCCCCTCGTCACCCCCCCCCTGTCCCCTCGTCAACCCCCCCCCCCTGTCCCCTCGTCAACCCCCCCCCCCTGTCCCCTCGTCAACCCCCCCCCCCCCCCTGTCCCCTCGTCCCCCATGTCCCCTGCGTTCTCCAGTGTTGTGCCTTAAGCACTCGGACAAAGGGATTGCAGCCCCAGCCTGTCGGCAGCAGCGCCGGCCTCGACGCCAAGTGCTATTATATTATTCACTTGTCCTTTCCTGTAATCGGCGCCACGTGTGGTTTCTTTTGACATTATTTGCCCGTTGGTCAGGTGGTGCTGCCTACAGATGCACTGGTCACTAATATAAAAATAAATCTCTTTATTTTTTAAATACTTCGTATAAAGTGGCTTCTGCGTGCAGAACGGAAGTGGAAGGTGCCCGTGTTTGGAAGCGCGCGAATGGCTGACTCGTCGTGTTTGATTTGTGGCTGTCTGCCTGCCTCAGCTTCCCCTTTGCCAGCAGCGTGACACGTTGTGAAACTCGAGCTGCGGATGGCCATATGGCGGCGATGTAAGCACTTGCTCATCTTTCCCAGATGGCCGGATGGCTTTTGTGAATGCAGTGCTGGGTTGTGCTTTTCGCGTTGCTTGCTGGCACTGGCAGCCTGCCTGTCGCGGACAGCAGGGTTGTGCCGAAGTGAATGCAGGCGCGCCTTACTCGAGATGAAATTAGCATTGACCAACGCAAATCAACATGACCTTTATGCACTATTTACAGTTTGGAACATTGTTTGTGTTTGTCTTATCGAGCGCGATCTGACGTCCCGTCAGTTACAAGGTGCGATCTTTCAGTTGTAAGGAAGCCGCATACAAAAAAAGAAAAACAATCGACATTATATAACCATACTAACTATTATAGGAGCAAGTTAGCTAAGCTTCAACATGACCTCCATCGAAAGTTGATAATTCAAAATGCCAGGGGTACAGGAAGTGACTTCACATGCCCTTTGATTCCAGACAGCCTCATAGGAAGTGATGTTACATAATCGCTAATCTGGTGGAATCACAGTTGATGTGCTACCCTTCTTCAGACTAATGAGATTTACGCGGGAGAGGAGGTGAGGGGTGTAGCAAGCTGGTTATTAGTTGCTAAGGAGGTTCTTCACAAGCTGAGCAAAGGAAATACGACACATTTCCAAGTGCCCTAAGAGTAGAAATATAGCACAGGTGTCTTTGGGTCTGTACGTGGGGTACGTTTTTACCCTAGGATTGGTACCTGACCTGTATCTACAGCCCTAAGTAGGATGAAACTTTACTATAATGCAGATTTCATCCATAATGTCTAAGTCCGCAAAGCACTCAGCCTTTTAGTAATTGCCTCATTAGTACATAATGAATGCCCACACACATTATAGGGTGCCTTCTGTGACCGCCTGCCTGGGTGCAGATACTAGGCTGAGCTAGACTGTAGTCTCATGCGCCCAGCCTGCACGTGCATGTGCTCACTAGTTCACCTGGAACCAGCCCAGAGCCTCTAGCCAGCACTGCCAGGTCGCATCTTCATATTAAAAATACTTGACAACTCTACCAGTTTATCAGGCTACCAAAAAGGAAGTCCTACCATCTAAGGATTCCAGAATGAAATCTAGAGCGTTTTTATGAGGCCAATGCGTGTCGCACACTTATGCCCTGTTTTTTTCATGCTTGTGTCCAGGAACTAAGGGGCCGATTAGGATTGCGGTGAATCCGCATCCTCCGGGCCGGCGGAAGCCACCGCCCGCCCGGAGGATGCGGATTCACTGCTGCAGTGATTCTAAAGACCCCCCGCCAGATTAGGATGGCTGGGGGGGTCATCGGCGGACGGGAAGACCGTCCGCCGCAGTCTCCTTCCGACCGCGGCGGAAAATCTCTAATATGGTGGCGGTGTCTATCAGACACCGCCAGCCATATTGGGATTTGCATATGGACATGCCTTTCCGCGGCGGCAATGCCGCCACGAAAAGGCATATAGTATTTTCTTTAGGGGCCTGTTGCGGGCCCCCAGGGTGAAGGGGGGTGGGTGGTGCACATGGGGGGTACCTATGGTACCCCCCTGCATTTACATGCACAAAGCGGCAGGCACCGCGTGGTTTCTGCCTCTTTGTGAATGTAAATGTAATACATGCTTTTTTAACCTTGCGGCGGGTGCTGCTTCAAGCAGCACCCGCCGCAAGGTTAAAGATCCAGGATGTGACCACCAGCGTGGCGGTCACATCCTAATTGCACCAGAGGGACAACCGTTGCCCCTGCAGATGGTCCCTCCACCTCGGGGTGGCGGACGGACGCAGGTTCGTCCGCCATCCTAATGAGGCCCTAAATGAGAATTGAAACTTTGACAAATGCCTCAAACACGTTGTGCTAGAAACAAAACAGACTTTTGTTTTAGGTTACTGAGTGCGGCCAATAGATCAGTGTGATATGCTTATATCAGTCAAGTGCAAATACGAGTACCAGTAGAGCGGCAATGGCTCGGTCAAGGTAGATAGAGCCTCTGAAATGCTGACAATTGTCCTCTTCCCAGCTGCTCTCTAGGCAGGTTAACTGCTTGGAGCCTGGCATGGAGTGTAGTAATTAATGTAATTAACCTGCATCCATCTTCCCTTAGCATGCTATTCTCCTCTTTTGCATCAGGTAGCTACTTTCCTAGCTGCCAGGAAGTAGAAGTGCTTTGCATGTTCTAAATGAATGGCAGTTTAGTCACGAAAGCACCTGTGTGGGGGAAAAATGTCAAGGAATTTGGCTGAGCAACAAAATTATCAGCACCGTCTCATACAGCGCTTGGATTGCATTACACTTCTTTGACAGTGCGAGTGATGAAGTAGTGACTACATAAATATCGAAGCTGAGCAAGCATTGGCGGAGCCAAAGGGTCTCCAACATGATGTATACCAGTTCACCTGAAGGTTAATGGGTGGGAATGGGGCATCGTACTTTAGAGCACCGTGATGTAGTGCGAAAGGCATATAATGTATCCGTGTGCATGTGTATGTGTAGGTGTGTGTGTGTGTATGTAGATATATATATATATCTACACACCGTGTGTGTTGGCACACTCTTTGCGATTACCTTTGCACAAGACCCCACTAGTTTTATCTGGGGCCATATTTGTGTTCCCCCACCGCCCTTCCCAAAAAAAACGACACTAGGCACATGATACATACACATAATACAGATTTTACAGCGTGGGTACATCAGGAGTGACACACAAAGCCCCCCCCCCCCTACGAATAATGCATTGTTTACAGTCTACGTCTGGCTGCACTGAGCACAGGGTGCACATAGTGCACTATTTACAGAGTATATTTTGTGTCTGAAGTGAGACCACATGACACCAGTTGTGCAGGGTTCGGTGCCCTGCGCCTACGCTGAGCTCATAATGCACCTCATTATGATGAAAACACAAAGGCACCTATTGACTATTGTCCGTGCCCAGACTTTTAATGCAAATGTAACACTGTGACGGGCACATGTGCATTATGTAATGGGAAAAGTGTACAGTATGTTAGGAGAGGTGCGCCTTGCTAAAGTGACATGAGAAATAGTGAGCTGTCTGTGAAAGCAAAGGGACGTTCCCATATCGTGTGCCTCGAAATGCCAAGATATATGGAGTTGGGCACTACATAGGGCAGACTATATGAGACCGGGAGCCGAATCTTCCGTTAGTATTTGCATCCAGTGCCATTATACTATGCCAGGGCAGACGCAGATGAGGGGAGGGCATTGCCAGCTTTGAGGGTGTTGTCACAATAGCGCCCTCCGTGACTAGCGTCGCACAGGATGATGAACCAATCTCATTAGCATGGAATCGGCAGGGAATCTGTACCATCTACTCCTTGTTGGTGCTACAAAATGCATATGCGACGTGAAGGCTCTTAGGAAAAGAGTTCAGTGAGTGGATGCATCCACTGCAGAGAGCAGTGTGTAAACCCTATATCGTAGTTTTGAGGCCCCCCCCCACCCCCCGGTCAGGGCCGTGCAAAACCTTGTATGCTTCCCAGTTTTGCAAAATGTGTTCCAGAGGCATCAGTTACAGTACTAAGACATTTATCGAAGGGCCTGGCTGTTAAATCAAACAAGAACAAAGTGCTAGGAAGGTAGTAATAGTGCTCTTTTTAAGCCATGATGCACAGATGTGTACAATGTGGGGGAGGGAGGGTAGACCATGCGAGGGATGCGCAGGGGAGGAGGGAGAAAGTACCCGATAGGGGCAGCAACACCGAGAAGGGGTGGGTGGGAGTAGTATGAAGAAATAGTATCTCAATCACATTGAGAGCTGCAGAAGGGAACTGATTAAGATGACTCCATCTGTGCTTGGTCTCTGCTCCACAGAAAGGAACGGATGGTTCGCTTGGACTGTGCTGGCCAATTAGGAGACGCAGAGAAGAGTGGCACTGAAGCCAGCAAATGCTAAGCAAAGGGCGGGCTCCCAGCCCTGTATTGTAAACAATGTATTCTTAACTTGACCGTTAAGAAACTCACTAATTTAGGACTTATTGAAGCTATGTATTACACGATCTTGGATTCCGCCACTATTATTCTAGCTGGTATCCTGGTATATAACCCCCCTACTGCTTCTACTTCTTCACTTACCACCCTGTTGCACACGATAGCCGACCTCTCTCTTAAGACACGCTTATTTTACGGTGTTAGGAGATTTCAACTTACATGTTGATAACCCATCCTGCACACAAGCGTCTCTTTTAATTGAAACCTTGCAAGGACTAACTTTGTCCCAATTAGTTAAGGGCCCGACTCACACAGCAGGTCATACCCTTGACCTTATATTTACTAATCATCCGTGTGTTACCTCTCTTCCTGCTCTACCCCTTACCTGGTCGGACCATTTTCTCCTCCCTTTTGAAATTTCCATCCCTCCTCTTCCCCCCCCCTTCTACTCTGAATGGAGAGAGAGGATGAAAATGGCGTAAAGTCACTTATGACGCCATCGATCCCTGTTTTTCCTATCAGTTTGATCTTTCTACAGACCTCAATGAGGAAGTGGCTAGATACAATTCCGCTCTTTCTGCTGCACTTGATGTTATCTCCCCACTAAACCCTATTATTTCCGCTAGATCTCTGCCCTCTGCTCCTTGGTTTTCTCCCACTTTGCGGGAGGAAAAGAGTCTATGTAAACAGCTGGAACGTAAGTGGCGGCAGACTTATGATCCAGAGTCTAAAACATTATACAAGTCTGCCCTGAATAAATTCCAAAAGTTAAAACGTTCCACGATGAGAGGTTACTTCTCACAGCTAATTAAGGAGGCTGAGAATTCTACCAAAACCCTTTTCAAGATAGTGAAGGATTTTGTTAATCCTCCTGCCATGAAGGCCCAGAGCTCTCCTAGCCAGGCCCTCAGCAACGGGCTTTCTGATTTTTTTCAGGATAAAATTATTAAGTTATCTTCCTCATTTGAACCGGTTTTGTCCCCCCCCCCCATGACCGCTGAGATTGATTCTCAGCAATGTTCATTTAATTCCTTTGAAGAGCTTACTCTTGAGACTGCCACTAAACTACTTGTTCAAGTTAGTTCAGGGTCACCATTGGATCCAGTCCCCGCTAAGGTGACGGGCAATCTTGCCCGGTTTTAATCAGTCCTCTTCTTTCCATCTGGAACTCCTCGCTAAGCTCGTGTCAATTCCCCTTAGCTTGGAAACAGGCTATGCTGGTCCCTATTCTGAAAAAATCTGATGCGGATCCCTCACAATTCTGCAATTACCGCCCGATTTCCCTTCTTCCCAAACCAGCTAAGATCCTGGAAAAGGCAGCTCAGAGGCAACTGGCTTATTATCTAGAAGCTAACCAGCTGCTACGTGATTCCCAGTCGGGATTTAGAACCGGCTATAGTACGGAGACCGCTCTTCTAGAGGTATCGGAGACGATTCGTGAGTGTGTGGACAGGGGCGAGGAGGCAATGTTGGTCCTCCTCGACCTGTTCGCCACTTTCGATTCGGTGTCCCACGATATACTACTGGACCGCCTGCAGCAGTTGGGAATTGGAGGCATTGTACTGACCTGGATCAGATCGTTCCTTACAGGGCGGACGCAGAGGATATTTCTTTGGCCCTTTGAATCCGAGGATAAACCTCTTTTATGTGGAGTGCCTCAGGGTTCGGCCTTGAGCCCTCTTTTGTTCAATGTTTACCTAGGCACCCTAGCCAGGGTGGTTGAGTCGTGGGGGGTCAGAGTGATCTCTTACGCTGATGATACGCAGCTTGCGTTTTCTTTTAGAGATCACTCTGACACCCATTTTACCAACTTTCGCAACTGCCTTGGCAACATCTGCTCTTGGATGGCCTCTAACCATCTGGTTTTGAACACTGACAAAACTGAGGTTTTCTTTGTTAACCAAAAAACAGCACCTCCCGCTACTCTGTGGTGGCCTACAGTTCTGAATCCCCCTCCGATCCCAGTCCAGTCAGCTCGTAACCTGGGCTTCCTATTTGATAATACCATGTCTTGCAAGGCCCAGATCAATAAGGTTACATCTGCCTGCTTCGGCAAACTACGCATGATCAGGAAGATTTTTCCTTATCTCCCTTTGGACTCCCGTAAGACTAATGTCCATGCCCTGATCACGTCGCATCTAGATTATGCCAACAGTCTTTATGCTGGCGCCCCCTCTACCTTATTGAAAGGTTACAAGTTGTACAAAACGCAGCTGCAAGACTTATCGGAAATATCCCTTTCCGCCACTCAGTTGCAGCTTACCGGAATGAACTGCACTGGCTTTCCATCTCCCGCCGCATCCAGTTTATAGTTTTGATCCTTGCCTTCCGTGCTCTCAACGGACTAGGCCCGGTCTATTTGAGTAAAAGACTCAAACTATCCTTATCTGTCAGATCTTTGAGATCAAACAACCTACGTCTCCTGGTGGTACCTAGATTTCGCCGTGCCAGGAGCGGGGGCAGAACGTTTGGAGTGGCTGCTGCCAAGCTTTGGAACAGCCTCCCACTGGATCTTAGGTTCATTGAGTCGGAGCTAGTGTTCCGCCGCAAACTCAAGACCTGGCTGTTTACTACCTCTTAAAGCAGCTTTCCCTCTCTGTTGGCATGTAATCTGTAGCGCCGGGACACTCCCTCTGGGGGTAGCTGTGCGCTCTATAAGCTTCTCAAATAAATAAATAAATGTCACGCAAGCGAGAGCATATGCAGTGCATGCTCTGTTATAGGCTCGGTCAAAAAAGGAAGGTCAGTGTCCAGAATGTTGATAGATAATGCTATGAGTCTAGCCATGAGCTGTTACCAGGTAAGTGAGAATTCTCTCAATATAATGTGCATGGAATGTCATGGGGAAGCAGCCCCTACGACAAACATGCTTTAGGAGTAATATGAGAGCTAGGCAGCAGGATCTTTTGGAATGTAAACCTCTTCTGGCCGAAGGAATGGAGGGAGGTGACCCTGCACCGTGAGTAGAAGGGGCTTCACAAGGTACATACGTTATCAGGGTCCTTTCATAATTAGTAGATCAGGTCAATGTTATTTGTTATGTATTCCGGTACTTGTAGTTCTGTGTGTCCTTTTAGACATTCAAAGACAAACCAGGCGCTGGCAGTTCACAAGCAGCAGACACCATACCAAACGGTCCCCGACTGTCCAAATAGATGAATTCAAAACTGTTCCTATCACGACTGTTAAAAAAAAAAAAAAAAATTCTTTCCAACCTGAAAACTAAATCCATAATGGAGTGCAATCCCTCAGTCAAGGACTTGCAAAACCCCTTACATGGCTTATTCTTTCGTGCTCTTTTTTTGAAAGTATGTTTAAAGGCCACTGATGGATGTCATGTAGTAAAATATTTAAAAACTGTGGTTCCCGAGACTTGTGTTGACCCAGCATTCCTTGAGTGCCTCGTCTTCGCATACAATATTCTGTTAAGCACCCTCTTGTTCAGTGAAGTGAGCACTGTTGAGATTCGTTTGTGATTTGCATGCCGCAGGTTGTAGTTTTGGCAAGAATGAAACAGTCATTGGTTTTCTGAGGTTGGTAAAAAAGAGAACCTATTTTCATTGAGTAATATTTCTTATACATATATATTTTTTTAAATTAAGGGCTGTTATGAGGGTTAATAGGATTTGTGCGCAAATGCTCCCATTTTACATGTACACGTTAAAACTTGCCTTCTTTTTAAACTGTGACTTTCAGCACACGTTGCTTTCGTGCAATAATATACTCAAAGTGTTTTGCTTACAAATACATTTCTCCGTAGACCTATCCCAACACTGCACATCTTGTCCAAGGGCTAAGTACCTTAAGCATACTGCCCTTGTATTTTGTTGTCTGTTAGGAGACAACTCTTGATCGGTAGAATAAACACTGACATGAGCATCTGAACTCTGGCAAAGTGCGAATGGGTCCAGTTCTTATTATATAAACTGCCTCCAAGCTATTGTTCGAGAGAGGAGCATTTCCGTGGAATATCTTGGTCGTTCGCGTGTTTCTGACTTCCAGCCGTTCTGACTTTCATCACTACCCGGCGAGGGATGGTGCCTGTTCTACACCAGACTGGCTTCTGGGTGAATCACGAACACACAGGTAAATGGGGAGTTAGGCTTCTCCAAGGTATCTGGAAGAAACGCTTTCTCACTATGCTCTCTCGGATAGGTAGTGCTAGGTAGGAGTACTATTATATGTATTCACATAATCACTGCAATAATTATAATGGTTGAACTATTAATCTTTTTCACCATTCTTGTAATGCTGGATATAATGCTTTGTTTCCTTCTGCTAATAACTGCAGCACATGTATTTTACACAAGAATCAAATTGCTTCAGTACATTTTTGACATGCTAGTTTGTGGATTTCTTGTGTGTGCGCCTTTGGGTATGCCTGAGATAACAACAAAAGGGTACATCGGTTTCCACATTTTTCTTGAGAGAATTAGGTTTTCATGTTCTGAGAGTGCAGACACCATCTGGTACTCTGAGGTTTAGGGGTCCAGATGGTGCTAATTATGATTAGTGTAAAATATGTTGACACTTTTTATGAATCTGACTTTTTAACTCCACTATGATTATGAAATAGCACAAACAAAGAGGGCCCTAATTGGTAGATTGTCTTTTTATGATGTTTGAATGCAAACTGATTTTATTGCATTGTTTTTATGATTAATAAGACTCGAGAACTAATATGCTGTCATATGATTTGTGCCTTTATGGATATATTTGTATCCTAATAAAGATTTATTTTGAATTTAATTGAATTGGTGCACTGGAGGGGGTGCTGGCTTTAAGGGGGGGGGGGGGGGGGGCGGGCACTGCGTTTAGTAATAACGTATGACTGGAGAGATGAGGGGGACTTTTGCCCAGTGGTAGTGAGAGAATCCGAAGAGGCGGTCATGGGTTGTGAGTGTACCAAAAATGATTGTCGCACCGGGTGCCACCTGCGCTAAAGCCGGCTCTAGTGCTGGAGCACACGGTGTGACAGGCATTGTAATACAGCACACTGGTGTGCAGTGGCACGCACTGTGACAAGCTGTGACAACGGGAGGAAGCGAGGAAGGGAAGGAGGGAGGAAGCAACATGGGAGACGTGGAAAGAATATAGTACTTCAATCACCGCATGATCAGCTGAAGGACACGAATCCAAATAAAACCATCAATACTTACTCCATGCTCCAAATGCAAGAGGAGGAAGTGAAATCTGTGTGGGCTACCCAATAAGGAGGTAACAAATAAGAGTGCCAGTGGAGCCAACAAATGATAAGCAATGGGATGGGCTTTAAGCCCCTTTTTTGTAAACAAAATGACTAGCAAGTGAGAGCAAATGCGCTATCTCAGGTGAGACCTAAAAATGTACTTAAAGGTGATGAAAAGCAGCGAGACTCCCAAGACTTTCAATGCTGCTTGGTGCAAGCCACCTCTAATTCACCTTAAGATTAGCGATCAAAATAACGAGGCAGGCGCTGGCAACTGGATGGCGAAGAACAGGTTTATTTCTCCGGAGGAGAACACATCACATCAGGCACCGGGGCTATCGTCAGGAGGTGCTCTAACTGCATCTCTGTGGCATGGCCTTTTAAATGTTTTTTTGTCAGTTTATTACATGGTCAAGTATTCCTGGCATCAGTTTATTGCATAGTCAAACATCCTTGGAATCCCCGCCTCAAGCTAGTTCCCACACAGATCCAGCAGCAATCTTCCCTCCACCCAGATCTAACAGATGATCGCTATCTCGGAGCTGGACATTCCGACAGGATCTAAAACATGTGGGATCGGTCAGATCTAAGGGGTCGTGTCACTGAATAAATTCCGGCCCCTTTGTTGGTGAAGCAAGTTCTGTCGTATGTGGGTAATAAACTATGTCCACAGTGGTCGGTTAGTGCCTGGGACCGGATTGAGTGGCCAGGTGCAGGGAAGGAGGTCATCAAAGGGGCCTGCCCGTGCGCGGAGGATGAAAGGACAGGTGGGTTTGGTGCGGGAAGTGACTCCGGGGCATTGTCATGCTGACAAGGTTTTACGATCCTGGTACAAGTGTTCAGGCTTAGTCAGAACGCGGGGGATAATAGCGAGGTCGGGGTGACTCACAGGTGACCAGCAGAGCATAAAATGGCCGCGATGCCTAAAATGGTTACCACTTACGCTCTCGCAGAGGCCTTCGCTAAGCAAGATGGCGCTGGTAATGTTCATATTTGTCTTATTTTCTACAGTCCTCCCTTTGAACATAGTCCCACCAGCTTGCTAGTCTATCTCAATGTCCATAATGTCCTGTATCTCTCTATAGTTTATTATTCATCTTCGTGAGCTCAGTGTCCATAGTCTTAGGGTGCAAGTAGTTCAGGCAAATAGAACACAAAAGTGGTATACAATGTATCCCCAAACAACCACCACATATTATTAATATTGGAACCAAGAGGATCATCATTATTTTCCAGCCCCATTCTTTCAAAATGCCCCAAAACCAACTTCCAAGTGTCCAAGTCTCTGACTCCTGATGGATTTCTGTGTTCAATTGCCTTGAAAACAGAGGGTGAGTTGTCAGGGACGTAAGTACAGCAACTGGCTCCGATGATGCGGCATGCTCCTCCACGATCCGCTAGTACCACATCTAGAACAACTCGTTTCTATAAAGCCACCAGGCGAACCACCTGGAGCTCAGCTGTGTTGTTAGTGAGGATGCCAGCATTGACGTTCAAGGCTTTTTCAAATGCTTGAGTTAGGTGCCGGATGGCTCGGCTGTTTGCCATCGGACCCCATAGCGGGACGAGTCCTTTTGCCGCGTCGAGGAACTGTGATGTGGCGGAGTCTGCTTGTTCTGTGTCTTTGGAACGCCTTTCTCTGTGATGGTCTGCAGGAGATGTGTAGGTTGGAGGCAGAACAAAAGCGACATAGCACAAGCCCCCCCAGCCTTTTGGGAGCCAGGTGTAGGCATCGGTACTACAGATTAAGTACATGTTGGGTGATGCAACAAATGAAGGGGGGGTCGGCAGTGTTCAGAGTATTCGTTATTTGGCAAGAGCTGTGACCCACAAACTTAGTCCCATGGCCTTCGATGCAGAAAAGGCCTGAGACATTCACCACAGATAGGGCCACTGTCAGAGTTGTGGCAGTTCGTTTCTTTAGATAGGAAAAGGTATGTCTGGCGGGGTTGTTGTACACTTGCATTTCAAATCGTTCTTAGGCAGGAATGTTCTTTGGAAAGGTTGCATTTGAAGTCAGAGGGCAGAAAGGAGCGGATGTTCTTCCTGTTTTGTTCAGCCAGAACTCATTGTAAAATTGTTTGATTGTCCCATCGGATGTGGCGTTCTCTTTGTAGCTCTCTTGCAGGAGCATTAACCAGGCGAGGCAAGATCCATGAACAGAAAAGGGTGAAGGGATGAAAGGAATGGAATGTTCAGTGGCATGAGGTAGTAACCCACAGATCCAACAGTTCGTGGCATTTGCGGCAAGATTGTGTTGGTGCAATAATTGTACGAAAGAGTTATTCCAGAATTCTTTGCGGCGTTCTCGGAGGCATGGTGACAGTGACACCAGATAGTGTTCTTTCTTGGTGGTAGGTTGCATGGTAGGTGACATTGTCCTGTAAGCGGGAGCACTCTCTTCAATGATCCAGACTGTGACCATTAGTAAGAGACTGGCGAGAGATGCTGCTACAAGTGTTATTGTCTTTGTACTGTGCAATTTGGCAAGTTTGGAGTCGTCGCAGTGGTTATTCGGTCATCCGGGTTCTTCCATCACCTTCAAGAGGCTTGACGACTGGCAGGACCACATACTTTCATCTAGCGTTTCTCCTGGTAGCATTTGTAGTGTTAGCTACCGATCTGAGACTTTTGACTCAGTTAGTGGCCTGCTTGTCGGAGCACTCTTCTTTCGTCGATCTCAAATTGTACCCTTTCTTGGATGGTATCGTGGGTCGGGAAACTCTGCCATTTCAAGTGTCTGTTTGTGGGTAGTGGTCGATCCGTCGTCAGGAGCTCTTCTTGGACGTCCACTTCCTCGCAGGTTGTCGGCGTTGGGGAGATCTTCTTACAGTGATGTACATGCAGCCAATTTTGCTTTCCTTCCACTCGAAGAGCAGTTAGCCTGGTTATCAAGACTTGGCAGGGGCCCGTCCACCTGGGTTCCAGACTCTTCGACCTCTGAAAATTTCGCGTCAGCACAAAGTCCCCAGGCTTGATATCGTGTCCTGGGCCCCTGGATACGTCTGGTATGGCTTGCTGCACCTGTTGGTGGATAAGAGTTAGTTTGTTCGTTAATTTGTACAAATAGTCAGACATTAGTATGTCCGGGACATCATTATTGGAGGTTGGCTTTGGTGCCGCCCAATGTTCATAGGCCTGCCGAAGACTACTTCGTAAGGGGTCAGTCGGTGTTTGGTTGGGGTGGAGAGCATTGACAGCAATGCCAGTGGGAGGGCGTCGGGCCATTTCAACCCAGTCGTGGCAACTATTTTTGCTAGCTTCAGTTTTAGCCTGGCGTTGTCTTTCTACCAGGCCCGCTGACTGGGGTGGAAAACGGCACGGAACTTTTGCTTTACCCCCAACCCTTTCAGTATGTTCTGTGTAACTTCTGCTACGAAGTGGGGTCCATTGTCGCTCCATAAAATTCTACAAAGGCCATATCGGGGGAAAAACTCTTTCAGTAATACCTTCGCAGTAGCTAAGGTGATGTTGTCACGGGTGGGGTAGGCCTCCACCCATTTTCCAAAAGGTGCACACGATTACTAGTACGTATTTTAGACCATGGCACCTCTCTAGCTGGATGTAATCCATCTGGAGAACTTCGAAGGGGTGATCAGGGACTCCAAACCCTCCCCGTGGTACTACGCTCCCTTTCCCTGGGTTGTGTTGCGGGCATACTATGCTTTGCTGTACTAGGCGTTTTGCTAATTATGCTATCTTGCTGTTATGCCATACTCTGGTTATCAGTTCGGTCATGGGGGCAGATCCTATGTGTGCTGGTAAATATGCCATGGTCAATATGGGGATCAGATAGGCATTAGGTAGCAGCCATTTGTTTCGTTCTTTTGTCCTCCAGCAGCCTTCCTCGTTTCTCAGTCCCACCCGAGCCCATTCAGTCAGTTCGTCCTGTGTGCCTGTCGTTTGTATGTCCCTTGCAGTCGTTCTAGCGTCAGTCCATTGTTCTGCTTGTGACCTGGTCACGTACATTCGTGTCGTGGTTCTGTCCTGGGCAGTGGTTCGGGAAGTAATGTCGGCTAATGCGTTTCCCTGTCCAATGTGGTCGGTCACTTTCCTATGTGCCTGACATTTAATCACTGCTAGCTGCTTGGGGAGGAGGACTGCTTCTGTCAATGCAGAGACTAGATCTCCATGTAGGATGGGTGTGCCGTGTGAAGTCCGGAACCCTCTCTCTCTCCACAGGAGCCCAAAATGGTGAACTACCCCGAAGGCGTACTGTCTGTCGGTGTATATTTTTACTGTCGTACCAGCTGCTAAAATACATGCTCGTGTGAGGGCAATGAGCTCTGCTGCTTGGGCGGATCGTTTGGCGATGCGGGCTGTCTCTAGGAAGGTTCGGGCTCTGGTGACGGCATATGCAGCTGAGGTGGTGCCATCGGTAAGTTTGATGCACAAGCCGTCTACCCATAGTTCCCCATCTGGCTCTGGAAAGGCAGTGTCTCGGAGATCTACTCTACTCTACTCTTTGTTTGTTCGTTGGTGAGGGTCACAGTCATGCAGTGGAGTCACACCAGGGTCATTTTCGGGTAGGGGTAACAATGCGGCTGGATTGAGAGTGGTGCATCGCTTCAGGGTGATGTGTGGTGCTAGCAGGGTCAACTCGTAACCTGTCAGTCGCGCGCTAGTCAAGTGTTGGGTTATGGTCTGGTTTAGTAGCGTGTCGACTGCATGGGGCACTAATACAGGGATTGGATTGGAGAGCACTATTCCTTCACTCTGGCGTATGGATACTGCTGCAGCTGCCACAGCGCGCAAGCACGCTGGGAACGCTCTAGCTACTAGGTCGAGGGTGGCAGAGAAATATGCACAAGGGCGATGTTTGTGACCAATTGATTGCGCTAAGACGGACAATGCACATCCCTCCCTTTCATGTGTGTAGAGGAAGAATGGTTTAGAGTACTCTGGGGTTCCTGGAACAGGTGCTGAACAAAGGGCATCTCGCAATTCTTTGAATGCTGACTGGCATTCGGGTGTCCAGGGGAAAGGTGAGGGGGTGTCTTTGGCTAGGAGGGAGAGAAAGGGTTTGACAATGAGGCTAAAGTTCGGTAACCACTGTCGGCAGAAGGAGGTGAGGCCTATCAGAGAGCGGACTTGCTTCTGATTTTTGGGAACGGGAGTGTCTAGAATTGCCTGGATCCTGTCGGGTGTGAGTTTCCTCCCTTCTTTCGATAAGAGGTGACCTAAATAGTCAAGTCAATGAATTTATATAGCGCGCTACATACCCAGAGGGTCTCAAGGCGCTTGAGGAGGGGTGGGGAATTATTTGTCAAATATCCACGTTTTAAGTTGCTTTCTGAATGCTAGGTGGTTCTGGGTAAGGCGAAGGTAAGTGGGAAGTGAGTTCCAGGTTTTAGCTGCCAGGTTGGAGAAGGATCTACCTCCCATGGTGGTTTTGTTGATGCGAGGTACAGTGGCAAGGGCTTGGTTGGATGATCGTAGCTGGCGGGAGGGGGTGTAGAAGGACAGTCGTGTGTTGAGGCATTCTGGTCCGATTTCGTAGAGTGCTTTGTGTGCGTGGGTTAGGAGCCGGAAAGTGATCCTCTTATTGACGGGAAGCCAGTGGAGCTTTTTCAGGTGACCAGAGATATGTTCTTTACGCGGGATGTCTAATATGAGCCTGGCTGAGGCGTTTTGGATTCGTTGGAGTTTTTTCTGGAGTTTAGCGGTTGTACCAGCGTAGAGGGTGTTTCCATAGTCCATTCGGCTCGTGACCAGAGCGTGGGTGACCGTTTTCCTAGTTTCGGTGGGGATCCAACGAAATGTTTTTTTGAGCATGCGAAGAATGTTGAAGCAGGATGAACAGACGGCGTTGACTTGTCTGTGCATCGAAAGTGAGGAATCCAGGATGACGCCCAGGTTCCGTGCGTGGTCTGTCGGGATGGGTGCTTTTCCAAGGGCTTCTGGCCACCAAGAGTCTTCCCATGCAGAAGGAGAGGTACCTAAGATGAGGACTTCTGTTTTATCTGAGTTCAGTTTCAGACTGCTGTGTTTCATCCATTCGGCTACTTCTTTCATTCCTTCGTGTAGGTTAGTTTTGGCGGTGCTAGGGTCATTGGTGAGTGATAGGATCAGTTGAGTGTCATCTGCGTAGGAGATGATGTTGAGGTTGTGATGGCGGGCGATGGCCGCGAGGGGGCTCATGTATACGTTGAAAAGGGTGGGGCTGAGTGAAGATCCTTGTGGTACGCCGCAGATGACTTCAGTGGCCTCTGACTTGAATGGTGGAAGGCGGACTCTCTGGGTTCTTCCTGTGAGGAACGAGGTGATCCAGTCTAGTGCTTTTCCTTGGATTCCGATGTTTCTGAGGCGCTGTAGAAGGGTGCTATGGCAGACTGTGTCGAAGGCTGCGGAGAGGTCGAGGAGGATGAGGGCGACTGTGTCTCCATTGTCCAGTAGAGTTCGAATGTCGTCTGTTGCAGCGATGAGGGCGGTCTCAGTGCTGTGTTTTGCTCGGAAGCCGGACTGTGAGGAGTCAAGGGATTTGTTGGCTTCGAGGAAGGCGGCGAGCTGGTTGTTGACAGCTTTCTCGATGACTTTGGCCCGGAATGGAAGGAGCGAGATGGGGCGGTAGTTTTTGAGTTCGGTGGGGCCCGCTGTGGGTTTTTTCAGAAGGGCGCTGAGTTCAGCGTGTTTCCAGCTTTCCGGGAAGGTGGCGGAGTTGAAGGAGCAGTTGATGACGTCTCGGAGGTGCGGTGCTATGATGGAGTCTGCTTTGTTGAAGATGTGGTGAGGTCATGGGTCTGTGGGGGATCCTGAGTGGATGGAGTTCATCAGGCGGATGGTGTCCTCAGTGGAGATTGGGTTCCAGTCATTAAGGATGTTCGAGGGGGGTGAAGGTTCAGCAGATGGTTGGGTGGGTTGGTCTCCGGGTTGGTTGTCAAAGCTGTTGTGGATGTCTGCAATTTTGTTGTGGAAGAATGAGGCTAGGGAGTCGCAGAGGGCTTGAGAGGGGGTGATGTCGTTAGAGTTGGCCGAGGGATTGGTAAATTCCTTGACGATGTTGAAAAGTTCCTTGCTGTTGTGGGCGTTGTTATCTAGTCGGTCCTTGAAGGCGGTTTTCTTGGCCTTTCTGATCAGTTGGTGGTGTGTGCGGGTGGCCTTTTTGAAGGCGTCCTTGGTGCTGGTGGTTGGGTCTTTTTTCCAGGCCTTCTCAAGGGAGCGGAAGAGTTTCTTGGATTTCTTAAGATCGTCGTTGAACCAGGAGGCCTTCTTGCTGCCAAGTTTGCTTTGTCGTTTTTTCAGTGGTGCAAGGATGTCGGCGCTGTTGGATAACCATAGGGCGAGGTTGGTGGCGGCTTGGTTGGGGTTAGAGGAGTGGGCTGGGGGGTTTAGAAGAAGCAATGAGGAGATCTGGTCGCTGGAGATTTTGTTCCAGTTTCTTTGCAGAGTTGGTTGGGGGTGGTTGTTGGGTTTGGGCTTGTTGTAGGTAAAGTGAACGCAGCTGTGGTCAGTCCAGAGGAGAGCCGTAGTGTGGCTGAAGGAGACATGATTGCTGGAGGTGAAGATAGGGTCGAGTGTGTGACCTGCGATGTGGGTGGGGGAAGTGACCAGTTGTTTAAGTCCAAGGTTGGCGAGGTTGTCCAAAAGGGTGGTGGAGTTGTGGTCGTTGTTCTTTTCAAGGTGGAAATTAAGGTCTCCCAGAAGGATGTACTCTTTGGAGGAGAGCGCGTGTGGAGTGATGAAGTCCGTGATGTCCTCACTAAATTGTGCGCGGGGTCCTGGAGGTCTGTAAAGGAGGGTGCCTCTGAGTGTGGTCTTGGGGTCGATGTGGATCTGGAAGTGAAGGTGTTCGGAGTTGGCGAGATTGGTGTCCGAGCTGGTTGAGATGTGGATGGATTTCTTATGGACGATAGCGATGCCTCCTCCTATGTGGCCGGTACGGTCCTTGCGTATGATTTTATAATCATCTGGAATGGCAATGGTGATGTCTGGGGCGGAGCAGGCGTTCATCCATGTTTGTTAGGAAGGCGACGTCCGGAGAGATGGTGTCTAGTAGATTCCAGAGGTCGATGGCGTGCCTGTGGACCGACCTGGTGTTGAGCAAGATGCATTGTAGGAGGTTGGGGTCGAGAATCTGTGGTGTGATCGTAGCGGAGTTGTAGTCGGTGCCGATGAATTTGCATGAGTAGCATGAGAAAGGTCCATGGGTGTGTCCAGGAGCGGCTTGGACGCAGTTAGGGAAGCGGCCGGGGTTAAGGGCTAGGAGGGTGGTGGCATCGTAGGTAATGCGGGAGGGCTGGGCAATGCGAGGACCAGGGAGTCAGGCGCTGGGCGCGGTCCAGGCGCGGACGGGCGTAGACGGGCTTACCTTTGGCGCGAATTGGGCGCGATCGCTGCGCGTAAACGCTGCACGCGGGAGCTACTGTCATATATGGATAGTGGAGGGGGAGGGGCGAGGGCGGCTCAGCTGGGAGGCGGGGCGGGCTACACAAGACGACAACAACAAACAAAATGGCAGCGGAGGGGGAGCACAGCAGAGCGCTTGGGGAAAACGCGCAAACACAGTTAAAGTAACGATGGTAAATCAAAAGTGCATTAAAAGCAAAGCGGCAACTAAAGCAGAGCTGCAGGTATTAATAATAATGAGGCAATATTGACAATAAGCGCTGCCCAACGATACCAATTGTCGCCAGGGACACTGGGAGCGACCACTCCGGCCAAAAGCGAAGAGCGAGTCACAGCGCTTCCAGGTAAGGGAGCGCTGTTTCTAGTCTGTGGGAGGGCGGCTCAGCTGGGAGGCGGGGCGGGCTACACAAGACGACAACAACAAACAAAATGGCAGCGGAGGGGGGAGCACAGCAGAGCGCTTGGGGAAAACGCGCAAACACAGTTAAAGTAACGATGGTAAATCAAAAGTGCATTAAAAGCAAAGCGGCAACTAAAGCAGAGCTGCAGGTAATAATAATGAGGAATTTCTTTCGAGAAACTTTGTGGCCATTTTCTGCGAGGAAGCGTAGGAGTTAGATGGTGGCTGTAACTGCTAGTGGAGTGGTGTCTGCTGCTAGGAGGATATCGTCTGCATACTGTATCCACACCACCCCGTCTGGTAATTGAACGGCATCTAACTGTCTTTTGAGCGCCTGGCTATAGATGCTCGGGCTCTCGATGTACCCCTGGGGTGCTCGACAAAATCTATACGAGCGGGATCTTAGAGTGTATCCGAAAAGATAACTACTGTCTTGGTGAATGGGTATGGAGAAGAAATAACGGTGAAAGTGGTAGCAGTTGACGGAATTAGGGTCAGGATGGTGGTGATGTCAGAAACTACTGGGTACTGTGGTGCTACTATTTTGTTTATCTCCCGCAGGTCGATGATGAAGCGGTAGGCTTTTCCATCTCCCTCTCCCTGTCTCTTTATGATCGGTAAAATAGGACTATTACAAACATTGCTCAATACCTTTTCTACCACTCCTGCCTCTACGAGCGACTGAATGATTTCGGTCAAGGCTTTCTCGCCCTCTGGCGATCATCTTATACTGGGGTATTTTCTGTAAGGTTGCGTCTTGTCGTATTGTCACGTGTACTGGGTCAATCATCATTCGTCCTACGTCCGAATCAGCCCCAGACCACAGATGCGAGGTTAAAGTGTCTAGTAGGGATGTGTCTGTCTCAGAAATGGGATACATGTGTTGGGATGGATTATTTCTCGGGTGTTGGTGATTGTCATATAAGATGACTCGTACTCCGTCCGGCGAACATCTGATAGTCGCCCGGAAATGCTTCAGTAGAGCGAGACCCATAATGGCTTCTGGAGTGTTGGAGGAGAGAAGGAACGTTGTGTCGATAACATTGTTTTCAAGTTTGAAGGGGATCGGTCTGGACAAAGGGTTGGTGGAGGGCGTACCGTCAAATCCTATTGAAGTTATATGTGAGCCAGACAAGGGTGCCCTTGGAATCAGTCGTTTGGATAGCGCACTACGTGTGGCTCCTGTGTCTACCAAAAATGGCGGCTCTGTGCCCAGGACCTTTGCGGTAACATAAGGGCCTTGCTGATCAACATAGAGCTCGACTGGATCCCTCCCTTGCCCCTGGCTGTCCTATGCAAAGTCATACATGTTGTCGTAATCTGTCTGTTGACACTGGTTCTGTCTAGGGAGGTCAAATGCGTTCACTCTTCCTGGCCTTCCTTCGCTAGCTTCACTTGCGTACCCTCTCCCACGCCCTCTTCCTCTCTGTTCATTTGTCATTTCCCTTATCCCTCTGCCCCTACTAGCTCCTGATAAGGCTGGGCATTGGGATTTCCAGTGTCCGTATTCTTTGCAAAATGCGCATTGATCCTGTCCTAAGTCCTGGCGCCGTACATATGGTGTCAATGAGTAATTTCTAGGAGGCTGTACTCGAGCGACATTCTGTTGGTATCCTCCTTTATATTGTTCTCTTCCTGTATTCACCCCTTGGAGTTGCGCTATCATTACCCTTTCTTTCAAATCTTTCTGCTTCTTTTCTGTAGCTCTATCAATTTAATTTTTCTGGTGTTCATAGTACTGGGCCATCTGGAGGATGGCCGCTGGTTTAGAGGCTGCCCAACTACTTTCGCTAGTTTGTAATATATGTGATACCTCCGGCAGCAGTCCTTTGACGTAATTTTGCACGAATAAGTGGTGTCCGGTCGCAGTGGACATGTCCTGTCCACTGTAATCGGAGAACACTGCTTCGAATCTCGAGAAATACTATGAGACATCCTCTTGTGGTTTCTGGCGGCACGCTGTTACTATGGACCAGTCTATCTTTGACACTGGTTCTGTGTCAAAAATATCTTGATATCTCAATAGGTCTTGGACAAAGGTCCGCACTACCTGCCCTTCGCTGCCTGCAAAGAGGGAATATGGGAATAGTTTCTTCGTCCCCTTCCAGCGCCCGTTTGTCCTCTCACTCAAAAAATGCGGCGTTCCTGTAAGGTCCCAGTCAGGACCGCAGGTCACTCGAGAGAGGTCCGTTCGGAACCAGTGAAGTTCAGTTGATCGGCCTCCAGACGAGGGTCTCTTTCAGGCTGGTGCACTTCCCGATCATTTAGATGTTCACTCCATCGTTAGGACCTCTCTCACTGGACCCAAGTGTCGCTGATGGGCCCTGACGTTGGTGCGCCAATTGATGAAAAGCAGCGAGACTCCCAAGACTTTCTATGCCGCTTGGTGCAAACCACCTCTAATTCACCTTAAGATTAGCGATCAAAAAAACGAGGCAGGCGCTGGAACTGGATGGCGAAGAACAGGTTTATTTTTCCAGAGGAGAACACATCACATCAGACACCGGGGCTATCGTCGGGAGGTGCTCTAACTGCATTTCTGTGGCATGGCCTTTTACATGTTTTTTCGTCAGTTTATTACATGGTCAAACATTCCTGGCATCAGTTTATTGCATAGTCAAACATCCTTGCAATCCCCGCCTCAAGCCAGTTCCCAAACAAACACAGCAGCAATCTTCCCTCCACCCAGATCTAATAGATGATCGCTATCTCGCAGCTGGACATTCCGGCAGGATCTAAAACATGTGGGATCGGTCAGATCTAAGGGGTCGTGTCACTGATTAAATTCCGGCCCCTTTGTTGGTGAAGCAAGTTCTGTCGTATGTGGGTAATAAACTATGTCCACAGGGGTTGGTTAGTGCCTGGGACCGGATTGAGTGACCAGGTGCAGGGAAGGAGGTTATCAAAGGGTCCTGCCCGTGTGTGGAGGATGAAAGCACTTGTTTGGTGCGGGAAGTGACTCCGGGGCATTGTCATTCTGACAAGTTTTTACGACCCTTGTACAAGTGTTCAGGCTTAGAGCGCGGGGGAGAATAGCGTGGTCGGGGTGACTCACAGGTGACCAGCAGAGCATGAAATGGTTGCCGCTTACGCGCTCGCAGAGGCCTTCGCTAAGCAAGATGGCGCTGGCAATGTTCACATTTGTCGTTTTATTTTCTACAAAGGGAGTTTTGCCTCCACCCACGGGCAATATTTTCTTTCACTTCATCCTATTGGCAGATTAGTCTGTCATTCTACCTCCTATGACAGGGTTGTTCAAACTGGGATGCCAGGTTCTTGCCAAAAGAAGTATTATGCTGCAAACTGCTTTTCTTTCAGTTGGAAAAAACGATTGGCGGTAAGCCGCTCTGTAAATAGCCATCACTAACATCTTTTGTCATTTATATTCTGGATGGGGGTGGGAGGGGTTGTCAAAGGGGAATGGACTCTAAATCCCTACAACCATTACTGTGCATACTTTTACAGGTAGTAAGGTCTACCTGACCAGAACAGTAAGTTTGGCAATCATGCATTTGATTCTGTTTTTAAAATGGTAATAGAACTTGACTGCAATGCTTAAATAAAGCTATACCAATTTAAACATTGTCAATGTAATAGAATAATTGTGACCATTTTTTTTTGTGGGGGGGCGATTTAGTTTTTTTCGTCACGGGGGTGGGTGCGTCATTTAAAAGTTTGAAGACCAAAGTCCCATGAAGTGCTTACATTGCAATGCACGGATGACTATTTTACATCTCAGACGCACATTGAATTTTCATCCATTGTTATCCATCTTATATGTGTATTGCATAGAGAAATAATTCTTTAATACTTCAGCAGACCTTCTTGTTAATGTTTTAGTCTGGACTTAAAATGCAAGATGCAGGTATTTGCTTTTCCAGTGCTTCATTTAAACTTGTTTACCTTACCATGTGAGGTTGTTTTTGTTAATAATACCACGTACCAAATATTTTAATACTAGTCCCATGTGGTTGTTCAACCAATTAACGAAATAAAGTGTGCAATGTTTTTTCTGTTCAAACGCCTGATGCATATTGAGAAAATACCAGATTTTCATTTTCTTTCAGTGAAGCGCTTCAGAGAACCAAAGCATGAGAGGCGTCCGTGGAGAATATGGTGAGTGATGAAATATTCATGATGTTTCCTAGAATGCATTGAATTGCTTGATGATCAGCAGCTACTAAGTGAGAGAATGAATAACCATTTGCTAAGGTGATGTAAATGAAACCCTTCTAATGGAGTCTGATGTCTGGGTATGGAAGACTGGAAACAGACAATGTTTGTCGTGATTTCCCTTGATACTGTGGGAATAAACACAACACCGAGTGGAAATGAACGCTGTTTTCCCCTCTGCTAATGTGTCCCTGTCTTCTCGGCTTCTGAAGGAATTGAATCGTCTGATCCTCAGACATGTCCAGTTGAGCCATCGCTGTCACAGCTCAGTAAGCTGAAACCATGTAGAGGGTAAATGTTACTAATCAGAATACAGAGCTGGTGAGCAACAGCCAAAGTGCCCTGTTAATGATATTTCATTAAACATTAAATGTGCTCAATTCGTGCAGATAAATTCTCCACACTCTGGGAATAAATATATTCAGATAGAAGAAATGAGGTACTTAGGTGATGTTTAAGATCTGGGGTGATGTCTGACTCGATTGCTGTGTGTCCAGAGACCACGGTTATGAACCAGGTTTATCCATCACTAAGCGTGCGGTTTGATGGCTTCCTTGTACCTCAATAACCATATCTGGTGAGCCTGGGAATTCTTGGAATCGTGAACTGAAATTGTAGGAAGCGAAAATAACTTGACATTCGTTCAGAGTGGCTGTTAGTGCAGGAAAGATGCATTGATCGCGAGGCATAGAGTGAGACATGCTTTACCTTGCTGGATATGCATTGAGACAGCTAATCAGTAGTACAAAAGGTGGTTTGCAGCGTACACAGCATGAGGATCATCCCGCTCACTTCTACTTTTCCAAAAATACACGCCTCCATTGGCATTCATGCCAGAGTGCCATCCTGTTGGGTTCCTTATGTTTGAAGATAATCTCTGAATCCACTGCTGACTGAACAGTGTATCGGAGGCAAGATCACAAAATGGCTGGGCCATATGTCCTAGTGAATGAATGAAAATGTACTTTCTTTGAATGAGTCTGAAAGAGAAATGCTGCTACTATCGAGTCTGCACAACGACATGCATTTTTTTTTGTTTATTTCATTTTTGTATGGCCAAAGAGAAGAGTTTTTGCTTCCCATGAACCTTATTCCATTAAGAAGAAAAAAAAGTTTGAATAATCTTTGGTGTAGATTATTTGCTGTAAAGTTAAGTGCTATAGTTAGCAGTAACCTTCAGTTGACCATATTCTGAAAAAGCCTACAGCTGATGCACAGCAGTCAGTTAGTGGAACAGGCGAGTCATAGTAATGGTGAGTGTGGACTGCTATAATGTAGTATTTTACAGGGCTATCAAAATAGCTCGGTGAAAGGTTAATGACTGCAAAATTATGCAGAACAAGACCATGCAACAGCGGCATTAAACACACTCTGCTGGATCCCAGGAATTCGAGAAATACATTTGCAATCATTTGCATATACCTGAAGGTTGTTCAGTTGGTGCCCTCGGCCAATAAATCTATGGAATTTCCAGATCAGAAAAACTCCAGAAGAGAAACTTTAAACAAGCATTGATCTGATCTGTGGCATGTTGAAGAAATGTAGAGAAGGGGTGTCTGATCTTGTATTTGATTGGACTCTACTTCCTCCGACCTCAGCTTTCGTGGCATTGTGTTTCTTTTTTTCATCATGGAGTTCTACAGTAGTTCCAAGGTCACATCTACAGTGATTTACAAAACTCCTTAATAAAGTACAGACTGACTTTGGAAGTGTGGTAAGAGCGTGATGGCTGCCAGACAAGCACATAGAGTTCTGTAGTGTATTTCCTCTTTTTACAGAACAAATAATTGGTGCGCTGTGAGCTTAAAATTTCTCTGAGCTATCTCCGTTGTGGCATTTTCTGGACCATCTCCTTATAGAATACATTCTCACTAAATTGCTAAGAACGTGCCATAACATTAAAGGAGGTGGAATTTAAATCATCAAAAATGTACACGTTGGGATTGTTTAAAAACTAGAAATATGATAGATCAGATACTGTACATTTAAAAATGGCAATAGAGTGAGTTTCATTTTCCAGAGGATTAGAATTTAAGGCTGTAAAATGGTAGCACCAGTGTCTCTTCGGCATTTTTACTTGCAAACATTCAGAACCTGCCAAAATGGGGCTCTTGAAATTTGCTGAGGAGGCGCATTGATGTTGCAAAAAAAAAGTCAGTAAGATGAACGGCCATTCACACAGACTGACAACCTAACAAATGTGTGCACTCTTCTGAAACCTGTGCAACGAAAAATTGTTGGAAAATGTTCCCAAGAAATGTTTAATAGATTGTTTTATGATATATAAATATGTTGCATTTGTAGCCCCTGATTAAGCCCAAACCACTTCCAAATGGTCTTGCTGTAAACGCACATGGCTCTTCATGTTAGTCCAAGGCTCTTGGGTCCTCATGTAAAAAAATATATATATATATTGTCGGCCAAAGTGCATTGCATTCAAAGATCACTAAAATGAGGCTTTTGGGGTTCTCTAACAGGATTTATTTTAAGCACTTTCTGCAAAAAGTCCCGTATTAAGCATCTCTCCCTATCGGGAGCTTCCCCTTAAATTCAGGGAGGTGCTGTGAATCCTCTGTGCAAGTAATTAGGGCTCCATTATAAGCAATGAGGTCTATTCACTGTCATATTCCTACATTCACAAGGGCTGATACCGCTAGTATCCGTACTTAAGATAATTAGGAACAGTCTATTAGGAGTATGCCCCTTAAGAAATTGTGGAAAAACAGGATCTGTGTTTTTGCATGTTATTCCTCATTTGCTGAACTTTTTTACACCAGTAGATTTTGCCTCCTTTGAGCAGGTGGAACCTGTTGGAGCTGAAAAATGTCTTGAGTTTCTTGTACTTCCTCATGCAGGTGGTAATCGGGATTCCAGACATCTGGTAATGAGGCCTTACATGTAGGAACACTTCCCTGGCCACCTATGGCAGGGGATTGTTTTCCAAGAATTCAGATAAAAAAATTCTTTCTGTACCTGTGTTTAAGAAATCACCGAATCGAAGACTCTACGTTAATGAAGGTTTTAGGGATTTATTACGGCCTACCCCATGGAAAGACATCGTCCTCCCTACTGCTCCAGGTTTGAAGACCTTGTAATGAGTCCAGAATATTTTGCCTAGGATACTGCAAAGTACTCAGCACAGAAATCTGTGTCTGGAATAGAACAAGCTCACTACGAACGCATGGTGCCACTAGTCTTGTGCCATGGAAGGAAGGAGCACCAGACTCTGTCTCTGGACTTTCTCAAAAACCAACCCAATCAGGAACTTTCTTCATCTGTAGCCCTCCATGCAGACCCGAGCACCATTGTGTCAACAAGATCCTATCTTTCTGCATCCAAGAACAGACAGCAGCACCCCTAGCTGCTGTCACTCATACTTCCAGGATGCAGATGAATGGTTATCTGGTTGGTCTTGACAGAAGAGAAACACCCAATTGTCTGATCTTGGCACCCCTAGAACTTCCAGCATCACCTTGAAAGACTGCACCTATCACTCGATGTCATTGAATCTGGTATCTGCAGCACCATAACCTATGTTTTGTACTTCTGGATCTGCACAGACCCCCAACCATTTGTCTTCACCATCTGTCAAGCATTGCCAGGGACCCATTAAATCATCAGCAGTACCCAGGACTCTGCAATGAAGCACTAGATGCCAATCAAGACCTATGGTCTTGAAATCTGTTGTCAGGATTGTGGTCGGATATCCTGGTTGTGTGCCAGTGTCCAAGTGGCACCAGTCTTCCTAAAGCTTGCACTCTGGCATCAGCATCCAAGAATCTACACACCAATGATCGACCCTGCAGCAGCTTCCAGGTAGCACCCAGGGTTTCTCCTTGGGGCAGCTGCCTAAAGCCACCAGGTCTTGCATAGGAGGCCCTCAGTCACTGCACTCTAGATGCACACGAATCTTTGGCCAATCCCTACCTCCCGTTACCCCATGCTATAATTACTTGCAGGCCCCCAAGCTGCTTATTCTGTCTATTGAAGAATCTTGTACATCTGCTGCTTGAGATGAACACGCCCATAGCTGTCGGATGCCCCCTTATTGTGTGACGCTTTCAGCCGGTGTTTTGTTTTTTGCACACAGCACTGTGCATGCTGGGATTTGAGGCCATATTTACACCGCTTAAGGTAGAACTTCAAGTCCCAGAGTGTAAACTACTTTTTCACACTACGATAAAGGTAGGAGAATCCAAATGTGAATATTATTTTGCTGATTACTCTAAATAATTCTAAGAGCTGCCATCCTTTGTATTTTTTTTGATAAATTACTTTTGAGACACGTTCCTCGTGTGAAATGTTAGTTGCTATGGAAAAGTGACTAAGCGCTGTGTTTTGACCTGCTCTTGTAACTGCTCTTGCTTTCACAGGTTCCTAGACACTTCCAAGCAAGCCATAGGAATGCTGTTCATCCACTTTGCTAACGTCTATTTATCGGAGCTCACCGTAGGAGACCCTTGTTCCCTGTAAGTTTTAAACTTTTGTTTGTCAAACACCTTAATACAATTCAGTGAAACTTTTTAAGTTTGTTGCAGATTAGAGATCAAAGGGTAAAATTAAGTAAAGGGGGGAGAGAGAGAGAGCATATACAGAATCTTGCAATACACCGGTTGTGGTTTAAAAAACAGAAATGTACCAGATGAACGTCATGGGATGAAGGCCTGTACATCTTTCCTTCCTAGTATTTCTTCCATCCTTTAACTCGAACAGGTTAATTCATATGGACAACACAACCACAATGTATTCTGTAGATAAACAGTGGCACTAGGACGAGGGTCCTCTTTCTAGAGGTGTATGCAGTCGGGTACTTGCTCCTACCGAGAAGTTATCCATTCAAGCTGTGCACCTCCCAGGTCTTCAGAGCTGGAAGCAGATATTCCATTAAGAATCGAGAATGGGAACTAAATGGCAATGTAGGGTGGAGTAGGGAGGCTTCTGTCAGTAGAAACCTGCAACAAGGGCACAGATGTAAGAGGCGGCTCCCTCTTAACTATATGTTAATCTGGGGGGGTAGGAGGTGAAGGTAACCCATCCAGAGAAGCAAAGGGCCGGGAAATAGCTTGGGGAAACTCCACCCTAGTTTCGATGGGGCCCTCCGTCCCCTCTCCTCTGACCTACTACAAAGAATGCTTAGAGTAGAATGTTTTTGGGGAGAGGGTGGCCCTACAGTTCATATCTGCTGGCTTGGCTCACCGTCCAACTCTCTGCATTAAGAACCACTAGATTGAAACAAACACACACTGGAATACAGTGTGGCATCATCCATATGTCATAGGTGCTCCACCCAGGTTCTCTACTTACAGAAGTAATATAGGGGCACATGAATCAAGCAAAGGAATTGCGATTCCTTAATAGCGATTTATTAAGGAATCGCTATTAAGGAATCTCAATTCCTTATGCATGCAGGTATCGTAGAAATAATAGCGATTCCTATACATTCCCTATTGGCGAATCGCAAATTGCGATTCGCTAATAATGAATGCTTTCCCCTTCTTTTTTATGGTCCTAGAGGCCCATAGGAATGAATGGGAAAGCATTCACAATTTGCGATTACCATTTAGGTAATCTGAAATTGCGAAAGCAATTTAAGGGTGCAAGGGGGCCAAAAGCCCACCCTGATGCACCCCCAAAAATGGTATTTGTGTGCATATGGCGCATACGCATGCCCCTGTGTATGTGTCACATGGCACTTAGAAAAATGCAATTTTGTGCATTTTTCGAAGGAAATGCAAATAACCATCAACTTTAAGTTGATGGTAATTTGCGATTCCTTAATGCAAAGTTTCATTCTGAGAATGCTTCTTGCATTGCATTTAGGGAGTCGCAAATTGAGATTCCTAACTGCATTTGCAAATTTAGATTCCTAACTGCATTTGCAAAATCAGTAATCGCAAAAACTGCGATTTACCTATTTTGCGAATGCCTTTGGCTTGATACATCTCATAAGGCTATTTCTGCTAATCGTCCCGTTTGCGACCGGTAAATAGCTTGATGCATGTGACCCATAGTACGTTTTAGATAGTTGTTCGGAGTATTTATATAAGAGTTCGAGTATTTAAACCTTTATATAAGAGTTTGAGTGTAAGTAGAACAAAACAAAAAAAGATCACAAACTGGAAGCAAGTTTAAGAACGGAAATGTAATTTCCATGTAATCCCAGCATTAGATGCGATTAACATTCAAAGCATTGATGAGTTCTTACGAAATACTTATTGGTAGTGCTCATTTGTGTATGAAGCAAGATGGGGAAATGGGGTAGTGATAGTGAATAAGCAAGTGGGGGACAGGGTAAAGGTGTTTGTGACACAATATACAATACACAATATGTACAGATAGACCTTCACAGCCTGATAGCGGTCAATAAGTTCCTACACATACATTGCTCATAGGTACATTACAAATTAATACATTTAGTACTATGAGCATGTGGGAGTTTGGTAGGACGGTCTACGTTTCGACCCCAGTGACGAGGAGGGTGAGTGGTGGCCTCACAGCGGGTCTTCATCAGGACAAAGGAGCACTTGAGTAATTAAGGAAGACGGAGACTGTTCAATTCCTGGTCGGGCTCTCACGGGGCTCCTAGCTTATTGAGTAAAGAAAAGAAAACAACTGGGGAACAAATCTCCAGTTGTAGAAATAGGTCAATCAAAGGACGAGTCTCCTTCGTGCGGCTAGTTGCTCATAAGAAGGGCCCATAAACAAAACATTCATGCATCACATGGCTGGGCGATCAATCTGGTTGCATGGGACTGACAAATCAGGTTAAAAATATGGAAGAGGCCGTTGTTCCATCTTGTCCTCCCGAGCAGGCAACAAGTAAAAGGAATTTTATCACTGCCACCACTATCAGTCCTCTAGAGTCCGTTACAGAAATCACCCTCATTATGTGCCCCTTTGATGACAGAGCCCCGCCCCAGGTCTCACTCCTTGTTGCAAAGACTCCTCCTGTGTACCTGCATCACTCGTGGTCACCCTGAGGGAAAGGCCAAAAAGGTACAGTTTGTTATTGGTATTTTGAGGCCGGAGCATATGCTCCAGCGCTGTGCAGGGGAATCTTTTACCTATCCCAGCAGATGGAACCTTATCCATGAGTTCAGACCCCTGCTGGTCCCATCCCCATAAACTATAGTGAAATTGGTCACATGGTGTCAGAGGACCTCTTAATGTGAGCAACTACTCGGTGTGCAGGGAATAAAGAGTACTGCAGTGCCGTTTTGTGTTAATACTCTAATTCTGCGTCTCAGTGTAGTACAGATGCCTGATGTATAGAGGCGGCTACCACCACTGGTCTTCCCGTGATGAAGTGAAACCGCTAACCTGATTTCATTGAATTTGCTGAAGCACAGCTATTGTTGACCTGGCAGAGTAGCGGGTGCTGACTAGTCCACTCTTATTTGTGACTCCTCATCCACACTTTCAAGGCTCTACATAACATTTGCCCAGTATACCTCAACAATTGTATCTACTTTCACAAACCTTCAAGACACTTCCACTTGTCTGGACTTCTACTTGCACAGATGCCACACATAGAGAAAACCAGATCTGACAATCAAGCCTTCTCCTACGTCACTCTTAAAGTGTGGAACGACCTGGTGCTACACTAAAGATCCTTCTCCTCACTCCTTGACTTCCATAAGAAGCTGAAAACCTGGCTTTTCGAGTAGTCTCTCTAGGCGCTATGTTTGGTTAGACTCCTTCTAAGCCCCCAGGTTACCCTTCCAGGTGGTAGTTCTCTGCAAATCTACATAACATAACAATGAGGCATGTTAACGCTCATTACTGACGGCTGTTGGCCAACAAATAACAGCTTCAATGGAAAAATCTGCCCTAAGACATAAACGTTAAGAGAATCTAGCTCAAATCGGGTATCTCACATACCAGATTATGATGATGTATGATGAAGCGATATGTTTCAGGGAGGACCTGCCTTGGCGGTTCGGGCATGACTGTTCCTATTAAAGCAGGGTCAAGACTGATTTGCATATGGCTTAGTCCAAATTGAGGTGGCAGGGTGTGCAAAATAACGATGGACTGGGATGCGGTCAGAGTAACTACCAGTGGCTTAGATTAATTCAAGCATTCTATGCATCACTTTTTTGTATACTTCAATATCTACATCTGCCCATTGTGACTGACCTCGTGACAAAACCGACACCTGTAGCTGCTGATTTGGTGCTCCAAAGCTGACCCGCCCTCCCCTCTCGTCTGTTTTTGTTTTGTATGCTCACCTGTGATACCTTACTGTGCTCCGTTGTTTTGAACCTAGGCTTGTGCTGTAGAAGCCTACATACATAAAGATATTACATTCGGTGATCAAAGAAAATACATATGACCCTAAAATTATTATATGCAGCAAAACTCGTGGTCAGACATTCTTCTTTTGAAAGCATTGAAATTAATCCATTACCATTTGTTTATACCAGAAATAAACAGTAGCTGATAATGCATTACTAATTTCAAGAATTGTGGACAAATTTGATAACCATTTCGTAGGGGAAAGCAGGGGAGTATGCTTTAAACCTTTTTGTCACAAGCCTACAGACTTTCACAACTGCATCCCCATCCCCAACCGGTCCTGGCCGCCTTCCAAGTAGTGCTAAAGTGCTGTGCCTACATTTTTCTAAGAAGCCCACTGGCACTGCTGCTGAATATTTGTGTTGCCAAATACCACAACAGTCTAGTCTGTTTCACCTTATGCCTCTCATCAGCCAGTGTTTCTGTATCACTTTCGTAGGTTCCTTTCTTCCACTGCCATGAGTTTCCATCTCTTTGCTTCTCCTCCCTTCCACCCCCTTTTTTCTGCTTTCTTTCTTTCTTGTTCTGAGTCAGTCTGATGATTAAAAATGAGCCTGGTCCCAAAAAAAGTGTTGATGAGCCCCCACTTGCAACCATCAGCTTGCATTAGGCACTGCTCAAGTTTCGTTATCTTTAGTATCACAGTTAAACTCTCTGGCCCTAACTCCAAACATTTTCATACAAACCCCCTCTTACGATGTCTAAAACTCCCAACTTTGTCCCCCTTAGAATGCTGCTCGCTGTTTAGTGCTGAATGGCACTGGTGAGATGAGTGTGTCGCAGTGAATAGCATTGTAGTGAAATGATCTGAAATTGTATTTCTGCAGCACTTACTACCCCTGACGAGGCGTTGAAGCACTTTACAGCGAGCAGCATTCTACTCCTACACCCAGCATCAGTGGCTAGTCTATTGATTACTTGGATTTGTCCGCTGCTATCAAGGAAACTATTAAATGAATCTACTCTAGGTTCTTTGGTTCTATGAGTTTATATGTGATCATTAGTGGGGGTATGCTGGAAGCAACCCGTTGATGGAAAGAGATGCTAGGTTGCATGGTTATGGTTTCTGAGATAGACGTAAATGGTGGTAGGCACACTGGTGGGGGTACTAGCCAGTAACATCACCTCATAAAAGCAATGGGGGATATTTGATAGTGTTTCTTTGAAAACAGAAAAAATTCTGCCAGAAAAAGCATGTGAAGGGTCCCTTATATTGATCATTTTTCATCTACATTTTTTCAAGTTTTATGAGGGCGTGGTAGCACTTCCCACACCCCTAGGTCCACTACCATTGGACAGGCATGTGGCAAAGTAGTTTATAGATCTGGGAGGCATGCAAATGGTGGATTGGAAGCGGATGGTCATGCAAAAGAAATGGAGGGGACAATTAAAGTCTAAGTCAAGGTCACTTTTTTTTGCAAAGTTCTAGGTATGTATTGGGAGAAGATTTTTGAAATAGATCTGTGGAAGCAGAGGTGTATTATGAAACAACAAACCATCTACTGCGAAACTAAACTCAAGTACAGTTTAAATTCAGCTCTTAACTGAAAGTGGCTTGAAGTTATCTTTCCATTATTGCGTCCATTTTGAAAGAGATGTGTTGGATGCTTGCCTTGCTGAAAGCCAGTGCTTTTTGAGAGATCCCTAGTAGCTCCCACCAAGCACTGACATTTAAGCACGTTCGCTACCTGTAATGACCATTTGACAACACCATTGAGAAAGACTAGGTGTAACACTGGTTGAGGCGTGTGGTGTGGTGTTATTACGATCTCTGGTGCACCCTGCCCCACTGTATGCAACATACTTGCAACCCCCGCGTGTACCTACCACAACAGCATGTTCAATGCTATGAAGTATTATTAAAGTTTATGCAAAACATACATATGGACGTATGTTTAAAAAATGAAACGCTTCCTGCTTCTAAACAAGGCAGTTGATAAACACGTTGTAACATTAGTAAATAGCAGATGTTTATCTGAGCCAATCATTACCCGGTCAGAAGGGCAGCGGTCATTACAACCAGGTTTTGCTCTTTTCTCTCGCATGTAGATAACCTGGCCCATAGATTCCACATTATGCAAAAAGGATGTGTCGGAGGTCACTGTACCCCCAGTATATCCACCTTTTCTCGTAACAAATAAACAACGTTGTCTTTTATGACAAACGTTGTTGACCCTCTTGCAGACAAAGCACGTTACGGCCAAGCCTTCAACGAAACCGTAATAATTACAATTTTAGTTAATGAATTGGCGTTTTCTATTTTTCCCTGCTCATGCGCCCCCATTGTTAAAGATCACCGCATCATGACTCAATGGGTCTGTAACACGATCCATACGTATATTTAAAAAAAATGCAGAAAATAATTTTCCGCCTGTTGGCGCCACCTTGTGTCCAACTATAGGAATAATTGTTTCATGAATTTGGGACCACTTTCTTTGCAATTTTAGACTGCTGAAAAAACGTGTTTTTTCGGGGGTTGGCGTTATCAAAACCTTTTAATGTTACTAAAATTGTACATATAATATACATCTAGTCTTTATCCATTGTTGTCATTCACATTTTTCTTCGGACCACTACAGCGTTTAACACCGGGCAGTGACTGGTCAGCCCTTCACCCGCTGGCCATCTTCACTGTGAGTGAGGGCATTCTGCTGTTTCTTATAGAGCTCAACCCACACATCGTCGTTCCCTTCATTACCAAGAATACCTTGGTAAAGTATGCTTTCTGAGACCTAAACAACTATTCTTGCTTTTAGCCAACATTTCTTTATTTATCTTGAGGGCTTGGCATCTTCTTTAAGTTTTACAAAAACCATGACAAAACGGTCATTAACAAAGCAAAAAGGCCAGCAGCCAGAGCAAGACCTTTTGGCTTTGCTACTGCTTGTTTAAATGGTGGACACCTGTTCTTTTTAACATTTGTATACTCTATATAACTGTTAGTGCAGGTACACACACAAAAAGACTACCATAGTTTGTATCAAGTGGATTGAGTAAATGCATACTTTATTTTATTGGTTCGTACAAGGCATTGATTCGTTCATTTGACAGAGAGAATTGAAGTTAAATGTGAAATGTTTGCAATTCTTGCGTTACAATGTAATCTTTTTGCTTATTCAGCTATTGCTGTCAAACAATCATATACCTGATGTATTGTGATGGACTCTTCCTTGAACTAGTCAATAGAAATGTAACACTTTCCACACACTCTGAATAAGAATTATAATGGAAAGCGATACATGGATGTAGATCTACTAAAAAAAAGCGAAGGCGCTTAATATGATACACCGCCCTTCTTCCTGCAGGTACCTCATTAACTTCCTGCTCGATGCTACGTTGGGGATGCTGATCATCTACGCTGGCGTGCGGACAGTCGGTGTTATAGTCGAATGGCGACAATGGGATTCACTTCGATTTGGAGAATACGGTAAATGTTTGTTATTGATAATTGGTTGAAATCAAATTCCTTATGCCATGTTTGTGCAGATCTAAACCATAGCAATTGATACAACTTTGCTTAAGTTCTGTGTTCAGTCGGTTGTGAACTCTGCTGTACAGACAGGCAATACTGGAGACTACCCTTTTAATAAATGCTGTCGCATTAAGCTTGTAAGAAACCCTCTCCTGCTTATCACCAGCTGTTAGGCAGAAGTTTATTTATCTCATAAACAGTCAAAAGTTCATCTGCCCAGTCTAATTTCTCACAAGGAACATTGCCTCTTTCTATAAAGTGCAATCCAGCAATCGCCGGACTGTTCCTGACTCTTCAGATACTAACTTAATGAGTTTATGCCTGCATTTGAACCACTGCAAGAGCATGGCACAAGGACCTCCTTTCCTTTTTTCAATGTCAGATGACAACACTACCGTTTTTCACTGACCACATTCTTTAGTTAAAATTAGAAATGCGGGTGTAAAGAGTTGGTCTCTCTAGCTCAGCCTACACTCCGGTCTCATGAAACATCGTTTTTCTTGTAAGGTATTGTTGTCTACCCGTTGGTAGAGTGGCTTGTGCAGCTGGCAGTACATTAGGAGAAATGTGAGGGTGCTGAAATTGTTGGGCAACTGTCTGCTCCGGAAGGCAACTTGGTTACCATTTTAAAATTCAGCAAAACCTCTAAGATGACCACTTTCAAATATGTAGCAAAAATCCCAGTGTTCAAGAAGAGTGGAACAACTGGGGGCAACTTGCAAATCAGGGGATATTTCCGAAAGTGGCTATTGACCTTAGGCATGACTCAGTCACCAACTATAGCCCGAACCCCACAATTCTCTGTGCCTTTGATGCCATCTTTGTTTTGTTGTTTTTTTTTTTTCTCATGCCACTTCATTCAGAGGCACGAGTGGCATCAGACAAAACAAATATTCTGAACTGGAGCTAGAATGTAGATCTTTTGGACGCCAGGCCTCTTCTACTTCTGTTTATGTATACAAATCAATAAATGCTAAGTATGTTCTTTTATTCCAACTTTTGTTGTCTGGTATGGAAAATTTCCTTTTGAACTTACTGAAAGCGTCAGCTATGCTTGCCATTCAGAGACGGACTAGAGTCTTGAGGCTATGCTAACACTGAGTCCAGCTTTTGTGTGTAAACCACCGAGGTTTTTCTGCAGTGGTGTTGGTGCTTGATTTTATAACTAGTTCCTCAAAACCTTTCAACCAGAACCAGGCCGCAACTCCCTTCAAAGCCTTCAGGCTCGAAAGAACATGGACCTGACAAAGCATCAGTTGTAAATTGGAGGAAGCTTGAAATATTTCAATATAGGACCTGGAGCGAAATCTAAAGCAAGAGGGAATCCTACTCCTCTCCCAACAGCCCCAGAGGAGAAAGATGCATCCCTGAGTGAAGAAGGTTCACTTTGATAGCTCAGTCCTTTGTTCCATAGCCTAACTCTCTCAATAATAATCGGTACATAGTAAAAGAGAGCGGCACATTTGTAATGTCTACCAAGCTGATTCCTTGATACACAATGTGGCAGTAAAGTCTTTACCTAAATATGACCACATATAACCCACTTATCCAGATGTCAGTACAGTGGTGTGGACTGCAGCTCTTAAGTGGTGGATGAGGATGAAGTGCTGAACACACTACAATGAAATAATTAATTTCTACTAATGTGTTTTAAAATGAAGCTATTGCTTGCTGTTGTGTTTTTGATGGTTGAAGCTGTCTGTTGAGTAAAACCTTTTGTTTTGTGCAAGAACAAGTGTACACCACAAGAAACTATGCATTTGTGAATAAATTCAGAGCAGACTGTCCTTTTTATTACAACTCATAAGTGGTCAATAAACTACAGCTCTACACTTTGGATAAAGAGAGTAAATAATTGGCTGCGGTGGGAAAAAATCTGGACTTTTGTGCATCCATTTTCTCGCACAAAGCTAATTACACTGTATTATTTTTGTACTAAAATATGCAATGTTCCTAGTCGGCAAGCTTTGAAAAGTTACTCAAATACTCACCTTAAGGACACAGGAGGAAAACTCAGGCCACTGTCCATGAGCGGAATAGTCATTGACCTAAGAATTAAAGCATCCATCCCCACTGGATATATGAAGGAAAGACTCTATCACTGACCTAGTTCTTTATTGCCACTCTTAGTTATTATGCTTTAGCATGAGATGCAGAAAGGATTATTTCTACACTGTTTGTTGAGACTCTTCCTATAATTGAGGATTAGAACATGCATTAGGACACGCAAAAATGGTAGAGAGACAAACATTAATGGGAGTACTGCAGCAGTGAAGTTCAAGGAAACTGTCAATTTAAAGGATATTTCTTTCCGCATGCCTATCATTCATGTTATACGTTTAATTAGTAATAGTTTAAAAACTTTACTAATTTCTGATGCTATTCTGTGCTACTTTCTGAAGTTATAATCTGCTTCTGGAGTGTTTATTAAATGTCTTTGGGTAGTGAAGGCACACTTACGTTGAAAAGCTAGCTATTGACATCCATACCTAGATGGCTGGCTTGTGAACAGGATATTTTCCTCCATATCAGAGGGCACAAAAGGCATAATTGAGGCAATATACCCATTGTACCAATTACATTTAGCAGGGAATGAAATTGAATCTTGTCGCATTCCTACCTTTCTTGGGACACACCAAAACATAGGACAAGTTTGGCTTAGTCAGCAGTGAAATGGTCTTGGCCTTGGGCAGTACTTTCCTTTTCCAGATTCACCATGTTGGAGCAGCAATGATATGGCACCCTGTTCATTTGGGTAGTGAATTTGGCCGTACATATGAGACCATTAGTGAACGGCTTGACCAACTGTGGGCACCTGGCGTAGGGCTCACAAAGAAGGTGCAAGACCGACTATGCTGTTGGACAAACATGCACTCCAAATGGAGATCCCTTTCTCGGTCCTACTAGACTGTGACCATCACATCACATTGCATGCAGGACAAGGCAAGGTGCACATAAGATAGATCTCACGGAGAAGGGCCAGTGGATGTCACCACAACTTTCATTGTCCATTTGTATACTTGAACTCAGACCAGCATTTCTACACATATAGTTCTTCCAAAGACATGTACACAACAATGAGGTGTACATTTGGATGAACTATTTGGCAATAAAGTACAGCCGGAATAACTGTGGGGGCTTCAAGTTGCCAGTGCTGTCAGATCGTTCACAAGAATTTTGGCACACTAAGTGTATATTGTTCTAAAACGGGTGCCAGAAGCACACACTACAAGTATATATATAATGGGGTCATGCCCAAATTACCCTCGTATACCTGAGCAATAACATCAACGATGTAGAATCAAAAAAATGAATGGTATGGAGGAATCAATCAAAAATATCTATTTTCAACCAGAGTACAATTCGTTACCCTGCTGGTCTCTATTCTTATTCAAGACCAATTAATTTCTGCTATCACAACTTGTGTACGTGTACGGGAAAGAAAACACAGTATAGTCACAACAAACTAATACATATACAGGTTTCATACATACACAATATACACTTCATTACACAAACAATTGAATCACACTCCTAAATATGATACACTACATATATACAATCTATACAACATATACAACATATATCAAACATATACACATATCAAAAAACCAGTAGGTCAATAATTGGTTCCCCTACTGAGAACAAAACAAACCGCGTGTACACTCTTAAATCTATGCAATACACTACAATGTAGTCCTTATTGCGCCTGAGGAATAACACCTCCAAAACTATGCAAGGGGCTCTTTACTTTCTTCACACAACTCTACGTGATGGGACTCCTTAAAAATGTCGACGCTGGCGCGGTCGCGTTTCAGCCAGAGATTCCTTATGGCATCATCAGGACAGGGGATTCAATATTTCTGAATGGTATATTAGCTCTCTTAGGCAAAACACACGGCTGGCAGGGACCGAGCCCACTGCCGCCTCGCCAACAATGGCCCTTAAACCCTTATGTAGCTCTATTCCACTCTAAAGGTGTAAAATAGCGTCACCAGTCCACTGAGTTTTCAAATAGCGAGATGAACCAGGCACTCACTACCTACTGCAATCACGCGGTCCCATCAGTAACACCAAATAGCCAACGACTTGGAGCAGCAAGTTTCCCAAACGACGAGTCGTTTGGGAAACTTGCTGCTTCAAGCCGTTGGCTATTGTGTTAGTCATGGACATGAACAACTTCAGGCCGGTCTCGACCTTCCGTTTCTAGCCAAAAATCTCGAAAGATGTGTCCTCTCTCAATTAAACCAACATCTAGAGAATTCTAATCTACTGGATCCTCTCCAGTCCGAGTTCAGGAAAGGCTGCAGTACTGAAACCGCAATCCTAAATATCCTTGATGATCTACACATGTTACTCGACTCCAACCATTGTAGCCTTCTCATTCTCCTTGACCTCTCGGCTGCATTCGACACAGTAGACCATACCCTCCTTCTTAATGTCCTCCGAGAGAGAGCGGGCATTGAAAAGTCAGTTCTAAAATGGTTCTCCTCCTTTCTTAACAACCGCACTCAAAGAATAAAGATCAACCGTTTTGAATCAGACCCCCTCCCCCTCAGCAAAGGAGTCCCTCAAGGATCAGTACTCTCCCCGCAACTCTTCAACATCTACATGGAACCCCTCACCTCACTTCTAAGGAAATCCAACATCCCCTTCCACCTTTACGCGGATGACACCCAACTCTATTTGGAGTCCACCTCCATCGCAGACATTCACAGATTAAATGCCACACTCATGGAGGTCCAAGACTGGCTCTCAGCAAATCACCTCAAACTGAATGAAGAAAAACGGAAGTACTCCTTATCTCGAACAAAGATGAAAACCCACAAATAGTGGAATGGCTCAAAGCCTTAAATGCCCTCAATGTCTCCATAAAGCCAACGGACTCCGCAAAATCCCTAGGAATCACTCTCGACCCCAAACTGGCCATGAATAAACACATCTCTAAAACTGCTAAAAGCGCGTTCTTGAACCTGAAACTTCTCTATAAAATTAAACCCCTAAACGCCACCCCCCCACATATCAGAATGACCGCCTCCTTCCCTCAATTCAAATCGGTACTCAAAGCCCTCTTCCTTGAACTCTCCAGTGCTTAACGAGAACCTCACGCCGGATGGTGAAGTCCGATACTTCTCTGAACCCAGAGCCGATGGATTCACTCGTGAACTCCGATCCTTATTGTGCCCAAGCTGCTGTTTTACAGACTCTATTTCCTGCCTGCTGCTCCTGATTCCTGTTTCTCTATGTTTATTTTCCTTGCTACCGATCTCTATTTGCTGTGAAGCGCTCTGATACCCTCTGGTCTAGCCAGCGCTATACAAAACTTCAATAAAATAAATAAATAAATACTCCCAGCATGTCTGACCATGTGCTTTTTGTTTCATTGGCACGAACCCCAGCTAAACACTACTTCTCTTTTCCATCAAGGGACTGTGGTATAGGAATCCGTCCTGGCAGCCGTGGCATGTGTGGAGGCTGGAGCATCCGCGCTCCCCTTGTGGGCATTGCCATTGGTGTAGCGATCATTGGGGCAGCAGATGCTGTTTCACCAAAGACCAGAGGTTTAAGGGGCTCCCTGCTCCCCAGTTGTGGCTGTTTGTTACTACTCAACGAGGGCAAGGAGGCACTTAACTATGCTCCTTCTAGCATCTGAACTGGGCACTGCTGCTGGAGAGACGCAGTAAAGGCTGTGTGCCTGGTGTGCACTCATGTAATCTGTAAGACGTTCCTGGGCTGGGCACTGGCTAAAGAGCGCTCTTAAGTGTTCTAACATGCATTAACATATAAAGGCCTGAAATACCCTTAGACCACCACACCTACTTTTCTGAAAGGCACAAAAAAGTTATGCATTATTAGCCAATGACGTAGATATTACGTTACAGAAAAAGCTGAAACCTAACCCTGGGAAACATTTGAGAGAAACGAGATTCATTATTGTTTGCCTGTTGACCTTTTTGTGTATTAAAACCACAGCCTCAGCCACCACCCTCCAGTGTTGTGTCCGAGGAGCATACTTTTCTATTTAATAAAAGATCACCTGCCCAATAGGGACAAAATGCATTACATCATCAGAGCATGACCCAAATACCTGGTTACCTTGGGCCTCGGAGCACCGGGAGAGGATGCCGCTTGAGGCAGTCTTGGCCTGCAGAGTCGATGCCAAGCCAATTTCCCATTTAACAGGAGCTTGCACAAGGCAGGCACTTGCAGTTCACAGGTCTTTCTTCCATCTCCATGCCACGGTGATCTACAAAGGGAAGTAAAGTCCAGCCCTAAACCTGACTGGCGTTGAGGGCTTCTGTGAGAACATAAGAGAGGAGCAATTGATAGGAGATGAAGCATGTGCACATGGCTGTTGGAGAGCTGTGTCTACTTTTTCTATGCTTTGCATTAGCGACGTCAAAGCCAGAGATGGCAAGGAAAGTGCCAGAAGTCGCAAATTGAAAGGCAGTGAGCAGCAGTTGCTACCTCTGGCGATTCCCTAGTTGATGCTACTCCCTTTGGGGTTCCTGTGAGGTGTCTGCTTCTTGTTCTTTTTTTAACACTCCCAGATGTGAGTGTGGTTAACTAGTCTTAAAATTGAGATTGTTATTCAACAGGTGTAACTCGTACCATGTGCACATTAAGATATTTTTGCACATAGTTCTGTTTAGATGCAGGAAATTTCTTCCTGTAGATGACCAGTGGTAACAGGGTTTCCACAGCTCATGTATAGAGTTTCTAATTCATATTACTGATGAGTGGCTGTGACACCATTCCCTCCAGCACCTTTCTTTGGATGAGCACACTGTACCAGACACAGTGCCATTCTTTGGAAGAGCACACTGTAGCAGACACAGTGCCTTTCTTTGGAAGAGCACACTGTAGCAGACACAGTGCCTTTCTTTGGAAGAGCACACTGTACCAGACACTGTGCCATTCTTTGGAAGAGCACACTGGGCCTCTCTTTGGAGGAGCACACTGTACCTCTCTTTGGAGGAGCACACTGTACCAGACACTGTGCCTTTCTATGGCGCAGCACACTGTACCAGACAATGTGCCTTTCTTTGGAGGAGCACACTGTACCAAACACAGTGCCTTTCTTTGGCGGAGCACACTGTACCAAACACAGTGCCTATCTTTGGAAGAGCACACTGTACCAGACACAGTGCCTTGTACCAAACACAGTGCCTTTCTTTGGAGGAGCCCACTGTGCCTTTCTTTGGAGGAGCCCACTGTGCCTTTCTTTGGAGGAGCCCACTGTGCCTTTCTTTGGAGGAGCCCGCTGTGCCTTTCTTTGGAGGAGCCCGCTGTGCCTTTCTTTGGAGGAGCGCGCTGTGCCTTTCTTTGGAGGGGCGCGCTGTGCCTTTCTTTGGAGGAGCGCGCTGTGCCTTTCTTTGGAGGAGCGCGCTGTGCCTTTCTTTGGAGGATCGCGCTGTGCCTTTCTTTGGAGGAGCGCACTGTGCCTTTCTTTGGAGGAGCGCACTGTGCCTTTGCTCCTCTGTGCCTTTCTTTGGAGGAGCCCACTGTGCCTTTCTTTGGAGGAGCCCACTGTGCCTTTCTTTGGAGGAGCCCGCTGTGCCTTTCTTTGGAGGAGCCCGCTGTGCCTTTCTTTGGAGGAGCCCGCTGTGCCTTTCTTTGGAGGAGCGCGCTGTGCCTTTCTTTGGAGGGGCGCGCTGTGCCTTTCTTTGGAGGAGCGCGCTGTGCCTTTCTTTGGAGGAGCGCGCTGTGCCTTTCTTTGGAGGATCGCGCTGTGCCTTTCTTTGGAGGATCGCGCTGTGCCTTTCTTTGGAGGATCGCGCTGTGCCTTTCTTTGGAGGAGCGCACTGTGCCTTTCTTTGGAGGAGCGCACTCTGCCTTTCTTTGGAGGAGCGTCCTGTGCCTTTCTTTGGAGGAGCACACTAACAGACACCTTGCCTTTCTTTGGAGGAGCTCGCTTTCCAAAACACTGTGCCTTTCTCCAACACGGACTTTCTTTGGAGAGCACACTATCCCGAGCGATGTGCCTTTCTTCGGAGGAGTACGCTGTGCCTTTCTACAGAGGAACGCGCTGTGCCTTTCTTCGGAGGAGCGCGCTGTGCCTTTCTTCGGAGGAGCGCGCTGTGCCTTTCTTCGGAGGAGCGCGCTGTGCCTTTCTTTGGAGGAGCACACTAACAAAAAAATTAAAAAAAACTGACTTAGTTTCTTTACCAGCAACAGCTTCCTTAGACCATTTCTTTGTTTCATAGGGTCCTCCAACGATATATGGTTGGCCTCCTTAGTCCTGATGAAGACTCGCACGGCCCAGGCTTAATTCACCGCAAGGCCCGAAGTCGAGTCGAAACGTCGACGCTCTTTTGATCTTTGACCTTGACCTATATACTATTACTCTCTTGTGCATTATAATCATCAGATATATAGGTTTCTTAATGATTTAAAATTATGGATGAATTGATTTATGGCCAGGTCTCAGTATAGGGATGATTATTGATCCTTTTGTACAATAAAAAAACAGTTTTTTTATGTCACGATCTTTGCAATTCCTTGCTATTTTTTTTTTCCTTTATCACTAAGCACTATCACATCTTTCTATTTTGCACGCTCCCCTTGGGGCAACCAAAATGACCTATATGTATTGTAAAAGTTATTTATATCGCCTAATAGTGGTAGAAAATGAATAAATCACCACTGATTATCATCTTTGGCTGTTGCGTTGTGAGACTGTTCAACTTATTGATGCTGAGTAGATTATAATACTCTACTGATTGATTTATGAAGTGTTGACTAACTGTGAGATTGCAAAATAATAGTCTTTGGACCATTGTCTTCTAATACTACTTTCTTTGGAGGAGCTCGCTTTCCAAAACACTGTGCCTTTCTTCGGAGGAGCGCGCTTTGCCTTTCTTCGGAGGAGCGCGCTGTGCCTTTCTTCGGAGGAGCGCGCTGTGCCTTTCTTCGGAGGAGCGCGCTGTGCCTTTCTTCGGAGGAGCGCGCTGTGCCTTTCTTCGGAGGAGCGCGCTGTGCCTTTCTTCGGAGGAGCGCGCTGTGCCTTTCTTCGGAGGAGCGCGCTGTGCCTTTCTTCGGAGGAGCGCGCTGTGCCTTTCTTCGGAGGAGCGCGCTGTGCCTTTCTTCGGAGGAGCGCGCTGTGCCTTTCTTCGGAGGAGCGCGCTGTGCCTTTCTTCGGAGGAGCGCGCTGTGCCTTTCTTCGGAGGAGCGCGCTGTGCCTTTCTTCGGAGGAGCGCGCTGTGCCTTTCTTTGGAGGAGCGCGCTGTGCCTTTCTTTGGAGGGGCACACTGTGCCTTTCTTTGGAGGAGCACACTAACAGACACCTTGCCTTTCTTTGGAGGAGCTCACTTTCCAAAACACTGTGCCTTTCTTTGGAGGAGCTCACTTTCCAAAACACTGTGCCTTTCTTTGGAGCAGCACACTGTACCAGCCACGGAGTACCCTGCACTAAACACAATACCTTTCTGTGAAGGAGCACACTGTACCAAACACTGTGCCTTTCTTTCACCGAGCACACAGTGCCTTTCTTTGGAGGAGCACAATGTAGAAGACACAGTGCCTTTCTTTGGAGGAGCAAAATGTAGAAGACAGTGTCTTTCTTTGGAGGAGCAGACTGTCCCAGACACCATGCCTTTCTTCGGAGGAGTACACTGTACAAGACACTGTGCCTTTCTTTGGAGGAGCACACTGTACCACACACAATGCCATGTACCAAACACTGTGCCTATCTTTGGAGGAGCGCGCTGTGCCTATCTTTGGAGGAGCGCGCTGTGCCTATCTTTGGAGGAGCGCGCTGTGCCTATCTTTGGAGGAGCGCGCTGTGCCTTTCCCTGGAGGAGCGCGCTGTGCCTTTCCCTGGAGGAGCGCGCTGTGCCTTTCCCTGGAGGAGCGCGCTGTGCCTTTCCCTGGAGGAGCGTGCTGTGCCTTTCCCTGGAGGACAACGCTCTGCCTTTCCCTGGAGGAGCTCGCTCTGCCTTTCTCTGGAGGAGCACGCTCTGGCAGACACTGTGCTCTTCCAAAGAAAGGCACAGTGTCTGGCACAGTGTGATCCTCCAAAGAAAGGCACACTGTACCAGACAAAGTGCCATTCTTTGGGAGATCACACTACAATAAACACAGTGCCATTCTTTGGAGGAGCACACTGTACCAGGCACAGTACCTTTCTTTGACGAAATCACATCAGTAAACACAGTTCGAACATAATTTGTAAAGAAATGTTAAATGTATTCCAGTATTACTGTATTTTCCTAGTAGAAGCTGTTATAATTGTATTTACAAAGCGGTGGCAATTCTGTCCATGCAGCCCAATCCAATGAAGCGGCCTAGAGTGGCGTGTGATAGCCACCCAAAACAGGTGAAAAAACAATGAAATAAAATATAGACTAAATCTTCACTAGACTGTGACGCTTAGTACTGGTGAGTTCAGTCAATAACAATTGTTTGTTAAATAGATATTAGAGGCTGACATAGTGCTGCTGTCTGACCGAGTATAGGGCCTAAGCCTGAATGAAGATGGTGTCATTCTTAGGATGGTTAGCTCTGAGGTTTATGAAGAATTATTGCTTCTCATGGTGCAGATTTTGTTTGAAGGATGTTTCTGTAGATGTCTATGAAGAGAGAGAAAATGGAGTTTACAGGTAATGATGTAAGCATTCTACAGAACACTTGCTGCCCGTTGTTGTAGGTGAACCAAAATAAACAAGCTGACGGTTTGGGGCACAGACAGGTCTGAGAACAACTTTCACTTTGAGAGCCAACTGCCGCAAACTCAACACTGTAAAAAATTATGAGAAGATACCCCCACACCGTGCCACGACTCCTGGTGGCCATCTGCCCCTCGGACCAGCTCACACCTCCACCACCCACGCTCGCAACCTCAGGATCATCCTTAACAGCAAACTCTCCATGAGACGTCAGATTAACTCTGTCGCCTCCACCTGCTTCAACACCCTCAGAATGCTCCGGAAAGTCTTCAGATGGATACTAACCAACATCAGAATAACCGTCTCTCAAGCCCTCCTCACCAGTCGACTTGACTACGGAAATGCCCTTTACGCCGGAACCACCACCCTCCTCCTCAAGCACCTCCAAACAATCGAGACCGCAGCAGCAAGAATCATCCTGAACCTGCTCAGACAAGTCCACACCACTCCCCACCTCCATAGCATGCACTGGCTACCTGCCAGAACACCACCTTCACCAGTGTGGAACTTAAACATTATTCTTACACGGTTAATGGAACCTCCCTTTGAACCGTTACATAAATGCGAATTACAATTCCTAACTTGGAAAGTAACTTTCTTAGTAGCTATTACTTCTCTCAGAAAAGTCAGTGAACTACAAGCATTTACCATTCAAGAACCTTTTTTGCAAATGCATCATAACGAAGTGGTTCTACGCACTAATCCTAAATTCCTTCCAAAAGTCATTTCACCATTTCATCTAAATCAATCTGTTGAACTGCCCGTTTTTTTCGCGTAGCCACAAACCGTTGCAGAAAGAGCTTTACACACCTTAGACGTCAAAAGAGCATTACTGTACTACATCGAAAGGACACAAACTTTTCGTAAGACTAAACAACTTTCTGTGTCTTTTTCACCACACCACACAAAGGCAACCCCATATCAAAATCAGGGAGAGCTACGTGGATTGTTAAATGCATACAAATATGTTACCAGAAAGCCAAACGTACGTTAAGAATTCCTCCAAAAGCCCATTCTACATGAAAATAGGGGCTTCAATGGCATTCTTAGGGAACATTCCCCTAGATGATATATGCAAAGCAGCTACCTGGTCTACACTGCACACATTTACAAAACACTATTGTGTAGATGTGTAAACTAAACAACAAACCACTGTTGGCCAGGCTGTACTAAAAACTCTGTTTCAAACTACTGCAACGGATACTGGTGGTCGTCGCTAGGTGTGGGTACTGCTATACAATCTATGCACAGTGTGTAATCTGCAGCTCATATGCCTCGAACGGAAAATGCTACTTACCAGTAGGCATCTGTTCTTGGCATGTAGAGCTGCAGAGTTACACACGCCCACCCTGCTACCTGTATCTGTTCCAGTATTATCTTAATTAGATACAAATCACATGGACATCACTACTTCTTGTACAGCTCCATCACTTCCCTAATTGCGAAAAACAATCTGGGGATGGAGCCGATGCCCATGCGCAGTATCATCCAAAGGAGGAGTCACCTATCCAGTGACTTCCAAAGACTTTTCTACAACAAAACAAACTGCAAACATCCGGGCCCAACACTAGGTGGCCATCTTTGCACAGTTTGTAATTCTGCAGCTCTACATGCCAGAACAGATGCCTACTGGTAAGTAGCATTTTCCTTTAAGTTCGGTTCGAGTAAGAGAAAAATAAAAAAATTAAAACTGACTTTGAATTGTGATTAAGAGCAAATACCCTGAATCATTCAAGCTTACGGTGCAACCTATGCCATAATTAAAACCAAGCCAAGAAATGCCTGTTTATCGGTTCCAAAGGATCTTAAGTCATTAGTAATGCCTTTTGCTATTGCCTGTCTACATTCTGTGCATAGGTAGAATCTTGATTGGCAGTTTGTGAGGCCGTAATATCGGCTTCTTTTTCCACATTCTTAAACAAAAGCAGTGTATGATTTACTGGGGAAATGACTGGGAATTTCACAGTTGAGGTTAAAGAAGATGTAAGAGAGAGGTGGCATATGCAGTGAGCTAACTTAGAATTTATATGGTAGTGTAAGCAGAATGAGTATCTTGGTAAAAATAAATCCACAAATGGTTTACTTTCATCCTGAAGATTGAAACGCTGATTAAATAAAGGAAATGTGTAAAAGTGAGAAATTGAAAACTGGTGCCAAAGTTGCAAATTGATCTGACTAGAATTCGAGCGAATGACCCGTTTCATTGGATATCGTGGCCTTTGTTAGATTGGATTTAGCGCCTTCTGTGTGATATCCATTGCAAGGAAACATACTGTTCGAGGCATGTGGGCTGCTGAATTCATATCTGTGCATAGATCGCCACCTAGTGTTGGGTCCGGATGATTGCACATTGTTGTCCTGGAAGAGTCTTCGAAGTATCACGAGATAGGTGGCTCCTCCCCTGGACTACAGTGCGCTTGGGCATCGCCTCCATCCCCAGATTGTTTTTTTCCGCCATTGGGTTCGGATGTGTTTCGGTTCCCTCTGTCGGAACCGATAGTTGTTCAACTTCTACTCGAGACCAAAAGGTCTTTAGGCTGGGCGTCGGTATAGTTGCGTTCGGGTTTCTTTCTGACTCTCAGCCCCGATCTCTTGCTGCCCTTCCACGTGCTTTCGGCGCGGACGGGCCTACACTACACTCTTGCTATGGAGCGGACTCCGTTTAAGAAGTGCCCGGTGTGTAACTCTAAATACTCACACCTCAATGTGCACCCGGTGTGCAATACCTGCTTGTCACCGGATCACCGCGAAGACGCCTGCATGGCGTGCTCGAAGTTCCGGAGCAAGAAGACTTTAAAGATTCGTCGAGCCCATAGGCTCCAGGCTAAGTTATCAGCTGCGGCGCCCCCACCAGATGACATTTTTCAAGAATCTGTTGAGGACGAAGACGACGTGCAAGGTTCGGACTCTAATCCCGCATCCGAAGGGGAGACCTACGACGCGGGTGAGGAGAACTTTGCCGAAGTCACTGACGAGGTAGGGGACGACGATCAGGCTTTTACCACGATGGGAGATAGCTCGGAGGAGGAGCATCCCCAAACAGACTCAGGGGTTAGTCCCCTTCATACGGCCCAGGTCGAGGGATCACCTTCGGGCCTTACCCAAGATCTGACTATGAGTCCTACGTCCCCGCCTTTGGGCCCGGTCACGGACATTTGTGAACCATCGCTTACTTCGAAGAAAACGAAAGTGAAGCCGACTGGTCCCGCACCCTCGGATGCGAAACCGAAAGCGAAAGTTGAGATGGTCAAGAAGGTTCTGGAGGCGTCAACTTCCAAGAAAGTCAAAATGGCCGACTCTAAGAGCCACGCCAAAATGGCCGACCCGAAGCCCTCGGGGTCGGTGCCGAAGGCGAAATCGTCCGACGCGTCTGCGTCTGCGTCGGCTTCGAAAGGGGTCGCGGACCCGCAAAAGGCTCTGAGGAAGCGTCAGGGCGACGACGCTCATGGCCATGGGGCGTCGGCTCCGAAGAAGGTGGCTGCCGGCGATCAGGCTCTCGACGACGGGGGGTCGCTCGGACCGGTCAAGCCCTCTCCGGCCTTAACGATGAAGGTAGCGGAATCCCTGCAGCGGATCCGAAAGGACAGTGTGGTTCCCGCTCAGGACGCTGTGGCGCCTAAGCTCCCGCCTAAGCCTGCGAAGGGGCAAACGCCTATTCGTTTCACCCTACCACCCAAGACGGCGCCGAAGGCCTTCGCGTCGACACAGGGCGGACACTCGAAGGAGGTACTGACGCCGAAAGCTACCTTGGTGGCGTCGAAGCTTCGGCTCCAGCCGCTTGCTGAGGAAGAACGTCGTGAGGTAATCATCGACGCCAACACCGGAAAACTGTCTCTCCTCAAGAGGAAGATCACGACGGAGCCGGCGTTGGAGCATTTCAAGATCCCTCTCAAAAACAAAAGGGACTCTGCAGACTCTTCGACTCTGGTGGAACCTGTGTCCCCACAAGCCCTGGGACTCTCGCCAACGCATTCCCCCGCAGGCGATGTGGACGAAGACGATGCCGAGTACACCTATCCGGCGTACTCGGATCCGGAGGAGGAGCGTGCCCCTTGGTCCGCCGGAGGCGACACGGAGGACCCGCAATCGGGTCAGGACACGCAACTCTTTGCGGCCAAGACGTCCCCGACGGAGGACTCGGCAGCCTTTAATGCTCTGATCGAGCGAGCTGCGGCTAACCACGACGTCGAGCTGCACTCGGACCCCGTGGATGTGGACTTCTTATTCGACACCTTCTCTGTGGCTGAGAAGACAGTCAAGACGCTGCCGATGCTCAAAGGTGTGCTTAAACATGCAACGGAAGTCTTCAGGGAGCCCACACGGGCGCGTGTTGTCAACCCTCGAATCGACAGGAAATATAAGGCGGCGCCGACGGATCCTACCTATATCCGGGGACACTTGCCATTAGACTCCTTGGTTGTTTCCAACGCTCGGAAGAGGGCGAACTCTCAGACTACTGGTGACGCTCCTCCCCCAGACAAAGAGTCCAAGATCTTCGAGGCCTCAGGCAAACGGATTGCTGCACAGGCAGCTAATATCTGGAGAATTTCTAACACCCAAGCCCTGCTTGCACGTTATGATAGGGCCCATTATGACACCTTAGAGGCCATACTGCAACACTTACCTGACCAATACAAGGAGGCAGGGGAGATGCTGATTCAAGAAGGCAAACTCATTACGAATGCCTCCATCAAATGTGCACTAGACGTGGCAGAAACAGCCTCCAGGGCTATCAACACCAGTGTGTTGCTTAGACGCCATGCCTGGCTTCGAATTTCAGGGTTCAAACCCGACATCCAAACTACGATACTGAATCAAACGGTGAATCCTGACCACCTGTTTGGACCTGAGGTGGATGCCACCCTGGAAAAATGAAAAAAGATACGGAAACTGCCAAATCAATGGGGGCTTTACAAAGTCAGCAGTTTCGGAGTGGTTCCTTTCGCCGCTCAAACTCCAGAGGCACCACAAGGGGGCAGGCATCCCAATCCACACAGTATTACAAAAGTAACACCCAGACCCCGTACAACAACAAGGGTAGAGGTGGTTACAGAGGCAATAATGTCAAGGGTAGGGGACGTGGAAACAATAGCTCCAGGTCCACCACCACCAACAAGCAGTGACGTCTTGCCACTGCCCCCCGACCATACAACACCGGTTGGGGGGAGACTCCAGCAGTTCCTGCCGGCGTGGAAGAACATCACCACGGACAGGTGGGTGAGGTCCCTTATCCAGTACGGGTACTGTCTAGAGCTTACTTCCATTCCACCGGACATACCCCCAAGAAGCCGTCCTATGTCTGGCGAGCATTTGACCTTGTTGCAGCAGGAGGTTCTAGTCATGCTGCAAAAAGGGGCAATAGAGCTCGTTCCTTTGCGAGAGCGGGGAACAGGGGTTTACTCCCTGTATTTCCTGATTCCCAAGAAGGACGGATCCCTCAGGCCCATCCTGGACCTCAGGCCCCTAAACTGGTACATACTCTCGGAGCACTTCCATATGCTCACGTTGCAGCAAGTGCTTCCCCTGCTTCAGCAAGGGGATTTTCTGGCTACGCTGGATCTGAAAGATGCCTATTTTCATATCCCCCTGCATCCTTCCCACAGAAAGTATCTCAGATTCACGATCTTAGACCAGCATTACCAGTTCAAGGTCCTGCCGTTCGGGGTCACCACGGCACCAAGGGTATTTACGAAGTGCCTAGCGACTGTGGCGGCGCATCTCCGTCGCCAACACGTCCACGTCTTTCCTTACCTGGACGACTGGCTCATTCAGGCAAGGACGGAACGACAGTGCGTAGACCATGTGTCACGCACCATTCATCTCCTGCACGATCTGGGTTACTCTCTGAACTACCCCAAGTCCCATCTCCAGCCCGCCCACGTGCGACAGTATCTGGGCGCGACAATCAACACTCTGGCAGCCACTGCGCAGCCAAATTCAGTGAGAATCGCCAGTATCCAGGCGCTGATCCAACGATTCAGACCCCAGCACTCGCTTCCAGCGAAGGTGTTCATGCAGTTGATAGGCATGATGGCCTCCTGCATCTCCATTGTCCCGCACGCGAGACTACACATGCGTCCGCTTCAGGAGTGCCTAGCACGTCAGTGGACTCAGGCTCATGGGCAACTGACAGACCTAGTGTTGGTGAGCGGTCGGGCATACAACTCTCTGCATTGGTGGAATCCACAAAACCTTTGCAAAGGCCGACCATTCCAAGAGCCTGTCCCACAGATTGTCCTGACAACGGACGCTTCTCTCCAGGGTTGGGGAGCGCATGTACTCCACTACACGGTGCAGGGACTATGGACACTACAGCAAAGGAAGATGCACATCAATGTGTTGGAACTGATGGCAATCTTCATGGCCTTAAAGGCGTTCAAAGTACATCTGTGCAACAAGGTCGTGTTGATCCGGACGGACAACATGACGGCCATGTACTACATCCAGAAGCAGGGAGGCACACACTCTCCACAGCTGTCTCATCTGGCTCAGAGCATGTGGAAGTGGGCCATTCAGAGGAACATCTTCCTCATGGCAGAGCATCTCCCGGGCAAGGACAATCAAATGGCGGATCTGCTCAGCAGGCACAGCCATCAGATGCACGAGTGGGAGATACATCCATCAGTACTCCAACCGTACTTCCAAAGGTGGGGTCATCCAGAGATAGACCTATTTGCCACAAAGGAGAACGCAAAATGCCGAAACTTCGCCGCCAGGTTCCCACACCCGCAATCACAGGGCAATGCGATGTGGATGAACTGGTCAGGCAGATTTGCGTACGCTTTTCCCCCAGCACCTCTGATACCGCTGGTGGCACGCAAGCTCCGGCAGCACTCGATGACGCTCATCCTGGTTGCTCCGACGTGGGCTCGCCAACCATGGTACACCACGTTTCTGGAACTCTCCGTGGTACCGCATCAGAGGCTTCATCTCACTCCCAGCCTTCTGACGCAGAGCCATGGCGACATTCAGCACCCAGATCCGCAACAGCTCAACCTGGCGATCTGGCTCCTGAAGTCCTAGAGTTTGGCTACCTCAATCTTCCCCCCGATTGTATGGACATCATTCGGGAGGCAAGGAAGCCCACTACTAGAGCTTGTTATGCGGCTAAATGGAAGAGGTTTGTCATCTACTGTGCTAACCACAATATTGACCCGCTAGATGCTTCCATTCAGAATATCATCTGTTACCTTTTCCACCTGTATCAATGCAATCTAGCGTACTCTTCCATCCGTATTCACCTGTCTGCTATGGCAGCATACCTCCAGAATAGGCAGCACCTGTCACTCTTTAAGGTCCCTGCTATCAAGGCCTTTCTGGAAGGACTCAAAAGGGTCATTCCACCAAGGACCCCACCAGCTCCAGAATGGAACCTCAATGTGGTTCTTACAAGGCTGATGGGTCCTCCCTTTGAGCCACTGCACTCTTGTGAGCTTCAGTTTCTGACTTGGAAGGTTGCGTTCTTAGTAGCGATTACATCGCTTAGGAGGGTTAAGAGCTGCAGGCGCTCACCATCCAAGAACCTTTCTTCCAGGTGCATGCTAACAGGGTGGTGCTCCGCACTAACCCTAAATTCCTACCCAAGGTGGTATCACAATTCCACATTAACCAGACGATCGAATTGCCAGTGTTTTTCCAAAACCCAGAGACGCTGGCGGAGCGCATGCTCCACACCCTTGATGTTAAGAGGGCCTTGATGTATTACGTAGACAGGACGAAAGATTTCCGCAAAACCAAACAACTTTTTGTTGCTTTTGCTACTCACCACAAGGGAAACGCAATCTCCAAAGCGGGGATTGCTAGGTGGATAGTAAAGTGCATCCAGATCTGTTACGCTAAAGCTAAACGCACTCTCACTATCCCACCGAGGGCCCACTCCACCAGGAAGTTGGGGGCCTCTATGGCTTTCCTAGGTAACATTCCCTTAGAAGATATCTGTAGAGCAGCCACATGGTCTACCACACATACTTTCACTAAACACTACTGTGTAGACGTACATTCCAAACAGCAGGCAGCTGTTGGTCAGGCTGTTCTAAAAACGCTTTTTCAGACTGCTGCAGCTGGCACGGGCGGCCGCCGTTAATGGAGGGACTGCTATGTATTCTATGCACAGATATGAATTCAGCAGCCCACATGCCTCGAACTGCAAATGCTACTTACCAGTATGCATCTGTTCTTGGCATGTAGGGCTGCTGACATTCATATCGCCCACCCTCCTCCCCGGCGCCTGTAGCAGCTGCAGATTTTTATCATATACATACATATGCTCATAGCATGGTCATCACTCACATTCTTCACTCCATCTCTGCCAATGGCTAAAAACAATCTGGGGATGGAGGCGATGCCCATGCGCACTGTAGTCCAGGGGAGGAGCCACCTATCTCGTGATACTTCGAAGACTCTTCCAGGACAACAATGTGCAATCATCCGGACCCAACACTAGGTGGCGATCTATGCACAGATATGAATGTCAGCAGCCCTACATGCCAAGAACAGATGCATACTGGTAAGTAGCATTTGCAATAACCTACCACACGCTCTTCGGAATGTGAAAGAAGCGCTCTTTTAATTTGATTCTTGTTGCTTTTTTGCACTGTGGTTCCCTGACTGACAGGACTGTATGTTGTACTGTGTGAGTGCACGCTTTGTCCCGCAGTGGTAGTCCTTGTCCATAATATCATCATACTTCATGAACACTTGCCCTGCAGTTTGACGTCTCACAGGAAATGCTTATGCTTTAAGATTCTTAGTGCAAGGTCGTACTTTGGTGTTAAGCCTAATATGTATCCAGATGTATTTGATCTCCCAATTCCACCCACTAAGCACCATCTGAACAGTACTGTCTTTATTTTACAGGTGATCCACTGCAGTGCCGTGCCTGGGTGGGGCAGTGCGCCCTTTACATTCTGATTATGATGATTGAGAAAACTGCCATTGTTGTAGTCCTGCGAATACCTCAGTGGAAAGAGGTTTGATTCCTGCTTCCATATAACAAAACCTGTTTGAGAACTGTAGCGTGGTTGCCTAGATATCTGACATATCTTTTTGAGGATGGTTAATGTACTAATAGTAAATGATTGTTGCTCTGAGTGTGTGTATCCAGAAATGAATTGCCTCTCAACTGTTTGCAGCACTTCAAAATAATTTTAAATCCGAAAACAGGCATTCATAACTTGACCCCTGCCTAGTGGAGGCATCACTCCAGCTCCTGCTGAAGCTGTTTCCAGTCAGCAGATAGCACCACCCCTACATGACATTGGGCTGTAGATTGAACCGCATACAATGCTTGTGCCAAAAGCAACCATTCAAATTATTAGAAAGCAGAATGTTACTTGTAATACTGTGACGGAAGGGTCAAACATACATAAATTCTCTTCCAGTATATTACTTTTTCCAGTAGAACTACTTAGCACAAAGTGGCCTTTGTGTGTACTTTGTATGTGCTTAAGAATCCTGTGACTTCAGTATTGGGTTTGAGCAATACAGAACACAGCTTTCATGGAAATGCTGAGCGAACCCGGTTAAACCACGGAGCCTACCTCCGTCAACATCTTAAGTCTGGCAAATATGCAGGTTCCCTGCTTGGTGGGCTGAGAAATTCAACTGTATACCTCCTTGGCCTGTCCTGGTGAATCCAAAATGTGCTTGGGATTGCTTGTGCCGCAGGGTGGAGACAGTGATGCTAGTTTGGTCCAGGCTCCTCCTTTTATGATTGGGTTAAACTGAATTTGATAGGATTGTCCTGTTTTGTTGTGTCACTGACCAGGTACATTATGTTGGTATGATTTCTGCGGTGTTCCCAGTGGTTAACTAGTGGAATTACTTGGAATGTTAGCCACATTTCTGGTCTTAGAGATACAAAGCATCAAACACTGTTTCCAAGAGCAAGAATGCCTTGGTGACATACCTTTTCTTTATTTAGTGATTGAACGGCAGTGCCAATTAAATGTGTACCAATATAGTGGGGCCCTTTCCATTTTCAAGCAGGCCGCCCTTTGCATGTTCAGGCAGTCCTTTATCGTCCTTTTTACACTTCTTGAGGTATTTCATCTTCTCTTGTAGGTCCCTGTACCTTGAGAGGCACTCAGGGGCTACCCGCATTGCTTAGGCAAGCGGAGTCTTCAACAGGGTTTTTGCCATCACATCTCAAAGGTCTGTGTTTACAAAACATGACTTTCAAACTGTTTTGGCAAGTTTCTCCTTGCTCCTTTGAACAGCAACACACGGATACAAATCAAGCAATGCAACCACAGCAGACACACGCACCTAATAGTCTTCTACCCACATGGGCCAGTTGATCGGATCACTTGTGTGCTGCAAATTTCGAGGAGTCTCTTCCTCGCAAGTTAGGTAGACACAGCACAGTCAAAATACCATATCTCTAAGACTGAGGTTTTTAGGCTGCACCCACTAATGGGGCTCATTCATTAGAGAGTTTCAAACCGAGTGCAAGAACCCAACTAGATGCAGTAGATTTTACCAGTGGACTTAATACAGGTGAACTTTGACAACTGAAAATGGTGTTCTAAAGCCAGGAGAGCTACATTCAGTGACTGACACCATAGCTTGGATTTTGTTCTAATTTTCCTAGCAGTTTCAGGTGAACTTTCATCTTGGTTTCACATTGCATCTACTTGTTCAGTTGTGGTTCCTTTATAGGTCGAGGACCGTAGGCTGCGCTTGCGCAGTTCGGTAAGGAGATTTAATGTTTCTTAGTACGGGGTTTGTTAATCAATCTTTTTAGTCTTTATTGTGGTTAACTTGGTAGTTGGCAACTGGGTTGACAACTTCAGACAGCACCAAAGAAGCTTGATAAATAATTTAAAGGGAACATCCAGTGCAGCGGTGACTGCTCCGCTAACGCAGAGTAGCGTCGCCCCACAGGAAAAACAAAATGATAATAACACCATATTATATTTACTTTTCCAAACTGGCTAGGTTCAGGTGCGGGTGGAGCTGGGCTGAGCTGGGCTGTCCACAGAGCAGGGGAGGATTGGTGAACACTTTCTAAGTGCGCATGACAGTTTGACTGGCCGTCTTGGGCCGGTTAAACCGTCATGCACACTTAGCATGTTCTCCACCCGGCTGTATTACACAGCCAGGGAGGAGAACATGAACAAGCTCCCAGTCCCTGTCTGAGAGCCGACCAACCACAATGCTGCTGTCATGCTGGTGACAGCAGTGTCGTGATTGACTTTGTGGAATCTGGGTGCCTTTGTGCTTCCTGTTTCCTGCATTGGACAGAGGAGAGGCAGCCGCTGGCCGGTAAGTGGATTAAAAAAAAAATCCCCTGCCTTAACAGTACAGCCCCGTAGCAGCCAATACTAAACCAGTGTAGACAAGAGTTCTCCTGGCCCATTCCTGCTTCTTTAGCAATCGCCACTAATAAGCATTCTAGAAAGTTCATTTGTTTAATGTCAGCTGTGTCGTTAATTACGGGATCACCCTTTAAGGCATATCTTCTTTCTGTATGCTTTTATTGGCGAATGCACAGGAGCATTTTTCACAAATGCCTAAATGGGATGACGGTGTTGCAGTGCATCATGGGTGCCAGGTTTAGTCATACTGTTTTCTTGTCTGGAGTTTTCGTTCATCTGTTCAATGTCTGTGTTTGAGGTGTGTTATTTTTTAATACTCTTGTAATATATGTTTTTTGTGTTTTTAAACCTGGGCAATATATGTATCTTTCTTTTTTTTTTTTTTTTTTTTACAGGTAGCTTTGTTGATTACAACAGACAACGCACAGCTGGAGTTGGCTATCGTGATGCTTATAGTGCCCTTCTTTGTGAATGTAAATGCATTTTTCTAACAGCTTTCTGGACTTGCTTAAAATATACAATATTTTAAAGATTTGGGCTTTGGGATCTCCCTGAATTATTGATCAGTATCAGTTCTGTGTATACCTGTGGAGCTAATCAGAGATGACCACCATTTGACTTTCGTCGTATATCCTAATAGACTTGCATGTAATGAAGAATGCTTGACTGTTTACTTCATGAAATGTCTGACGGTTAGATAAGACCCGGTTCACACAGGGGATGCTCAGAAGTCCAAAATGTGAGATTTATTTTCAAGTTCACATATATTTCCATTAATAGCCAGCAATATTTGTAACTCAAGACTGAGTGCTTGCATGTGTAAATATTTATTTACATAGACATGTAGCATGGCTGCATTTTTGCTTGAAGAAATGTACAATGCCAGTGTATTTCTGCTGTTTAACTTGTTTCATGTTTCACCATACGGAAAAAAAAATTCTTGTAAAGAAAGCATGTACTGTACACCTCCTCCTATTTCAGGGGCGCCCTCTCTCTTAATATCCTCAAAATGGATAACTCCTGTCCTTGACAGGAGTAACTGTATGACAGTTTCTGAGTCTGAAATGTCCAGCAAAAAGTTTATGAAAATCCTTACACTTGCTAGATTGTGATTGTTCAGCACCTGTAGCAGATGTCAATAACATAAATGCTCAAAACCGGACTGATTTGAAGGTTTTCTCATGCTGAATTACTCTACACTGAAGAAATTTTAATGTGAGTAAATCGGGTTCTGAGGTCAAAAGGCCACCATTCCTTAATCAGTGAATCAGCATTTTCCTTTTGTAAATGTTACTAACACAAGTTACGTTTTTGGAATTTTTTTTAGAGTTTTATATAGAACGAACTAGACCCGAAGATATTGGGTATCTTAGCGCTTTACATAGCACCAATTTTGTTACATAAGGACACATTCATTTTTGTTTAGGCACAGGGATATTAAGTGATTTGCTCAGAATCACAGTATGTTGAGCGTTGTTGCCGAGACTCGAATCCGGTTCCCCAGCTTTGAGGTTGACCGCTCTAGCCATAAGGCTACATCCTCTCCCCATGTTTGGGTGTGTTAATAGCTTTGTGAAACATGCTCAATGATCCTGAGCTCGCACTATTGATCACGAACACCAAACAATGAGAAGGTCTACCTTGCCCTAATAAAGGAAAGGCTGCTCCATTGTACAACAAGTAAACATCTAAATACTGTTTTTTAGGGGGCGTGGCCAAGCAGCATGGCCAACCGGACGTGAGCTCCACCAGCTCCCGGCCAACAGACCCTGTAATCCTGCTAATTTATCCTGTGCGGGCTCCTACGGGACGGAATCGTGGGTGGCATGACCCCCCTGCTGCCTGGGGCTAACTTTTGTGGCGAAATGAGGTGGGCCCCGCGAGTGTGGCCGAGAACTGCCACGGCGCCCCAGACCTCTGACTACGCGAGGCCAGGGATTGCGGCCTGCTCTTGGAGGGCGGCGGAGCAGCGGGAACGGGTGCCGGCACCTACAGTGGCGCTGACCGGACGGCGGAGCCCGCTGCCAGCTGTGGCTCCGACTTGAGAGGGTCCGGTAGGTGTCTTCTGGGGCCGACAGAGGCCTGCGCCGCTCCTGGGGCTGGGGTGGCTGATGCGGCGGCCGGCCCGTCCTCCTGGTGCCTCTCCTTTGCGGGGAGATCGTCGCCGCTGAAGACGCGGCCCAACTAGAGGGGCGCCCGACACCTGAGGGGAGCCAGCGGGTCCTGGAGGAACCCTCGTCTAGAAGACTAGAGGCGGCCCGCTCCTAGGTGGGGCCCCGGACTGCGGCCTACGCCCCGGACCCAGGTGGGTGCAGCCCTTGGGGCTAGCTGAGAGTGTCGGTGGGCCCGGCGGGGACCAGATTTCTCCAGGCAGCCAGAAGAAGCCCGATTCTGCTGCCCATACGCCCCCGGCCTGGGGGAGGCGACGGGAAGATCACGCACGCCGGCCAGCGCTGGCGGTGGAGGGCGGCCTGCGCAGCCTAGATTCAGTAACAGGCCCCAAGTGACCCGGGAGTCTGCAGTGTCTTGGGCCAGCCGGCTCTGGTGGGGGAGAGCGGCCTGCGCTGCCCAGATCCGGCAGCAGGCTCAAAGTGACGTGGGAATCTGCAGCGTCTGGGGCCCAGCTCGGCCCAACTGACTCAGTGGCCCTAGTCCCTTGGGGTGTGCCTTCGGGAGTACTCGGCTGCATCTGTGCTCCTTTACAGCTAGAATCATTGAGGTGGTCCTGGGGGCCACTGCTTGTACAGCACCCCCGAGGACTCGGCAGCGCTGGGGAGCCGGCCCCCCCTTCAGGGGATCTCCCTGCAGCACGTGCCCCGAATATTGGACATTAAAGAGCAGAGACCAGGGGTGCGGCACCTGCCAGGTACGCTTGTGGCCCTAGGAGTGGGCTGAACGCATCCTCGGGAGTCGGGCCGCTCTGGAGGTGGCCCGGAGGTACGGGGGAGACTTGGTCACTCTACTGCCGGCCGTTGCGGACGGGGGACCGGGAGAGAACTGTCGGCGCCTCGGGCGCAGCGCTTAGAGAGTCTGGACTCCCGGGGTAGGCCCATTGTGGGGTGGATCCACCATCACCGAGACACCGAGTGGCACCCGGATGTTTAGTGGCCCTCCTGCGTCCCTGCACCGCATCATCCCCATGATCTTGAGGTGTTTGAGGCCTGGAGCACCGGCGGGCGGTGGGTCTTGCAGGTTCTAGAGACAGGCACACATAAAATACTGACAGGCTCTACAGGCTGCGGATACCTAACGTGGGGCTGAGGATCGGTTGTAGAGTGGAGCTGCGGAGTGCTTGCAGGGCTTGGGGGTGCGAACTGTACTAAAAGAGAGCAGACGGTACAGGGGGCTGTCCCTGCTACCCCTTTGGCGTGCCGACAGGGCCACTTGGGGCACTGGCAATGCGCAAAGACAGGATGTCCCGATCCACGCACCCCAACACGATAATGCAGTACACTACCCAGCGGCTGCTGTCAACGGATCACACGGCAGACTGGCCAGGATGAGGGAGCAGACGCCCCCGGCGTACTCTCACGGGCAGAGTTGCTGAAGGCAATCCAGGGCTCCCACACTGCACTAGAACGCCAAATAGAAACTGTGTCTATTGACGTCAACCTGCTGAGGACGGACTCCGGAAGGTGGCAGATAAAGTCTTGGATGCTGAGGGAAACATAGAACAGTTGCAAGGCGAGGTGGCCTCCCTCAAGAAGACGGTCTCACAACTTACGGCCACGACGGGAGCCCTGGAGAGGCGAGCGGAGGATGCGGAAGGGAGGGCGCGTTGCAGCAACTTCAGGGTTCTTGGTGTGGGGGAACGAGCGGAGGCAGGCAACGCAGAGCGTTTCCTCGAGAACTGGATTCGTACCCTGTTGTGCCCGAGAGGCCTGTCGGAGGTCTTTGTGATTGAGAGGGCCCACCGGGCTCTGGTTCCCACGCCGCGGTCGGGGGCTCCGCCGCGGGCACTTATTGCCAAAATTCTAAATTATCGTGATAGAGACTGTATTCTGCGTGCGGCAAGGGAGGCAGCGGACCTTACCTTTGAAAACAGCCGGATCTCCATTTATCCGGACTATACCCAGCAGGTCCAGGAGCAACGGAAGTCCTTCTTGGGAGTTAAACAGAAGTTCCGGGAGATGTACATGCTGCTATACCCGACCAAACTCAAGGTGCTGTCACAGGGGAAGGCACACTTCTTCGAGTCCCCGGAAGAGTTCTGGGAATGGCTGGCGATCAGGGGTGACGACCACCCACCGGGTGAGCGCGGGGGACCCCGTGAGAAATGGGGGACTCGACCGCCGCGGAATCGCCCCAACAGACTACGATGCCGCTCCGAAGCCGCAGGGAGTGGGGAGCGCCGCAGAGTAACGCTGGGGAAGATGGGGCACTAAACCTGGCCCTGTCTGAAGCTGAAGACGAGTCTGGGGCCTCGAAGCCTTCTGGGCCCGAAGACATACTGGTCCCGGATACACTGCAGGACGCGGCGGGGGACATGTCGCTCACCGCTCCGGTGATTCCAGAGACTGGAGGGACTGGGACACCAGAGGCGGCGGGCCCCTCTTGAAGGGACCCATGGATAGCATGTAGTACATGTGCGGCATATGCCGGGTCCTCGGGCCTCGTTGGGTCCACTCCAGTGTAGAAAGCCTGTGTGCCATATCCTTTACAGGGGGTTTCCTCTATATGAGTAGTGTATGAGTGAAGGGGGAATGTGACTGCGGACAGAGATGGGTGGGTATGGATTTGGGCCGTCTAGTCGAGCCTGGTATTTTTTGCATAGATAATGGGTCTGGCAGGGAGTTGGTGAGGGGGGGTAAAAGTTTTTTTTTATTGTTTCATTGAGTGAACTTGTCTCGTTGGGCGAATGGGATGGCTGTGTACATCCTGGCACCAGCAGGGTAAGGGCATATTGGCGTATATGGTTGTTGATTATATTTTGCTCGCAGGAGGTTTGTGGGGGCACTGTTTGAGGGGAACGTTGAAGGGAAATGTTCTAGGCATCATTTGTATTGCAGGTCGGGCACCGGAGGGGACATTTTCAGTGCACAGCCTGCTACGGCAGGGCGAACTCTACTGGACATCATGGGGTATAAGTTTATGAGCTGGAACGTGAGGGGGCTAGGCACATGCACGAAACGATACAGGGTCCTTTCCTTCCTTCGTAGGCACAATATATCCATTGCTTGCTTGCAGGAGACTTACTTGGTTTTGGACGGGGCGCAGAAGTTGGGGAGTAAGTGGCGTGGTCAGCTGTTCCATGCATCCTTCTCTACATATGCTAGAGGGGTTTTGGTTTGGGTGGCGCCTGAAGTACCGTTCGCTCTCCAGTATATAGAAGCGGACATCAATGGTTGATACCTACTCCTTAAGGCCAAGCTTGATGGCAGGTAAATAGTTATCCTAAATTCCTATGCACCCAACACTGATGACCCGACATTCTTCGGGACCCTGCAGAATGCCCTGATTCACGACCTGGGGACCCCGATACTTTGGTTTGGAGACTTTAACTGTGTTCTTGACCCAGTGCTAGACAGATCCCCTCCCCGGGTGGGCACTAAACCCCGTATGACTGCACAGCTTAAGGAGGTTATGGAAAACGTGGGGGCGGTGGACGTATGGCGCCTCAGGCACCCGGCGCATAAGGTATATATATACATGATTCTCCCTCACACACAAAACAGTCTCCTAGATAGAATCTTGGTGGCAAACGCCGAACTTAACATGACCGTGGATGTCACGCACCAGGCCCGTTTTTTGTCAGACCACTCTCCAGTGGCTTGCGTGGTTCAATGGAGGTCCCCGGTGGTTCGCCCCCGTATTTGGAGGCTCCCAGTGGATAAACTCCGAGACTCAGTGGGGAGGGACCACGTGGATACCGCCATTGGGGACTATGTCGACCTCAGTTGGGGGAGGGTAGCGTGTCCTTCGCCACCAAGTGGGAGGCCCTGAAGGCGGTAGTAAGGGGCGCCTATATGGGGCTCACCTATGGGGTCCGGAAACAGCTCCTCCAGGATCTCCAGAAAGCGGAAGATACCCTCCTGCATGCCAAATATGTGGAGGACCCTAGCGAGTATCAGAGACTGGAGGAACAGGCTGCCCAGGCACTGCTACATGACACCCTAGATAGGCTCAACAAGTACACCCTGGGCCAGTATAGACAATGCCTCCACAGAGAGGGTGATAAGTCAGGGAGGCTACTGTCTTGGATTCTGAAAAGGGAACAGAACAGACCCCCGAGCGTATAGTTGCCCTTCGGGACCGTAACGGAGAGTTGGTCTACTTGGAGCAGGCCCTCCTGGGGGTTCTCCACTCCCATTTGCGGCAAGTATACGCTGCGGACCCGGACTTTTCTGGGGCCTCTTATCTCCCTTATCTGCAAGGGTTGCCTGTGTCGACCCTCTCGGACTCTGATCGGGAGGAGAAGGACGCAGGCCTGACTTTGCTAGAGGTTCGTGGTGCGCTGGCCCACTTGCCGCGTGCAAAATCGCCGGGTAGCGACTGGTTCCCTCCGGAGTTTTATCATGAATTCCGGGATCATTTAGCTCCGCTCCTTTTGCGGGTCTTCCTTGAGGCGTTCGAAAGGGGAGACCTCCCACAGAGCATGGCTCAGGGGGAAATCTGTATGATCCTTAAACCTGGGGGAGACAAGCATGATCCCTCTTCCTATCGGCCAATCACCATGATCAACACGGACATCAAAATTCTCACGAAACTATTGGCCATCCGGCTGGCACCCCACATGGAGCATTTAGTGCACCAAGACCAATGCGGTTTTATCCACGGCCGCAACACGGCTATGAACCTGAGACGGTTGACCCACATTCAGCACGAGCTACAGGGAAGGGGAGAGCAAACGGTCTTGGTCTCCATAGATCTGGCAAAGGCGTTTGACACCGTCGATTGGGGACACCTGCAGGCGGTCCTGTGGACATTGGGCTTTGGGCCTATCTTCGTCCGTTGGGTGCAGATCCTATACAGCTCCCATAGTGCTTGGGTACGTCTGGGAGGTGCGAGATCGGAGGAGTGGCGAATGGGTCGGGGCACGAGACAGGGGTGCCCCCTCTCGCCGCTACTCTTTGCACTGGCTTTAGAGCCGTTTGCTGTCAAGATTCGTACTGAACTGCGGCTATCCAGGTTGGGGGGACACGTGCAACATCCTGTCGCTATACGCGGACAACACTTTATTTTATTTGACAACGCCCAGAGAGGCGCTCCCGAGATTGCTGCACCTCCTGGATCGTTTTGGTGAGGTGTCGGGCTTGCGACTTAATCGTAGTAAGTCCCTAATTTTTCCACTATCCGGCTTTGACATGGTGCCTCTTGAGGACTTACCGGAGCTTGGGCTACGATGGGAAAGAACCAGTTTCCGTTACATGGGCATTCATGTGACCTCGACGGAGGAACAGTCTCTCGCCCGTAACGAGGATAGGGTGCTCAGGTCTCTCCGGCAATCCATAACATTCTGGAATACCCTACTACTGTCCCTCATGGGGCGACTGGCGATCGCCAAATTGGTGATTCTGCCGAGGACACTGTATGTCCTTCTTCAAAACTCGATGTGTCCTCTTCCTCCTAGGGTCTTCCGGACTCTCAACACGCTCCTCACGTCCCTGCTTTGGGCGGGACAACATATCAGGGAGGCTCTTAGTACCGTAGTGCGCTCCTTTGAGGAGGGAGGATTGGAGGCCCCACGATTCGATCTATACTATTACGCGGCGCAGCTCCTCCCGGCGGCCAGATGGTTCGCAGACGTGGATGTGTGGGAAGACACGATTGTTAGCGGGACGGACCACGGTGCAAGAGCTCCAGATGGCTTTGATGCGTGGGTCAGGAGCTAATGCTGAGCTCCCCTACGTGGTGAGGCACGCAGCTGGTGTTTGGCAGAGCTTTATAGAAAAGGTCCTGCGCTCGGCGCCATTCCACAGGCAACTACCGCTTTGGATATTGGCACCCATGGTGGAAATAGAGCAGCACATGTCATTTCGCGAATGGCGGGAGGGGGGGGGGGGGGCAGGGGTGTGAGGTCCTTGCAGATCTGTACCCCTCGGAGAGCTTCTTGTCATACGAGCAGGTGGACGAGTCATTCGGCCTTAGCCGAGGTCAATTCTTGCATTATCAAGGATTGCGCTCAATAGTGCGCACGGTCCGGCCACAGTGTCTGGAGATACCCCCGATGACCCATACCTTACATATACTGTTGTCCTGTGGCAGAAGACGGAGGTTGATAGCCTTGCTTTACGTGACTATGAAACGAGACTCCGCCACCCCCGGTGCCTCCATCGTGGGCGGCCTGGGAGACAGATTTGGGTGCGCCCCTAGACAAGGGGCAGCGCAAGCGCACAGAGATCTTGACACGGCGGGTGTCCTGTAATGCACGCTTTAAGCTTATTCATTTTAATTTTCTTCACCGCACATACCTCACTCCGAAAATGGTTTGTCGTTATTCGGAAGATAGACGGGACAATTGCTCCAGGTGTGGTGTAGGGGGCGCGGGGTTTCTCCATGTGACCTGGGAATGTCCGTTGGTGGGGAGTTTCTGGACAAGGGTTGTAGGTCGTATAGCGGCTACTACTGGCCTTTGAATCGATCCATTCCCCTTGCATTGCCTGTTCGGATTAGTACCCAAGCCTAGGAAAAGGAAAATTCCATTTAAATGGTTACAACTGATGTTGGCTAGGCGGAGGGTCGCCATCACATGGATGGGACAGAGGGCCCCGAGGTGGATACTTGGCTGAAGGATGCGAGGGAATGGACCCTCGCGGAGGAAACACACATGCAGGCCACTAGGAAACATGAAAAATTACACGATGATTTGTTGGCGTGGCGTACCATGTGTATGACAGGTCTTGCCACTGGCAGGCAATCGTCACACATCGACTCAGAGGAGACTAGTGGCGAACTATCTTCAGCACACGCATCAGAGTCTGAGGGGGAGAGGGGTGAAGAGCACTGAGAAGTCACTTGCAGGATGAGCGTTGCGGGGCCTGGCTTGTCTTCCCTCACCATGTCTGTAATACTGTTTACTGCTAAAGTACCACATGAACTTCCGTTTTATTTTTAAATTGTTGCCCAAATCCGTGATGTGCCATAATGAGTCTGTCTATGTTATGTTATGTTATGCTATGAGATTTTGTAGAGCGCTCAGCTTCCCCAGCAAAGGGGCGTCCCGGCACTGATCCTAAACAAAACACATCAGAGAGCAGAAAAAAAGACTACAGAGAATTAAGGAAATAAAAAAGTTTTAATGGCTTTCCTGAATTGGTAGAGTTAATTTATTTCACGAATGTGGCCTGGTAAAGTGTTCCATAGCTTATCTGCTAGGTATCGAAAAGACCGCCCACCAGCTCGACTGCCTTTGAATCGGGGGATTTCAATCAGATTCTGGCAGGCTGAGCGAAGCGCTCGCGTGGGCACATACATTTTCAGAAGAGGTTTTAGCATTCTGGGGTAGACTGTCTTACGATTTTAATGGAGATACATAAGGCCTTAAATTGTATTCGCTGGGCTATTGGAAGCCAATGTAGTTTGTGAATAGTGTCGGAAGTAGAGCTGAAGCGGGGCAAGCCTACTAAAGCTCTTGCAGCCGCGTTCTGGACGCGTTGCAGCCTGGCCATTTCTGTTTTGTTAGTCCCAAGAAGCAGAGAGGATGCGTAGTCCAATCTAAACAACACCATAGATTGGACAATCACTTGCCTGGTATCAGGGTCGAAAAATTTCAGAATAGTTTTTAAACTTCGCAGAATTCCGAAACATGTAGCGGCCACTTTTTTTGTTTGGGTGATAAAACTAAGAGCAGGATCAAGCCAAACTCCCAGGTTTTTGACTTCTGGCTTAGGTGTAGGAGCAGTTCCCAAAATGGAAGGCCACCAGTGATCTCCCCAAAGATCCAGGTTTTTTCCCACCAATAGGACCTCCGTCTTTCCGGCATTAAGCTGTAGACAGTTGGCAGTAAGCCATTCTGCTACAGCAGCCAGACCAGATTTGAATCTGAGAGGGTCCATATCACTTCCCTCTGATAAGGCAACCACTAGCTGCGTGTCGTCAGCGTAGGACACGATGTTCACGATGCTTTGGCGACAGTAGCCAGCGGCTGGACGTACAAATTGAACAGGGTGGGACTCAAGGCTGAGCCTCGAGGGACCCCCTGTTCAATAGAGTAAGCCTTGGAAAGGAAGGGAGGGGTGGAAACCCGAAAAGACCTGTTGGTAAGAAATGACCTAAACCAGGCAAGAGCCACATCAGTGATCCCTGCCTCTTCGAGCCGGCGAAGCAGGATCTGCTGGGACACAGTATCAAACGTGGCACTCAGGTCTAATAGAATAAGTGCCGCTGTTTGGCCTAGGTCCAAGGATGCTCGGAGGTGTTCCGTCATAGCCAGGAGCGCCGTCTCCGTGCTATGACCAGCCCGGAACCCATGCTGAGTGTCATCCAAGATGTTATTGATGTTTAAGACATTAGTAAGAATGGTGTTAACATGGGCCTCAGTGAACTTAGTGGCCCAGGGGAGCAAAGATATTGGTCTATAGTTTTCGGGCTACTGGGGGTCTAAGGTAGGCTTCTGTAAACAAATGTTTTTTAACGATGCTTGGGGGAGGGAGGGGGGTTCTTCGATTGTATGTTGCAAAATTGAAAATAAAGGTTAAAAAAAAATACTGTTTTTTAAAAATCTAGGTAGCCAAAATGTATGTTCATAAAGGGGAAGATATGAGTGTGTCAAACTGAGATAGATTTATTACAAAAGTAGTTGAAGAGTCAACAGAAATAGGGTCTGTGGTGAACTAATATTTAAAGATGCTTGTTTGATGGTGTCAGCTGGGGTTTTGAAATCTTTTCAGATGACAATTCACTGGATGGCCCCGTTAAGAAAGCAATACAGATATATCCAGTTATTTGGCATCAGTAATTAGCAAGTAGTACCTAACATAAACATTAGTGTAGAGGATGTGGCATCACATTTGCAACTGGGAAATCTGGTTTGAGTCGCCGCTCAACATCCTGTGATTCTGGGAAAATCACTTAATCTCCTTGTGACAAAAAATGTATGTGCCCTTATGTAAAGTTACTGATGCTCATTTTAAGCTCCCCAATATCTTTGGGTCGGGTTTGCGCTCCATAATAAATTACCGAACCGCCAGGTAAGGCCTCTTCCAGCAGGAAACACAAGCAACCTCTGACCGGGTTCAGCTTAGGTAGGTCTAGTTATTGAGGCATAGCTTGGATTCCGTGGCACAGTGAGCAACAGGCCACCATTTGTGCATACCATGGCCGCTCAGGGCATTACATCATACACAGGATAGGTGATGTGAATAATACTTCCAAATGGTCCAAACACTGGCAGTCACTTGGGGTAGCATTCAAACCTATTCTTTCTCACCCACTGTGTCACTGTAGACCAGGCTGAAGCAAGTCTGGGTTTGCCTGTGTTCCAATCTGGAGGGGGCTTGTCTGGGAGTCCAGGAGGAGCATGATAATTACTGATTTGCATGAGGCGGTCCTTTGTCTAGAGTGGCACATGGGGTAAAAAAACAGTAGGTTGGAATGGTACACCAAGCAATTGCTAGTGGTTAAACATTCCTCCAATCACTTTTTGAGGTTGTTTTCTTTATAGCCTTTAGTCATTTCAGGACTCCAGGATAATTCTTACCTCTTCGGAATAGCTTGCCTGGTGAGACTTTGGATTTAAAAGAGTATCTTAAGCCTGTGATGCATTCTGTCATGAGGCCTATCTCCTTGCAGTACTTTAACATTAAATGTGCCATCTGTAACAAGGCAACCAGGGAACCAACTCACCTTTACAGCTTCTGAATCTTGAACATCCAACTGATTCGAACAGTATTCACTTCTTCGATTATCACAATCTGAGATTTGGGTCAATATCTATCTTGAATGTCAGCCGATTGTCTAAAGCTCAATTCAGCAAAAACAGAGGTGATAAAGTTCGGCAACAATCCCCGGGTTTGGACACCGGATTGGTGGCCGGTTGAGCTGGGGTCCTGTCCAACACCCTCCAGGAAAGCCAAGAATCTGGGAGTCCTAGTGGATATAAACTCACTATGGAGGACCAAGTGAACCAGGTGACCACATCATGTTTCATGGTCCTCAGAATAATTAAAAAAATCAAGCTCTTCCTCTCAGCCAGCAACCTAAGGACTGTCGTTACAGCCCTGATTTTGTTCCGTCTGGACTATTGCAAGAGCTTAACGTACAGAAATAACACATGTACAAGTTGCAACTGGTCCAGAATGCTGCAATCAGACTGCTGTCGGATACGGCCAGGTTTGCCTCAGTTAGAGGTGAGCTGAGGAAACTTCACTGGCTCCCCATCCCACTGAGATCTCGGTTTAAGGCCCTTTGTGTGGTCTTTAAAGCAATGAATGGTATTGGCCCGGAGTTTCTTAAGCATAGGCTCTCATGGTATGTTCCTAGTAGAGCCTTGGACTCTTCTGGTTCCAAACTGGTTCGAACATCTATGTTTAAGAAAACAAATTGGGGAGGCAGAAGTTTTTTTCACTGTGCATCTAAAACATGGAACAAACTCCCATTCCAACTAAGAAATGCTTCTGATTTAATCTCTTTTCGCAAGGGGCTGAAAACGTGGCTTTTCTCTCAATAACAGTTGACCGTTCTCCCAGGTAACCCAGTTCTTAGCGCAAGGACACCCCAGGGTAACAGTGTGCTTTACAAGAATAAATAACATTACATAACCTAACACTGAATAATCGGTGTTTAGTGAGATATCTACATGTGAATTTGTCTTTAAGAACTGCGCATTAGAAAATGCTGCCTGGTTTTGTGGGCATTCCTTATTTGTTTTGACACAATGTATTTAATTCTGAGTATTTTATGTTGTACAGCTTTTTTGTTATAGCTGTTAATTCTTTGACTCATCAGTGGCTATGGTAAGATGGCATGATGATCTGAGTATTTTCCCAATGGGCAGATCATGTCATTGGCAAAACTCAAAATCCTATTCAATACAAGTGTGTCCTGCCAGCATATTATGACTGAAGTTCAGTATCAGTGGCACAGCAATATATTGACATAAAAATGTGTCTTCATTTGATTTCATATCCTGTATCAAAAATCAAAGCATTTGTATTTTTTTTTCTTTTTTCATACAGGCTTTAATGTTTTGGGTGGTGGATAATTTTCTCATGAAAAAAGGGAAGACAAAAGCAAAGCTTGAAGAAAAAGAAGCAGGATTAGATTCTAGGAATGGGAACAAAGTGCGGTACCGGAGAGCAGCCTCGCACGAAGAGTCTGAGTCGGAGGTATGTATGTGAGAATCTTGCTTTTGTATCACAAGGAGAACTTTGAACAATACTGTAGTCACTAACTGAACTTGACTTCATGCAGCAGCTAATAGCTGCTTGTAAGTATCACTTTTGGTGCAAAAAAGGAAAGCTTTTCTTTCTTAAATACGTTTTTTACATTCTTATAGGTGGCTATATTTTAGAAACGTTGTGAATACTTACTTTGGAGCATATATCTTTTGCTGATTTGTGTTCTTTTTCCAGTCTGCTGCTAAATCCCACATGATCTTTAAAAAAAAAAAGGTTAGAAATGTCCTGGAGATTGCAGTTGGTAATTGAGTGCAGATGATTAGACGAGATTCCCGGATTGTTCATATTGACTCATTTGCTGAAGTGGTATGGTAGCACTAAACTATACTGATTTATCAATGCCAACTAGCCCTCTTTAGCATGAGAATCCAGTTGTCACTTAGCAAATATGTGGGCTAAACAAAATGTTTGCATTTGCAGATGTCAGCTACCTTAAGATTTTTGTAGAGCTCCACGCTCTCAACATACCCTCTTGTAGTATGTGACCTTTGATTTCAGTCTATCAGTGGAATACATCAATTTATGCCTCAAATGTTGCACCAGGAGCTGCAAAATTTCCATCAAGAAAGCAAGAGCACTATACACCTCCCAGCCGATTAAACCAAAAAAAACCATCATAAAAATAGCCATTCGATTCAAAATCTTTATTCGGATTGCAAGAAATCCATAAAAGCACAGTTTAAAATACAATTCAACATATTTACAATTACAGTAAATGTAATAAATGTTATAAAGTGCATATCAGTACAATTACAGAGTAACCCATTTCCATTGTATAAAGTGCAAAGGAGGTCAATAATCATGAAGTGTGCAAATAAATCAAGGGCATTCCATAGTTTTGCGTACATTAAAAATAACTTTTAAGAAAGTGCTTGTGCGGAATATAAGTTCATCATCCTCTAATTTTAGGAGCATTAAATAGGACTGATTCGAGGAGAGCGGTCTATGTTTTTTAAAATATGGGGCTAAAAACCATTTAATATATTTCATATAAAACTTACAGATAAAAAAGAAATGTAAATCATTTTGTTTACTGATTCCGTCACAAGGACACGGAATATTTCCAGCTATGCTGTGTCCCAGAGGAAAACAGAGTGAAAACTTAATCGTTCCAGCTCTCATTCTAAAAAGTAAGGATCTTTCCCAATTACACATTGGCAATATCAAATACAATGGGAGTTGTTGAATAGATAAGCCATTGTTAATATAGGACACAACAGTTTGTTTCCGCATCTCTTCTGACAGTCTTTTTTCATTATAGGTGGCATATAATTCAAGTTGGACTTCCTTTTTATCATTACTCTTAATGTGAGATGGATTATCAAAGAGGTCACCTCTGTCTATGCTAGACAAACTTTCTTGTATACCACGAAGCCATGGGATCTTGTTCCATTTATCACAGGCTAAGCACTCCCTCAGGATATCCTGTGTTAGACTAGCATAGTCATTTGCCCAAATAGCCAACCAAAATAATGCAGGCCTTGCAGCAATAAAATCACTGATATATGGTATATTCAACTCTGAGAGACAGATGTACCCTGATGATGAAATGGGAACCCCCAGTAGTTTCCTACAGAGCCGATTCTCTTCTCTTTGTAGTTTGGGGGTTTTTACTGACCCCCAAATTTCGGCGCCGTAGGTTGCCACAGGAGTACATTGTAGCCTGTATATCTTTAGGATTGCCTTAGTTGCTCCAATTTTCCTCGGTCTGGGAAGGGATAAAATTGAGTTTATAGCCTTTGAGAACTTGCCTGTGGCGTGGGCAATATGCCCACTCCACAGGCCGTTCGCAGCAAAGACTATACCTAGGTATGGGAAAGTTTTAGTTGAGAGCAGCTTATCAGCTCCTATCGTTATAGAATTTAGTTGCCTGGCACCCGGCCCACAGGACATAATGAATGATTTTTTTAAATTTACTTTAAGATCCAAATTCCCCATATAGAAAGAAAAATCCCTGACTAGTGCACGTAGGGCATTAGGTGTTAATCCCATGAGCACAGCGTCATCCGCATACAAAAGTCAAGGTAGTGGGCCTCCTTTAATTTTGGGAACATCTGAGGTAGCCTTCTTCAGAGAGTTACTCAGGCCATTTATATAGATAATAAATAACAGGGGTGCTAAAACGCACCCCTGTCTCACACCTCTTTCAACATTAATTGGCCCGGAAACTGTACCCTCCATGTCAATCCATACTTGCGCCTTTGTATCTTTGTGCAGGTAGGCGAGGAAATGTACCAGGGGGGCATCTAGGCCGTAGGACAAAAGAGTCGACCACAATTTTGACCTATTTACCAGGTCAAATGTGGACGATAAATCCATGAATGCAAGGTAGATGGGTGATGCCTTGGCTATGTTATATTTACTTATTAAAAGATTTAGATTTAGGCATTGTTCGATGGTCCCAACCTTGCATCTAAAACCCATTTGACAACGGTCTAGTACCCCCATTTCCTCAGCCCAGTCATTAACTCTGTTGTACAGTACCCTGCCCAAGATCTTCAATGTGTTGTCCAGGAGCGTAATAGGCCTGTAATTTACAGGATCAGATCTATCGCCCGTTTTATAAATGGGCACTATTATGCTCGTGGACCAGGTTGCGGGTATTGGGACAAACGGTAGACTATTAAAAAGGTTTACAAAGATTTGTCCCCAGAGTTCCGGCTTATACTTCATTATATCTATTGGGAAGCCATCATGCCCAGGTGCCTTGTTACCAAGGCTCTGATTAATGGCCACGGTGACTTCCCCCACGGTAATTTCTAAAGGTTCCAGTATTCCTGGGGCATAGTCTCCTATGGCAGCTCCCGGGCTAGCATATATTTTGGAAAAATGCAGTTCCCATTGCTCACTTGCTATGGTACAGCTAATTGGAGTTAGCTGCTTGCCCATGTCCGGCATCTTTTTAACAGCAGGCCAGAAAGTCGTACTGCTCCCTATCGCAGCAGCAGTTGTTAGTGCCTCCCATTGCTCAGCTAGTAAAGCAGCATTCCTTGAACCTATGGCTGTTTTATAATTTTGTCTAGCGGCCCGTACATCCTTTATACTTCTGGGTTTGCAGTTTAAAGCCCTACGAAGGGCTTTATTTGCTGCTGAACAATAGCAATCGAACCACCTTGGCTCAGGGGCAGTCAATTTAATAGGGACACTTAGGTGGGATTTTATAATATAGCAGAGTTTTGAAAAATCTTTTACTATCCTATGGTGGTTCCCATCATCCAAAGAACAGGATTCGATTAACAAACCATGGTTACTCATAATTGTGTTTGTTACTTGACTACTGTCTTCCCCTCGCCATTTTAATCTTAAATTATTAGTCGAGGCCATGATATCCCTAGCTCCCAAAGTGCGAGCAAAGGCATTAGAGGGACCTAAACCAATGTTAACCTCCAGGGCATTGTGGTCCCCGAAGGCGGTTTCAAGAACACCAGCCTTCTTGACTCTTATCTATTAGGTCAGAAGACATAAAGATATAGTCCACTTTGCTAGAGAATTCTCGTCCTCTAAAGGTTGGGATGTAAGTAGGTGGCTCGTTTTTATTAACATCCATTATATCTGTTAGGATATGTTCAATAATGAAGCGTTCTAATTCTTCGCCCCGTTTGTAAGCCCTGTCTATTTGTGTATTGTCCGTTTTAGATTTTGTAAACTTCGCATTAAAATCTCCTGCTAGAATTGTCCTAGTGCTCACCTGATTATGAGATTTTTCCGCTATTTTAGATAGTTCTCCGAAAAGTTCTATATAATTCTTATTCGGAGTTGAGCTAAAATGATTATTATAAAAGTTAATTAGGTAATATGGAAGCCTACGGGTGTACTCAACTATCTGAATGTTTGAACTTTTAGAGGAGATCAGTTTTATAGACCCCCCCTATATTTATCTTAAACCCGATTAACCCCTTGCATGCTTTTGACGAACCCCAGCCGTCATGCACTACGGTGCTCGTGTGCTGATGACGGCTGGGGTTCGTCATGGCCCGCCCCTGTTCATTTGTTTACAGCACAGGGGCGGAAACGGGCCAGCAGTCAAGGGGTTAATAAACCTTCAATCGGGCGGCCAAAAATAGGCTTTTCGGCCTTAATACAATAACAATGAAAGCCCTCTATGTGCACCGCAGTTATCGCCCAGGTTTCCTGCAATAATATTATGTCCTTATCCGAAATAACCTTTAGTCATTCCAAGTCAGAGACCCTTTGCTGGAGTCCTGCAACATTCCAGCTTATAATCTTAAGTTCCTTATTTGGCACCTGTAAGTGTTGTTTAACCCTATTTAACTTAGTGTCCTGAGTACTAATGTAACAACCCGGGTCTTGAATCCTCTGTGCCACCAGCTCATAGGGGGTGGCATGTTCTTCCTTTTCTTGGGACAACATTTGACCCGGTGCACTAACTAAGCCTTGAGCTAGTGTGAGGTGTGCCTCATCTGTTTGTATACTTCCCACCTCAACCTCACTGCTGTTTTTTCCCCTAACACTAACATCTGTTGTAGTATTTTGTGGTTCAGTTAGTGATGGGAGTCAGTCAACCATATCCAAGCTGTTAAATCTGTTAGATGTGGGGAACCCCCAAATAGCATCCCTTGCCGGAGGACATCTCTGATAGTTTCTATAATTATTATGCCTATGGTTGTTTCTCCCCCATTCTCCTCAGTTGTTTCCTAAGTCCCTCTGTCCCACCTGAGTCCACGCTTCATCCAATCCATGGTCATAGCGTTCTTGTCTAACATTTCCCCTTGGTGGGTAGAAATATGAAAGGTGCCTTGTCTCGATACCCTCGTTATATCCCTCACTAACCCAGGAGCAGATATAGTCCACTGTGCAAGGGTCATTGAAATTAATGATCACACAATCACCTTGTACTCTTTTTCTCATGGCCTACCCAGTGTACTCTCCGTACTGTCAGGATTTTACTTGCACAGTATGGTGGTAAGGGCCTATTATTGCTCAACCAGTGTGTAACTTTGTTTAGTAAGGACCAAGATGGCTCATCTGTTATCCGGGGTCTCTGGGACTCCCGTCATCACTACAACATAAGGACTTGAGCCTGGGGGGAGATTGGCGGCAAATCGTCCTTTCTTCCCTTTATGCCACTCCTTTTCCTTATTTCCCTCATTGACTTTGTCTTTCCCATTAGTAGCGTTATCCCCCGGGGTTTTTTGGTTATTATCTTGTAGTTTTGCAGTTGGGGTGGGTACTGTTGGTTTTATTGCCAAATCCTTAGCCGTTGGAACTGCCTTAGATTTGGTAGTAATGGTGGGGGGTGGCATGGTTTTTAATGCTGGCTGGGCAATTTTTTGCGGAGGGGGAGGGGGACAGTGTTTTGATTTTACAGGGGGGCCTTTAATTATAGTACTTAATTCAGTTAGTTGTTTTTCTATCAACCCCAGTCGTGCATCTATGGTAGCTAGATGAGCACTCACAAGTTCCCCAACCTTCATTATTAGTTGGCTGTTAGAGGTACAATCTTTACATATCAAGCCCAGACTAGACATTTCCCCTAGATATGCAGAATCTGTAGTCCCTTTCTTATTCCCTTTCTTGAGACTATTTGCTGGGCCCTTCCCCTGCTTTTTCTGTACCTGGGGATTCCCCCTAGGGATAGTTGTAGTTGTATCTGAACTTTGGGGTGGTCGTTTCTGTATGGCCCCCTCCCTTAAACCTCTTAAATTCCTTGAAATGGTGGTTGGGTCATCCAGAGTATTACTGGTGACAGTGAGTGTATCAGGGATGGGGTTTACAACCGGCCGGTCCGGGGTATCATTAACAATAGAACTACTTACAGTGTCAATATTAGGGGTAACTTGAGATGCCTCTATCATGATGGAGTCTGGGACTATTACAGGACTTGCTGTTGGAATTGACTCAGTCACCATACCCAGTTCTGTGTTAAAATCATCGGTCAGGTCTAAATTTTGTGACTTTTCCAAACTCAACTGTAATTCCGACAGTGACTGGGTTGCGGATAAGTCTACAGTATTTGGCATACTATGTATTTCCACTATTACACCAGGCTTAACATGTGTTTCAGAGTCTCGATAGGGTGTTTTGGCCGAGGCTAGTAAGCCCAATGATGACCTTTTCGCCTCTGCCAGTTCTAGGGAGACGCGTCGTTCCAATAAGGATATTCCATGGTCTATTGCCTCATTTGCTTTAGTGATGAAATTGTCAATGGGACCAGTAACCTTGGCTCCTCCAGCTGCAGTTTTACTCCGGCTACCCCTTGTAGACATGGTAGCCGTTATTAATCAAGCAGGAGGTAATATGTTACAATGTATTAAAGAAGGAAGGATAAGTACTTATCTTCAAATAGGGATCACATATTTTATCACAGAATCCAGATGAAAGGGGGGTGGCCCGTCCCGTCCCCGGTCGTCCCCGGTCGGCCACAGACGGTCCCGCCCTTGTCCCGGGCTTCTCCTGGTCGCTCCCGCGCAGCGGGTCTAACCTTGCTTGTTTATAGGATCAGAGTGTAGAGGAGAGAGGAGCCTGCAGGGAGAGCTGGCCAGGTGGTTTGAGTGAGGGCGGGCGGGCGCTCCTGGGACAGGTAGTCCTGCGCCTCCCCGCCTTCTCGCAGCCCTGCAGATTCAAGGAGCTTCGGTTCGCTCCACGCCCAAGTGTTTGCAGAAAGGCTTGAAGACACCTCCCTCGCGACGCGGGACCCGCGCAGCGGGTACCGCTAGTTGTTGTTGTTCTCAGCGTTGAGAGACCGGGTCCAATCTGCTGCCAGTGACAAGCTATCTGCCACAGAGGTAAGGGAAGTAGTAGTCCGCCAAGTATCCATTCAAATATCCACAATACATGGAGTGCACCACAGTACAGATCCAACATCGTGAAGCCTTCTGTGATGCCACTGCAGACTACCTCTTCAAAGAAGAGGTATTCACCCTAATTTTGCCATCCTAACAGGAATCTAACAGCAGTGTTCTATCCTCAGACACCCACCCCAATTAACTTAGTAGCTCATTTCTTATACAACAAGCAGAGAGGTAGAACTTTGATCAGCAGCAGACTTGGGAACCTACCACCTGATTGCCAGGAGCTAGATCCTGTGAGTATGCTAATCCGACAAATGTCATTGGCTGTCATTGGTAAAGTATCATGGCTTTATGTTTCTATTAACTTGACATTGCTCTTTTTAAGTAGGCTTCCAGTGATTCCAAGGGATCACTAATGCAAGATTACCTGTATCAGTATTTGTATGCTGCATAAGTACAGGCATCTGTCAATAAATAATCTGACAGCCAAAAAGCTGCCTTCCCTGGCTGAAGAGAACGAATTTGCCTTGATCCCCATCTGGGACACCCTGAATACCACATCGGACAGAAATGAAGTTGCTGCATTGTTACTTCTGGGCCAGCCTCCCACCTTTGAGGCAGTACCCCATCCCACTCTATGACTGAACCTCAACGATGCGGGACTGGATCTACTCTTACCTCTCAGAAAGGTCAATCCTTATTTCATTCTTTCTTTTCACTTCCACTCCTTCTTGCAGCGATTCTGGGATATCGTAGTAGTGAATTGTGTAAATTGCTCTTTTATTCTCAACTTCCAAAATAAAGAAGCCAGTAGTCGGAGGTTTGCCAAGCAACTCGTTTTTAATTGTAACACGCAGTCGGACCTAATCACAACACTCGCGGGGCTATGATGGGAGTGGATAACTTACACAGTTCTGCATGGTTATTTATACCTTTATCACGAGCTTGTCTGTGCAAAATATTTACAGAAGGAACAATTCCTAACCAGGTAACAAGGTTAAGGTTTGTTTCAAATCCTCAATACTAACATACAATGAAACAAACAAGATCAAACCTTTCCAGTGGACATTGCTGGTTCCTTAGGACATTGGTAGACAATCAAACACACACACATAAACGTTTACAAGTTGACATTGCTTGTCCCTTTTCCTGCAACTGCAGACAATTGAACAATCCAGTCTAACCATTGTTAGATTAGCCTCAGATGGACAAAGGGCAGGTATGTCAACACCAGGTGAGTAAAGACACCAGCAAAACAAATCTTTTTGTGCTGAGTTAGTCAGCAAGGTACCAAAGTTCGTGATCAGAAACTATTCAGGGAATTACAAATTGAACAACCGATGTTCAAAATCACAAATGAAAAGATGTTTTTCACACAATCCTCTCCACTCCTTTTCAACACCTTCCAAAACCTGCTGCCAGACTTCATCAGGTCATTCAACTAAGCATACTAGAACTACAAATACGCCTATCACTTTCAGCGTATGTACGCGTCTGGAAACCCTATTGATGTTGAAGCTTCTAGAATAGACCATTTCCTGTGCCCCATTGGCCAAAAGATACTAATTTACTATCAGACACTGACCTCATCAAAAACAGACTTTCTCATTTCTGGTGGATGGAAGAACAACCTTCCTATGACCATCTGCACTTCCCCAGCAACATCTGCCCAAGTAAGAATTCTAGCAGTACTCATAATCATCAGCCTATCACTTGTTATTCCATTAAACCAAAGGCACCAGAAGTGCCCTTTTCACCATGCTAACCCTCCAACACATCTTCCAGAAGCTCCAGCCTACCCTTTCTCTAGTTGTGTCTCTGTACTATTCAAATGGACTCCTCTGATGCACCACTCTATGTACACTGAATAATTCTAAGAAGCAAAAGTTCAGCTGACAGACAGTTGCTGCACTGACTCTATCGTCTCTGCCATCCACTGAGCATTACTGATATTACATCCCTGCTTGTCCTTTCCCAACAATGTAGTATTTACCAACTCCTTACTCTATATGCTTCCAGCTACACAAGTGTGCATTAACAAAGGTACCCTCTTTATCAGTGGTGTGCTAAACTTGCCTTATTGACTTTCACGCAATTATGCAAAATTGTGAGAACATTCCATGGAGTTACACAAGTGGCATGAGCAAAAGCTGCTTGTGTCCTGCTTGTTGGCGTTATTCCCTCATGCTTGTGGTAATGTTTTGCTTTGAACGGTGTGTGTAATTATGCGGTGTGGCATAATGTTTGCAAATTAATTACAAGTAATTCCTGAAATTGCGCAGAATCATAACCCCTTTGCATTCATGTGTATTAAATGAGAGTAACACCTTAATGTTTGTTTGGTGTGTGTATAAAGTATTGTTTCCTTTAACAAGTGTGGTTGCACTTTACTGGATCGAAATGCTCGCAGGTCAGTGTAGAGTGCAATCCTCCTTGCTAAAGACCTGGAAGTTGCTTTTGTTCTCTTCCTGGATAAATTTGCACCTTGCTTGGCAATGATAATTATTAGAGTGTTTCTTAATATTCAGAGTTCCAAAACTTTAGTACAGATACACCTGTAAAATAAAGACAGTACTGTTTAGATGGTGCTTAGTGGGTGGAATTGGAAGATCAAATACATCTGGGTACTTATTAGGCTTAACTGTTGCATATTGGCTCATTTTCCATTCACCACTCCAGATTGTAGGACTGCACAATACTTGTGGGCCCTTACAAAGCATTAAAGACACTTCAAACAAGCAGTAGCCAAAGAATGCTGACCCAAACAAGAAAATGGTTGAAGGGTTGTCCCAAAGCGGCCTATGTGAAATTGCCAGAGGTAATGTCATCATCAGAGGTAAAGCTGTCTGTAGACAGACAGAGAAAGATCTGGAAATAGACGCCCTCTGCTATTTACCTGATCATCTTCTTCAATTTATACTAAATATGAAATTCATGGCTAGGTCCTGCTCTACTCAGATGCATGGTTGGATTGTGCAAGATTCATTGGTGGCCCAGGGGTAAGGCAGGTCCAGGAAGGAAGCCTGCATAATGGAACAGTGTTGTCTTCTTCATTTGCGTATTTATATACAGACCTCGAGGGCAAGGGCACACTGATCCTTGCTCTTGCTGAGCAACTTTCATTCTGCAGACTGCCCTCTTTGAAAGGAATCCGCAGCCATGGGGTTTGAGACTGCCTTACTGTACCTCTTCATGCCCTGCAGACTAGGAAAGACCGCAAGCATATAGTAAGGGGATAAAAAGCAGCTTTCAAAACAGCAGGGTATGAGTTTAGCAATGTGTTTTGATGTACTAAGGCTAAATGGTGAATACCTGTCACCTTTTGTTTTCTGCAAACAGTTGGGTCAAAATGTCCAGGGTGGAACTCACAGCTGACACTTGGAGTGGCAGGAACTTATTTTTCATGCAATCCTCTTCCTTTCAGTTCTGCAAAGTTGAGGTACATGGGAGCAGGGAAGGAGCATTAAAAGTACCCAAATGCTGTATGGCTAGTGACTTGGTGGGGTTACACGATTTGACTGCCAAGGAGTTCACTCTTTCTACAAATAGACCATGAAAGCAACAGATAAAAGCAGACCACCCGTGGAGTAGGCTGAAGAGAGCGCGCTCAATTTTATTGTAGATTAGCAGCAATAAAGGACCTTCAAGTCCATCAACCAGAAGTAATCTCAGCAACGCCTTTGAGGCTAAACTCAGCGGGGAAAGCTTGAGGGAAGGCCCTTACCATTGCAGCAACCGTTTTACTAAGGTTTGGGTAAGAGGTTGTGAGGGAATCATAAATGACAGCTTTCAGAGGAGAGATGGGCATTGACCCTTCTCAAGACTAAGTGTTAATGAGGTCACTGATGTTCTGTTCCTGCTTGTGGGTGAACCAGGAGTTGCGTTGTGCAAAAGAGCAGGTAGCGTTGTGTAATTCGAGGTAGGAATCGAGCGGCTTGGAAAGACGCCAGAGAAGCCAGTAAAAGAATACCAGCAGAGTCTAGCAAGATGGCCAAAACCCATGTTGATGCCATCTCCTCAATTTGAAGACCACAGTTGTCCATGATCTCAAACGTAGTAGCAAGAAGATGTCTAATAACATTGTCTGGGCAGAGAATGTTGGAGACCTCTATATATTTGGCAGAGAAGTGCTGGTGCTTTTTCTGATTCCCACTATTTTTTATTTTTATTTATTAAACAAAAGGGAGTGCAAACCTTCTAAGATACTTTTCATGTATCCAGAAGTTTTGCTAGTTCTTGTCACTGTCATGGCAAGAAATAACCACAGGTTTTGCTTCTTGCAGTGAGATTTGTCTTGCAGAAATTATTTAATGTCGGCGCTAATATGAAGTAGTTTTGGTATGTGTTTAGTCATTTCATAGAAACCATGTATTGTTCCTTTTGTATTTTTATTCTGTTATTATTTCTGATTACCATTGTTGTAATTTGCCTTGTGTGATATGTGTTATTATTAATGGGTCGGATTTATGTTTTATTTTACTCTCTGCAACTAAACGCTGATGTAGTCCAACTGCGCTTAATGAAAATGTTATGTTCCACAGAGCCTGTTTTACAATTTGAGGAATTTTACCATTCAAGCACCCCTGAAAAGCATATTTACAAACCCAACGTTCAGACCAAAAGATATTTGTTCAGAAACTTAATTAGATGACCGAGTTTCCTTCACATGCTACAGCCCTAACTTGCTTTTTGAAAATTGTAACTGCCTTGGCACTTAACAACATTTTCTCTTTCAGATTCTTATATCAGCAGATGATGAAATGGAAGAATCTGAAGTGGAAGAGGATCTCAGGAGGTTAACCAATTCGAAGCCAGTAAAGAAAAAGAAGCACCGCTTTGGATTGCCTGTATGACCCTCTTCTTGTTTGTTGATCCGGAAATACTTCAGGGTCGGACTTTTTCGTGGTGAGCAGGTTTTTTTTTTGCCATAGTGGTGGTCCCTTTTTGTTTTCTTCAAATCACATGCGACACGTCGAAGGTTGAGCAAGTGATCGGACAGAAACGGAAGGCTGTACAAGATTTACACACATACTGACCAAATAAGAAAGGACGTTTTTACGGCACATGGAGAACGTATTGTTAAGGACCACACAATGAAGTGATTGTTTACACCATTATTTGAGAAGACGATGGAATCGGAATATTCTTGACATATTTTGTGGTTCAAGGTTTATGGAGTACGAAAAGTATCATATTCAGGCTTGCTGGAGATGAGCCTGTACTTTTTATTACTAAAACTGGCTTTTTCCAACTTAACAGATCCCTGCGCAGGGATAGATGTATGGCTAATTGTTACAGACTATAACGTAATATTATTTTTTTAAATTCCCTAAATTGTGTAGTACCTGACCTGAGGTACCCATGGAACAAATAAGCAGAACAAAGATTTCCCTATCCACGTTTGTCCTGCTTGACCGTTTTCAAAGTTTTTTTAAGTTATATTTTCTTACTGTATATTTAAGAATTTTTATTATTTGCTTAAGAATGTGCAAATGATGGTTCGGTTTCTGTTTTTCAATGAAAGACAAACAGTTTGACATTAATGCATTTTTTTTGCCCACAACAAACACTAATATGTAGAGGAATGCTAGTCTGATTCAGAAAGGATACATCTGTATTCCCCAGTTCAGATATCATTCACAATTCATTATAGTTTTGTTGATTTGACAGCTGTTACCATTGAAGATTCAAGGTTCTGGCTACATTTTGACCTAATGCACTTTGTTCTGCAATTCCTAATTTCCTAAAATGTGCAGCTGATGTGGTTTTTAAGGAAAACCTTCTTAGATTGTCTGTGTACCTGACCTAATTCAGCTCTGTGTTCTTGCCTAAACGCAAAAATGGAACTTAACCAGCAGTCTTACCAAACAAACCACCCTTTTCTGTTACAAAGTATCGATCTGTTTTAGTTGCCTAGAAGCTAATTCAAAGAAGAAACAACAGATTTCACCTCTGGGACAGCTTGATTTGCATTAACAAATTTGTAAAAAGACAATAAAAATTTTGTAGCAAAAATGTATAAACTATTTTGAATCTAAATGATCAGATTTGTGTAATGCATGCTGCTGCAACGTGCGGTTTCTTTCTTGTCTGCTTATTTACCCTGTGCCTTATACTGTAGATGAGAGACTTACTTTAAGTACAATTTTCAAGACCTTGGTAGCAGCTGGAAATGAAACCTGCTTTGCGAACTACAAACATAGTAGCCAACTACCAACCCACCTTTAAAAAGACTGTCTTCTGTTCTCTTTTTTTTCTTCTCTATTCCGATTTATTATTTGGTCTGTGCAGTTGCATGAACAACCAAGCACCATAATGTGTTACCAACTAACTAAACCCAGGGAACAAGGTCTCCAATGGAAATTTACCAACCTTAACTCTTGGAGTCGATGTGAATGACCAGTAATGGGTTAGCTGAAGGAAGATGTTGTAAATTTAAACTAGTTTAGTGCAATGGCGTTATCATACATGCAACAAAGCCAGAAATGTTCAGCTAGATTTTGATTATTTGATTGCATAGCACTGGAGTTGTTTCACAAAGTATATTTACCGTACAAATAGAAGTCAAATGATAACACGCATCGGCAAAGCCAGTTGGTCGTGTCTGTGAGAGCCATTGGCTAAGGCAATATTTTGTAGCCATGCTGTACAGCCGCGCTGATGCTTTGCAGTGTGGCTTAATCTAATTTAAAGAGCGCTATGATACAGCCGGGGCTAATTGTCCTTTTTTATTATTATTTCTAGCCATTCTGCATATATTGCGTCTACAAATCTTTGCCAAAGTCAGCAAGTCCCATGATGTAAAGCATGAACAAAAGGCAATGGCAGAGGCAATGCTCTCAAAAGCGAGACCTATTGCTTTTGCCAATGCTGTCTAGGTCTCGGCAGAACAAGCTTGTATTCTGAACAAATCAGTTAATCTCCCAATGTGTGAAATCGAATGGACATTTAAAAAAAAATCTTATAACTTAAAGAAAGCAATTCTGCCCATGTCAGTGTCTTAGTGAAAAAAACATTTGAAAGGTGATCACATCTATCCTCACAATAAAAGCAGATGACATCTGCTGTCACAATAAACCTTCATTACAAAAGAGAACATGGTTTATTTGACGTGTGTGTGGCATAGTAAAGCATATCTACAGATGGTAAGAATTTCAACAAGTGCCAGTCTAGCTTCCAGAAGTCTGTAAGAAGGTCCCCTGATAGGGCAGCATGCCAAGAGCCATGGGGCCCATGCAATAGGCCTGTAGGTTAGGGCATGAGTCCATGGACTAGGTTCCCAAGCACAGTTTTTAAGAGGTCCTTAAAAGTCACTCATAGGGCATGTGCCAAGGAGTCCAAGGATAGCTTTTCAGAGGTCTGTAAGAATCACTGATAGCGCATGCGCTCAGGTGGTCCAATATTGCTTTCAGAGGTCTGTAAGAGGGTCCCCTGATAGGGCAGGATGCCAAGAGCCCGGGTGCCCATGTATTAGCTTTCAGAGGTCTGTGGCATGAGCCCATGGACTAGGTTTCCAATCACAGTTTTTCAGAGGTCCTTAAAAGTCACTCATAGGGCATGAGCCCATGTGCCAAGGAGTCCAAGCATAGCTTTCAGGAGCCTCTGAGTCCCCGCCCGCAGTAGGGCATGATGGTAAATGCCGTGGAGTCCTAGCATTAGCCTGCAAAAGGTTGTAGGAGAGGGCCCGGAAAAGGCATGATGCCAAGAGGCGTGGAGCCCATGGATCGGCTTTCATAGGTTTGTAGAACATGCTGCCTAAGGGAGATGGGGTGCACTTGTGATAAACCTATGAGATTTTCCCAACAGAAATTCCGGTGCCTCTGAAAGGCAGGAAGGTTTGAGTCTGTTGAGGAGCCAGTCGCATACCGTAAACCACCAATCCTTGAGTGTGTCTATTTCAAAGTTAGTACAAGAGGAACCTTGTAGGCACAAGGTGGTGAACCTGAGCACACCTGTATGCTATACTGAGCACAAAGTAATCCAAGGTTAAGATGCAAAAAAGTTTTATTCACTTTTTTTCAATTGTATGAATATCTTCATATGTAATGTTCAGAATATTCCACAAGTAGTAAGAACTGAAGATCATATTTTCATTTTCTATGACTTTTCCGAAGATAATCAAGTTCAATATGGTAACAAGAATACATATATCCTCACCCCGATGCATTTCGAGCCCGGGGGCTCTTCGTCAGGGGGTATACACTGTAAATGAGTAGAGGAAATTAATGTAAGTCAGGGGCCGGAGGTGAGTGTCTGCTAACAAGTATAAGAAACGGAAATGTAAACATGCACTATGCCGAGATCATGCATTAAATGAAACTGGTTGATTGTGCGTGAAGAATGAGAGCATGCTGCAAGTAAGAAACGCGAAGAAATGCAAAAATGTGAGTTAAGGAAAGTGGTCGTAGGGTCTAGTAATGCCCGTGTGTATACAAAAGTTAAGAACCACGTTACCGAAAGTACAAAGAGATACGGGGGTGTGAAAGAGATGAAATAACTGATCGTTAGTGCGCAGCAATAGCGGAGCCACCATTATCAAAAGTGCATGTGAGTATAAATAGACATTAAAGCCCCCAGATAAACCCTGCGTCTATACGTTCGTAAAAGTATTTCTGCACCCGTGCAGACTTACCGAGGAGACATGTAGAAAACGTTCTCAAGGTGAAACGGCGATACAGACGCCAGAACCCGCCGGTGAAAAGATCCCGAAAGACGCGATGGTGTTTTGAAAAGGTGAAGGCAATGAAAGACGGACTACATGATGGTGCCGAGTAGGTGGACATTAAGGAAGGACTAAGGTAAACAAACCTCCCGGGAAAGTGACTGAACAAGGTCCAAAGTGAAGGGAGTATATGAAGTGGGTAAAAATACATATAAAACAGCCGAGGGAAAACGGAAAAGTGAGTTAAGAGCCAGACGAGAACGGACAGTAAAGAGTAGCATGGAAGGTACAAATACATTAAAACATCAAAGTAACAGGAAAGAGGTAAAGAGAACGGGACAAATTGCCTGTGAAGACGGAACATGAAAATTTGATTTAAGAAGAATAAAATAAAACCAGTACATGGAAAGAAAATACATGAAAATTGAATGCCTCAAAAGGTAGAAGCACGCATAAAGTGAGATCAGCCAGCGAACAACAAGTAATCATTATACATTCATCATATCAAAGGAAGCTGCTATACTCCAGGCGTTTATTGAGGCCATGTGGCGCAATCGTTCTCAATTTGAAAATCCAAAACAGTTCTCTTTGTAGTAGGTATTTTTTAGGGTCTATGTCCTCTGGTTTAGGTACAGTTTCTAGAACCAAGAAACGGATTTGGCTGTTCGTGTGTTTTTCTTGCGTAAAATGTGCAGATACGCATGATTTGAGGTTGCCATTTCTAATGTTGCTTCTGTGTTCGTTTAGGCGTGTTTTTATCTTGCGCTCCGTTTTACCAACATATGAGAGTCCGCATGGGCATTTTAAAAGATACACCACGTTGGTAGAATCACAGGTGGCATTAGTTCTCAATGGAATTTGTTTGCCAGAACTAGAATGGCTGATGCTTGTCCCTGGGATGATATTGTGGCAGTTTTGGCAGTTGTGGCACGGAATCGTTCCTTTGAATGTAGTCGATTCAATGTTACATGGTTTAATCAGAGACCGTAGATTTCTGGAGCGTTGGTATGCAAATATTGGCATGTCGTTGAAAACACAGTTGAGAAAAAAAAAACTATTTCAAAGTTAGTACAGTGAAGTGTGTCTCTGAGGATAATGTCCAGACCCCCTCCTCTGGTGCCTTCTCTGTCATTTCTACAGATCAAGTACAGTGATGGTAGGGCTATCGCGATGTCCGGGTTGCACCAATCTTTAAGCCAGGTCTCTGTAATGAATAGGAAGTCCAGTTGTTGCTCTATTATTAAGTCTCTGATATCTTGGCTATGTTTCCACAAAGAGCGGGCATTGATTAGTCCCCCTTTAATTTGGGTAGTGTTAATGGGTGCGACTAATTTGTGTTTGTCAGTTGCAATAGGAATTTCTAATTTGCAATGGTGACATGAAGTTGCCACCTTTAATTTATCCGATGCTATCAAGCATTTGCCTGAACCCCCTTTGGTAACATTTTTCATTGCTGTAGATGAATATACAAATTTAGGGTCAATTTGGGCAGAGATTCCAGCCCTTGTCGTGGCCTTGGCGCAGACGGTTCTTGGCTTTGGCGCACCTTTGGCCAGCATATGATTAAATAGCTGGCCGGGCGCGGAAAAGGATGTAGTCTGAGTTCCCGACCAGAAGTGAGGTAGGTGAGTCAGGGGGGCATGTCCACTTCCCTCCGATCAAAAGGTTAGTGCCGCATCGGACCAGGGAAGTGGAAACAACTGGATTAGTGAAAAAGCAAAGCAGGTAAGAAAACGCTACTGTGCCATGCTGCTGTCTGTTTTTTTTAAAAGATGGAAATGTAGAATTAATAAAAGCGCAATTGCGGGGCAAGATAAAAGACCAAAGGCTGTTTTAAGCACACTTGTGGGGCGAAATAAAAAGACCAAAGGCTGTTTTAAAAGACTTGTTTTTAAAAACACAGGACTAAAGTGCAGTACTCGCTTCTAAGTGAGAGCGCGTCTCCCCTCTTGTAAAGATGTTGAAACAGATTCACCAGAAGAAAGGGTTAATACTTATCCTTTGCGACCATTGCCACCGCATGATATTGGGGTTTACAACCAAGTAATTAAAAAGACAGCCCACAGATATGGGATCCAACTAGAGTAGGAGAACCCCCAGACATGTTTTCTATTAGAGACTCTCCTGCCTACACAACCAAGAAACCAAATTCTCCCGATGCTGCCAAGTGTATTGGATCAAGGCAAGGAAGCTTATAAAGAACATGCAACATGTAAGGCAGTTACTCCTAGAGCAGAGAAGAAATACTAACATTCTTCCAAGGATCCAATCTACATAAGGGGTATAGTCCCTACAGATTCTAGAATAATGTCAACTGCAAGGAAAAGGGCTAACACACCAAGCACTACTGGGCCTCCCCCTGATAAAGAGAGTAAAAGGATGGACCTCATGAGTCGAAAGGTGGAGAGAAGTGCAGCAAATCAATGGCGCATTGCAAATTCCAGGGCATTGCTAAATTGTCATTCTTATCAACATTGGGAAGAAATAGTGGAATCGATTAAACACGTCCCTGAACAATACCAAAAGAGGGTAGCACACCTTGTGGAGAGAGGCAAAGGAAATAGCAAACGCATGCTGAAAATCTGCTCTAGATGCAGCTGACACATCAAGCAGTCTGAGGATGTGTCGCAGAAAGAAAACATACCTGGCTATGGATTTCAGGCAACAAACAGAGCCCGCGGGTCTATCAGACTCTTTAAAGAGAGCTCATGAGCACAGAAAAGACAGGTAAGTGGCTCCTACTCAAAATGGAAGAAGTCCTCTTTAAAAGGACGGAATCCCATCACCCACCGAAGTGGCATGCTTCATCATCTGGGATCTCCTCTTGGTTGCTAATCCCGGTGCAATCAAGGGCTACAACCCCCTCACTGTGAGGGAGGAGCACAGGGATGTTTTTAAGAGTCCGTGGATGGGAGCGCCTAAAATCTGCTTAATGCGAATCATGAAAATGTACGTGGTGATGGTTGCAGTGCCAAAAGCAGTGATATATGAAGAGATCCCAGATAATGAAGCATGCCACTTTGGTGGGTGATGGGATTCTGTCCTTTTAAAGAGGATGTCTTCCATGATTGGGTAGGAGCCACTTACCTGTATTTTTTGTGCTCGTGAGCTCTCTTTAGAGACTCTGATAGACCTGCGGACTCTGTTGTTTGTTACATAAGTGTTCTGGGGATTTCCCTAAGACCCTCTACCTATTACAGTGTTTTGTTTATGGATTTCAGGCTTGAAACCTGTAGTACAAACTAGTATTTTAAATCCATAATTAATTCAATAAAGATCAACTATTTGTGAGTGCAGTAGATGAACCTCTTTACCAGTTGAAAAAGGACAGTGAAACTGCAAAGTAAATTGGGGCTTTGCAATTCAGAGGTAATATATGGAGAGGATCACTGCCATCTTAAATACCCTCAGGAAGGGGCAGGCACCTTCCATGCAGGAACATCCCATCCAGCATACCAACAACCATATCAGGGATGAAGTCCGGCCAACCAACAACCGCAACAAAGTTGGCAGTACCAGCTGGGAAGACAGTCCTTCCGTGGAAGTCAGTAAGCAGTTGAGAGGAGCTCTAACAGCAAATAAGTGACTAAATAAAAACCTCAAAAGACATTCCAAAGAAATCAAGAAGTGTTGTAATAAAGCAAAGCACAACCCACGGTACAAGTATACAACATCAAGAACTCCTCCATTCAACACCAGTAGGAGGAAGAATCAAAAACGTCCCTCAGGAGATCACCACAGACAAATGGGTTTTAAACCAAATACAATACGGTTATTGCATAGAATTAAACAAGACTCCACCAAGCAAAGGTCCAAATAGAAAGGTACATTCAAAAGAGAAAACCATGCATCTGCTTAAGGAAGTAGAGGAAATATTGGCTAAAGATGCAATAGGATTATTGCCACAAATTGCAAAAAACAAGGGAAATTACTCAACATATTTCCTAATCCAAAAGGTAGATGGGCCATTGCTCCCTACACTAAACCTAAGGTTTTTAAACAAGTTAATAAAAACACAAACATTCAAGATTACAACCCTGCAAGAGCTAATGCCACAGCTACAAGTCGGGAATTACATGGCAACAATAGATTTAAAAGGTACTTACACATTCCCATGAACGTAAGCCACAAACGATTCCTCAGATTTGTGATGGACAAGAGACGTTATATGTTCAAAGTACTGGCATTTGGACTAAAATCAGCACCAAGAGTATTCATAAAATATCTAGCAGCAGTAGCAGCACACGAAGCATACACATTAACCCCTGCCTAGTTGACTGGCTGGTAAAAGCAAACTCACATCAAAAATGAAGAGATCACATTCAGCAAGTCTATATCAGCTAGGGTTCTCAATAAACATGGAGAAGTCCTCTCCAGAACCAGAACACAAGAGTTTCTTGGGGGCCAGGATAAATACAATCCAAGGGAAAGTATTTCCCAGCTGGAAGAAAGCACTGGCAATAATCAAAGAATCTCAACTGTACCAGAAAGACCAAGCTCTGAAAGTGAGGACGCTACTAGGAATGATGGCTTCCTGCATTCCTTTAATACCAAATAGAAGATTACACATGAGACCATTTCAAGAATGGCTACAAGTAACCATTGGTTACAGGCAACGGAGAGTTGGGAAGATCTAGTGATTGCCATGCAGAAAACCAAAAGAGAGTGTGGTGAAACCGACCATATATAACCCAGGGAAGAACATTTATAAAATCAACTCCAAAAGGTACCATAACAGGCACCTCACAGAATTGATGGGGCGCACATATGAGCAATCTCCGGGTAAGAGGTGTTTGGAGGAGCAGTACAACACATCAACATTCTGAAGCTAAAGACATTGATCCTCGCCTTAAAAGCCTTTCAAAGAGCACTTTGGGGAAAGACCATATTGATTCCAATGGACAACAAAACTAACATGTTTTACATAAACAAGGTTGGAGAGAAACACAGTCTCTACCACGGTCAAGGTTAGCTCAGGAACTCTGGACTTGGCCAATTCAAAGGAAGATGGACATCTTAGCAGTCCATCTACCAGGAAAGGACAATATAGAGGCAGACAGACAGCAGCCAGGCTTCATGTTCTCACAAATTGGAACTGAATCTGAAAGTACTCAAGGAGGTCTTCTAAAAATGGGGGACACCAGAAATAGATTTGTTTGCAACTCAGCAGAAAGCAAAGTGCCAACACTTTGCTTCCCGACAACATTTCCAATAGTCCTTGGGAATGCACTGTTGATAAATTGGTGAGGGAGATTTGCATATGTCTTTACAACGACACCACTGATTCACAGAGTGCTCTGCAAATGCAGGATCAGCAACATGACCCTAATAGTAATTGTGTTACAGTGGGCAAGGGAAACCTGGTTCCCAGAACTAATAGATCTATACATGAGGAATATTCATAAAATGGCAGACAGACAAGATCTGCTATCTATGCAAGAAGGAAGGGTGCCTCACCCAGAACCAGTCTTAAACATGGCTCCTTAAGACTTAGAATTTGGACATTTATAGTTACCAGAGAGTAAAATGGCTGTCCTGAGAGAAGCTAGAAAACCTACGACTCGAAAGTGCTTTATTGTGAAATGGAAAAGATTCACTTTGGTGTCGTAAAGGATTATTACAAAAGAATACAAGAGAAAGACAGTGTTAAAGCATTTTACACATGATCTAACTCGCTGTCCTACATCACAGTGGCGTTGGCGCCGGATGGCCGGGGCTGTCCGATTTGCGTGTGTGTAATACGTGCGCACACGTGGAATTCGCCCGCACGCGGGGGAATGTGCGCTGCGTCTAAGCGGCTAGAATGTAAGCTTGTTAATGCATCCTCAAAGGTCCATTAGGGAGCAATAATGGCTTACACAAGAGGCCACATTGGGAGAAGTTTCTTTACAGCACCAGTTGTAAACGGTTTCTAGAAGGAGTAAAGATAATTGCACCTCTAAAAAAGTTACCAACACTCTCATGAAGCTTATATATCTCACACAACTGATGAAGGCACCATTTGAACCTGTAGCAAGGCTACTTTGCAAATGCTCATGACAGCGTTTTTGGTAGCCATTACCTCACTGTGCAGTTAGCGAATTACAAGCACTCACTCTTCAAGAACCATATTTTTAAGGACAGAATTGTTATAAGAACCGATTCACAGTATATGCCAAAGGTTATGTCACAGCTCCACATAAATTATAGTCTACAGATACCAAGTTTCTTTCAGAAGCCAAGGACACATGCAGAAAGGACATTACACACTTAAGATGCAAGACGTGGTAATGGCTGTCATCGTAAGGACAAAGACGGACAGAAAGGCAAAACAACTCTTTGTGTTATGTGCAAATAGTTTTCTGGGAAGCCCAGTCACAAAAAATGTAATTGCTAGGAGGATAGCTCAAAAATGCAGTTGTGCCATAGCAACACACGAGAGAAGTTATAAAAAGACTCCAGGTGCACATTCAACAAGAAAAAAGTAGCAGCCATTGCTTTCCTAGCAAATACTCCATCACAAGACATTTGTATGACTGCTACCTGTTCATCAGTACACACATTCACAAAACACTACTGTGTATTTATCCAAATGAAAAACGAAGCACAAGTAGGAGGAAGGGTATTACAACATCTGTTTTCAGATCAATGCTCATTTTCATCCCAACCACCACTGCAGTAACAAACTGCTATAAAATCTATGCACAGCATGTGAATCCAGAAGAGATTCACGCAGTAAACCATATAGTTTCTTACTTGTTGGTGTAGTTTTGCAGCTTGAAGAGCTTTCTGGATTCACAAGTGAACCCACCCATCTCCGCCAAGAAGGTGAAAGGAGAGAACACAAAAAAAAAAGTCTGAAGATGGCGACCATAGGTGGGAGCTTCCTGAAGCACAATGGCGTCTCGAGAACAACAAATGGAGACCCGTCGATGCCCACCAAAAACAAAAAGAGTAAAAGGACAAACTTTTCATTCTGGATCCAACCACTAGATGGCGGAATAATGCACCGCATGAGAATCTCGAAAATTATTCAAGCTGCAAAACTACAATCAACAGTTAAGAAACCGTAACGTTATTAATGTAGGTCCTCAATCTCGTTCACTACTGTATCTTTTGGCGGACATTTAGTGGGAATGATGTTAATCTAGCATTTTTACAATGCAAGATAGCTTGGTGGATTAACGTGCCTACCACAGAGGTCTAGAAGAAACAGAATGTTCAAATTTTCTCAGAGGTCTTCACTAACTAATGCCATCTGCTCTATGTCAATGAGAAAGACACCATCATATCTGTTACTAAAAAATACACAGTACTATAGAAGTGCACTATAAATATGTATATTCCCACAGGATTGACACAAATCAAAATAGCAGTGCATGCACGCAGTGGTACCTTTAGGTACTGTGCACAACAATCCTTTAGGGTACAAGTTTCAGAGAACATAATTTCCATTAAGATTTCTGACCAGCGCCATACTGTAGGGAAGTGTTACTTCAGGCACTAACTCATGAAGACTATATGTCTGTGGTAATGTATAGACCTAATCAGAGCTACTGAGTTTGGGATTTGTTAGAAACAGACTAGGACATGAGAATACCTGTTGCGTCTTAACTGCCAACTGGCACGTGTCTTTAGGGAATTTTTATCCAGCCCTAAATAGTTGAGCAACTGCACTTTGTAGGCTGGGATTTGAAGTTTTAATTTTTCCATTGGACTAGGGGCTAACAAATTCCGGCAGAGTGCTGTTGGTTTAACAACCCAGAAATGGATAATGTGACCCCCCCCCCCCCCCCCCCCCCCCGTCAAGGGGCCACTTAGAAATTATTTTATTTTCCAAAGGAATTTTTGTAATTTTACAGACACCACAAACAATAGTGTTTGTACTGCCAGTGCCAGAACATCGTTCTGTGACACATATACACCCACAGCACTCCTTTCTCAACAGCAGGTGACCTAACGTTGCTATATGACCCGGATTCGTGAATAAAACCTCTATGCAGCAGGTGCAATGCCTTTGATCCCTCTGACAGGCTTTTCAGATTGGAATCGGTGCACTTTGGAGAAGGTAATTGAACCCCTGGGATCACAGTGCAAGCAGTGGATGGACACTACTTGAGTAGTCCATTTTTACTTCGTCCTTACGCCACACAATGAAACGGAAGTGATGCAACAACTGACGCCTGGGATGTGCTCCCGAATTAGAAGGAAGCAGAGAAGAGTGATAATGATGGCACCCAATGGTAAGTAATAGGCGGTCTAAAACCCCATTTTTAGAATGTTTAACACTTTTTTTAATACAATAGGCCGCCAAGCGACAGCAGCGCATGTGCGCTGCCTGCAGGCTCGACTTAAAAAGTACACAAATCACAATCAAATACTATTGTAATACAATGATAAAAGGAGGGCCCTTGACTGGGAACCCTGTGTTCCTTTCAGAGTCCCTTAAAGATTATGAACAACAAAATGCCTGAAAGAAACTGGAACATAGAACACAGTAGAAATGTAGACACTAATGAAGAAATGGTTCAAACAAGTTTCGCAAACATCTAATGTTACCCATTTGTGTCTATAAAAAAATGAGGAACATAATCCTCCCACCAAAATTGAGATACACAAAGTATTAGTGCTTGAAATCATACTGAAACAACGAAAACAAGCTCAATGAAGGAGGCACACTCTAGCAATTGAAATGCAGTGCAATAGTTAACTTAAAGTGAAATAGACAGGGTCTTGGAATGCAGGAAAGTGAACTTCACCGTTCAGGAAGATAAGCCTTCGTCATGGTTAATGGGTATGTAATGGTGGTTCTATATAACCAGGACATCTTGTGCGCAGGTGACCTGGTGGATCATGTTTAGTGGCATCTCAACGAGAGACCACTAAACTGATCCCTAGGAATGATAATACTTAAGTGATCTCACCGAGAGACCACAGTCTGACCCATAGGTTTGAATGCATACCCCCCAGGCAGAAACCGTTTGCACAGGACAATGCAGCCCTGCTCATGGGGCCAATGCACTGCAGCTAAGGTAAAAGGTAAAAAAATAAAGGCGGGTGCTTCCTAGGCAGTATCCACCTTGTGCTCATCTGCGCACTTGTAGCAGCAATTCGTGAAGCTGCCCTCTTTCTGTCTCAGGTCAAAGGAAAGGAGTTCTACTTGCTGCTGTGTCCCTATCTCTAGATTTCTTGGGCTTGCTTTGGGAATCGACAAAGGCATGCCCAGTATGGTGTAGCAGAACTTCAATAGGGCAGTCATGTCTTTTCCCAATCAAGAGGAAATGGTAGCTCCCGGCTTTGTTTTATTGAAGAACCAGAACGGCAGTGTTTATGCAGGTATGTTTTGAAAGTGGCGTTCAGTAAATTGGAGAGAAGTTGTGGCCTATATTTCCAAGTCTACTCAGCATCCCACTGCCAATCGGAGACTATACATCCTTGAAACCTAAAAAATCCAGCCAACCAGATTGAAACAGTGCTTTTGTCTGGCTCGGGAAACTTAAGCAGGATTGAGATGGTACCCAATTCTGCATTGGGCTTTGTTTGGCAGGAGCGTTAGTATTCACACGGATGAGCAGTCCATGAGATATGACCGGGGTTAGGCTGGAGACTCATGATGGAGTCACGTTTTGTCCTGCAACAGGAGTGATGCTGTGGGTTCCAGGTTCAGCAAGCCTGAATGAGTATGCTTTTGTTATCTTTTATAAGGTAGAGCAAGCATCTCCAAGACAACTACAAGGTTTAGCATTGGATTACAGTGTGACAACAGAACTATGTACCCAAATAGCAGCCATGCCTGTCCCATGGGCATTGTCGCCAGTAAGCCAGTGGCTAACAAAGTATAACATAATATTTATTCTGCTATGCTTTTATTTACATGTCCTAGTATTTATTTTATATTCATGAAAATTCCTAACCCTCATTTCTATAATAGACCAGGGTATAATACATCCCCACTAATATTTTTGCCTCCTGGGTGTATACACTGTTTTAGGGGTTGCTTCTTAGATTCTTTGCAAATATACAGAGCTAAACCCTCTTAGGTGGAAGTAAATTTAACTTAGTTTGCCCTCAAGACTGGGAAGTACGTAACACTGGAGCTGTTTTCCGTGGGGATCCAAGGACCAGAATTTCAAATTTTAGATATTCACTAGTAGCATAAGAGAGACATCCATAGAGGATGATGGATCCTCCATGGGGTCAGTGTCCCTCTGTCCCAAGACAAATGAAATAGTTTCCTTGTACTTTACAGCTCATTTTAGAACATGCATGGATGGGCTTATTAATGTTACCGGGAAGGCATTGCCAGCATGGGTGGGATACACCTATTGTCCAGAAAGACATAACCGTTACTTGAAGCATGTTGCATGAAGGTAAAGAGAGATATAGAAATTTGAGATGATTGGTCATTGGCACGGGGAACTCAAACTGGATGAGATCAATCTCAATTTACAAGATGGAATTAGAATTCTATGATAGAGTGGAGCCACATCGTAGGGTACACACGCAAGGTTCTGTTTATTACACACATCAAATGCATACAATTCAATTATATACAATGAATACTTAAGAATTTATGTCTCCCAGGATGCTTATCTAAAGCCGGATTAGCAGACTCCAGATGTTCTCAGGAGAAAGTGGGATTCTACCGGATGGACTGGAACTATACAGCCCAGCTGTTAAATTGGGAAGATGTTATTGTACAGCTCGAGAGAGCATTGGCAAAAGAATGTCTTTGTACACCAGAAGCATGTTGGCTAGGTCAGTTTGCATTTTGGAAATTAAAAACAGCAGGAAACCGATGTTAGACATGGTGTCAATCATGGGCAAAAGAGCTATTGTGATACTTTGAAGCCTCGTCAACCCCAGCTATTCTGCAGCGGAAAAGCTTGGTCAAAAAATGGGCGGAAATAGCAAGTGTAGCATTACACAGAGAAGAAGCATGAGCCCATAGCCAACCAGTCGCACAAGGTGTTAATTTTGAAAGGGAGGCTGATCCGACAATACAGTAGTAACTTTGACCCAAATTAAAGACCCTGCTCGATGTACTGAACAAAATGAATACAGCTTCAATGTACTCTGCATGATAAATCTAACTCAAAAGCTAAGTACCCTGTTCACACCCAATCAGGAATTAAACACATGGAGATGATAGTAGAACACACTGAATACAGGGCAAAAACAAACAGCAACAACATTTATTGTAAAGCACACACCCTTTCTCTGCGATAATCAGCCGTTTCTAGTTCAATGTTTTTGTTCACGAGTTTAGAAAATTGAATTGCAAGGATCCATATGATCATGTGGTAAAGGGCATATTCGAGGTGGAATGTAGAGGTTCATAAACATGTTGCAATTGGATAATGTAAAACATTAGTGAATGTGTAACTGCCAAGGAAGACCACACCGGTGAGTTGAAAATATAATGATTTTGATGCACTGAAATCAGAAAACAAAGGTCAACAAAAACAACCAAAAAAACATCGCCACCTACAATCCGTACATTGACAATCCACCCACAAACCATAAACCTAGTAATGGGATATTGCTGATTATGCAAGACAAACTGCCCTTCTGGTTGTCTTATAAAACTCATCAGTAAGATGCTGTATACCCTCAGTTCACACCTCAGGGTAACTCTAGATTTATGAACCTGTGCCTTTCAAATATGATGTCTCAGGCATCACAACAGTGTGTTAAATGTGAGAGTGTATTCACAACAGTCTATACTAATATTGACCACATGGCTTTCTCGACTGTGCTGCCGAAATGGGCTTCACCAAATTCAAGAGGTTCATGGGGCATTTCCTGATTTTGACCACAGCTATGTAAAAAGTGTCTCTGTTCTCCTGGCCACACACCAGAGGTTCGCCGGCGATGCCTCGTGATCCTAAAGAAGTCGAACTACCCAAGTTTATATGTTGAATATACACTTCCATCAGAAGGGACACTTTGGGAGAAGAACGAATGCAGCCTCAATTAAAGTTATAGTAAATAGAGTGAGCAACCCAGTAAACCTTTGGGGGCTTGGGTAAAAGTATAATAGAATGGGTAAAATTGCCTCCAAAGGAGTTTGTTGTCTTTAGTTAAATTGACTTAATTATGGAACTGAGTCGAATGCAGGTAACTTAATTGTCCTGAACAAAATTAATTCCAGTTGATTTAAAAAAACATTCATACACTTATAACTGATTAAGCATGACAATACTTAACAGTGAGACAAAGACAAATAGACATGTGTATAGGCAAAAAAGTGAATTTTATCAAAATTAGGTCACAAAGGGAAATATACAATGCAAAAGAAAGTATGCAAAACAGGAATACAGGATAGATGTCTGAAAACAAATCAAGATAGTCTCAGCTTTATCCAAAAGAAAATTCTGCTAATCTTTATTTTGGATAGGCGGCCAACAGGCTTTACAGAGATCTTGATTTGTTTTCAGACATCTATCCTGTATTCCTGTTTTGCATACTTTCTTTTGCATTGTATATTTCCCTTTGTGACCTAATTTTGATAAAATTCACTTTTTTGCCTATACACATGTCTATTTGTCTTTGTCTCACTGTTAAGTATTGTCATGTTTAATCAGTTATAAGTGTATGAATGTTTTTTTAAATCAACTGGAATTAATTTTGTTCAGGACAATTAAGTTACCTGCATTCGACTCAGTTCCATAATTAAGTCAATTTAACTAAAGACAACAAACTCCTTTGGAGGCAATTTTACCCATTCAATTAAAGTTAAACGGCAAATATGAGAGAACCTCTATAAATAACAAGTAGGAAGAGAAAAAACCTTGGAAAGATAGTTCCAAAATCAGCAGAAGATCCGTTTATCGGAAGCCACGATCACAATGTAAATGGAAGTACCAAGAAGGGTAACAGTTTAGAGATTATAAGCAAATAGAACCACCAGGTAGGTACCAGTCTCCTGATCAGCGTTACAACTTCACAGGATCCAGGAGAAATAAGATGATAAATATTCTTACTGTTGTAGAAATAACCATCCTGACTGCTGAGAAACGCCATAGTCTTCCCAAGATAATGAACATACCAAATGCTGGTCCTGACGCAAAGGACAACAGTACACAGAGACATGGAAAGGAAAAAGCAGTGGCTAGCAAGACCTAGAATGCTTCATTGAAGGAGAGTTCTTCTGATGAACGGGGAATTGGCATTCGTGATGCACGAGAGTATAGCAGAAATCACTGTATTCTACCAGACTCCAACCCTTCATATACACTGCTGTGGCGAATAATTTAAATGGAAACTCCAAATGACCCCTGAACAAACGGAATATTAGTTATAAGACTGAACTTCAAATAAAGTAATTTATTGAGACAACTGTACCAATATTTTGGTTTTATTTACTTGTTTTACAGAAGCTTATGACGTAATAGGAGTAGAAGATGACTGACCTCGCGTTGTGATCGGCACTCCAATAGGTGCAAAGATCATATTTGATACTTTTCCTCCACTAGTGCTCCAGACTCTTTAGGATTCATATGCAACTAACTGCATTTGTAACCAGTTACTGCCCTTTACAAAATTGTTTTAAAATGGTTTTAGGAAGCTGCACAGCATGTTAGTCCCTGGCACAATTCTTCATGAGTGTTGTATCAGGGCTAAGTCACTCTATGCCAGTCCTCTGTTAACATTCTGATTTTTCCTGTATCCAAGTCTGATTGATCTTTGCAGTTAAGAGTTATTGCAATGTCAACTCCCATTACAAAGCACATGCTTTACAAACACACAGAGAGTAGTATTAGTTCCCAATAAACCCGAATTAAATGGAAAAAAGCGATTTACATTGCTAATTGGTTTCTTTGCTTGAGCATTGTGCCTGAGTCACGAACCTTTACAACGTTCACCAATGAAGTTACCCAATGTACATTTACCAGCTTAGCTCAAAGTTCCAAGAATAGCTATACGAATAGTCCAGTTGTCTTTGCTTCTATGATTGAATTTGTAAAGGTTGATCTTGAGGCTGTGTTTTAGATTGACGATATTTACCTTGCAATCCTTTAGGTGAACACTCACAACGTGTACACAATGTAGTTCTATGTAAACAGAGTTGGAGTATAAAGCAAACTTCAGGACATCTGGAATTGCCCTTTCAGAGGTTATGGTTCTGGGTTGTGAGTTCCTCTGTGATCATGCCAGTCTTCCATCCTTGATGCGCAGGAATGAATGCAGTGTCTTGGGGTTATCATCCTCGCTTCTAAGTACTGATCGCTAAATCAACGCGCCTGTGTCAGTGCTGCCCATCCCTTCATGCACTAGCCTAGCTCTACTTATGCCCTTTACCAATATCAAGTACACGGTGGGTTCCTCATCAGAGGGTATCCTTTTCTTCAATTTCTTCAACAGATGTTCTGTGTTAACCTGTTTTGCAAGATTATTTTCAGGCTCTACAAACGGCAGCCTTTGCTGTGCAACATTCACCTAGCCTTGCAGCCTCCCCTGCACCTACACTAGTCTTATAATTTCCTTTTCAGTTTGTCCTTGATCCAGAGCCACACAGTCTTTCTAAAGTCTCCTGTGCTGCTTCCATTACAGAATGAAATAGCAGCCTCCTCTGTGCATTGGCAGTCTTCATCAATAGTGCCTTCACATATGCAGCTTGCCTACCTGCAACTTTGGTTGCACCATCGCTGCCTTCAACATTCCCTTATTGCATTGTTTCTTCTTTATTAAGGGTATCCATCCTGCTACCTTGTTGCCAACATGTGATAGTCCTTGCCAGCACAGGTTTAAACAATTCCTCATCGTTGTTCTTCGTAATCAAATACTTTTTGGTTGCAGGCAGATCACAGCAGACATATTCTTCATTAAGTTCCACAGCCGTGTCTGCAGGTCTGACACCTAGTCCAGCCCTTGCACCTTGCACCTTGCACCTTGCACCTTGCACCTTGCTCTTCATCGCACATCTGCTGTCTCAAAGACCTCATCTGTGCTTTCACCTTCTACTCTGGCAACTTAGGACTCTGAGCCACTGCCTAATATGGCGCAGTCTCTGCCGCGTTGCCTGGCGCAGTCTCTGGCCGCGTTGCCACCACATTCACTTTTTCTGCACTTAGGGGCTGATTATGGTGGCGGTCCAGCCACCACCGCACCGGAAGTCCAACTGCCAAATCTCAACTTTGGCGCTCAGCCCACATTGCACCACCGCAACCGCTAGGGAACCGCGTTCCCTGTTGGTCCCACGGCAGTCTGAGAGATGCAATATGTTTGGTGGTGCCCTGAAGCACCACCAAGTAAATTACGACCTTCCTCACTACCAACGGTGTAATGGAGGTTCTTCCTCCATGTAACTGCTGGCAGTGAGGAAAGGGCCCCCTCTTGCCCCTGTGACCGGCGGTGTATGCAGCACCCTTGTTCCTCCATGGATAGGAATGCAAAACATGGTGCATTCCTTCCCATGCAGGAACGTGCACTGGGGGTCCTGCGGAAGTGCTGTTTAAGACTCAGAATGAGCCCTCAAACAGCCCCACTGCGGGAACACCATGCCATCTGCCTACCAGACAACAAATTTACTTGTAATCTGGTGGGTGGGTGGCATTGTGTTTTGGCGGCCCTAGAGTGAGGCGGTGGCCTGCCGCCCGCTCCAGGACCGCTGAAGCTTGTAATCAGGCCCATAATCATCTCAGGTGGGCCCTTTGAACATTATTTTTCTCATTAATTATCATTTTGCACGAACCTTAATATTTGCCGTTTTAAACCTTGCAAAGCTATTAGCAACTTATTGACCAACGCATATATTAATCTTTTATCATAGACGAGGGTAGAACAAATACATACATTTTATAAGTCCCTTGTGCAATCTCCTTGCATATACATTAAGCCAATCTTCACACACGAGGCAGCATTGAGGGGAGAGGTGTTTCCTCTTTCCTTAATTTGTCATTTATTACATCATCTATATTTGTCTCATGATTACAGTGGATTGTCCCTGGTTTACTAAATGCCCTAGCAGCATGTTAAAAGCACAAGTGCCGATCAACGGGTAGCAGGACATCTTTACCAGGCGGCCACTATACCCAAGCATGAAGACCATTTAACACGTGCTCTCCAAATGAAAGCTGAAGGACCAGCTACATGCCTAGGGTCTGAGACCCTCCCAAGGACATGCTCACTGATAGGCCCAATCAGGTATGTTCTACTAAGGCACATGCGTAGAGAAGGTTTACATGGCTTGGCAGATTGGAGAAGGACTGTAGGATACAAATCTCACTTATTCTCTTTAATCTGATTTTATTTGCCTCTGCAAGTGTTTGTATTGTAATCCTGATTATTTCAATGTTTACTTTCTGTGGTAGGTTAGGGTCTATAAATCCCCATAGTAGAATTGCTTCTTGTGTGTATATACAGATTTGGGTGTCTGAAATGGGGTAGGCTCCCCTTAATTCCTTTTGAGTACTGTGGAAAGTCTGTTGTCCAATAATGCCTTTCTTCCCGTTTGGATAGCCCAACGGAAGGGGTCTGAGTTACTTGTCTGTTTTCTCTTTAAGGCCATACATAGGTCCCTGCGGACTTCGAAAATGAACTGTGTTCTCCTTACAAAATAGAGCTTCCATCAGCCTGCCACTGACAGAAGGAAGAGGAAAGCCCTCCATGTGCTGCTAATCCAGGGCTGCTGTAGATCACTCTGATGGGGACAGTTTGTCTCCTGGAAGGGGAACTATTTGTCTTTTTCCCAGAATGCATTATGTTTGCTACTGCCTACGTGCAGCTGGCCAGGTGCAACCTCCAGTGATTTGCTCTGGGGGGAAACCTTGCACATGTTCCAGGACCTCCCTTGGGGACAAAGCCACATGAGAGGAAGAAGATATCGGTGATGGGCATTTCTTTATTTACCTTTGTGAGCAGCATCCATCCTCGTGCTTGCAAACGCCATGCTTGCAAATATAAATTGTTCTTGAACAAATTAAGGGCAAGCATTGCAGTACCATGGAATGTAAGCAAGCTCAGTTGTTTGTGATCAGGAATGTAAAACCAATGCACGTTACGTTTGTGAACATTCAGAACATAAATGAGCTTTTCGATTGTCCTCCCAGTTTACGTTTTTGGCAATTGGTTTGGTCCCAGTTTAAGAAGATTTTCAATTTCCAGTTTCCTTTTTCCATAGTTAACATTTTTCTAGGTTCTCTTTCCCCAATTTTTGCCAATTCCCCACACAGCTATAAATTAATTGACCTTTTCATAGCTATTGCCTTACATCATATTACCTCTCATTGGAAACAAGCTAATGACGTCTCATTTCGTGCTTGGTGGAATGCAGTATGTTTTAACCACCGTCTAGATACTAATTTTGTCTCCCCCATTTCCCTTGCAATCAAACGTGATCTTTTATGGCTTCCCCTTACTGAGTATTTATCCAGAGTTGATACAATCCCTCCTGTTTCCCAAGTTCGCACTGATGAAGTTCAAAAACCACCATGATTTTATTCTCTTAACTGCATTTAATATTTTTTTCATTTCATTTACGTGTCTTATTTTACAGGTTATGACCTCATTACTTCTTTTTCAGTAACATTATTATTTAATACGTTTTCACGTATCGTTTCATTAATCATATATACTTTTATGTAAGAGAGATTTCTTGTTTTTTAGAACTTGTGACTGTTTCTTCATTTTCTGTCTTTGCTTCTTTATACTTCAATAAACTTAAACTTTAAAAAAAGAACATAAATGAGCTTGAAAGGGCCTCATCTTCCACTAGACAATGAACTTATTTTACACAGGGAGACCTGTAGGTATTGTAAAGTATTGGTGAACATTCTGGCAGCAGAGGAAGCCCTCCGAAAGGCACTACTTATTCCCAAACTAACAGAAAAACATGAATTCTACAATTCCCTTATTCCCTGTTGCCAGAGGTATGATTGCTATCCCTTCTGATGAAGATTTGTGTGTTTTTTTATATTGGTAATGCTTATTATCTCCATGTCTGTCACACACACTGTGTATCATTGTGTAAAGATAAGACATAATAGGACTGATGATTCCTTTGAAGCTTAGCAGAGTAGGAAGGTGAGTACTTTAACAGACAACAAAGGTTTTGTTACAGTTCCTTATATTCATGCCTTATATCCCATACTATGCATTCTGGTTCTGGCTTTGGTGGCCAGGAAGGCTTTGTGGTAGAGCATGGCTATGGTTTCTCTGCAGAAATTGTTTAGCTTATCCTGACACACCTACTCCTATTGGTAGTTCCATATCTGCTCCCACAGGCTGTGACTTTATGGATACAAAAGCCCCCAAGTGTCTGTCAGTGGGATGTTTATATTCGGAGAAAAAAATAGAATCTTGTAGCGAGGTGGCATGGACCAGCATATGGAGACCCAACCTTCCTTACTCAGCACCAAGTCCTGGATGTTTAGTGGTACAAGCTTCCACCAGCAAGGTCAACCCTAATGTGTTACCTCTGCGCCGCTAAATAGGAGTCAAAGCGCATTGACGCATTTGGCAAGAGTACTCTCTTCTACCAGCTTGACCCTTCTGTCTACTGACCGATGCACTCACCTCTTTTGGGACATCACTTTTGTGCAAACAGTTCTAGCTGGAAAAGGAACTATGGGAATAGTCCTGAGGAGTCTTGACCTCATGGACTCTCTGAGTTATGCAGTGGCCATTGGTAAAAACAACAATTGATGGACAGAATGCAGAACAATGTCATACAGTCATCCCAGTATAGAGATCTGGGCCTAATTCCATTGTTTTGTAGCTCACCATGCCATTCCAGTTTGGACCCAGCCATATGCAAATCAGTCTTGACCCTATTCCCCATTCGAACAGTCCAGCCAGAACTGCAAGGCCAGGTCCTCGCCATTGGTGTCATCATCTGGCATTATGCATGTATGCAGGAATCCGGTTTCTCAGGTAAAATACAGGCATCCCTGATGGACATGTTTGAATGTTTCTGGACTCTTCAGCGGACTTGTCTTTAGAGCATAGAGCATTTTAAGGACATCGGCATACAGCCGCAATCTAGGTTTACTTTCACAGTCCTGTTCATTTCATCAGCAATCCAAAAAATTCAGAGAGCTGTCTAGCGTCTCTCTAGTGGCAGCACTCACAAACTTTGCAGCAGTCAGCTCATAGTTTTTGCAGGGCCCGAGGATGCGATGGTAGCTGAGTTTGCGGACAGGACAAAGAACAACAAACCTCAGCCTCCTGCTTTCCTGATTCAAAGGCTACCAAGGTGTCCTGATTTTCCCTTTCACGATCCTGGTCAGCTGGTAGGGGGCATCATTTGATTTTTCATGCATGGCTGGAGAGCTCGAACTTCTAATCAAAGGGTCTGAAGATTGTTCAGAGGGTCACCTTTTACATCAGCCTTTCCTTGCATCTCACCCATTTTCACTCCACCATCAGCGGATCATGCCACCTTCCCTCCTATAGGGTGTTTTTCGCCAAAGGGCCAATAAAAAGAGTTCCACACGAGGGGAAAGATGAGTCGTTACACCCACTATTTCTTTGTCCCCATGAATGATGGAGGCCCTGGCTGAATTAGACCATTGACCCCTTAATGCCTTCCAATGAAAGGACAAATTCAAGAATCTCACTAGTTCTTTCCGCCCTGGATTCGGCTTTAGGACGCTTGATGGAAGATCAATATGGAGCTTTCACTCCACCAGAAACCAGAGGCATCTGATCTCCACTTCTCCCATGTGACCATCCAGATCCGGATAAAGTCTGTCATTACTGCAAACTCTAGTGGGTTAGGGAGCACATCCTGCAGCATGCCAGGTTGGTGTCCACCTGCCAGCACAGAAGGTTCACGCCTGTTTCCTTTGAATTGCTGATGTTGGTCGTCAGACAGTGCTGGTGTTGAGCTCAGTAGAAATGGAGACTCCACTGCCAGCTCATGTGTCAACAGGCACGAGGAACCACGGAGGTGCCTGAGACCAGGAGTCCATGGGAACTGTCAATGCTGGAGCCGAAGATTGAGCCTCATAAATCTGTATCATATCCTGGATGTACCAGACTTGAGGAGGTGGAAAGGCGCTGCACACTTCTGTGTCAAGGATGACTTTATGAAGGGAATCTTATCTGGAGCCATAAGATGAGAATTCAGTTTGCTGATGGAAAGCCCCATCTGTGAAAGAAGGGTGACTGTCATCAGGAGGTGGTCTACAACTGTGGCCAGCCTGCCTTCAGCACCCAGTCATCAAGGTACATTAATACATGTATCCCCAGCGTGCGAAGATGGGTGCAACCACCTTGGACTTTCAGGATGCATACTTTTATTCGCCTGTTTTTCAGTCCCACAGAAGCTTCATGTGGTTCATGGCAGGGCTGAAGCATTTCTATACTTTCTGTGCTACCCTTTGGCCTTACCGCTGCCAGGTGGCCTTGGGTAATGGCGTTCTTTGCGCCCCATCTTCATAGGTTGGACGTGCGTCCTCTCTGCCAAAAGTTGTATCCCGCTTCCACGTGGATCGGTCCATCACCCTCCCCACCTTTTTCTCTCTGCCACACACCTTCGAGCAGGAGGAGAGGCCCCACCAGCTAAACCTGAAGAGAGCTTGCAGTTTTTATTACAGTGAGTATTGGAGTGCAGGACTTACAGCAAGCTTTTTGGGGGCTGTGTCGGTGCAAAGAAAGGGATGGTGGTGCGTGCAGAAGTGAGCACTGTCTTGATAGCTCATCTTGTGTATAAAGATAGGCTATTCTCTTGTCAAAATAGAGCCCCTTGGGGGCCTGCAGGCTCATTCCACTAGGGTCAAGGCTGCCTCAACAGCATTAGTGAAGGCTTACTGTTTAGACATCTGCAAAGCTATATAGGCATCCATTCATCAAGACCTACTTCATCAGCAGTCAAGTTCGTAGAGTGCACCATTTTCCTCGCTTTGTACTGCCGCCTGCCACTTCTGTGGGGTGGACTCCTCTACCTGTTAGAAAAGTCCCAAGTTCGTACAAGGTAACTAAAGTTAACATGCACGGATGGCGCTCTGGCATATCGCTTGCGGAGGCCCTGCAAGACTGCAGAACAGTCAGATGGTGCCACCTGCTGGCATGCGGGCGTAATTTGTTTTTTAGGAAAATCTGGATCCAGTTTCCCGCTTGGGACTATTCCAAAGGAATCTGGCGTTGAATCGAGCGCCGACCAGAAAGAGCATTACCTAAGGGCAGTAAAACGCTCTTCAAGATACAGTAATTTAAAGTCAGTAGTAGCTTTTTCTTGTGCCAGCAGGAATAACATTTTCACGTGATGCGTTTTAAAACTAAAAGTAGTTACTATGCCTGTGGGAACGTTTGGCTGCCTTCTAGGAAGCTAGTGCTGTTGTACTTAATTATAGGCAATGTTTGTTATTATTATTTTAAAATTTGAGATTCCTAATTCAAGCATATGACTGCCACCATTAGGTGATGGCATGCTTTTTTAACTCCTTTAATTTTTGTGACAAAGGTTGGAAAAAACGCAAAGCCACTAAAAAACTGTAACCATCACGCCTGCATGCTAAGACCAGACCTATTGGCTATGCCCGTGGTTGCATATATTTCTGTCGGACTAGAAATCCGATCCTACGCCCATTTTCTAGACTTGAATGGCCCATTTTCGTCTTCCCATCTTTGGCATTTCTCGTGTCCTTGCTGATGACTGCTGTGACTGTTGAAGGCTCCCAGTAGCATCCCATGAAATGTCAGGGCTTGCCAATAACATTCACGCACCTTCTTTCTTTTCGTAAGCATTACTTTTTTCTTCCTTCAAACTTATTTATAATAAATGTTTTCAAAACTGCATGGAACAGTCGAAGATCTAGAACAATTTCTTCTCTATTCTAATGTCCATTTCCTTTCCTTAGCATTTCTCCATATTTTTAGTTGCAGGATTAAACCAGTCTGGGCCATCAGCCTTAACAACATCAGGCTGATGCCTTGTTTGCTCAAGTCTTCTCATCCCAGTCCGTGTACAAAAAGTGACAGCTTCCTCTGAGCTGAAGAATCTGCCCCTTCCAAAACTTTCCCATGAGCACATATTCAACCAAATAACCCATTTCGTTGGTGGGTTCTCTTGGGATTTGATAAAAGCAGGACGCGGCAATACTCTAGCAAAAGCATAACAAGGGACACCCCGAATGCTACACAAAATCATGCTTAAATAAACAGAAATAACGTCACTTTTAGCTTTGGGCACGAGCTATGCAAGAAATCTCCTTGTAATAAACATTTTGCTGATGTTCAAGTAACCGAGTAAAACAATCCATGCAGTCTGCGCTGTCCGGCTTGGATTCTCAAAACAGCCCCCAAGAACACAGCCCAGCCTTCAGATGCTAAAGGAAATGAATGGCACCAGCCTCCTTCCCTTGGAGATGCATTCAGCTTGTAGACACCAAAATATAAGATACTGTCAATGACAGGATTTTTGGATGCACACAGTAGAAGATTAGTAAGCAGGAAACTAGATTCCAAGGCAATAGCCATGAAAGTTTCCTCCAGGTCTGGTCTCTGATGCTTTTCCTTATTTGTAAATATTCTCAGGTGCCTATTGCAGGGAGCCCCAAATGCCTCTGCAATGGTTAGTGGATTGGCCACTTCTTCTCATATCACTCCCAAAGCCTCTAAGGACCCTCAGGGCCAACTTCCCAATTTACCTTTCTCATGCAATTTAGAACTACTTGCATTGGAGGATTTCTGTCTGTTGCATCAAACAGGTGTGGGCGCCATGCGCCACTTAAATATAAATCCTATTGGGAAACCAAGGGCCTCATTTACAATGAATTGGAGTATCGCAGCACCGCAAGTCTTTTGCTGCGCTGCCCTACGCCATTTCCAAAGGGCTGGAATTCACTGTATTTACAAGAAACGTTGCATTCCTGTTCTTTCAGCTAGTTCCGGCGCACAGTTTGTTGCCTAGTGCCAACGCAGGTGGTGCAAGGGTGTCTGCGTTGTTGGCACAATTGTTTTTGTGCAGGAAGGGACACTTTCTGCACGAAAACAATCCATTGAGGCTTTTTCCTCTTTATATGTGTGCTGCATAATGCAGCACACATAGAAAGAGGAAGAAGTGAAGAGAAATAAAGATATGTTTCCTCGTTATGCCTTCCCTTGGTGGTGTACAGTTTTGACACTTTCCCAGGCTTACAGATTCTTGTAAATCTGCATAGGTGTTGCATGGGAAAACCCACTACAACGCCCATGAAACGTCTCCCTGAGGCAGTGTGAGGCAACGCAGTGACTTGCGCTGCTTTACCTTACACCATATCTACGGGGCCATAAAATGGCACGCAAAGTGGCATTGCCTGGCCTCGTAGATATGGGTCTGCAATCTGCCGAGGAAAATGTGATGCATCGGTGGCATAGGGGCTTTTAAATGAGCTCCTTCTATCAATTGGTTTTTTAAAGCATGGCTTATCACCCCAGGGGGTATTCAAACCCTGAGGAGCGGTGCACCTTAGTCTAAGAGCCAGTCTTGAGTCCTTCCTGAAGTTGGTGAGCAAATGGGTGAAGTTAATGTTTGTTTATTGAATGGAATGTCAATGGCAATTCACTCAGGTGTTTAACTTTGTGACCTGTTTACGGTTATGGGAAGGCCACGTAGTATGGATAATAGTTACTGTTCATTATGTTCTTTGGTACATGACAACGTATACAGGGGACCAATTGTGGCGCCTCCACTGAAGTGTCCCCTTCTTCAAGGTGTTAGATTTACCAGATTCCCAGGGGTTGTATGTCAGAATATTGTGCACAGTATTATCGTTTGATATAAGTATAGTCCTAAATATTCGCAAAACATCTTGCGCGACTGGGGGACGAATTTCTATTATTAACTCCAATGGGGTGATAGTCTGCAGACAGTATTTAGGACACTATATTTATGTAAGACAATATTTTGATAGCGCACTAAGTTGAGGGGTTGACCCTATCATCCCTGCAAGCTTAGATACTGCATGACACCTGAACTTGCAGAACTTCCTACAGTCCCATACCAAGCTAAGATGTTGTCCTTAGGAACCCAACAAGGCAACGTTACTGGCAAATATTTAGCACCATTATTGTGAATCTACAGTTGTAGGACATGTCCATAATCTGCATGTGCAAATTGAGTGATCAGCCTGCCTAATCATAAACACATCCATTTACTGTATTTAGTCTTCTTTTATTCAGTTATGCCTGCATAAAACCATAAGCACATACATTTTGTACTCATGGATCTGATACAATTTGCACATTCAAAAAATATACAGGTACAAATCTATTAGGGAACAAAATATCCCTTTACAAATCAGGCCTATTTGCGGAAGGGGGAATACACTCTAGGGGCTGTAATCTAATCTGGTGCATAGAGCGACTGATTTTGTTTCATCTGTCTTCATGTGTTCTCACATTCAGATTCCTGGAAGGACCGTTATTGGCAGAGCGCGGGTACGGGGTCTCCAGCAGGAGGCTCCACTGCCTCCAGAACAATCTGTTCGTACTCTGTTTAGCAGCGCTGGCGGCACACAAGTCCAAACCAACGGGCAAAGGATAGCGAGTTACCTTCGCGTCTTCTCAAAGCTCACGGCATGGTGAAACTGCCTACAGCATTGAAGCGGAGTTGCCTGCTTCAGCGCTGGAGCGCGCATGCCCGTGCTCCGTCCCTAACGGTCCTTCCAGGAATCTGGTCTACCGGGACCCAGTGTGGTCTTGTGAAACTTCCTGGCTCCCCTAGAGGTTGAGGATTCCCCCCATTTTTTGATTGGCCTGACTCAAGACAGACACTTTTCTGCTCCGTCTTTCATTATGTCCTGAAGAGGCCTATAAGCCAAAGGGCGAAACGCGTCAACACCTCATTTATGAAGTCTCTGGAAGGCTTGGATTACATAATGTATTAAATAAACTGTGTGTTGCTTTAAGATCTATGATTTTTTGCTTTGCATATACATACAGACCCCAGAGACTATCGTTTAGAGTGATTGTGCAGGAATTTTATGCACAGCCTCCCACAAGTAGATGTGTGGAAGATGGGAGTATTTTTTAGGGATCAAATTTGGCTTTGTACGATTTTTGTAATGTTTTGTACTATTTTTCTAATTTTTGTATATAAAGGATTTGAATGTTTTATGTTCCACAATTTACAGTAACTCTATTCCAACATTGACAAAATGTGAATACTTAGAGGGATCCATTAAAAGAAAGATTTCATACTTTTCGAGCTGTATCTATGATTAATTGATGTAATCATCAGATTTAATAATAGTTGTATCATTTTCTGCTTCTCAGTACCTTTTTACCAGACTAGTGGCGGATGGCAACATTAATTAATGGTGGGGCACTTACCATAAATGTTGCCGGCCACCTGGCACTCCAAACACATGCTCGTCTTCCCTCGCATTTCCTGGGGGTGACGGGGAGCAGGAAGGAAAGGGACGAACATCCATCAATCAGGATTTGTTCAACCATGCTAACCCAGCGCTCATTGTGAGGCTAGAGGCCTGTGCCTGCAACCCCTTTTCTGCTTAACAGCACTGGTATTGCTGGCTTTGAAGTGCGCATGTCAGATTGCCCGGCTGTAGGCTGCCGGTCAATCTGACATGCGTAGAGTCGGCCAATCTGACATGCGTACTTGAACACCTAAAACGGCATCATGCAATCTGCAGGAATATGACTAGACTCCACCATCCACTCGCTACAAACGGTGGCACACAGAATAATAAAATGGCAATGATCATTTTATTATTTTGTGTTTAGCGTTGCGCTTGCAGAAAGTGAGCCGACTCTCTTCTGTCACGAATAGAAACCGCCTATGTTCTGTTAGTGCACCAGGCACTAGAAGGCAGAAGGGGAAATGGATATGCAAGTTGGGAAGGTCTACCTCAGGCTCCAATTTCCCTCTAATAGCCAAATAAATGATAAAGGTACATTTGCCACTGTCTTGTGTTACACCCTTACCGGGTGTCTCCGCTAACCCAGAAGGAAATGAACAAGAAACTATAGTGGAGATGCTGACACTTACAGTACAATTGTGTGTACAAATGAATGTGTCATCGTAGATAATATCAACAACACATACACAAATTATTCACAAGACGAAAAACTTTTGATTTTTGTATAGTTGTTTTGTTTTGGTGATGTTCCTCTTAATTAATCCAACAAGCCACATGTTTTTCCACAATACATTCATTAGAGTATTCTCTATTTATAGTGGTTTGAATAACTTATATTAAGACCTTCCATTGTGCTTCATGTGAGATAAACTGAGAGCTCAACCAACACCTGCTGCTCCCCATGAGTACTCTGTTATTGCAATATTTAACTTTTAGAGATTCATCTTTGTAGATGATGACACAGTTGACACAGCACACTTGAAGTATACAAGATAATTAAATGTCCAGTGGCAGGGTACTGAATGAGGAAATATTTGACTTATTGAAAAAAAGAGAGAGGTAAGTGATGGGAAGGTAAGTTCTCTTGGAGGGAACGCTAGAGTCGAGATGAGAACATGACGATACATGATATTGTTTAGTGCAACCTTTTGCATAAGTGGTGTTGTGTCATTTCTTAAAATAAGGCGCAAAATAATTATTAAAATAAAGTCAAAGCAGATCCTAACTTGCACAGCTGTCGGCTGCACTCTGCTCACCAGACAAGAAGTTCTGAGGTGCAGAAAAAAAGTGATGTGTCATTATGAAACAAACATACTGAATTGTGTACTTAATGTTAAATCACAAACGTACCTCAAGGGACCTAGGTCAGGAATTTCTTGTCAAGAGCGCTTCAACGTCGTTTTTTTGTTTGGGGGGGGGGGGGGGCGGGGGTTGAAGCAAAACTGAAATCTCCTAAGCAGCAGAACCCAGCTCTGGAATGCATTTTAAGCAACAACTGTATTTTTAATGAGGCATTTCATGTCAAGCTGGTGAAAGGGAGATTGTAATGCTTGTTAATCTCTTGCTGCTCTTCTGAATCTGTACAACAATTCCATATCGGAGGCTTTCGGACATCACAGGCTCTGGGCCTGAAAATTCATCTAGTTGCCCCTCGCCCCTCCTCCCCCCACCCCATTGTAAAGGCTTTGCATCAGACATAACCAGTTTTTCATTCAGAACCACATGTCTACCGTCATTGAGTTTCAAAGACCCCAACTTGCTCGATAGCCTTCAGAAACAGCCATCTCACCATCAGAGGCCCTCAGCTGTCTTTCAGAAGCACCTAATCCATGCTTCAGTGTCCCATGGCACATAGGCTCATAGATTACTGCCATGCACTCTTACACTCCTAAAAGGCCTTTGGAAAAACCTCAACTATGCCTTAGAGACCCTTTGCCAGCCTTCAGACACCCCTAGCCAACTTCAAACACCTGTAGCCCACCCTCAGACATTCTGGATTAGAAACTTAACATTCGGCCAGCATTCAAAGGCCCCGAGTTTGCAATTGGATACATCAACAAGCCCTCAATTCACATTGAAGGAGCTCCGTTAATTAGCCACCACCAGATATCCCTCAGAAACTCTGGACATACTTTCAGGCAATTCCAGCTTGCTAGAATAGACATATTCGAGTAGAGGGAAAGCTATGTTCAAGAACTCTATAAACATTTCCATGTACCAATAGCTTAACTTTAAAACAAGACTAAAAACTACTTTTGCAGACCTTTTGGGAAATGATCACCAATACTTTCTCCAAACTGCTGCAATAGAGCCTTTCCAGTCTAGTATTACTGAACACTTCCCCCGGGCCCTCAAGAGCCCCCCAGCTAGACTTCTGACAACTCAACGGATCAATTTATACCCCCTCCTAGTCAGCCCTTCGTCCACCTAAAGAGAATTCTTTCCTTACTTAAGATACCCCAAACTGATCTTTGGACACAAAGGAAACAGAACATTGGCAAATGAGCTACTCAAGATCACACAGGGAATCAGAGGATAATAGGGATCCAAAAAAAGGGAAGCTCTGCACTAGGTAGCAAAGTCAAAGCACAGAGAGAAGAGGCACTCGAGACAATTTAGCCTTCAGAATAACTAACAACAAGGATGCGCAAAACATACATATAGCAGCATTGAATATGGGTAAATCATTCAGAAGTTCCACATAGTAAGACTGTAGCACAAGTCCCTCACCCACAGCTGCTGTTACAGATACTGACTGCAAATACCCACATGTGGAATACACATGCAGAGGCAGGTCTGTTAAGCTGATACTTTGTATGATTTTATATAAGTAATATAAAGACAATGCTCACATTGTATGTAAGAGAACCCCTAGGCTGCCAGCTGTACCCACGAATGCTGTTGATCAGACAGGAACAGGCATGACAGCAACAGAAATGAAAGGGCACTAAATACACAGCCACAATAGATAAGTAACTAGAGAGGACAAGTGCGGAACAGGAGAAATGGGACAGCAAAGGTATCTTTGCAGATTGGAAGCAAACAAATCACACTAACACACTGGTAACTAAAGTCAGCAGGGATTAGAAAGTATCGCACTGGAAACTGAAAGTAAGCAAAAAGAAAGGAAGGCAAGGGCAAGGGCTAGGAAAAGGGCAGCTTCTGAAATAATGGAAGCTTAAGAAACACAGATGCATTACCTCTGAAAACAAGGAAACACTACAGGACAATGCAAGGTTCGGGGGCAAGGATTTAATTTTAAATCAGTAATCAGTAATCTGCAAACAAGGATTAGCTATAGGTCAGGAATCGGGAACTCTTAAAATATAGGGTAAACCAACCAGGAATATTGCTACAATGACCAACTCAGGACTGACGAAATCAGAGCTCAAGTGAGCTCATCAAGATCAAATGCCTGAGGTCAGATCAAACTACTGCCTGGCAGTCACATGTGTGCTGATTCCTCCATACATTCTTGGCCTGCATGGGTGGGGACAAAGTATTGAGCAGGGAATTGTAGGAAATGGAGGCTTTGATAGGAAAAGCATGCTGTCTGGCTTGAATCTGGAATATGGGTTAGATCCAGAACATTTTCTCAGAAACTGTGAATCACTTTTTGTATGTGCCACAAGGTCAAGGGTTCTGAAAAAGTATAGCCTTTATAAGGAATATCATGCTGGTTATCACACCATTCATAATCGATATGAAATTAATGAGCATTTCAGAAGAGGCTGAAAATCAGTACATGGATCGAGTAGGTGGCCAGGAAGCTTAGTTGAACATAAGAATGTCCAGAGTGGTAGGTGTGAAAGGGCAGAAAGCAAATTGGACATATGTCATTGTTGGAGAGCTTTCTTCTTAGAAATTGTGTCAGGTCTTCTCATGGGGAACAAGCAGTTGATTATATCTACGATGCCTTCCTAAACTAAACCTTTTTTTAAAATTTAAATTAAACCAGCACCAGTGTTCATAGACAGACACAGATAGGCCATACTGTAATGCCCTGTGTTTGGACAGTTTGCAACATCACCTATTAACACATAGATAACTTCATGAAATAATAGGTGTTAGAAATTCAGGTTGGCAGGGATATGCACCATATCTAGGCAGGAAACACAATCCTAGTCAAGGTAAGTCACAAACACACCCTAAATTAATCTGTGCTCACCCCCTGGTAGCTAGGCACAGATCAGTCAGGCTTAACTTAAGATGCAATGTGTAAAGTATTTGTGCAACACTTCAAACAGTAAAACAGTGAAAACACCACATAAAAAGATTCCATACCTGATTAGAACAATAGAGCTTAATTTAATGAACAAAACAACCAAAATGACAAAACTTAAAAGCATGACCTGCCAACTGAGACTATCTGGTCGCACTAGACCGCGTCAAGTTCAAAAGTTCAGGCCCACTGTGATGCAGTATGGGTCAAATACAGGGATAAGACTTGGCCCGCTGCGAAGTACCATAGTTGTGTCATTGACGCAGTCAAGATGTGAGAAGGAAATGGGTGATGTGCCGTCATAGAATCACAGGAGGAAGGAGATGCATCGGCTCTGAGCCTTGCAAAGTTGAAGACGCGTTGGAAATGGAGGCGCTGCTCCGCTCAGTCGACGATGCGATGTATTCGATCCTCGTGACAACTGCGATGGGTCATCATTGATGGAGATGCGTCGATTCCGAGCAGAGCAAGGGCGTGGATGGTGCATTTCTTCTGCAGCTGCACTTTATACCCACTTCCAAGAGCCCAGGACTGGGTCGGCACCATTTGGGAGGGCAAGTCTCACACATGGCAAAGTCCTCAGGCTATATCAGTGTAGTAGGAAGTCTTTGGTGTCTTTGGTTCTGGGGTCAAGTCCTTCTCATCCAGGCAAGGAGGACAGTAGGTCAGCACAGCAAGAAAACAGTTCTTCCAGAGCAGCAGTCGTGCAGAGTGGCAGTCCTTCCTCCACAGGTCCAGAACTGTACTGAGTTGGTGTGGTCAGTTCTTATACACAGTAGTGTCCTTTAAATGGGGATACTTGAAAGAGGGGCTTTGGCATGGACAGAGATCCTCCTTCTTGCCCTGGCTCCAGACCCACTACAGGGGGTTAAGCAGTCCTTTATGTGGGGACAGGGCACAGCCTATTCAAGTGTAAGTGTGAGGCTGTGCCCAGCTCCTCTCGCCCATATTGCCCATCAGTGTCTGGATGGCCCTTCAGTCACACCTACGGTCCCTTTATGTGTGGCTGTCTAGAGGGATTGAACAAGGCCCAGCAGTCACCCACCCCAGACGTGTATTGGAGACAGGCTGCAGGCACACAGGACTAAAACAGAAAAATGCCATCTTTCTAAAGGCGCCATTTTTTAAATTGTAATGATAAATTCGACTTTACAATTAAATATGATTTCTTATTACAATTCCATAGGCACTAAACATGACAGCTCCACCTCCTTCTAATTGGGAATTACACTTATTAGATGTAACAAGAAATCCCCAATGTTAACCTATGGGAAGGGTAGGTCTCACCTAAGTGAAAAACGAATTTGGAGGATTTTCACTACCAGCACATGTAAAACTTAAATGTATATGCCCTGCCTTTAACTTATATGACACCCTGCCTTATGGTCTATCTAGGACCTACCTTAGGGTGACTTATATGTAAGAAACGGTACGTTTAAGGCTTGGCACGTGGTTTTAACCCCTTCGATGCTGCCGCGATTCCCCTGGTGTGCTGTAAACAGCACGAACAGGGGCGGGCCGTGACGAACCCCAGCCGTCATCAGCTCACGAGCACCGTAGTGCATGACGGCTGGGGTTCGTCATGAGCATGGAAGGGGATAAATACCAAGCCGACATGGCAATGTAAACTGCACACACTGGCTCTGCAGTGGCAGGCCTGAGACCTGTTTTAATTTGCCACATCTGAGGGTGGCAGAATCAGTGCTGCAGGTCCACTAGTAGCATTTAATTTAAAGGCCCTGCACACCTGTAGTGCACTTTACTAGGGACTTACAGGCAAATTAGATCTGCCAATTGGGGATACCTCAATCAAACGATATTTAGGGAGTGAGCACATGGACTTTAGCACTGGTTAGCAGTGGTAAAGTGCTCAGAGTTATAAAGCCAACAAAAACGAATTCGCAAAAAGGGGAGGAAGAAGGGAAATGGTTTGGGGGTGACCCTGAAGAAATTCTCACTTTCAAATGCAGGCAGGACACAGAAAGTCAGTGCTCAGTTTGCACCCACTATTTCTGACCAGTCTCGAGGTATATAAGGCAACTGGTCATTACCTACCTTCGCAAGCTCTTGGCCCAACTTCAGACACACCCAGCAGATCATTAGATTCTACCAGATGTATATCTGAAAACTCCAGCCTGCCGTCTAACATTCCTGGCAGGCCTTCAGAGACCCCCATTAGCTCCTCTTCTAGCTACTCACCAGGAATTTCTTCTCACCCCCCAATAATAAAATTAGTGAACATATATTGAACAGGCATTGGCAAAACCAACACATCTAGTGTTGGCTGCCATCATGTTGTACTTTGTCAATACTTGTTTTGTTTTTTCATGATTTTTAAAATACTTTAATTTTGGGAAAGCTGCTAGGCCCTCATTAATCCTAAACCATAATTGTCCAAAAGCAAAAATATTTCTTTGGTCTCAAAAAGCACACATTGCTGTATTAGTCCCTGGCACTAAAAGGAGATATTTTGTGTGCAGATGTACAATTAGCCACTGTCTGAAGTGGGCCTACCATTTGCTCCATGCTGTATGCTGTAATGGGAGGAACAAAAATGTGAATGACACAATAACAGTTCAATTGCTGAAAGTTCAAAAAGTTTGTAAATTATAAATATAATTTTACCAGAATCAAATGGTCTTGGCTGAAGCAAGACCTAAACAGATACTGAAATGTTAGTGTACTCCATCCTTCAGACCAGCTAATGATATTTAAATGCTCATAACAATGCATAGTAAAAAAAACTGTTATTAAAATGTCTCTTTCCAATATGACCATTATGATTATGTTGTGTCAACAGACAGTACAGTGATGCTTAGTCCTTTGCTGTATTTACTCAGTCAACAGACTCCTTTTATGACAGGCCCTATTTTCTAAGTGCAGCACGATGGCCCGCTGGTGGAGGACAGCAAGCGGAAGGACTACGGGCAGCAAAGTCTGGCGATACAGCTCATTCTGCAGTAAATTCTTCAAGTAACAGAGGAGGAGGTGACCCGGAATAACATTACTATAGTTGCTGAAAGGGAGAAAACATGGTTTTGTCCAAAGACATGAATTATTCTTTCTTTTTTCCAGGAGTGTACCAATCAATACTGCAGTAGGTGCAGTAGCACCTAGCCCAATGGTAAGAGTGCCACTACTTTTTTAACCAGAAGTTCTGTGAATTTGTGAAAAGGAAAAATTGATGGGCTGTGTTTATTTTAGTATCCTATCAGCTGAAATCTAAGAATCAGTCAGTCTGTTGAATTCCCTGCAACCAAAAGCTTGTGGAAATAAGCCAAGAGCATCAGTGAGCATATGGGGCTGTGGTAAAATGTACACTTATTGGAGTAAGGTACTTTCCTGTTTGGGCCAATTGCTAGGACAATCTGCCCCACATGACTCAAAATTGATCCTTCTATATATTACCACTGATGTTGAGGAAGGCCAGTGTAAGCCCTGTGGCTGCATGGGACATCGCCCGCCAATGGAAATCCGATGCACCGCCCTCAATCGAGGAGTGGAAGAAAGGTCTGGACTGGTGCATGAGCAGGGAAGAACCAGTTTACGAGGCAAGGGGCTGCCCTCAAAGCTACATAAAATCTAGGAGTGTTGGGCTAATTGCAGAGTGATCACCATCACAAAGAGAGATCCCCGCATTACTACTTTAGAGACAGAAACCCGTACTTGTGTGGGCCAGAGTCACTAATATAAGATGGACTGATAGCTCTACAAGTTGCGAATGGGGCAGGATTCAAAGGAGGTGTGTGTGGGGGGGTGCAGCGCCTTGTTGGAATGTTATTGTATTGTATTGCAACAGTTGGATCAATAAAAGCAATTAAATTCAATAAAAAAGGCGTTAGAGACGCCACAGAATGCAGACTTGGTAGCCCTTGCCCAGGCTTGCTAACTTTAACAAATCCACAATATAAATTTAGCTTTAAGCCTTAAATCATTACTTTCCTCTAGATGTTTGGGGTAATTATATCTGACATGAATGGAGCAAATCAGTCTGTTTCACAGACCCCTTAAGTAAACTGCTTTAAGTGAATAAATGAGGGAAATGTATAGAGCCCGCGGCTAAATCATGAAAAAGACTGATTTATTAAATTAAAATAGGGGGTGATTAACCAAGTCTTTAGTAAGCATGTGTATTAGTACTCCTGCAGTTGTACTTCATGTCCTCATAAAACAATTCTCCAAAGTATTGCCTTTAAGTCTGTGTCTACTTCATTCTGATCTCTAACGTCCATGTACTTTGCTGAGGGTATCTAGAAAACCACAAAGACATTTCTGCATTTTAGGTATAACTGTGTGAGTGGCAAGGGAGAATGAATGGAAATGAGGAGTGTCTACTACATAGTAGAAGAAATGGGAAAATCACTGATTAGCCAAGGTGGGACATGAAAATACTAAAACACTCCTACCGAGGCTAAGGCAGTTACAATTCACAAAAGGTACACCCACGTCCACCCACAGCCCAAAAAAGGCTCACATCTTTTCGAGTCAAGCCCTGGAGCAAGTCACACAACACACACCACATGGCCACTCCCAGGCCCTGCATGCGAATCTCACTTACACTAGTCGCGGCAGGAAGCAACCCTACAAGAACATAAACCTAAAAAAAAAAAAAAATTAAAATGAAACGAACGGAAACGTGGTCATATATATCTGTTGACACTGCAGACAGCTATACAAATCACCTCGTACAAATAGTTTAAAATGAAATTAATTTTAAAATGGTCATATACATTAAGACCTTGCAGCACCCATATAGATATCACTGTAAAAATGTAAACATAACAGACGCACGTTCTGAAAAAATATGTTAATGTAATTTTTTTAATACACAATTATCACTACACACACACAGACATACCATATCATATTGCATAGCCCCCAAAACACCACACACACATTCACCCAAATTCAGCTCCCGTCCTGCACAGCTGTAGCTGATGGCTGGGTACCTGGCATCTCAAAACATGTCTATCTGCTATTTTAACACACACTAGTGCTATCCGTGTTGCACAAACAGTTTGAGTCTGTTTGAGCACTACTTATGTGGTCTGAATGACTCTTAAATGCATCATCCCTTGGATTTAGATGATCGAAATGGAACAGCGATTTGTACACATCATACAGTGACGAGTGTGACTTAAACAGATTGATGAATCACGTCATATTCTTATGTTTTGTTTTAATAGGGCACCTCATGCAACTCGAGTTAAAGGTCAGAAAGTAGAAAATGATTTAGGCCTATTGAGGTAAAAATGCATATATAACAGGAACACCGGAGTGTTCCAACATTAGGGAAAGAAGTTAACATTTCTAAAATAAAGTGTGTAAAACGAAATATTTTATCCTAGTGACTACAGTGGAGAGCATTACGTGTTAAATATAATTTGGGTCATCTTCACAGCCTTCCAAGCATGCAGTGGCGAGTTTAACCCTCCAAAGCCGACTCAAATTTCCATCCTTCCGAGGTGGGTACACTGTGTGCTGTAAAATTGGTAATACTATTACTAACGCGAATTATTTATAGCGCTTAGAAATGAACGAAGCCCGTTACGGAGTCCTGCAGCATTTCAAAACCAAGGAATGTCATTATTTAAATTAAATGTATAAATAACGATCTATACAGTTGTATCAGAAGTCTGCAGATGTATATATGCACATGTATTATCGTGATGCTTCGTTTGTAAGAAGTGATTTTAAGAGATACAATAGAATTTAATTTGTAGGTACAATGAAGGGCGTCTTTTTAGTTCAAGACTATTTTATATGTCACAATGGTAAAATGACGGTAGGATAGAAAATGAACACAGCACAAGGTGCCATATTATCAAGAAAGGGCGATACATTATCGCCGCTTTTATCGGCAGGAAACTGCCGCTAAAGCGGCGATAATGGGCTTGATAATATGCCCTTGTGAATTCCCACAGAAGCCCAAGTTCTGGTGTTAACATGGGCTTCGACTGGAATTCCATGGAGCATATTATCAAGCCCATTATCGCCGCTTTATCGACAGTTTCCTGCCGATAAAAGCGGCGATAATGTATCGCCCTTTCTTGATAATATGGCCCAGAGAGTGTAACAGACATTGTCGTGTGTCCTAAATAGTTCCCAAAATACACTCGAAATTGTAGAGAAATACCAGAATCCATCTGGAGCAGAGCAAACGTGAAGAGGGCACTTATTGCTCCGTACAAGTTATAGTATCAAATATAAAAAAATCAGTTTGTCTGTATGCCTTGCGAATCAAATGTTGAACAGCGAAGAGCATGAGTATTGGAAAACACAAAACAATTTACCAAAAGACTTATGTACAACTGGCGTACTAATCCTTCAAGGGGGCGGGGAAGGTTTTTTGCATTAAAATAGTTTAAGGTGTACCAGATTGAATTCCAAGGAGAAATTTGCCAGGAGATATTACCCGCATCTCTAATAAAATAAATCCATTCTTTTCAAGCAGCAAATGTAACATTTGAGGTATGATGTCTGTCCATTCCTTGTTTAAGGTGAGTGAGGAGAGGGCCTGTCAGGAGGTATGTAAACTCTTCTTGTAGTTGAATGTTAAACAGTGTTTTAATAAAGTAAAAAACCTTTTTAGCAAGGGTCAGTAGAAAAGCACACAAGGTAGATTGCCACTGTTGGCATTACACATACATGGCTTGGCAGTTCGGGCTGGACTGTTCCCATGAGGCACAGGGTCAGACTGATTTGCAAATGGCCATGTCTGAACTGGGGTGGTGGAGTGAGCTAAAGAATGATGATGGATTAAACTCGGATCAGTTGACTTGGGGTGAGTGTTTGATTTGCTCCAACGGTCCGTCCATCATCTCCTTTGGTACGGCATTACACATCCAACAGGAAGGGTTTTGCCTAAGATTACATTTGTGTAAATGGGAGGGTGGTCAAAATGTCCTATGTAGAAGCATATATTTGATCTGTGGTAGAGGTGAAAGGAGATTTCCACGTTCACTCAAGGTAAATTATTTATATGATTTACGCATACAATGTATACATGACTAATTGATTGGTTTCTTTTTGTTTCCATGTGTTCTCTTCCTTAGTTATTTTTTATTTTCTATTTCGTACTTTCCGTCTTAAATACAATATAGGTTACTATTATGATTATTCTCCGTGGCTGATGACTGCATATCATTCTTAATCTGCATATGTTTGTTGTTTGTTGGTTGCATGATTATATACAGCCTTCAGAAAGCGTGCCAAATAGGGGGTGAAACACATGTTAGATGCTTCATTTACAATTAGATGATTATCACCAATTTATTAAAATATTCTTTCTCAATAAACCTCAATCTCAACGCTAATTTACAAGTGACTGGAGATTCTTTAAAACATTCATTATATTGCCTTAAGCTTCCTACCTAGACAGTTCACATCTTCAAATTCAATTTACACTCGTGCAGTAATATGATATCACCTAGAAGTTTGGGTAAATAATCTGGAACGTTCTTTCTCTTAACCAAGTGATGTAAAGCCTTTGGGGCATATTTAGAAGCCCCTATTGCCACAGGAATGTCCCTTTTAACGAGGTTCCTGTGGTGATAGGGGCTTCCCCTTGTTTACAAAGTGGCGTTAAAACGCTTAATGCCGCCTTGTAAACAAAGCAACCTTTCACGCATACTTAGCGGGAAAGGGGTGGGCAATAGGTGTTGCGGTGGGCGTTCTGCCGTAACACCCATTGATTCTGACGCTGCCCCCTATTTACAAGAGTGGCATGAATGGGAGTCAGCACCAAAATTAAGGGACACCCTCCTGCACATAAACAACAATTCATGGCGTTTTTTTGTTGTTTTTTTGTCCTCATTTTCGCCCTTGGTGATCAACTAGTAGCATGTGGAAATTACCTTACTGTCTCAGATAAACTGGGAGGAGCTCCAAGAGAAGCAGCCCTGATTGCTCCACAGTAAGTAGTGTCGTAGTCCAACAAAGCCACCTTTAAGTAACCATATGGGACACATGCTGCGTTCATATATCCATCGTATTTAAATATATTGGGTATAGTCAAATGGAAAAAAGAGGATGCCAAGCAGCATAATCATTGGACCTTGGGGGGGAAAAAAAAGACAATTCATAGCGTTTTGCTGTTTCTATGTGTGCTGTAGAACACAGCACACATAGAAACAGCAAAAACTAGGAGAAATAAAGCATTTCTAGTAAATAGGGGTAGTGTCGAAATCAATGGGTGCTACGGTGGAACACCCACCGTAACACCCATTGCTCACCCCTTTCAGTTTAAGCATAGCGTGAAAGGGTGCCTTATTTTCACATTAAGTGGCTTAACACCAAGGTGAAGCCCATATCGCCACAGGAACGTCGTTAAAAGTGACGTTCCTGTGGGAATAGGGACTTGTAAATATGCCCCTATGGGTCTTAGTTGTTTTTGATGAGGAGACTTATGAGAGGGCACATGATTAACCCTTTCTGTTGTCAACTCCTTGTTGGCTGCCTGTTTTAGGGAATCAAGATTATAGAAAGGTGATGCGGGAGCCTGCAAAGTCTTTGGCTCCTTCAGGTATTCCGAAGATAAGAAGTTTCCCCCTTCTGTTCAAGTCCTCTAACTTGGAGATTTCTACTTGGAGAAATGCTCTCTTAGATTTTAACAATAAGCAATATTTTTTCACGCTAATTTCTGACTGCTGATTCTGTCTTCTATTTTCGCAATTCTGTTATTAATCAATGTCATGTTTGATCTAATTCAGGAGATTTCAATTTGCATCCCATCTGTATTAGCTTTGGTGAACTTAACTAATTCGTGGACCTCCGCTAATTTATTTAAAATCATGTCCGGCCACGATATTATTGATATCAGTTTTGCTTTTTATAGGGGAATCAGGGTTAGGTGATTCCACCTCGGATTGTTTAAGGCTGGCTTTGAGTTCCTCTAGCTCCATTTTGTTAAATGTCATTTAGCAGAAATCGTGTGTAGCAGGGGTCTGAATATGTTATTGCTCATGTACTATAAATTGCGGCAGAGGCTTCAATAAGTTTAGTAATCGACATGAGGGCTGGATTACATACATCACATGTAGGGGCAGTTATGAGGTCCAGTGTGCAGACTAATAAAAAGCAGGATTTCGTTTTAACATTTCAGAGGGAGCTTGGTAAACGCCAGAGAGTAAGTAGGACAGTTACCTCTACCAAAATTACTAGCCCACCAAGGGTCTAGAATATATGTTGCACCAAAGTGTACCTATGAACAAATAGCTATTACGGACAATGAAACCACTGATGATGTAGCGCACACATATAATGTGGAGCATAATAGTATTCATTTGCCAACAGTCGCAAGTCCTGTGGTAGCTCTGGAGTAAACTATCCACACATATGCCCGGCAAAGAAATATGGAAAGAAGTTACACAATTCACAGGCACTTATACATTGACTATTTCCAGTTTATCTGGTCTTGTGCGAGAAAATAGAAGCTTGTAATCCTGACAGTGATGAGCAGTCAAACCTCCGAGGTTCAGGGCTTGTGTGAACCAGGCTAGATTCTCTCTGTTAAGGAGAATTGAGGCATGAAGGGAATGGCAGCATGCAGACTGCACTTGGGTACATTTTTATGACTCACAGTAACAAAGGGAGTGAGGTGTCTTAGATCTGGATCCTCATTCGGTAGCTTCTTCCCCTCTTTTCACTCAAGCACTCATTTCTCTTCTTGGTTCACCGCAGAGGGTGCTCTTGTTTTTAGCTGCATGTATTTTCGCAATCTTGGGTGAGACTTCCATCACAGACTGTGGCAGTATGCTTGCCTAACTTACCTTTTCCTCCTCCTACATCAAGTTAAGTTGCCTCAGTTATTACCTCAGGGTCTCTGGCGTTGTGATCTAATGAGCAGGCATCTAGGGCCCGATTCACAGAATGAACTTAAGACTCAATCCTAAATTTACTACTATTTTGGTATTCACAGAAGGCACTTACTCATTTCGGTATTCACAGAAGTTAGTAGTCCTAACTTTACGACTCCTAAATGCCTTCTGTGAATACCGAAAGTCTTAAAATTAGGATTTTTCTCAGTTTAGGAGTCCTAAAGTTAGGAGTCCTAACTTTACTACTACTAAATTGAGAAAAATCCTAACTTTAAGACTTTCGGTATTCACAGAAGACATTTAGGAGTCCTAAACTTAGGAGTCCTAACTTTACTACTACTAAATTGAGAAAAATCCTAATTTGAAGACTTTCGGTATTCACAGAAGGCATTTAGGAGTCCTAAAGTTAGGAGTCCTAACTTTACTACTACTAAACTGAGAAAAATCCTAATTTTAAGACTTTTGGTATTCACAGAAGGCATTTAGGAGTCCTAAAGTTAGGAGTCCTAACTTTACTACTACTAAATTGTGAAAAATCCTAATTTTAAGACTTTTGGTATTCACAGAAGGCATTTAGGAGTCCTAAAGTTAGGAGTCCTAACTTTACTACTACTAAATTGAGAAAAATCCTAATTTGAAGACTTTCGGTATTCACAGAAGGCATTTAGGAGTCCTAAAGTTAGGAGTCCTAACTTTACTACTACTAAACTGAGAAAAATCGTAATTTTAGGACTTTCGGTATTCACAGAAGGCATTTAGGAGTCCTAAAGTTAGGAGTCCTAACTTTACTACTACTAAATTGTGAAAAATCCTAATTTTAAGACTTTTGGTATTCACAGAAGGCATTTAGGAGTCCTAAAGTTAGGAGTCCTAACTTTACTACTACTAAATTGAGAAAAATCCTAATTTTAAGACTTTCGGTATTCACAGAAGGCATTTAGGAGTCCTAAAGTTAGGACTACTAACTTCTGTGAATACCGAAATAAGTAAGTGCATTCTGTGAATGCCAAAATAGTAGTAAGTTTAGGATTGAGTCTTAAGTTCATTCTGTGAATCGGGCCTCTAGAGAGGTGCTCTCTGAGGCCACTATGGTATCATCATGGTACACACTGGAAGGAACTGTTAGGTTACGCCACCATTCTCCTCTTCATTTAATCCACGCCCCCCTGAAATGACGGCCATCTTAATAAAAGGATTTTTAAACTCAACATAAACGACTGTGAAATGTAAATTATTTTAAGAGTTCAAATACAACAGCTGCAGTCAACCGCAGATGTTTTGCAGTGTGAGTGTTATTCTGGAGTAAACTAAAGAAGATCATAAATGCTGCAGCCCTCCAGTGCTACTGCGTAGTGTCATGTTGCCTAGTAACAAGCTGTCTAGTTATAATTTCACCCCATACCTCCTTCATCCACCAATATACTTTAACTGCCCATCTATCCCACTCTTGAAAGGTTCAGTTTCATCTATACTTTTTCCCTTTGTTACTCTTTTTCACTCTTTCTCTTCTTCTTTCTTTCGTTCCTCCTTTGCTGCCTTTCCTTCTGTTATTTTGGGACAAAGTCTGATAATTAAATATAAATCCTAGCTGCCAAAAAGGAGTGCCACTTGCAACCAGTGACTCAGATTAGGACTGGAGAAGATCTAGACCTTACACAATATACTTGTAGAGGACCTGATTACATCCATTGGTGGTGTAGGATTATCTGTTTTAAGGTGAGTTCTGTGACATTGTTTTAGGCAGACTGGTGTCCTGAAAGGTTTTGGTCCTGGAATTGCGGTGTTACCATTTTCTGCAATGTATTATTTGCAGAAAGGACTTTAACCCCTTGCATGCTGGTGACGGCTCCCGTCCGTCATGGCGCACAGTGCTCATGTGCTTATGACGGCCGGGAGCCGTCACGACCACGCCCGCGATCGGAATGTGCCGCACAGGAGCGGAATTCCGACCACAGGCAAGGGGTTAATATGTTGTACTGACTAGATGCTGGGAGGGTATCAATATTTCTTGTTGTCTGTTATCAAGCAATAACATGCCACAGCAACATAAGATATCACAGGAACACACAAATATGGCCTTGCACAATAAAACGCCACAATTGTATTTGTGTGCTCTTTTATTGCTGTGTGTTTGTGTTGGCGTATGGCTACATTGGTGCTGGTATGGTTTGTGTGATCTTATGTTTTTATTTTGTTGTTTAGGTGTGTTAATATGGTGAATTGGTGTGTGGTGTTGTTTTGTTGTATTATTGTTTTATGCTGTCTTGTGGATTTGTCAGTGGTTTTGTTGTTTCATTTTGTGTAGGTGAGTTGTGTGGTTTCAATGTGTTGATGCGTTGTTTTGCTATTGTGCTATATTGTATTGTGCTGTGTTTCTGTGTTGTAAAAGGAATGTGACAGAGGAATGTGACAGAGTTTTCTATTGGTGTAGGATTGAATGTGTCCTAGTATCTTACATGCAGTCCGCCTGCTGAAACGTAAGCAAATATTTCTCAAGTGGTAACTGAAGCCAACATATCCGAGCACCCAATGCAAAGGAAACAAACATTTCAGCAGCATCAGAAGAGGTGCAGATCCGGAAGCCCTGTGCAGTCACATGCACGAAAAGGGTCAACAGAGATGGGATTCGTGTGTAGTGTAAACTAGGGCGAGGGTTCATGCAGGCCAGAACAGAAGCTTTGTAAACACGCATTGGAGCCTCTGCAGAAATATTTTTATAACCGTGGGACCCATTATATGTCTATGTTTAGCTCGACTCCATTAGTGTGATTAGTCACAGAGGTTGCTGTATTCGCATTCAAATTAAGCAAGTATCAAATGGCCTGTCTGAGACTATATGAGATGGGTGAGAGGCCTGCCCAGGGTTTGACAGATGACAACCAGCCATGCTTGCACCTTGGTTCGACCCTTCTTGTTTATGCACTGATATAGAGTATTTGGGAAGCCCTTCAGAGCACAAGCTGCCATCTCAGACAGCTGATGTAGCTGGCAGGTAAATAGTGGGAGACAATTAGAATATTGCATCAGCAGCTGTGCCATGCAGGTAAGAGCATGTGATGAAAATTAAGAAGAGATTTCCATCAGGTGGATTTTGAAAATGTCTCGAACAGTGGCGGTGGCTCCCCTCGTGCCAGCAGCGTAAACATTTAAAAAATAAATAAAACTATAATAAAGCCAAGTTTATTATCGTTTTTTTTGTTTCCTGGACTAGTCTTGGGTGCAGGGCTAGGGGGATGACGGGCACCAACAGGGAGTGGTGCGCACTGCCATCAGTGCCCATGACGGTACCCAAGCCGGCCAAATAGTCATGTGCACTGAAGCTGCCTCCAACCCAGCTGCATTGCTGGGTAGGAGAAGGCAAAGCACAGGCTCCCAGTCTCCATAGGAGCGCAAATCGAGGGCGCTCAGGCCAATCCTGAAGCTGCTCTAGTGCATGAGAGCTGGTTTTGGATTGGCAGTAGAGGAGTCTGGGAACCTGTGGCTGCAGTGTAGCCACAAGAGGAGCAGAAGACCAGTGATGTGGTGGGTTGCAGGCGGCAGGTAAGTTCCCCCTTCCCCCTTTTATAGTTGTCGTCTCCTTGACACCACCCGCCCCGCCACTCTCCTCCGACACCAGCCACTCCTGATTTCGAATGGTAGATGTAGGAAATTGGTTTACTGGTTGAGGGGGTGAAACCTTACTCAAGTAGCAACCACAATTCCTGTCAGGGTGAAACACAGGCAAACTCCAAATTAACCTGTGCTCAACCCTTGGGTAGCTTTGCACAAAGTATTCAGGCTTAACTTGGAGGTAATAAGTAACATATTTATACAGCATTTCAAACAGTAATAAAGTAAAAACACAACAGAAGAAAAATCCTACGCAAATTTAGAAAAATAGAGTAAAATGGAACAAATTGTTTGACACCAAAACAACAAAAATCCAATTAGTCCAACTGGAGAGATGCAATTCAAAAGGTTTTGTGAAAATCAAGTTCTAAGAAGCAAAAAGTAACAACTGCAGTTATCTGGTCATGGTAGACTGAGTGCAAGTCAAAAGTTCAGGCCAAACGTAACAGAGTTTGGGCTGGGTACAGGACTGAGTTTAGTCCGCTGACAAAGTATATTGCGGCATGAGCGTCAAGATTCATGGGCAAGCATCAAAGAACCTTTGATGAACTGTGGTGCGAGGTCCAGTATTGAGATGCATTGTGCAGTGGCGGAGTCAAAGACTGTTGATGAGGAGGTGCAATTCAAGGTCCTGCATTGCCGTCAAGGAAGTCGGTGGGGCTCGTGGAGACTTGTGCTGTGTTTGCCCAGGGGATAAGATGCATCAAACTGGGCCGGTGTCAGTGTTGGGCTGTGTTGAAAGAAGCTGCTGTTGCCTGTGAGGACTTGCGCTGAGAGGCTTCAACATCAAGGATGAGGATGAGTTGCGTCATGCTGGGTTGGAGTCAATGGCAGGCTGTGTAATGTTGTGTTGAGATGTAATGAGATGCGTTGACTTCGAAGAAACCAGTTCGGTCCCTGTGGCTTGAACAGGGGGCTGGCCAACTAACCCTGAGAGATTTCCGGGAGTTCTGGGTCCACATAGCAAGCTGCATTCAGCAGGGGAGATCACAGCAGCAGAAGCGTCCTGGTGCAGCAACAGCAGGTCTTGGCAGAAAAGCAGTCCTTGGTCAGCAAGCAGGTGGGCAGTCATAGCTCAGCAGTCCTTCTTCCTCGCAGAGTCCACAGTTGCAGTGATCCAAAAAGTTGGGTCTGAGGGTCCACTATTTATCCTTGACGCCAGCTTTGAAGTAAAGGTTTCTAGATTCTACTCCCTATAGAGGTGTCTGAGATTTCCTGCCTCCCTACCCTGGCCCAAGCTTGTCACGGGGCATAAAAAACGAGTACAAAACTATTTGTGAGTGTACCGAGGCAGAGACTTTGTGAGACATGCAAATGTGGTAGGCGACAGCTCTGCATCCAATTAAGTCAGAGATGGCCCATCCTGCCAGCACCTATTTCCCCTTTGCTTTACTGTCTAGGGCCATTATACAAAGACCAACTGCCAGCTACACCTACTCATGTGACCCAGGAAATAGGCTGCAGGCACCAACTGGTTGGAGCAATAAAATACCAACTTTCTAAACAATTTTAAGAATTGTGACTCAAAATCCAACTTTACCATTAAAGAGGGTTTAAAATTAGAATTCTTTAGAGACCAAACTCAACGGGCCCGATTCACAGAACTAACTTAAGACAAAATCCTAAACTTACTACTTTTGGTATTCACAGAAGTTAGGATTTTGTCTTAAATTTGTCTTAAGACAGACTTAAGTTAGGATGTTGTCTTAAGTCTGTCTTAAGACAAACTTAAGACAAAATTCTAACTTCTGTGAATACCAAAAGTAGTACGTTTCTGATTTTGTCTTAAGTTAGTTCTGTGAATCGGGTCCAACATTCCTACCTGTGCCCAAATGAAAGTTTTCACTTATTCAGTCAGTAGGTACTTTATTCGGTTAAGATTATTAACCATAAAAGCGTACAAAATACAAAATTCATTTACATTAAAATAACAATAAAATTTAAGGTAAAAAAATACATCAGTTTTCCTTACAATCAAACAATACAAAGTTAGTAGGAGTGATGTCCTTGTTCTATCAGAGTAACATGTCTGGGCCAAGGGGTAGGTTCTAGTAATTATAGGGGGGTAACCGCTGGTATCTAGTTGGTGCAGGACCCCTCCTGACCCCCCGGTGGTATCCCTCTACGCTCCACCTAGTGCTTGGCGAATATGCAGTTCTTGGGTAAAAATCGCACAATTCAAGTGTTGATATAGGCCCATCTCCTATTGTGGTTCCCAGCTTTGTAGATAAGGGACGACCAAGTTGTCCCGGAAGTTGACAATGACCAGGTCTCCCCTATGTTCTTGGGACGGGAGCCTATCCACCCCACCCTTCTGACATTTAGGATTGTCCCGTTAATGTTGGATGGAAGCGGTCTATTTTTTGTCAGCCAAAACTGGACTTTGTTTCTGAGGTCCTGGTGACCTTCAATCTTCCCGGTAGCGAGCGCAGGCACTCCCGAGAGGACACATACGTAGGGTGCTGCCTCTGGTGGTAAATTTATGGATCTATTACTCACGGCTAGCCCCAACTTTCGACCACCCAGCTCTGGGAACAGAACTATGGGCCATTGTCAGTTCATTGGCTACCTCCTTGTTTTTAATAACTGATAGTACAGGATCAGATGGATTATTCTGGGCAATTTTGCTGTGTGCAGTTGTGTCAGACATTTTTGAGGCAGCAATTCTCAGAGATTGCTTGTTTGACTTAGTTGGCTTGGTATTGTTGTCTATTGTTGAGAGCTTTTCCCCAATTCTCTCTAACCTTTCGATAAGCGGGGATAGTAGGGTTTTTACCAATTCTTCAAAGTGGGCCAACAAAATAGATGATAAAAGGGATATAGGGGTTTCCAGTATTTGACCTGCTTTGAGTGTCTCGGGGGTGGTGGTGGCAGTAACCAAAGAGGGGTTTAAGGTTGTTTTTCGGCATTTCAATGATTTCCCCTTATATTTCATACCTTTAGGTTTTATGCTCTGGGTGAGAACCTGAGGATGTGCTAACCCCTGAGTGGTAATTTTATCTGTTATTACGACTGGGATTTCCAGTGGACTTTTATTAAGTTGATGCAAATTCCTAAACTGAGGGCTTCCAATACCCGTAGGGCATGTTGTGGAGCTGGATTGTTCAATTCCCTGTTCAATGGGGATATACCTGGTTTTGCAAATGGCGTTTAATTCCCTCTGTAATAAAGAGTTTGGCGAGTCAATTAAAATTGGAGGGGATCGTTTGCTACCTATGGTGTCTTTAGGGAGGCTATGTTCTATTGACTCAAAAGCTGATGATATCCTAGTTTAATATAGGTCCAGTGTCTCCTTAAGTGACCCTCCTTGAGAGGCAGATTGTTTGGCTGATCCTTTAGAGGTCATGATACCACAGGCTAATGACCCAACTGCACACACCTTGTGTGAGATCAATGGATATCTAGGAAGACTAAGGAAGACTAAGGGGCTCGAGAAAAAGTAAACAGGAACATTCGTTGGTAGGCTCTGGATGGTTGGTCTCTAATTAAGCAGACCTTAGTTCATGTCTTTAGTCCCAAGAGACCAACCAAGAGGAGTGCCCCGACCCAACCTCCTCTGGCCTCTGAAGGCCACAGAGGGCCCGCCCTTTGCCCGGGCTTAGCCCGGCGCACGCCCGCGCACGTCCCGCGTTGCGTGAGGCACCGTGCGCTGATGTAGCCTGGCGTCGCCGGTAATTGACGCTATCAGCGTGCACCCGAGGTGATTCTGGGGTCTGTAGTCCCTGTGGATGTCCGTGACGCTTTCAAGCCGTTTCCCTCACGGCGCGCTAGTATAATGTTCCCGTTGCCACGGGGAGCACAGGTGCAGGGACAATGAGTTGGACCGTTCCCCTCACGGTCGGTAAGCAGCTTCTCCTGGTTAATTGCGCGTCCCGTGCTGCGTGAGGCGCTGTGCGCTGATGTAGCCTGGCGTCGCCGGTAATTGACGCTATCAGCGTGCACCCGAGGTGATTCTGGGGGCTGTAGTCCCTGTGGATGTCCGTGACGCTTTCAAGCCGTTTCCCTCACGGCGCGCTAGTGTAATGTTCCCCCTGCCACGGGGAGCACAGGTGCAGGGACAATGAGTTGGACCGTTCCCCTCACGGTCGGTAAGCAGCCTCTCCTGGTTAATTGCGCGTCCCGCGCTGCGTGAGGTGCCGTGCGCTGATGTAGCCTGGCGTCGCCGGTAATTGACGCTATCAGCGTGCACCCGAGGTGATTCTGGGGGCTGTAGTCCCTGTGGATGTCCGTGACGCTTTCAAGCCGTTTCCCTCGCGGTGCGCTAGTGTAATGTTCCCCCTGCCACGGGGAGCACAGGTGCAGGGACAATGAATTGGACCGTTCCCCTCACGGTCGGTAAGCAGCCTCTCCTGGTTAATTGCGCGTATCACTTATTATATGTTATAAGGTAACCCAATATTATCCTATGGTAGAGGCAGGCCTTACAAAAGTGAAAAATTAATTTAATAGTTTTTCACTACCAGAAAATGTAAAAGTTAAAAATTCATGTCCAACTTTTTAATTAACTGTTCCGGCGAACCCCCATCGCAACAAAGTTATCACTTCGCGAGGACATTACAATGCAATTGGAGCATTGCAATAACGTTTACATCGTAAGGCACAGCAACGCTTAAACGTTTACATCATAAGGCATACCAACGTAAGCCAGAACAACGCAACTTTATGATGTAAACGTTAATGCCATCGATGTAAACGTTAATGCAACGTTAAAATAATGTTATAATAGCATGCACAGACAGCAAAGTAACCGCAATATTAACTGTATGCGATGTTAAAATGATGTTACAATGGCATGCACAGACGCGAAAGTACACGCGAGGTTAACTGTCCGGCACACGCAATGTTATTATGATGTTCTAACACAAAAGTACATTAATACATTGTTATTGTAAGGTGTTTCGTAAATGTGTTATAATTGTACAGACGGACTGTGGCACAGACAGCACAGATGGGAAAAATGATACACTGGCGCGATGTTATCATTGCTTGGTATTCGGCACACATGTACATTAAAAGTTAATTAATACAGTCACGCGATGTGATTATTGTAAGGAGACTCGTGATGCACATCAACTAAACACTGTTCCTCTAGAGAAAACTGTCCGACACAAAAGGATGGATGGATGTGTGAAAAGGTGGGTGGATGAAGGATGTATGGATGACGGATGAAAGGGTGGGTGGATGAATGATGGATGGATGTGTGAAAAGGTGGGTGGATGAAGGATCTAAGGATAGACGGATGAAAGGGTGGGTGGATGAATGATGGATGGATGGAAGTGTGAAAAGGTGGGTGGATGAAGGATCTATGGATGGACGGATGAAAGGGTGGGTGGATGAATGATGGGTGGAAGGATGGATGAAAGGGTTGGTGGATGAATGATGGGTGGAAGGATGGATGAAAGGGTGGGTGGATGAATGATGGGTGGATGTGTGAAAAGGTGGGTGGGTGGATATGGATGACAGGGTGGATGGGTGAAGGATGTATTGATGGATGGATAAACGGGTGGGTGGATGAATGATGGGTGGATGGATGGATGAAAGGGTGGGTGGATGAATGATGGGTGGGTGGATGGATGCATGTGTGAAAATGATGGGTGGATGGACGGATGAAAGATTGGGTGGGTGATTGATGGGTGGATGGATGCATGTGTGACAAGGTGGGTGGATGAATGATGTGTGGATGGGTGGATGAAAGGGTGGATGGATGAAGGATAAACGGATGGACGGATGACAGGGTGGGTGGATGAATGATGGGTGGAAGGATGGATGAAAGAGTGGACGGATGAATGATCGGTGGATGAATGATCGGTGGAAGGATGGATGAAAGGGTGGGTGGATGAATGATGGGTAGATGGATGGATGGTTGGATGTGTGAAAAGGTGAGTGAGTGGATATGGATGAAAGGGTGGATGGATGAAGGATGTATGGATGGACGAATGAAAGCGTGTGTGGATGAATGATGGGTGGAAGGATGGATGAAAAGGTGGGTGGTTGAATAATGTCATCAGGATGCAGCTCCTGCTGCGTCATGATTGACTGGGAGAGCTCGCAAGCCCTGGTGGTTCCGGTAGATTGTGAGGAAGAGGACGGAGGTGAGACGTGCGGAAGCGCGGCAGCGAAGGAAAGGGTATGTTACTTTTTCTTTTATTTGTACTGTGTTTTATTGGCTCTTCAATTGAGAACCATGTGAATGGAGGTGATGTCGTGTGACGGGCATGGCATTGTGAGCTGGCAGGCCAAAGTTGGTGTGTAATGCTATCTAGCGATCAAATAGGCTCCAGTCAATAGATAATCTGTCCAGTTTAATCCAAGAATGTTTTCTTTCTGATCATCCAAAAGCCACAGTTTAGTCCACAGCACTCCAGACACCTAGGTTATGATTGTTGTTTGTGCAGGTTTGTGTATTTGTAAAGTATGACAACAACATGGGGCTGTCTTTCTAAAGAACAATCTTTTCCAAAACCCGCTGGACACTTCAGAAGTGGCTTATATCTCAGGTGCTTGACTCATGAAAAACCAATAAATTCTTTGATTTAATTACCAGCAGTATCATCGATTAAAGATATGAGGAAGAAGGATGATGCCAGGTTTGCAGGCCACATAAGTGTCCTACTGGGGGCCATAACAGTGACCTTCCAGCCTTCGAGATATATTGGGTGTGCACACCAGAACTGAAAAGCAAGATCCAGGTCTTCATTCACCAACATAGAGTTGGCTCTGCAGGTAGGAATGACTTATTCCGTATTCTTCAGATATTACAAAAAATGCATTCTTATAACTTAATAATCACGGTTAAAAAGGTCACCATCAACCCTTCTCTGGACGTGCTTTGGAATAAGGAAAGCTTCTTTCTGCACACAAATGGACATTTCTCATTTTATTTAATTTCTGAAATTAGTGCAGTCTTTTTGGTCTGTTGAAAAAGGCGATGTCAGACACCAACTCTTCAGTACACTTCTGGACCTGTGGCTACTCGGCCAGGAAGAAGGATTACTGTATTGCTGAAGGACTGCAACTCAGCTGGATTGCACCCTGCTGGACTCCTGCTTTGCTGTGCGGACCTGCTGCCTGCTACCTTCTTGCCTGGTGGAGAGGGACTGGACCTGCATCTCTTGAACCCAGAACCCTGAGTGGCACCAAGGGCTAGTTGTTTGGCCTTCTGATGTGAAGCCTGTGGGACATAACAGGCTTCCAACGATATTGCATTTGCACCTGGACTCTGCTATCTGTGAGCCTTCCCTGCCAAGTGGTGCCACTCCAGTGCTGGACCCTTTTAAGTGTGCTTACGGTGCTTTTCTAGCCTCTACGGACCCAGCGGAATCAACTTATCTCCTCTGCTGTGCAACCCAACCCACAGCAGAACCGACACATGTCCACTGCTGCGTGGATGGAACCCGTCGCAAGGAAATGTAATGCTCCTGCAACCTGCATCGCCTTCAGAACCGCCTCTTCACGATACATCCTCAGCAAAGGCTCTTGCATCTCTCATCGATGGCAGCCTCAATGACTACATCAGACTACGCATCACTACCTGACAGCTCCTTGGAACTGATGCATCACCCTGACTCCGCGGCGCATCCCCGACTCTGGACTTCGCATCGCAAGCTCTCATCGACGGAATCCTTGACGTCGACACAACAGGACCTCATGCCGCTGCCTGGCCGCATCTCGGAACCGACTCACCTCTTCGGCTGCATGGCGCATCCTTGAAGCATCTTTGAAGTGGATCCACTCTCCGCAAACCCGGATTTAAGGTACTCAGTTCTGAGGGGCCTAACAGGGTCCCTGTAGCAGGCCCGTACCCCATTTTGGTTGGACTGAATTTGTGACTTAGTCCAGGTCTGGCGTGACTAGATATCCATAGTTGGTGCTTTACGCTTTTTAGGGGTTATTTGTTCTAAAAAACTTTAAAATCAACATCTCCAGGATCAACTAATTAGATCTTTGTCATTTTGGACTTATTTTTTAAAAATCACTATATTTTTTTAATCCACTTTTGGGCCCCTTTTGTAGTGTGTTTTCACTGTGTTACTATTTGAAGCGCTGCATAAATACTTTACACATCAACTCTGAGTTAAGCATGACTGCTATGTGCCAAGCTACTCGAGGGTCTCGCACGTGTTAATTTAGGGTTGCTTGTGACTTCACCTTGAATTTAAGAATTGTGGTTGCTGCTTGACCAGGGCTCACACCCCAGTCAACCAACAACCAATTTTTGTACAAGTGCAAAGGGCAGAGTTTCCATATTTGATCACTCCTGCAATGGTGATACAATGTTCTTGGGGTGATAGGTGTTGTATTTTACTTCAAAGTTTCAAGTGCTAATTCATGCAATGTGTAATCTGATTGAATTGATAGTCCATAGAGACCCAAATTTTGAACTAAACGTCCAAAGTTTTCACCTTGTCTTTCACCTCAACCTTCTTTGTACCTACCCGAATAGTGTGTGAATGGTTGCTACACTTTTTCAGTACTATCTGCTGAAATTCCATTTTGGGTGCTTTATACATAACCCAGTTTTGTTCATCTATTCCTTAATGACTTCAAACACTTATAGAACCTTCGGGCTACCCACACAAGGATCCCGAGGTAGCCTGAACACTAGTTGGGTGTCATCAGCGTAATCCTATAAGCTGACCCCCAATTTAGCATTCAGTGTTATGATTGCATATGTAAATTAAGTAAACTTGAGACTAAGAGGATCCCTGCGGATATACAATAGTTGTGTATGCTTATTACTGTGCTACTTGAGATTTGTTCTGTGTGACAAGAGTTCAGCCATTTCAGGGGCATCCTCCCTACCCTTGCAAACCCTCAATCATTTAGTAACCAGATTGACCCACAGTTGGAACAATTTAAAAGAAGCAGATTTAGGCAATCTATAATTTTTCAGAAAATTATTCGGTAGTTGAGTCAATAGGCTAACTTCTACATGAACCCATAGTTCTGCCCCATGCAGCACTCCCACATGTTTTGGCCTGCAAAATCCCTCTCTTGGCAAACAATGTCTTTCCACCCAACAGTGTTTGGAGAGCAAATAGGCCAATCAATACATTTGACAACATACAGATATTTTTCAATATCTTGGCTGGCCATATTAATCTTCTATCGTAGCCTGTTTGCCATGCTCATTGGTAAAATTGGAAACCCTTCTGAAGGTTATGTTGTCTGCCAATTATTATTAGGTTGCACTCATGTTTGTTAGCCTCTGACATCTTCTGTTCACATTCTCTAAAAAGATTTCAGCAATTAATCTAAAACAATGATAACTCATTGCCAACAAAAGTGCATCATCAGTGTAAAGAGAGCACATAACTGGGAACACACTAACAAGTGACCGATCTGAGGGGCCGATTCACAGAACTAACTTAAGACAAAATCCTAAACTTACTACTTTTGGTATTCACAGAAGTTAGGAGTATGTCTTAAGTTTGTCTTAAGACAAACTTAAGACAGACTTAAGACAAACTTAAGACAAAATCTTAACTGAAATCTTTTTATGGTGTGATGACCTCTCCTCGTCTTTTGACCAATGAAAATCAAGGGGATACACGAATTTGCAATACCGGGGGTGGTACATTGCCCTGGAAATGGTATAACTAAGGTAGGCTTAGCTAGTTAGATTGTCCGACTTGACCGAATAGCTGACCTGTCACTGATCCAACGCACGCTATAGGAGATCGAGAGCAGAGGTGCGGGCGGAGCACTCTGTCAGAAGAATCAGGAGCAGAGATGCTGGAGGAGCACTCTGTCAGAAGAATCGATAAATTGCTGTGGGAGAAGAATCGATAACCCAATCGGGTCCGACTGTTAGCTGCAGAGAGGGGTGTGACGCTGGCGTTGTAATTAGCTGAGGGTACCTGTCCTGACCTGCATCTATTCCGTCCTGAATTGCACCTGTCCTTTCCAGTTAGCACCTGTTTCTTTGTCCCAGCAAGTGGCCAGGGTTGATCTTCACACCATTCTAGGTAAATATAATTTGTGTGGGTATGTCTTTGCATCAATTCACTTTCTCACCTTTCCTAGGTATCAATGCCTAACAGAAACTCGTAATATTTCCACATATCACTGCATTAGTTATTATTTTCCTAATTGAAAAGGCTTTAACTGCTCTTGTGTGGTCACTGACATTTAAGAATTTGCATAGATAAAGTGTTCAAACTTTACCAGATTCTGTGGTTATTTTATGAAGGTAAATGTTACCCACTACTCATCATGCTAACTCCCTATTCGATCTCTTAGGACTCTAGGTACAAGTGACCAGGATTGGTAAATCAAGGTGTACAGGTTAAGTCCTAAAGTTAATTAAAATCCTGATTGGCAAATAGTAAAAAGCCCGATTTACCTGTTCAAAGTGTGTATGTTTATGGGCCCAGGTGAGTATGGTAATTGAGCAAGTAATTCCGTGCACCATCAATTTGTGCACAATTAGCTGCGTTTTAAATGTATTTATTCGACAAGTGATGCTAGCTCTCTTCCCCCTCAGTGCTACATAGGACCAAGCTAGCAATTAAGTAAGCAGAGCTAATGATCCAGCCGAGGAGTAAATTAGAAGTGGTGTAATAGATAATGCAAGCCTAGTATTGCAGAGTTTAAATCTGCTGGATCAATTCTGAGGTAAAATCTCCACTCAAAAGAAGAACTAGGTGAGAATCATCTGCACATATGTGGAAACCTACTCTTTTGCTTTTAATAAGTATTGTAAAGCTGTTATTTATTTAGTAGTCTGACTTTTGGGTTTGTCTGTTCAGTTGTGTTGTGCTGCTACCTGTCGGGCGCCAGGACGCTCCTTCACTGGAGCATCTGTGCGCTTAATAAATACGCATAACATAACATAACATGTAGATAGTGAAGAGCACCGGCAATTATGCAAACCCTGTGAAGCTTAAGTTGTTAGTGGGCGCATTAACCCTACAGCTACCAACCTAAAATGTCTATTCACCAAACAAAGAATAAGTAAAAGCTTAAATGAAGCAGGGAATCACAGAATCTTGCTGTAGCTGGTTCAATAGAGTCTGATTGCCTATGTTGTCAAAAGCAGACGGTAGATCAAAAAGTTCAAAAGGTGCTGTCAATTTCTCACCTGCAATCTTGAGAATCCTCTCCCAGAAATCCATCAAGATATAAATCTATTGAGAAGATTACATGGAATGTAAATACTCTCTTGAAATCCATTAGGCAAAGGATGGGTGAGCCTACACTTGAAGTACTCACTGGCTCAAAAACCTTATAAGAAGCATATGATACTTTTGCAAGAGTCTCTGGAGCAGTTAGTTTTTTCACATTGTCATTGAACAATAAGATCAGACAACCACATACGGGCATTTTACACTTTAGATGTGGGAATAATATTCAGTTCTTTAGCCCATTTATTTATTTTTCATTAAACACTTTAGTCTTATAAGGTATTTCTCAATTAATTGAACACACAATGCCATATTTATTGTTCGGTTTGCGTCGCTCTTCCACCACACAAGGTGGTGCAAGAGAGACACAAACCTAAAGTCATATTTTTTAATCCAGGCAATGCCACTTTGCATGGTTTTGCATGGCTTCAATCTATGGAGTGATGCAACGCAGCGTAAATTGCTGTGTTGCATTACTATGCACAAGGGATGCATTCCATGGGCGTTGTGTGGGTGTTCCCATGAAACTCCCATGGTTTTTGACGCATTCCCAGATTTGCCGAGCCTGGTAAACCTGGGAATGCGTCAAAAACGTACGCCTCCCCAAGGGAGGCGTAACTAGGAGAAATCCTGGTTGTTTCCTCTTTCTATGTGTGAAGAATGCAGCACACACAGAGAGTAAAAAGATTCTCAGGATTGTTTTTGTGCAGGAAGGTGCCCCTTCATGCACAAAAAGAATCGTGCCTACAACACAGACACCCTTGCACCATGGTGTAAGGGTGCCTGCGTTGGCGCCAGGCTTCCAAAACGGCACCAACGCAAGGGGAAAGGACAAGAATGCACTGTATTGGATATATACGGCACATTCCTATGACGCAGGGCAGAGCAGCAAAGTGACTTGCTCTGCTGTGCTGCCCTGCCTCACATGGGTCATAAATATGACTCACATTCCTTTGAAACTTTAAAGCTTTACTGCCACTAATGCTAGTTTAAATGTTGCTACTATATACTTTGTCCCTCCAGTTAAAATGAACCCCAAATGTGTTAAGTAGGCTACACATTCTTTTTCGCAGACATTAAGGTTCCCCAGTGCTTAATTTGCAAAACAATAAGTATTGGGGCCCGAATTTCTATTAAAAAACCCACAGAATGACTATTGGGGTGCTGAATACCAAGGTTGTGTAGTCTTTATTCTACGTCATGTCTCTTTCATCCACCACCAGACACACCCTGGCTCTTTATTTCACTCTCGCAGGTGCTTGCTCTCTTCATTTTTTTGTTTTCTGCTATGTTTCCCTTTTGCATTTTCCTCTCTCTGATTCTGGGTGAAAGTCACATGAGGAAAAATTAAGTGCCAGTCCCTTACAATTATTTCTGGTTGGCCTCACATGTAACCGCCAGCTCAAATTAAGCACTGAGGGGTTCATTACTGATTACGTGCAATCCAAGTGGTAGTTACATTACAGGTAAATCTATGCTGACAGTTGTGATATTTACCTGGTGCACAAACCTGGAATGTGTACTGTTTACTCGCAAATTGTGACCAATTTTTACCAAGTTACATTTTTGTGGACAAAAAGCATGGGTTCCTGTAATAACTGCAAAAGGTATACTCCTGTTTCATGTGAAAAGAAGAGATTGTGGAGTGGTGTGGCTCACTGGTGAGAGGCGGCAGACCCGGAAGCAGAGGTCGGCCCGGGACCAGGGTTTGATTCCCGATGCGGCAGGGTCTTGGGCCATGGTCAGCGGACTTGATAATTCTCGCCTCGGTGCCTACTCCAACCATGGGTCCCCCTCAGCAACTCTGGGCAATAGCTTGCTTAATCTCTACTAACGGCCCCATCAGCGCCGGGGATGCTTGTCTTCACCTTGGAGATGCTCAGGAGGGACTATCTCACAGGGAAAGCCAGGATGGGTTCCCCAGTGGCATACAGCGCCGGGACGCCACTTTGCTGGGGCAGCTGTGCGCTTTACAAGTATACAACATTTAACATTTAACATTTAACATTTGCATTGGTCTTGGCATCAGAGTCTCAGACCTTGGTCCACAATGTAATCCATGGAAAATCAATTCTGTAGCATTGGTGCCAAGGACCCTGGTGCATGAAGGGATAATTGGTCTTATACCTTCAGTTTGGGTAATAAATACCACCATAACTGGGGTTCAACGGGCCCTTTATTCCCCTCTGCCACTGCACCTGATACAGTACTGATAGCTGTGCCTATGTAGAAAATCCTTGGTTTTCCAGAGGAAGACGTACATTTCGAGGAGAACACGTGGGTGAATTTTCTTCCACTTCGAGGATAGGATGCTGTGGGGCCTAGCACTTTCTGCAAGGTCACCATGGTAAACATTGTAAAATGTCCGATCCAATGGTCCATTTAATTAACTCACAAGTCCCTAGTTTATGGTAATGCATGTGCACAGGTCCAGTACATTTAACGCTACTAATGGGTTGCAGCACTTATTGTGCTACCCTCTAAAAGAAGCACTGTAAAATCTTTCTCAGGTCTACCTTTGGAGCCTGTGTGTGCAATTTTAGAACTGCCGTTTCTACCTGACAAAATACTATTTGTAAGGCCTAAACCATCCTTATTAGTACTTATAATGAATTGTTATTGTAGGTCCTAAAGGCTCAAAGGGGAAGGTGCATGGTATTTAAAAATTAGGAAATGTGTTCTTAAGTTTTAAATCTCCTGGCAGTGATACACCCCACAAAGTCTTTTTTCACTGTGGCAAGGCTAGCCTCCAAAAGACTAGCACTGGGTTACTTTACTTCATTTCATTTGTGTTAACTTCACTTTAGGAACAGCTGGAGGAATACTTTGTCCACTCATCATCATCTTAATCATCCTTTATTTCGGCTTTATGCAAACCATGCAAGGCATCACACATATAAAAATAAGTATTTCAAAGTAGCAAAAAGAAAACGTAAAAAGTATAAATATGATTTTATAATAACAGAGCTAAAAGACAAATACAATTAAAAAGATAAAATAAGGCAAAAACCCTACCAACAAGGATAATTATATATTTTTTTAAATCATATAAAAGTTCATGCTTCAGCAATCTGCTTTGTTCTAACATACCATATAGATGATCAGAATTTCGAAATTGAGAACACAATTGGACTGGAGGTATCGAATCTGCAATTTGCATAATTGAGTGCCGATCCCTCAATCCCAACAATTTACATATTGGTTTGATCCAATGTACATGATATCTTTTATAGGCAGGACAAAAAAATAAAACATGTTCAAGAGATTCCACAACTTCACATCCCAGAGGGCAGATATTTGACTTACTGACACCATCTTTCCAAGTACTGGTAAAAGCAAGTACAGCTAAAGTCCCAAGCCTGAATCTAATATAAAGTGCACACCTGTAGAAGTTATGAACCATATCTAAATAAGAATCATATTCAAAAGTACATTTTTGAGAGAGGAACAGGTCTGCCAAACAATCCGCTGTCCTACTTTGTTTTTTTCCCCCTAGAACAAAATTCCAATAGGCCATCATTAATATTTCTTTAGCATTGTGTGGCAAGTTTAGGGGATGGGACCAAAAATCTTCTAAACAGAGCTTAAAGAGCCAGCTTTTTGTATGTGCCACCCAGTGGATTTTATCAACACATGAACCCACCAGAAAACATTGAAGCCAATCCCTATATGAATCTAATTCCTCTGTTTCCCTTCTTCCACTCATTCGAATTGTAAATTAAAATCCTCTTTAATAATAAAGTTAGATTCTAAATTACTATTTTGAAAATGCCACATTTAGGAGGTTAGCGTTTTTCTGCTTAGAACGAATGGGCCTTCCTGCCAGTGTCCACTGTCTAATGGCTGTCCTGTTGTGTTTTGTATCCTTACCACACGGCGGACCAAAGGGCCTTGGATGTGGGGAAAGGTTTCCCTCACCTGAGCAGGATGGCCTGGGGGGTTGTACTCATCCCTTCCCGAGCTTCAGAGTGCTATAGCATGAGTGCTATAGCCAGCCCCTTCCTGGAGCCAGACCCAGGGGAAAGAGAAGAATTGACAAGAACTAGTTCAGGGTTTGACAAAGGGGAGGGGTGTCCGCCCGACACACAGATTAACACTGGGCATAAAAGTGGCAACCACATAACCTCTCATCAGATCACGTCTGGACCAGTGGAGACTCAGAAAAATGACTGCCCTGCTGACTGAAGCATGAAGGAAGACTGGGCCAGCTTGCCTTGAACTGAGGACTCCAGGAGTATCTCCAAGGGTCAGTTGGCTTACCTTCTGTTTGAAACCCCTCTCAATCAAGTCTGCAATCCTACCCACTGACGATTGCGCCAACAAGAGCTTCTCATTCAAAAACTGGACTAAGTTAGAAGGTAAACCTTTCCACTGGGATGACCCTGCCCCCTGTATACAAACCAGACTCCATGGTGGTCAGCCTTACCTTTTAACTTTGACCCAGTCCAGTGCAACCAGATAAGTGCGATTTGCGCTTTCTGCTTTTTGGCGCCATTACTACTGAAACGTTTAAACATTCTAATCTCTGTTCTGTGTGTTAGATATTTGTTGTTTTGGTTTCATTGTATTTATAAAAATGCACTTTATTTTTTTGAATTGTTTGGAATTTTTCTTGTGTTGTTTTTCACTTTATTACTGTTTGAGTGCTGAACAAATACTTTAGAAATTGCTTCTAAGACTGACTGCTTTTGTGCCAAGGTACTGGAGTTAAACACATGTTTAGGGATTGTTGTGGTACACACTGACAAGGATTGTGTTTATTATTTGAGATCGGGTTCTCACCTGCCTCAACTATTAATCCAATTTCTTACAGATGCACCAGATGATTTTTAACCTTAACCAGACTCTAACTGCATTGCATAGGCTTCTTCCTAGAATTCTCACTATTTCTTTGAATAAAGGCTTTCGTTGCCCCTTACAATATATTAATAAAATAAATGTTGAAGCATCCAAGTTCTGATCCAGCCCCACTACCAGTTCTGACATTCTTTTTTTTCAAGCACTGACATACTACACCATTAAGATTTTTTGACTACTCGAGGGACCACTCCCAGAAGGAAATTTAAAAGGGACGTTCTCTTTTCATTCTAGAAAGAAAATAGGTAACACACTTAAAATAATTGAATGCATGTCAACTTATTTTCAATATGTAGAGCTTACAACAGAATGCCATCTCTGAAGTTTAGAGTTTCTTTCCAGAATTGCTTTTCAGAAATTGCTTCTACCTTAGAACTGATCTTTACCATATATTGGCTTTACAGGTGTGTATATGGACACATTTTGATTTACACTAAATGTTAAAAATCCTGCCAGTGTATGGTAAATTCTTTGAGTGCCACTTCTCTATATCACTTTCATAATTCATGGCACAGATTTGAAAAGCTTGTAGGTGTGATTCCTAGAAACTCAGGAATAAGTCACATCTATATTTGACGTGTGAATCAATTACCCAACAAGTATTGACAAAGTCAATAAGTGTTGCCTTTGGGTGTTGCTGTACACTACAGCATTGGTAAGATGCCATGCAGCATGTCCAAAATATATTTAAAAGAAAGCAAATGAAATGCATGAGGTCATTTTGTAAACATGCACATGGGGGATTCTAATGTGCATCCATGCACAATTATGCATGCATGCCTTATAGTAGTGCTATTTTTTAACTGATCTGAAAAAAAGAAGCAATTTTCCAGCCTGATAATCCTCCCCGACCAAAAAAAGTATAAATATATATTTCTTAAAAGCCAGTGTTGGGAGCAATGGAAAAGCGTCTGGAGGGAAACAACAGTGAGTGGGTGGGGGGAACCGCATTTGAGGGAGAGCAACATAGAAGGCATATGAGATTTGATCCAGCAGATTAGATTTTACGATACTGTACCCAACTGAAGTTGAGGATCTTACCTCCTTTACTGGATCATTTACTATTGCTTGCTTACTTACTTGCTAACTTGGTCCTCCAATGGAACTTTTCCGTCATACCGAGGCGAGAGAGCATATTTTGTCTGATCAAATTCAATTAACAGTGCACCCAAATTGGCTACACAATGATGGCCGGGAATCGGTAGCCAATGGCAAGGGTGTTTATTACAGATTTGTGATCACGTTTAGGTATATCAGGCAAAGTTTTGCAGCAGGGAGACCAAGCCTTCGGAAAACGTTTGAGCGCACTGAAATCAGGCAAACTATCAGCTCTGTAGCTGCTATACAAAAAAGGCAACATCAATTTTTGATATTCAGGATATATTCTGGCTTGATCTTTTCTAGGCATTAGCAATCTAAGTCTCTCAATTGCAAATGAAGGCCCTCTCAATGTTCATAGTACAAATCTGCAAAAGACAATAGAGTTCAGACAAAAGAGTACAAGTGGTATTAGCAAAAAGATGGCGGAAACTCAGTCAGGAGTCTTCAAATCCTCTGGCAAGTAACTGTCTAAACCACCCCTTGTAATTCCTGGGCATAGGGAAACATCTCTTAAAGTCCATTCAATGGGCAATGGGATTTGGGAAATGCTTCAGGTCAAAGTTTTTTTTATTTTTTTATTTTTTTAAATATATTTTTATTGCAGAGTTAGAAACCACAGAATACAAATAGTCAGCCAGTGCACTCGTGACCTCCCCCCGGTCAATAGTAGAACACAGATCGTACACAGCCATTCAGCCCGCATCCCGGAGGCCGGGCGGCATAATACTCCACTCAATAGGAAAACATCACTGTGCACGTCCCTTAGGGACCATGGTTGATATATCGTTTTACGTATCTGCTTTTACCCCCCCACCCTCAACAACACTCCGTCAGCCATCCCAGTGGTTATTGGTGGTACCGCCCATGTCGGGTCCTGCCCCGAACACTGTAGGTCTATCATGCCTGGCCGCACCCCCCAGCCATTCCACACTCCGCACAGTACTCCACCATCCTAATGGATTCAAGGTGCCCTGTTGGGCAACCATCTATTCGGCTTCCGACCCACCCCAAACTCCCATGAACCAACCCCCCAGAGCCCCCCCCCCCCGGCAACTGCTAAAGGTGTATGCCTCGTTCCGACGTGTTGGATGGATCCACTACAGTGCGGGTTATGATTCTGTTGTGTTCGCCCCGCAGTGTCCGCTGGCCTAATTCCCACCGTCCTCATCCTCCACCAAAGAGTCACGCAAGGCCTGTACCACTAACTCCCAAGCACGCGCCGCATCCAAAGCCTTCTCATTCCCAATCTTGACAGCCTGCTTCATCCGGAGCACACTCTCGCAGTCTGACCACCGCAGCAGTTCATTCTTCCATCTACGCAGTGAGGGTCCCCCCCTGGACTTCCAATGCCACGATATTTCCCTTTGCGCCAGTATCAGACCCAGATCAATAAATTTGCTCGTCACCTTGGTGTGTTTGGTGTGCGGGAACCAGAGCAACAGGCATGCCGCCATATCGAAGTCCACCTCCCTGTCAGTCACTTCGTTTAGGAGGTCACCCACCTCCGCCCAATAGGCCTCCAAGTGCGAGCACCCCCAGAACAAATGGTCCATGTCTGCTCCCGGAGACGAGCACCGTGGGCATCGAGCATCCGGTACCTGGAAGTACCGCTGTATTTTCTCAGGGGTTAAGTAGGCCCTATGAAGCACGTAGAAATGCACTTGCTGGAAGCGCGCATTTCTCGTGCCTTTCCACGTGCGCCGCAAGATGTGACCCCATGCCGTGTCCGGTATGGGCCGGCCCACACTCTCCTCCCATTTAGTCTTGAGCCTCTGGAGCGGTTCCAGTCCCTCATTCAGCATCCTATTATGGAGGCATGTCACAGCTTTGAACGTACCCGCCGCCATTACCACATACTGGCACGCCATAGTCGTTGTCGGTTCCATGAGACCCCCTTTCCAGTGCTTCTGTATAGCAGCCACCACTGCCGTGTGCAGAAGGAACCCCCTGTCGGGCAGCCCAAACTGTTCCCGGATCGCATCAAACGGTGCTAAGGCCCCATCTACGTATAGGTCGCCCACTACCTGTAGGCCCGCCTCCTCCCAGTCCAGCAATGGGGACCAATCTCCCCCATGCGGCAAGGCCGTCAGCATGCCGATCGGGATCTCCGGTGCATAAGGCCGCGTCGCCTTCGCTCTCCGAAGGCTCCTCTGCCAGCACAGCCGGAGCGTCCGTTCCTCCATAGTGAGGCCCCGCAACTCGAGCCTCTGTTGCATGATAATATAGGATAGCACATGGCGTGGTATCCCCCGGTTCCGGTCCTCCTCCGGACCCCTGAACACCCTAGCCACGTTCTGGGTGAGTACCTGTAACTGCGCCGCTAAATAATACAGCTCAAAATCGGGCACAGCCATGCCCCCCTCTATCTTGGGGCGAAGTAGCGTGTTCAGCGCCACTCTACGGCGACCATGCCCCCACAGGAAGCCAATGATCATTGTCCTCAAGTCTTTGAAGATCCCCTGAGGAATCCAGACAGGCAACGTCCGGAAGTAGTAGAGAAAGCGGGGGAGCGCCACCATTTTTAAAAGCGCGATCCTACCCAGAACCGTCAGCGGGAGGGTCGACCAGAAGGACAAGCTGCCCCTCAGTGCCCGGACACATCGGCCAATGTTGCCCTCCAATAGGTCTGCAGTCGCGTGGTAGATGCGGACTCCTAGATATGTGAAACAAGATGGCTCCCAGACCACACCCAGATCGCCACCAGGGTCGGGCGATCCCGCTCTAAGCGGAAACACACAAGTCTTTGCCCAATTGACCTTAAGGCCCGATAGCTGGCCAAACTCCGACAACAGGTCCATCGCTCCGTCCAGGGCCCGCGCCGTGTTGTCGAGGTACAGGAGCAGGTCATCCGCATATAACGATATATAATGCCGCTGCCCACCGCTGGCTATCCCCGCGTACCTGTCGCCCGACCTCGCATGGACCGCCAAAGGTTCCATCGCCAGAGCAAACAATAGGGGGGATAGGGAGCACCCCTGTCGTGTGCCCCTACTCACCGGGTATGCCGCCGACACCAGGCCGCCCAAGCGCACCCTCGCTGTCGCCGAGGCATATAGGACCTTCAGGTCAAAGTTCAAAGAAGGTTCTCCATAGAATATGCAGAAAGGGGTTCAACTTAGGAGTTCAGGGATAAAGTCCAAAGTCATCTTTGCTCAGAGCATTCTCTGACTTTCGAGATTTGTTGGTTCTGCCGACTGAGGTTGGATGGTGGGTGAAAAATTATGGATTGGGGTGTGGCCAGTGACTGAGATTAATTCAAGCATACCATCCATCAACTTGTTGTTGCAGAGAAAGCAGCCTTCATTGAAGCATTAATTGTGGGAGGGAGATTGCTGGGTAGATGCGCACCAGAGAGAGCTTGCAACTCATAGCGGGTGTTTGTGAGCGAGGGCAGAGGCAGGGCCGGCTCTAGGGAAGTGTGACTGGTGCGACTGCACCGGGTGCTGACTTTAGGTGGGGACGTTGTGCTTGCAAACATTTAAAAGCTTTAAAAGCACCTTCTGCCAGCATTCTGGCCTCCGGCGGTACAAAAGGGGGTGGTGATGGACGGAGCATCTAAATCAATCAAACACTCACACCCAGTCAAAAGATCTGGGTTTAATCCATCACCGTTCTTTAGCCCACTCTGCCACCCCAGTTCAGACATGGCTATATGCAAATCAGTCTGACCCTGTGCCTCTTGGGAACAGTCCAGCCCCAACTGCCAAGCCATGTCTTCCCTGGACCTGAAACAAGCTTCCGAGGACCGGTTTCTGGCATTCCAGCCGTCTTCCGCCCGGCTAGCTTGAATCCAGTTGCAAAGTGAGCAAGGGACTCACGTCTGAGCATACCCTGCCACACTTATGGCGGCCAAAAGCGGTACAAAAGGGGGTGGTGATGGACAGAGCATCTGAATCAATCAAACACTCACACCCAGTCAAAAGATCTGGGTTTAATCCATCACCGTTCTTTAGCCCACTCTGCCACCCCAGTTCAGACATGGCTATATGCAAATCAGTCTGACCCTGTGCCTCATGGGAACAGTCCAGCCCGAACTGCCAAGCCATGTCTTCCCTGGACCGGAAACAAGCTTCCGAGGACCGGTTTCTGGCATTCCAGCCGTCTTCAGCCCGGCTTGCTTGAATCCAGTGGCAAAGTGAGCAAGGGACTCACGTCTGAGCATACCCTGCCACACTTATGGCGGCCAAAAGCGGTACAAAAGGGGGTGGTGATGGACGGAGCATCTGAATCAATCAAACACTCACACCCAGTCAAAAGATCTGGGTATAATCCATCACCGTTCTTTAGCCCACTCTGCCACCCCAGGTCAGACATGGCTATATGTAAATCAGTCTGACCCTGTGCCTCATGGGAACAGTCCAGCCCGAACTGCCAAGCCATGTCTTCCCTGGACCGGAAACAAGCTTCCGAGGACCGGTTTCTGGCATTCCAGCCGTCTTCAGCCCGGCTTGCTTGAATCCAGTGGCAAAGTGAGCAAGGGACTCACGTCTGAGCATACCCTGCCACACTTATGGCGGCCAAAAGCGGTACAAAAGGGGGTGGTGATGGACGGAGCATCTGAATCAATCAAACACTCACACCCAGTCAAAAGATCTGGGTATAATCCATCACCGTTCTTTAGCCCACTCTGCCACCCCAGTTCAGACATGGCGTTCTGGCCTCCAGCAGTTTACAGCTGTCAATAAAAATATCAAGATAACTCTTTGATTCCTTTTCATCCTACAGAAAGATCGGAGGTTTGTCTAGTGGAAGCTTTGAGTCATGGTAGGGTAGCGCAGATGGTTAATGTGCCTACTACAAAGAACCTGTAACTGCAGATCACAAAGTACATACAATTTAAATTGATCAGTGGGTTATTGCTTTTGTCTGAGAGATCCTTTTATTACTTGCAGTTTATAAGTTAACGTCCTAGCATAGAACAGTGAGCTATTAACTGTCATCAAAGAGCTGCATGCAGCCTGCAAGGCATAGATGAGAGCGTTATGATTTTTCTCCCGTCTTTCATTATTCTAATGTTGGAAAAAGGATTAATTTGTAAATAAATCAAATCTGATTATTAAAAAGACCCCCAAACTATGGTGTTGCGTTTTAAATTCTGAATTTGTGCTTCTCCAGACCAAGCCCTAATAAACTATACTGTCTACCAGTGTGGATGACATGTGACTCCTACACCTTATAGTCCTCTGTTTTATGTAACATTTCCTATACACTGATCTGCACACCTTTGATTGATTGTTTCTGTGTAGTGTGTGTGTGTGATTTAAAGTGCTCTGACAGCCTACACTGGTATAAGTGGCACTATACAATGAATTAAATGCATCTGAGAGATGGAGTGGTTATGGAGACTTGAGGGGCACTGTTAAAGGATGTTAATAAGGGAATCCATGGCAGAGGTGGTCAATGGGGGGGCGCCAACAACCATTGTTGCACTAGGCGCCACCAGCACTAAAGCCGTCCCTGGGCCGAGGCACAAAAGGGAGACCGCTGTCAAACAAAAAGATTTGCACTGAATAAATACCAACACATACATACATAGATTTAAGATGCCTATTAATTTTGTCTAGTAGCTGAAAGTACAAGACTGTAAAATACTGAGAAGTCAGATTTTCCACATTTGGGCGTGCAGTGGAACAACGCCAGGACATCGAGCAAATGAAACCTAAATAGGACATCGCCAATAAACCACCAAAAAATGTATGAACCTGAAACTGGCATCTGTCGTAATTGTTTATGAATGGTTGAGACCTAAATGAGGGAGAACGTTCTGTTCTCTTACTGGAAAGGCCTAATACAGCGCCTCGCTGGGCTGACAGCAGGGGTAGAAGTGGGCGGGATCGGAAAGGCACGGTGTGCCCCTACTTTTATGAATTAGTTTTGTCCGTTCCCCTACTTCTTTCTTTCAAATAGGCACCCTGGGACGGCAAGAATAGTCCTACTTAAAAACAATAACGTTTTCATTCCGCTTCCAGGGGCGGCTTGCACTTCTCTGTTGAACTCCAGAGGCTGCAACAGCCCCTCCCTGAGCTCTCACAGACTGTGGGGAGGCCCATTGTCATTCTGATTGAGGCTGATTATCCCCTTTCGAATGACAATGCACCCACCCTCTGCCTTTAGCATATCATGTTCCAGTGAGATCTGAGTTAGTGATTACCGAGGAGCTTTCCCCAAACAGAGTACTGTGGGGAACTTGCCACCTTGTACAATTTGTCAATGTTGTACACAGAGTGGACAGGGCAGGAGCAGTGACGGGACAGAAGAGGCGTCAGGAAAGGAGAGGTGATGGGGCACAAGAGGTGAACGGGCAGGAAAAGTAACCAGGCAGGAGAAGTGACAGGGCAGGAGAAGGGACAGATTAGGAGCAGTGACAGGACAGGAGATGCGACAGGAAAGTAGAGGTGACGGGGCAGGAAAAGTGATGGGGCAGGAGAAGTGACGGGGCAGGAACGGTGATTAGGCAGGAGCGGTAACAGGGCAGGAGCAGTAAACGGATCGGGGCAGTGTATGGATAGGAGCAGTGAACGGGGCAGGAGAAGTGATGGGACAGGAGAAGTGATGGGGCAGGAGCGGTGATGGTGCAGGAGTGCTGACCGGACAGGAGCAGTGAACTGACAGGAAAAGTGATGGGCAGGAAGAGTGACGGGGCTGGAAAACTGACGGGGCAGGAACGGCAACAGGAAAAGTGAGGTGACAGGGCAGGAGAGATGACTGGGCAGGAGAGGTGACTGAGCAGGAGTGGTGACCAGGCAGGAGTGGTGACCGGGAAGGAGAAGTGATGGGCAGGAGAAGTGACGGGCAGACGAGGTGACAGCGCAGGAGAGGTGACGGGGCAAGAGAAGTGACGGGGAAGAAGTGGTTTACGGGGCAGGAGCAGTGAACGGGGCAGGAGCAGTGAATGGGGCAGGAGCAGTGACGGGGCAGGAGAAGTGACGGGGCAGGAGAGGAAACAGGGCAGGAGAGAAGACAGGACAGGAGAGGAGACCGGGCAGGAGAAGTGACCGGGCAGGAGAAGTGACGGGCAGGAGAAGTGACAGGCAGGAGAAGTGACAGGCAGGTGAAACGACAGACAGGTGACATGACGGGGCAGGAGAGGTGACAGGGCAGGAGAGGTGATGGGGCAGAAGAAGTGGCGAAGCAGAAGATGTGATGGGGCAGGAGCGGTGATTAAGCATGAGCAGGAGCGATAACCGGGCAGGAGCAGTGAAAGGGGCAGGAGCTGTAAAAGGGGCAGGAGCAGTGAACGGGGCAGGAGTAGTGAACTGGGCAGAAGTGACAGGGCAGGAGAGGCGACCGGCCAGGAGAAGTGACCGGTCAGGAGAAGTGACCGGTCAGGAGAAGTGACCGGGCAGGAGAAGTGACCAGGCAGGAGAAGTGACGGGCAGGAGAAGTGACGGACAGGGGACGTGACAGTCAGGTGACGTGACAGCAGATGACGTGAAGGAGAGGTGATGGGCAGGAGAGGTGATGGGGATAGGAGTAGTGACGAAGCAGGAGAAGTGACGAAGCAGGAGCGGTGATTAGGCATGAGCAGGAGCGGTAACAGGCAGGAGCAGTGAATGGGGCAGGAGGAGTGAACGGGGAAGGAGCAGTGAATGGGGCAGGAGCAGTGAACAGGGTAGAGGTGACAGGGCAGGAAAAGTGAAGGGGTAGGAGAAGTGACGGAACAGGAGAAGTGATGGGACAGGAGAAGTGACTGGACAGAAGAAGTGACAGGGCAGGAGAGGCAACATGGCAGGAGAAGTGACTGGGCAGGAGAAGTGACCTGGAAGGAGAGGTGACTGGCAGGAGAAGTGACGGGCAGGTGACGTGACGGGCAGGTGACCTGACGGGCAGGAGAGTTGATGGGGCAGGAGAGGTGACGGGGCAGGAGAGGTGACGGGGCAGGAGAGGTGACAGGCAGGAGAAGTGACAAAGCAGGAGAAGTGATGGGGCAAGAGTGGTGATTAGGCGTGAGCAGGAGTGGTAACCGGGCAGGAGCGCTGAACGGAGGAGCAATGAACGGGGCAGGAGCAGTGAACGGGGCAGGAGTAGTGAATGGGGCAGAAGTGACGGGGAAGGAGCAGTGAACGGGGCAAGAGCAGTGAACGGGGCAGGAGTAGTGAACGGGGCAGAAGTTAATGGGCAGGAGAAGTGACAGGACAGGAGATGTGACGGGACACGAGAAGTGATGGGACAGGAGAATTGACTGGACAGCAGAAGTGAAAGGAGAAGTGATGGGGCAGGAGAAGTGACAGGGCAGGAGAGGCAACATGGCAGGAGAAGTGACCGGGCAGGAGAAGTGACCTGGAAGGAGAAGTGACTGGCAGGAGAAGTGACGGGCAGGAGAAGTGACGGGCAGGTGACGTGATGGGCAGGTGACGTGACGGGCAGGTGACCTGGCGGGCAGGAAAGTTGATGGGGCAGGAGAGGTGAAGGGGCAGGAGAGGTGACGGGCAGGAGAAGTGACAAAGCAGGAGAAGTGATGGGGCAAGAGTGGTGATTAGGCATGAGCAGGAGTGGTAGCCGGGCAGGAGCGCTGAACGGACAGGAGCAATGAACGGGGCAGGAGCAGTGAACGGGGCAGGAGCTGTGAATGGGGCAGAAGTGACGGGGAAGGAGTAGTGAACGGGGCAGGATCAGTGAACGGGGCAGGAGTAGTGAACGGGGCAGAAGTTAATGGGCAGGAGAAGTGACAGGACAGGAGATGTGACGGGACACGAGAAGTGATGGGACAGGAGAAGTGACTGGACAGCAGAAGTGAAAGGAGAAGTGATGGGGCAGGAGAAGTGACAGGGCGGGAGAGGCAACATGGCAGGAGAAGTGACCGGGCAGGAGAAGTGACCTGGAAGGAGAGGTGACTGGCAGGAGAAGTGACGGGCAGGAGAAGTGACGGGCAGGTGACGTGATGGGCAGGTGACGTGACGGGCAGGTGACCTGACGGGCAGGAAAGTTGATGGGGCAGGAGAGGTGACCGGGCAGGAGAGGTGATGGGCAGGAGAAGTGACAAAGCAGGAGAAGTGATGGGGCAAGAGTGGTGATTAGGCATGAGCAGGAGTGGTAACCGGGCAGGAGCGCTGAACGGACAGGAGCAATGAACGGGGCAGGAGCAGTGAACGGGGCAGGAGCTGTGAATGGGGCAGAAGTGACGGGGAAGGAGCAGTGAACGGGGCAGGAGCAGTGAACGGGGCAGGAGTAGTGAACGGGGCAGAAGTTAATGGGCAGGAGAAGTGACAGGACAGGAGATGTGACGGGACACGAGAAGTGACAGAAAGGAAAAGGGACAGGGCAGGAGAGGCAACAGGGCAGGAGAGGCGACAGGGCAGGAGAGGTGACAGGGAAGGAGAGGCGACAGGGCAGGAGAGGCAACAGGGTAGGAGAGGGGACCGGGCAGGAGAGGTGACCAGGCAGGAGAAGAAACGGGCAGGAGAAGTGACGGGCAGGAGTGGTGATGGGGCAGGAGAGGTGACTGGGCAGGAGAGGTGATGGGGCAGAAGCAGTGATTGGGCATGAGCAGGACCAGTGACGGGCAGGAGTGGTGAACGGACAAGAGCAGTGAACAGACAGGAGCAGTGAAAAGGGCAGGAGCAGTGAACGGGGCAGGAAAAGTGACGGGGCAGGAGAAGTGACGGGCCAGGAGAAGTGACGGGCAGGAGAAGTGATGGGGCAGGGGAAGTGAAGGGGCAGGAGAAGTGACAGGGCAGGAGCAGTGATTAGGCATGAGCAGCAGTGGTGAATGGGTAGGAGCAGTGAACAGGCAGGAGCAGTGAATGAGCAGGAGCAGCGAATGGGCAGGAGCAGTGAACGGGCAGGAGCAGTGACGGGGTTGGGGAAATGACAGGGAAGGAGCGGTGATGGGGTAGGAGAAGTGACCGGGCAGGAGAAAGTGACAGGGCAGGAGAAGTGACTTGTACTTATGTTCCTTGTCTATTTATTTATATACTATTGCATGACATCCACTGATGTGTCTGCAAAGCATACCTGTTGCCCCGAATTTTTGTCCTGAATTTTGACCTCCTGTCCTGAATTTTCGTCCTGAATTTTGACCCCTTGTCCTGAATTTTTACACTCACCGTCCTGAATTTGCACCCATGCCAGGTGGCCACCCTACTCTGCAGTGCCCACGACCTCCTCCCCCTTCCCTTCTATGTAGGGGCCTACAAAGCAACTCTGAAAGGGCCATCAGTCTTAGGCTGGCGCGAAACTGCTACCTCTGATGGCCCTGCTGCTGCCGTGATTCACACTTCATTTAATGAGAACGCTGCCTGCCTGCCCCCACTGTGACCATTTCAATGGTCACATCAGGATGCTTTGGTGGCCCCGCCCTTAACCTCCTCTGCCCCTCATTTTCGGGCTCAAGCAGAATGACAGACGCCACTTGGAAAAGAAGAAAAGGGATTCATGGCTTGCCAAGATAACTTTGGTGATCAATGTACCTGCTAGGGAGAGAGAGAGAGAGAAACTCTGTTTATTTAGACCGTGGTCTTTAAACAATGAGATCGAAATGCATCACATAAATATCAAAACCATACAAAATTGATAAAATCAGGCTGTTACTCTCCATGCCGCTTTCTATATGTTATACAAAATTTAAAGAGAAAAGGCATTCTATGGGTAGCACAGACATAAAAATGTTAAGAAGAATTTTAAAACACATGTTATACATAATAAAACTGGAAGATATTACATTAAAAATAAGCAATTTCGATATGTTTCTCATTACAGTACTATCCGATATCTTATAGGCTTGCAATCCCTCGTAACTTAGCTTTTACTTGTATCTAACAATATAGGTTCCTTAATTTGATTTATTTTGTTGTTCCTGTGCTATGCGATTCACCTTTTTCAGAAAGTTCCCAAGTGCAATTACTTATTCCAGATTTTCCATTCCTATCAATAAGTTTGTCGCTTGTACTCGTTGTCTTATGCCATATTTTATAAATAAAGGTCGTAAGAACCGTTTTCTCAATTCTAGACATGTCAAGCAGTCAAGTAGTATGTGCAGCATTTCACACTTGGCCCCCAAGCCACATTTACATGTACCATCTGGATATAACATTTCTGCCTTAACTCTCCCTTCCATTAGCCAAGGGACGGTGCCAATTCGGATTTTCAGTATCTCCCACCTAAATGCATAATTTGGCAGGGTTTCTAAGTATGGGTACCCAGTCTCATTTTCCCATGATTCTATCATATATACCACTGATTTTTTGTTTCTTAGATATCCTATATCCTGCCTTCTGGAGTACTCCCTTCCTTGTACTCTGAGTGCACTCTTCGTGAACTCTACATCTAGAGAATTTTGGTTTACTCCCACTTTTAGATTCCCGATTATTTCCTTTATTTTTATTTTTGCGTCTAGTGCCCATCTTAGGTTACTGTGGCGGATTTCTTCACTACACCAATGTGAGACCTTTTCCCCTACCCCCTGGGATTTGCGTTTCCAGAATCTTACTATCGCCATTTTGGCCTGAGTATTCCATCCAATCATATCTGTTTCCAGTCTAATTGCCTATATCATAGATGACTTAGGTAGTGACAATAATGTTTTCAGGGCCTCACCTTCCTCCCGATCCCAGCCTCCCTTTCCGCTTAGAAGGAGCACTTCTGCACCATACAGTACTTGGGGCGGTATCATGGACTCGTATGCTTTTAATAACGGTTTGTGTGACATATCCCCATAGTTTTTATTGAATTTTTTCAGGCCACAAATGGAGGAAGATGCTTTTGCGTTTTGGTGTGCCAAATGTATGTCCCATTTTAAGGAGGATTCAAACCAAAGACCAAGATATTTATATTCTTTTACCGTTTTTAATTTTATTTTATCTAGGTACCAGCTAAAATTCTTGGTCCCTTTACTGAAGCACATGATCTTTGTTTTTTCCATGTTCACTGTCAGCAATTTATCCTTACAGTAATCATGGAATACATTTAGTTTTCTTTGTAGCCCAAGCTCTGTCTGGTCAGTAATCACAAGATCGTCTGCATACAGCAAGCAAGAAACCTTTCTATTATTCATTCTCGGGCTCGCGCTTCTTTCCACCTCTAGTGCTGCTGGGAGATCCGCTAGAAATATTGAAAAAAGGAGCGGAGCTAGGACGCAGCCCTATCTCAGTCCATTCCCTATTTCAATTTTCTTTGTCAGCGCCCCTTGTATATCTTTAATGACTTGGGCCCAGTTCCCTCTGTGTAATTCTTTCAAGATTTCAAGTAAGCACACAGGGATTTCATATTTAATCAGGCACTCCCATAGTTTTCCCCGGTCCACTGAATCAAAGGCTGCCCGGAAGTCGACGAAACAACAAAACAGGTTCCCCTTTTGTTTTATCGACTTCCGGGCAAGGGCCCACAGGGCATAACAGTGATCCACAGTGGAGTGCCCTTCTTTAAAGCCTCCCTGTTCCACCGGGATAATTGAATTCTCTTCCACCCAGTCCTTTAATTTGCCAAGAACTATTTTTGCAAATATTTTCTCCCCGATGTCCAGTAGATTAATTAATCTATAATTTTTCGGGTTGTTCATCTCCCCTTTCTTATGTATTGGCCTTATTATGGCCCCATTCCAGTTATCGGGGAGTTTGCTAGTATCTAAGATGACTTCAAACATATTTGCAAAAAATTCCACCCACCAATCTACGTGAGTTTTGATTATTTGAGCCGGGAGGTTATCTGGGCCTGCCGCTCTTGTGAGATTCAAACCTTTTATCGTCTTTTTAACCTCTGGGGCGGAAAAAACGGGTTTTATATCTGCTACCAGACCGCTCCAGTCTGTGTACAGATTTTCTTCCCGGTCTTTCCCTGGGCTGTACAGATCGTGTAAATACTCCTCCCATGCGGACTCTTCTACAATACAGTTCATTTTCCCTGGTTGGCGATCTGCTGCTGAGTGGACTAACTTCCAGAAGTTTCGTAAGTTTTTAGTTTCAATTGCCTCGAGTAATTTTTGCCAGCATCCCTCTTTAAATTCCCTTTTTGTCCTTCTGATAAGCATGTTATATTCTCTTTTTAGGCCCACTAGGGTGTTTACATCATCTTGGTCACTCTTTTGCTGAATGCGGCGGGTCATTCTCCTAACTTCCCTTTTTTTCTCCAGGCATTCTCTAGTGAACCAGCCGGTAAGTTTCTCTATCTTCTCACTTTTCGCTTTATTTTTGTTTTTGCCTCTATTTATATTTTTTAGACCTATACTAAGAGTTTGAACCACCTCCTCAATTTTTCGTACATACCAATCGAGGTTTCGACCCCTTGCTACATTCAGGTCTAGGTTCTGTTGTAATTGTATTAATCTGGCAACATATTCTTCTGTAAGCCTAGTTGTGCGGCGTCTGGGATAATCCACCTCTTGTTCCATAACCTTTGGGCCAGATTCGAAGTGCACACCCGGGATCTCCAAGGCTACCATGTTATGGTCGCTTCCATCTCTATTCACAATTCTGAACCCTGAGATTAATCTAAAATTCCAAGGTGTGGTAAAGGCATAATCTATGGGGCAGATTTGAGAGCCTGGTTTAAATGTTTTTTTAGCGGGGCAGTCTAGCTCGCATCTTCCATTTAAACAGAACAGGTTTTTTGTTCCCAGGAGGTTTCCCAACTGCAAATCTTTAGCACTAGATATACTTTCAGGGAAAGTTGCTTAGGGTATTTCATACGCCTCCAATATGTCTAGAAACCAACAATCTACCTTCTCGGGGTGAAGTTTGTGATTAAAGTCGCCCACGAGAATAAGCATATCCCTGCTGTATTTTTCACCAAGGTAATCTATATCCTCCTTAAAGAGAGCCATTTCCTCTACATATTGCTCTGTGGTGGCCCATTGCATGTACACATTTAACATTAGAATTGTATCCATTTTTATACACCCTGATAGTATTATTCTACATGCTAACAACCATTTGCATTTCACATTTATTTCAATTACTTTCTCCATGATCTTAGTCGATACCAGAGTCATAATTCCACCAGCAGAACGCCCGAATCTACATTTCTTTTCAGGTCGGTTTAGCTGGTAGAAGCCATCAAAAATCGGGGTCTTGCCACATAGCCAAGTCTCCTGGATACACATAATGTCTGTATTTTCCCCCAATTCCCTTATATTATTTTGTTTCAAGTCATTTCCTAGGCCATTTATATTCCAGGAGATTATCCTTATGCTATGTGGCATACCTTTTCCCTATTCGATATCATCTAGCCAACCTTCCTCCCCGCAGTCATTTGTGTGTCTCGATGAGGGACCTGCCTGGTCAAACTCCTTACTCCAGTTTCCCCACCCATGTGCCATCTCTGAATTGTTTGCAACTATTTTTATGTTTCCTAGGGGCAATACCTCCTCGTCCTCCAGGTCACATAACCTAACCTGTCTCTTTCCTAGCCCTGCGTGGCATTTTAGAAAGTTGTTTCCCTGCCATCCCTTTCCTTCTATGTGGAGAAGTGTGGCTCAGGGGTTAGAGGCGGCAGACCCGGAATCTGAGATCGGTCCTGGACCAGGGTTCAATTCCCCGCCCCGGCGGGTCTTGGGCTAAAATTCCACGGACTCGATAATTCTCGTCCCGGTGCCTCCTCAACTCTCGGGTTCACACTCTGGGCAATAGCTTGCTTAATCTCCACAACGGCCCCTCGCGGCGGGATGCCTGACTTTCACCCTGTGGACACCCTGTCGGGGCTTCTCACAGGGGAATATCAGGACGGGTTCCCTAGGCAAGCGCCAGGATACCCTTGTGGTGACAGGTTGCGCTATATAAGTATACCTACATCTACATTTACATTTACATTCTACTTCTACTAAAACTTTGTTCTCATTTCCATTGCTTCGGGCATTTTCCCGGACGTCTGGAAGCATGCTACTCTTCTACCCCTAAAGAAGAAACCCAATGGGGACCCAGACGACCTTACGAATCTCCGCCCTATATCCCTACTTGCTGCCCCGGGAAAAATGCTGGAAAAAATTATACAGCGACAATTGAGTAAATTTGTGGAAACCAATAACATCCTACATGAAACTCAATCGGGTTTCCGTCCCGGTTTCAGCACAGAAACAGTGCTCATAGAGGTAGCCGAGTCAGTGAGGTGGTCGATGGATGCAGGAGACTCAGCAATGCTGGTACTCCTGGATCTGTCGGCCGCCTTCGACACGGTGGACCACGCCAGCCTACTCAGCCGGCTCGCAGAGATAGGCATTCAGGACAGAGCACTAGGGTGGATAAACTCCTACCTATCACTTAGAACGCAGAAGGTAGCACTTGGGACGTTCTCTTCCACACCCAAAATTCTTGGCTGTGGAGTCCCGCAGGGATCGGCCCTCAGCCCCCTTCTGTTCAACATCTACCTGGCTCCTCTTTTCACGTTAATTGCCAACTGGGGTGTCAAGGCAATTTCATATGCCGACGACACCCAGTTGGTATTTCCGTACTCGGAGATGACGCATGATTCTTTCTCAAATTTCAAAGGCTGTCTCCAGGATATAGCACACTGGATGAACACTAATAAATTAAAACTGAATGCCAATAAAACTGAAGTCATCTTCTTCAGCAAGGGTCCCCCCCCCGCCCCTGAACTCTGGTGGCCTACGGAGATGGGCCCGCCCCCTTCACCAAGTCACTCGGCAAAAAATCTTGGAGTGAGATGGGATGATAACATGTCCTTTTCATCCCATGTCCAACAAGTGGCCGGATGCTGTCTTAGCAAGCTGAGAAACCTCCGAAAAATCCTAAGGCTCTTACCGGAGAGTTGTAGAAAAACGGTTGTCCACGCGACTGTCACCTCACGGCTGGACTATGCCAATGGTTTATACCTGGGCCTCCCAAAATACTTGACTCACAGGCTTCAGGTAGTTCAAAATGCGGCTGCGAGACTGTTACTGCGAATTCCTTTCAAGCAGTCAGTCTCTCCGCATCTTCGAACCCTGCATTGGCTACCAGTAGCCAACAGGATAAAATTCAAAGCTTTGACGCTTGCGTTCAGATCTCTGTATGGCTCCTGCCCACAATACCTGAAAAACCGCCTTCCTAGATACTTTCAAAGCCGTGCACTACGATCCAATGACCGTGTCCAACTGGTCATCCCACGGGCAAAAAAGGCCCGGCTAGGCGGTCGGACCTTTTCAGCCAACGTCTCCGCTTTGTGGAACTCCCTGCCACAAGTTATCCAACAGGCCCCCTCCGAACCCTGCTTTAGGAAATTGCTAAAGACCTGGCTTTTTTCCCAGCCACGCTAGCTCTCCTATTTTTATGCCTAAGGTTATCAGTGATCCACTAGCGCCGGGACACCTCCTCGCGAGGTAGCTGTTCGCGCTGTATAAAATCCAGTATTATTATTATTATTATTATTATTTAGTAGGCGGATACCTTCTTTTTGTAACTCGTTTACTGCCTTTTCAATCGTGTCTTTTACCAGGTTTGAGTACAACGTGATTCTAGTAATCTCTTTTCCTTCTCTATTTTGTCTTAAACCCACTTCCCTAATGTCGCTCGTTCTTATTGCTTTCAGCTTCTGGCATTTGAAAAAGCCTTGCAGGAGTTGAGACCTATTCAGAGGCCGCCTCTTACCTAGCTTTTTTCCCCCTAGCCTTTGCCGGATTTGTTCAAGGTATAGCCTCATATTATCGTTTTCATCTTTCCTTGACCTGCTGGGTATAGGATGATCATTCGTATCTACCTTTTCTGACTGGATATAGGGTCTGTTTACTCTCACCTCCCTTTGTTACCCAAGCCTCTAAGTTTCCTCCCAGTTTCTCCCCCCCCCCCCCCCCCCCCCCTTCGGCTGGCCTATGTGTTTGTTATCGACTGTCTTCTTCAGGGGTTTGTGTGGGCCTACACCTTTTCCCTGAGGCTTTGTGTTGTTCGATTTTGGGATGCTCATCTGCAGGTGGGGACCCTTTATTTCCTTTCCAGTAATCCTATCTTCCTCTTGCGTCGTGACTACTTCCTCCAAGGAGGGGCACACCTTCCTTACTGGTTTAGTTCCTGCTCCTCTTACTCTATTTATTGGCCCACGTCTGCTCTGCCCTTCTTATTATCCTCATTGGCCACTTCGAAATATATATCTGGTGGCCCTCATTGGATTGTTTGTCAGATTGGGGCAGGACCTCCCTCTGCGGGGCAGGATCAGGGTTAGGGATTTTGCCTGCTGTACTTGGTGTGTGCTCATTTCCCTTTGGATTTTTTACGGGTTCTCCCTGTGCCTGAATTTGGGGCTCCGGATCGGGGATTTGTCTTATCATGTTTGGCATATGTGATTTAATCCCCCGCAGCTCCCCCTCTATATTAGCAAGATATGTTTTCTGAGTTTTTAAAATAGAGTTATTAGACAGGGTGACCTCTAAGAGGCCTTGCAGGGTCCTTTGTAGCATTAACATTAGGTCCAGCATTGATGTGGCTGACAATGATGAAAGATCGCGATTAGGTTCGAGGTTTAATTCAGATGTTTTATCCAGTTCGGCACAGTGTCTTGAGCTGGTGTTTCCAGTTTCCGATGGACATTTATTTTGGCTCCTGTTCTGACTTGTCCTTTTATTCAGGGAGGTTTCTGTTCCTTTCTCCGTTCCTACCCGAAGTATTGGGCTGTCCAATGGGATTGGGCTGTCCAAGGATCCTCCCTCCACTTCATAGGAGAAGGATAGACGAGGTGATGATGACAGCCGTGGCGGGATTAGGCCCCCCTGGTCTAGTAAAAGCTGTAGCGATTGATTAGCCAAATTGAGGGAGTTGGGCCCATGTATCTCCAGGGGTAGGGAGGCCCCTGTGTTCTTATTCCCCTCTTGGCTTGCATTCAGGGATGCCACTTTACTAGTTGTAATGTCTTTGTCTTTTGCAGGTGAAAACACCTTTTTAAAGTGCTTCCCCATAAACTCCTTTATTGAGTTTGACGCTGCACTACCCGGGGTTTTGGCCATCACCTTTGGTCTTTTGGCTCCTTTCTTTTTAGTTTTCGGTGTTAATTCCAAACACTCACTGCTCTCTTCCAAGCTGCCCGGGCTTGTTGCATTTATAGTGTTTACAGCGTGTCTTGATCTCAAGTTATGTTCTACCAGTTTTTTCCCTTTTTTTGAGGCCATAATTGGCTTTCACCCAGCGCTGTTAGAGCTCGCTGGGGCTTGGTCTCCCTTATTTCACCTGATGAGTTCTGTTTTTATCCTTACTCTATGAAGGTTGATTCTGTTAAAGTCTGAAGGATAGTTCTGTGCGTCTATTGGATCAGAAGGACTTTTTAGGCTCACTACTAGTATCTAGACGTGCTCTGTAGAAAGTCTTTACTTAAAATTGGAGCGGTCCAGACATCATATATTTATTCATGTGACTCTCCAAGCCAGGATTAAAGATACCGGTGAAAAAGAGAGGAACAACAAACAAAAAACAAAAAATAAAAATAAAAGAAAAAACGGGTAAATGCAAGGTTGTGTTCAGCGTTTTCACCAACTCGCCGTTCCCCCACTTAGGTGAGTGGCAGGTAAGCAGGCAAGCAGGTGGTGATCTGAGGCTAAAAGAGCTGTCCAAAACTAAGAGGGGCCAAGATAAGCTGATATCAAGAGCGTGGGCAGAGTATGAGCGAGCAGGGTACAGGATGCAAGGTACTGCCGCTCCTCTCCTCCTCTCCCACCCCCTGCCGTATGGCTCCTAGCTCCTGACACTCAACGCTCGTCTTTCGGCTCACCTGTAGTGATTGTAGAATCGGAGTGGTACGAGGGTAGCGCAGTGCAATGTCCTGTATCCCGTGATACAATCAGTGTTGTTGTCCCGACTCGCACCTCTCTGAATCCGCCTCCCGGGTGCGCTCCTGCACCTCCTGCAGTGGTGAGGCTGGGGCTGTCAGCTGCAGGTCAGCTGCAGGCCGATTAGTCCGGTGGGGTTAACAAGCCGTGGAGCCTAAGGCGGTCCGTCACCTCCAGAAATCGGGAGTCAGGCGAAAATACTTTCTGCCGGTTTGCCTGCCGTTCTGCCTGGAGCAGCGATGTAAGCGGCTCCAGGCACTCCACTCCGAGTTTCAAGCTCCGGCGGGTACGAGGGTAGCGCAGTGCAATGTCCTGTATCCCGTGATACAATCAGTGTTGTTGTCCCGACTCGCACCTCTCTGAATCCGCCTCCCGGGTGCGCTCCTGCACCTCCTGCAGTGGTGAGGCTGGGGCTGTCAGCTGCAGGTCAGCTGCAGGTCGATTAGTCCGGTGGGGTTAACGAGCCGTGGAGCCTAAGGCGGTCCGTCACCTCCAGAAATCGGGAGTCAGGCGAAAATACTTTCTGCCGGTTTGCCTGCCGTTCTGCCTGGAGCAGCGATGTAAGCGGCTCCAGGCACTCCACTCCGAGTTTCAAGCTCCGGCACCAAGCTCCTGCTTCGCAACAACGCTCTCTCTGATTCGCTCTCTGTGAGTATGAGTGACTGCACAATGAGAGATGGGAGCATGTTTTGTCGAGTGGCTGTTTTACTCATCTAAGGAAACGCAGAGGGGTATTATGCCTGCTGCAAAGAACGTGTACCATGCATATCAAAGAGCAATATTTTATGTGCATAGTTCAGTGGGTACTGCTTTGTGTACACTTCCCGAATGAAAGGACACTTGAATGCATATGGCCTGGCAGTTTGGGCTGGACTGTTCCAATTGGTCGCAGGATCAAGACTGATTTGCATATGACTGGGTCCAAACTGGAATGGCATGGTGAGCAAAAAAACGATGGATTTAGGCCCAGATCTCTGCACTGGGGTGAATTGTATGACATTGTTCTGTATTCTGTCCATCAGTTGTTCTTTTTGCTTTTTTCACCCCGAGTGGGACGAGAATGCCCAGACGTGTGTCCCGTGCTCTCCATGCCATTGGAATCAAGTTATCCTGGCTGATGAGGGCTATAAGCTCAAAACCGGTCCTAAGATGCTTGTTTCCAGTCCAGGGAGGACCTGGCCTAGCAGTTTGGGCTGGACTATTCCCATTGGGAGCAGGATCAAGATTGATTTGCATATGGCTGGGTCTAAACTGGAATGGCATGATGAGAAAAAAAAACGATGGATTTAGGCCCAGATCTCTGTACTGGGGTGAATGTATGACATTGTTCTGCATTCTGTCCACCAGTTGTTCTTTTTGCTATTTTATGATTGAGCAGCTAACTGGCTGACATGAATATGAAGGAGCCTTTGAGGGTTTTCGTGACTCTAGATTCTCCTAAAGAGTCCCTTTCTCTTCTGAGCCCTGCTGAACACGTGTACATGAGGAGCCCTGAATTCATTTCCTCAATGTTGGAGACAAAAATACTCTTGGATTTCTGAACAATGTGAGTAAAAGCATTAACATAACATGTTGTTCCTGCTTATATTTTGCACGCTTTACATAAACCTGTATTCCATACGAGTGTTTGCTTTTTCCTGAATTAAACCTCAAATAAACATGTTTATCCATTGTTTGAATTAAATAACGTTATAAGCTGCAACTGGTCAGTGAAATACTAAACGTACTAAAAAGTGGTATGTTTTCTTATTTCTAGCCACACCCCTGACTCCGCCCATTGTTCCAATCTTCGGTTATTCCTGCCCCCTGATTCTCCACCCATAGTTCCCCTACTTTTTTTCCCACTTCGACCACTGGCTGACAGTACTTCCAGCTGCTAGCTGAACTCCCATCCGATGTCACAGCTACCTACCTCCAAGTATGCCAGGAAGTGCCCAGTGAATTGATACAACCAAGGGAACCATAGATGTCGAATCTGCTTTTCAGATTGTGAAGGATTAAACCTCAAGGTGGTGCTTGGCAGTGCCACTTGTGTAGGGGCCAGCAGACAGCAGGGAGGTCCCAAACAAAGCGCTGCCTTTAGGTTATAAATAGAGGCGCTGCAGCCAGTAGGCTTCGGAAGTAGGGGGAGTAGGCGTAGCGGTGCCCGGGGCACCAAATGTTTGTGCAAGACTACAGCTGTCTGTCTTCGTCAAGGCAGATTTTATCGGCCTGAACAACAGGCCCTAAAGTTTTAGAAAGACAAGTCATGGCTAATAATAAACCTCTCGGTAATAGCTGGGCCTGCCTCTGAATCACTGTGGGAATAAGAAAAGCCCTCTAAGTTGGACTTGATGCTAAGCAGCTGGTACTATATAAGCCGGGAGCTGACAGGCTCTGGCACACTCAGCGCGCGGACCTGCCGGCAGAGGGACTATTTCAGCAAGTGGATTGATACTGGAGTGACGCGTCATGTCAGCGCCTCAGGTACGGGCTGATAGCGGAACGTTTTGGGGGAATTAACCAAGGTTTCAGAAAAGCCATATACTTGACTAAAGCAGTTCTTATCTTCTCTGCGCTTCGTATGCTGGCTTTGCTGTTTGGATAAAACGATGAGTTAATTTAAATAACTATCTTAACGACAACTTAAACTTATCAGGCTTTTATTTCATGAACTGTTAGAATAATGTAGCTTAGTTTATGTAACAGGACACCCGTGCATTGTAATTTTGACCTGACGTTCGTACAGACGACCGGTCAGTGAAAAGCACAGTTTTGTGCTGGTGAGTCGCAGCAAAACTGTGCACCACTGAGGAAAAGCCCTTCTCTCCAAATAGTAATCTTCTAGTGAGCACCACAGTGACAGCTATCCTTTTCAATCCAAATAATAGACCAACATAACCACCGCTCAAATTAATTTCATATTTCACTTTACTAATTCATCACTAATCCTTTTTGAGTTCCGGAGTAGGTGCTACTCGACGAAAAAGCACTACGACGCCTCGCCAGGGGTAGTGTGCGCTATGTAAATGCAATTACAATTACTAGTATCAACTACTTCCAAATATAGAGGATGCTCCTGGAAACTGGAGCATAAGTTTCTTACAACCGGTCATTTCTGAAACGTTACTCCAGAGACATCTGTAGTGATTACTTCTGGGTAATTACAGCAAATTCTAAATATTATGAAGGAAAAAAAGATCCTTTAGCTGTTTTTTCAACTCCTCCACTGTGTGACCAAAAGCTAAATGACGCCCTTTGTGTCACCTTTGGCCCTGATTCTCCCTCTGCAGCCTGAAGGAATCTTTTCACAAAAGACACATTACCTTTGGATTTGCTTTTTCAGCCTTCCAAGGTATTTGCCTCTGGGTTGTGTGTGTTGTCTCTGTTTTCCTCCATGATGGTGGCACTGTCCCGCACATGTGCCGCACCGAGCGCATTTTACATGCACAGCCACTGACATTTGTATCAAAAGCACTTGAATTTACATACCCTACAAATACATCCATGAACAAACATGGGTCCTCGGTGGTTACAATTGCTCTTTTTGTAAAACATTCAAAACACTTATGTAAAAGCAAAAACGACCCAATGGCCCTTTTCAACTTGAATGATGGATGCCTGGTGCGTTTCATTTATTTTTTAATAAGCGCTCATGCACACACACTGACCACCCCACACCCTTTCTCAAGTTGTGCATTTTAACTTCTAATTATTTGGATTTGATGAAAATAGTGTTCACTGCTGAATACAATCACAAGTTGCCTGAACCAATAGTCGCTCAGTTAGGGGGTGATTGCCCCTTCCTCGTTCTCTGTGTCCCTCTCACCCCCTATCATGCAGAGTCCACTATAGAGGCTTTTCTACAGCCTGAGAGTTATATAAATCAACAAATTACAAATAGCCTTTTTAAAAATATGAAAATTGCATTTTAAACAAACGTTGACTATTCTTTAACCATCTTCGATTTCCCTTCTTGGTGCTAGTTGTGACACATAGGCTGAAAGGAAACAATAATGTTACTTTATTTGTCACAAACATTTTCCAGCAGTTTGAGAAATTAACAGTGCCGTTATTTTCAAGGGAAAAGTATTCCTTAACTTAAAATGTCTCCAATTCTTTTCAATTTCCGTGCCCAATAGACAGGGTGTTATTTATTCAGCTAGCCTGAGAGAGGCAAGATGAGTAAATATATTTTTATTGTTTAAAATTTATCCTCGTATGAATTCTAGGTGAAATTAAAAACACAGTTGCTGAACATTTCTTGGTGGGGAAAGTAAGGGGGGGGAGGGGACTTCCCCGGCATGGCATATGAGCGAGTACCCCTCACCTAGGGGCATGACTTCATGTGTGTCTGGAATCCTGCCTTTTATTTTAGTCCTAGTGTCACACTAATCTGGAATCTGCTCAGAAGTGTAGGCCTGTCCTTGAATATTCAAGGTCAAGGCCTGTCCTCTGACTTACAGGGGTGCATCAAGCGTGCCCACATAGTGGACAAAGGACTACTGCCACTGTCCTGGGTTTGGCACATAATGCAGTGTTGGCAACATACCAAGTTTCTGATCATATAGTGGGCAGAACCTTTGTATCTGTGTCACTGACAGTGTGGCCCACAGACTGCTCTTGCCTAAAGTTCCAATGTTATGTGAAACCCAGAAACTTGTGCTTGCATTGTGCGTGTATGTCGAGTACCTCTACTTGTATATTATATACGTAGCACATATGTGGTTCAGGTAAGAGTGGTGGGCCAGTGGGGTGGGGCACGGGTGGGGCAGGAGGGAATCGCCAGACAACGGGATAGGGAAGATAAAATAAAGAAATAAAGAAATCCACTTACCCTGCGCTTGCCGAATCGCAGAGTCAAGGCTTGCCTTCTGCCTAAAGAAGAGGTAAGGAGTGTGTTTGGTTCTGCAGGAGGAGATACTGTCCATGAGTAGCAGCCCAGGGTGAAGCTGTCCTGTGGAACTGCAAGATAAAGTGAACTGACCAAGAGACCAATGCTAGCAGTGACCCATGGTGCAGAGGATCACCCAGTCTCGCTCTATAGTTCCCCAATGAAAGACTGCATATATTCATATATCGGCCAAAGGTCTGCATCAATCGTGCCATGTATCAGCCCAATTCGGGCTGCAACTGCCTGCTCTGTGTGTTGGCCTAAGATGAACTCATCTGCCTTGCTGTGTGTATCGGCCTGAGTTGGGGCTGTGACTACCAGCTGTTGCATCTGCCCTGTCCTGGCTGTTTTTACCTTCCCCTGTATGGAGGCATTCTGTTTGTAACTTTCTGGCTGTGTGCATCGGTCAGGGTGGAGTCACAACAGCCTCACTTTATGTTGACAAAGAAGCAGGCGGTGACTCCTGAGACTGCCTGCACAGCACTCGAGCTCGCCGAGCAGCATCTGACAATTCCAATGCAGCCAACTTTGGATTGGCTGCATTGGATTGGCGGCATGTGCCACAACCGTGGCACATGCTCTTCGATAGCACCCAACGCTCTTTCTGCTGAGGGTGGCCAACACCCACAGTGCATGGACGCAGGACTGTGCATCAAAGGTTGGCTTACAGGGCCTCTCCCAGTGCGAATGGCCAAAAGCCCTGTGCCAACTTGCCTAAGATACACTGACACAGCTACTCATTGCCTTTGGAGCGCCCTCTGTTGTTTTCTCAGCCTCTGTCCTCTCTGTTTCTCTGCCTCACACCCTTTGCGAAACTTGTGAACTGAATTCAATTTACAATGTTTTGTAAAATGGCAGTGGTAGCCTGTAATTGAAATGGTGTTTTTCTGATTGTGTTCTGAGCCACGAATCATGGGTAGTTTTCTAATTATTATCCTGGTCTGTTAATCAAGTGTCCCACATCACTTGCTCTCCCTACCATTGCCCTGGGTTCTGACACTTCATATTAGTGCCTCCCCATTCATTCGCGGACGGTATTAATCGCAGGTAAGAGGTAGAGGGGGGATCGCGTCGAGAGGTTGTGTGGAGAGGGTCACGCGGGGAGGAAGGGTTGGGGTAAATGTAATATTTAATTTTTTTAAAACTTACCTGTCTACCGGCCGGGTTCCACGTTTTCTCGGCTCCTGCTCTACTATCTCTGACAGGAACAGGAAGTAGGCAGCTTCCCTACCTACCTTCCCTAAGCGAATCACAATGCTGCAATGGCAGCGTTGTGATTGGTGGGGCCACCGCCCACCCAGGGGCTTACAGGGAGGCCATTTTCTCCATGTAGGCTGCATTGCAGTCTGCATGGAGAAAGGGCAGGGGCGCATGACTGGTTTGGGCGGACGCAGAGGGCCGACCAAACAGTAATTGCACCCGCAGGAGTGGGCACACCACTCCTTTTTTGCCCAACCCTGCTCGCAGAGCAGCCCCGCCCACCCGACCGCCTTCAACCAACCCCTTCTGCTATCTCGCAGTGTGAGAAGGAGAAATAAAAAATGGTAGTTATTACTACTTTATGTTTCTGCTTCTCGCACTGCGAGAAAGCAGTGGGTGACGCTTCTCTGCCCTAGTGGAGGAACAGCCCCTGTTCCCATTCTTTCTTAAGCTTTTTTTTCCACAGGTTGAAAGTCATCATCTGAAATTGATTCCCTATTTTCAAGTTGGTGAAAAAAAATCCACAAAGATCCCCATCAGCCAATGCATCTGTCTAAAACATAAATGTGATTTAGTTACAAATTATTGAATTGCAACTATATATGACAACATTTCAAACTCTTTCAAGCACCCTCAGCACATTTTTTAAAAGTTTGTGTCTCAAAAAGTACGCTTTCTAAGTATTGGGCTACTTTAATATCAAGTTTGGTATACAACCATTTTCCTTCCATCAGCTTTTGCTTTAGGCATGAGCAAAATGTATGTGGGAGCTTAAATGGTAAAACACATCTTTTTGCTCCCCTCCCAACTTTTTTCCCCTCGTTGGCACTGCATGAATATATGCCGGACTACCGCTGACTAAGCTAATTAATTACCAGACATTGTTGCAGATCCCACATGGGGTAAAAAATTGAAGCAAATCAGACAATACCTTTCCAGTTCAAAGCTGCCCTGAACAATACATACATGGTAGCCAAAATGTAATGATCAAAGACACCACAATCATCAAAATTGATTAAGGGGTGGCAGAGAGATGACTTTTTAAAGTTATAGGGTAAAGAAAACCTAAAAAAAAAAGTAAAGTCACTGTTTGAGGTTGACCAGGACCTCCGTGCGATTTTCAAGATGACCGTAATGGTGCTGAGGTTGGGCGTACCAAGCGTGTCTTCCCAATCAACATTTTTACTGTCTGCATAGGGCCTGCTTTAGAGATTGGAGGATGGGTTACTCCAGTCCTCCTTATTACAAGTATGTTAGGGTACAAAATACCTGTCTGTCAAACTCTAAATCAGGCCCTTAGTAATTTTTATGGAAGTTGAAATCTTCCGGCGAGGCCAGGTGCAAGGCTGTGGTCAGTGAGGGGTCCATCAAAGACAAATGCATCATCATTGAGCTCCTGCTAAAGTTGTTGTTGGCACCAAAAGCTCTGAATGGGACAAACCTGGATTTTGTAGCCGGCGGATCGCTTTTCAGGCTGGATAGATATGCCATCTCGCCCGGTCGATTTATTTTTGGACTTAATCACTTTATTGTAAGTTGGAATCCTCCAGTGGGACACGGCTGAAAGCTTTAGCTGGACATGGATCCCTGAGGCCGTATACATTTGCCACAAGTCCTCCTGAACCAATTTTTAGGGCTACAAAAAGCTTCAAGTTGGACAAAACTGGATTTCTTGCACCCCTTGGGTGCGACTTCACTGGAGAAACTTCAGCACCTTGTCCTGTCCAATTTCTCTGCAAGCATTTAGAAAATTTCAATTGCATAGTTAGACATTTGCCAAACAGGAACAAGAACAGTATCTACTGGGAGTGTGAGTCTGGTTTATTAAGGGGATCCAAATTAAACAGGAATTTAGGCAGATGTGCAAGTGTAATATAGCATGTAACAAAATAAAGTCTGCTTCCAGGTGACAGTCTGCGTTACACTGTGGGTTGTTAGCAGAGATTTCTGTTTGATGATCAGGGGAGACTAAGGCTTCATGGGAACTGGACACTTCAACTGTCTGCAGTTCTGAATGTGTTCTGCTTGAAGGTGTAAACTCTCTACTGAGGGTATTAACTTTCTACTATTAACCTTGACCAGGCCCCCGTGAAAAAGAAGCGCCCACCCATGAAAGAAGAAGACCTCAAAGGTGCCAGGAATAAGCTATCGGGCAACCAAGAGATCAAATCGAAAACCTACCAAGTCATGAAAGAATGTGGTAAATATGTTTCCTTTTGTCTTTTGCTAAAGGGTTAGCCATCTTATATCACATACCTTCAGATTCTGTTACCCTTTCTTCTACATATTTGCTGCAAAAGTGTTTGTTTGAAATAAACGTTCATACACTTTACTACTCAGACACTGCAGTAGTTGTTTTACACTCTGTCCATGTTACCAAGGGCAGCATCTTTCAGCTCTTAGCTTGCATTTAAGATCCCAATGCACTGTGGGAGTTATAGGGCCATATGTGTCAAAAAGTCATTTTGCGATTCTCAAATAGCGATTTTTTGAGAATCGCTATTTGAGAATAGTAAAATGCTATGTATGTGGGATTAGCAAATAATTTTGCGGATCCTACATATTCCTTAAATGCGAATTGCAAACTGTGATTCGCAATTAAGGAATACCTCTCAATTCATTCCTATGGGCGTAGAGGCCATTGGAATGAATGGGGAGATATTCAGAATTTGCGATTCTCAATTAGAGAATCGTAAATTGCGAATGCAAATTCAAGGGGGCCAGGGTGCCAAAAGGACACCCTGTTGCACCCCTGAAATGTACATGTGTGTGCATGTGGCACACATACATGCCCTAAGGGCATGTATCTGTGCCACGTGGCACTTTGAAAATGCAAAAAAGTGAATTTTTCAAAGAAATCGCAAATTACCACCAACTAGAAGTTGGTGGTAATTTGCGATTCCTTATGGCCAAATTGCACATTTTCTGTGCCTCTTACATTGCATTTTAGGAATCGCAATTTGCGATTCCTTAAATGCAATTGCAAAATAGGGAATCGCTATTTTGCAATTCCTTATTTTGCTAGGCTGTTACACCCCACTTACCTGAATTGCGATCGCAAACGCCAAAATTCTGCGAATTTAGGCGTTTGCGAAAAAAAAATTGTTTCATACATACGGCCCATAGTCTTTGATCACTCCGATTTCCCCAATTGGACTTGCATACCTCAAATTGATGATTTGTAGGTTCAGTGCTGGCATATGTACTTTTGTTAATATGGCACTATAGTCAGACTCTGGGATTTTATGATTCTGCAGCTGTGGCATTTTGCACATAATTTACGTCACATAATCCTCCATCTTCTGCATTGCTTGGATATTTCAGTAAAAAAACTTTTTGGACGAGGTTTACAAACACTTAGGCCAGTTTCAATGTGACCCAAACTCATGGAAAAATGCCGTAGAGCAATGCATTGGTATTTCATTTGAGTGGAAAGGGAATTTTGCACTAGAAAGGTGCCTTTTTTTGTAGCAAAAAATGTTTGTGCTGCTTTGAGCTGTCTTCTGTCATTTTGCCTCAAGAGAGAGAGGTTACTGTGGCATTACAGTGCAACCACTCATAGATTTTGATGCGATAAATGATCTATTAAGATACATTTGCAGCCGGCACAGGTAAGAGCAGTGGGGCAGTTTTGGGGAAGCCAACAGACAATGGGATAAGTAAAATTAAATACAAAAAAATTATAAACCTGCTAACCTTACGCTACCAGCATCGCCGTGATGCAGCGAGTGCAAGGTAAGTTGTTTTATTAATTTTTTTCTTTAACTTTACTTATCCCGTTGTCTGTCAACTTCCCTGCCCCCACCCGACCCACCCCTTCCCTGCCGCTCTTACCTGTGCTGGCCGCCACTGCTAAGATACCCAGCTTTTTATTCTTCAAAACAAGCAAGCATTGTATGTTCGCAGCTCACATCCAGTCCATGGGATCCTTCTATGTTTGTTTAGAGCTAGGAAATCATGCTGGATGGTATGTTTTCTTTACAAAACCTATGCTAGACATGGCACACTGGCCTCTGCAGGGCTGAGCATCATGCAAGGCAGCCTTCAAGAGTGCCAGCACAGGGGAAGCCAGCAGACGCAGGCCAATCTCAATAGGTTGCTGCATTGCATTAACATTTTGCCAATCCAACCCTTTGGTTTTAGCTCAGATGGGTCACAAATTACTTTTAAAAAGTGCCACAAGTTAGGCTGTCCAATGGCAGACCACCCCTAAAGGTTAACTGCTCACCTTTCTGTTGCTGTTTGATGTATCCCGATATTAAAATTGTACTAATTACTATTATTAATGTCTGTTAAAATGACAAAATAAAAACGTAATTCTGCCACATAATGAGCTACATGGTGCTACATAGTTTGCCTTTGTTGCTGCATAAATAGTCAGTCCTGCTGTTTAATTTGGTGATCCATTGCTGCATAAATCCTGGCGACACGACCTTAGTTTCGATGATCCTACTCACACATTTGTTAAAAACCCTAGAAAAATGATTGGAAAGCGCACAGATACATAAAGAGTGTGACATGACTACAGCGGTCACTGGGTTCCGTGGGTTATTGGTGCCTGTGAACATTTAAGCCCCCTACTTGACATTTTTGGTAAACAATCCATTCTTTAATTGTTTTCTTGCAATGAGCCTGAGGTGCACAGGCATGCAACAAATACAATATTCTCAGAGCCCTGTTAAGTGCTCTATCTATGAAAAAAATCTCACCAGACCCCCTTATTGGGTTCCTTTCCTTTCTCCTTTATTTCTCTTCTTTTCCCTATAAATTCCTTTACACCATTCTTTCTCAGTATTTTCAGAGAAAAGCACAAGTTCGTTGTTATCCTGTCACTCAATTTGCCTAATTTTCTTTGCAATATCACAACTCTTGAGGGGACATATTCACAAGCCCTATCGCCACGGGAACGTCACTTTTTTTGACGTTCTCGTGGCGATAGGGCCAGAGCCCTATTCTCAAGGCAGCGTTAACTCACTTAACATGGCTTAAAGCCACGTTAAGTGGCTTAACGCTGCCTTGAGAATAGGGCTTCTTTGACGCTAAACTTAGCATGAAAGGGGACGTGCAGTGGGTGTTGCGGTGGTCGTACCACAGCAACACCCATTGAGTTTGACGCTACAGCCTATTATCAATTTGACAATCAATTTGACACCTTCCTGTACATAAACAACCCATGGCGTTTTGCTAATTCCATGTGTGCTGCACAAGGCAGCACACATGGAAGTAGCAAAAACGAGGACAAATAAAGGTTTACTCCTCGTTTAGCCACATTAAGACTTGATTTTTCTAGGTCTTAAGTTTGGCGCTGCCACCTATTATACGATAATATGAAAGTAGCAAAACGAGGACAAATAAAGGTTTACTCCTCGTTTAGCCACATTAAGACTTGATTTTTCTAGGTCTTAAGTTTGGCGCTGCCACCTATTATACGATAATATGGAAGTAGCAAAACGAGGACAAATAAAGGTTTACTCCTCGTTTAGCCACATTAAGACTTGATTTTTCTAGGTCTTAAGTTTGGCGCTGCCACCTATTATACGATAATATGGAAGTAGCAAAACGAGGACAAATAAAGGTTTACTCCTCATTTAGCCACATTAAGACTTGATTTTTCTAGGTCTTAAGTTTGGCGCTGCCACCTATTATACGATAATATGGAAGTAGCAAAACGAGGACCAATAAAGGTTTACTCCTCGTTTAGCCACATTAAGACTTGATTTTTCTAGGTCTTAAGTTTGGCGCTGCCACCTATTATACGATAATATGGAAGTAGCAAAACGAGGACAAATAAAGGTTTACTCCTCGTTTAGCCACATTAAGACTTGATTTTTCTAGGTCTTAAGTTTGGCGCTGCCACCTATTATACGATAATAGGTGGCAGCGCCAAACTTAAGACCTAGAAAAATCAAGTCTTAATGTGGCTAAACGAGGAGTAAACCTTTATTTGTCCTCGTTTTTGCTACTTCCTTGTGTGCTGCCTTGTGCAGCACACATGGAATTAGCAAAACGCCATGGGTTGTTTATGTACAGGAAGGTGTCCCTTCCTGTACATAAACAAACCTTTTAAAAATGCTGTTTTTTAACTTGCACCTTTGCTGCATGAAGCAGCACTCATGTAAGTTAGTAAACAGCATTTTGGGTTTGTTTATGTGCAGGAAGGGACACCTTCCTGTACATAAACAAACCTCCCAGCTTTCAGACACCCTTGCACTCTGGTGCAAGGGTGCCTGCGTTGGCGTTAAGTCGTGAGACTTAGCGCCGTCGCAGGGGGAAACGCCAGGCTGCACCACATTCTTGTGAACAGGGTGCAGCCTGGCGTTTCCGGAGCGGCGGTGAGAGGCATTAAGCCAAGGAGGCTAACGCCTCTCACTGCCACTTCTTTGTGAATATGCCCCTAAGTATTTTCCATTTCTGTCTTAAGACAAAGTAGCCATTAATTCAATGGAAATATAAATATATTGAACAATTTTAGAGATGAGAAATATGGTTGTTACTTAGTAGTTACTGTTTATTGTGCTGGGATTGAGTCGTCACACTGGACAAAAAAAAAATACTCATTAGGCACTTATTTTCAATACCCTTGAGAGCAGTATGACTGGCCACAATAACAATAGTAAAGGTTGTGCTCTTTGAACTTGTAGTCAAAAGGATGTAGCCTTTATTAATATTTAATGATATATTAAATTGTTTAAAGGGTATGAGGGTGTATACCGATTAAACAGACAAGCGTTGATGGGAGGAATGCTTGCAACTAGTCTAAAATCTGGCAAAAACTCATGGAGCATTCCAATCCATCTCAGTTTCGACCGAGCAATATACAAACTAGCATTGACCCTCCTCCAATAGGAACATTCCAGCTCAAACTGCCAGACTCAGTGTGTGACTGGAACCAGGCTATACCAAACTGATGAACCTGCTGACACCAAGCTTTAATGACCCGTCTGGGATGGCTTCTTCCTGCTTCCTCCAGGAGCTTCCATTGTGTATCCAGGGCCGGACTGGGAACCAAAACCGGCCCTGGCAAAGTGCTCGGCCGGCCCCCTTCCCCCCCCTCCGGGGGATGTGGGTAACGCCGAGCTCTTTGCAAGGGCCGGTTATGCTGCAAAAACGGCCCTGTAAGAAAAACTGCCCCCGGGGGGGCCAAACCAGCCCCCCACCCATGCTGCGCAACGGGGGAATGCACGTTGCCCGCTATGGCCAGTCCGGTCCTGTGTGTATCCCTGCCAAGGAGCATGGGTGTAGTACACCTTCTTGTCTGTGGCCAGTGTCCTTCCATTGGCTGGAGGCTCCTGCAGTACTTAAAAAAAAACTTTTTTACATGCACTCTATAAGAGCACATGTGTTTCCTGTCCCTCCCTCCTGCCATGTCTGTGCTCTTGCCCTCCACCTCCATCTGTTGTGTTGTTTATCCCTTCCTCCTCCCCCGCACCTCCTTCATGTTGCTTGTGTCCCCTGCTCCCCTCCCACGGTCCATTGTTGGTGCTCCCTCCCTCCTCCCCATACCTCCCTCATTTTGCTGTCCCATACCCTCCCACTGTCCTTTATTGCTGGTCCCACCCCCTCCGGTTTTGCTGCTCCTCCCCTCTTCCCCGTGCCTTCCTCATGTTGCTTCCTTCTCCCGGTCCGTTGTTGTTGCTCTCTCCCTCCTCCCCACACCTCCCACGTGTGGCTTGCCCTTCTTGTGTTTTTTTTTAAACATATTACGCACCAGCATAAGCTGCTGTGCAACCTGGCTAAAAAAATGTGCAATGATGCGGTCAGTGTTGGCCACCTCAAAGCGCTTTCTCCCCTTAACTTTAAGCCATGTCACATATCAGCCAATGCTGCTGTGCAACATGGCTTAAAGTCAAGAAAAAACGCTATGATGCGGCTAACACTGGCTGTCATAGCACTTTTTTTTAGGGCTCGCCCCTTTCCTATTCCGCAGGAATAGGAAAAGAGCCCTAATGCAGCTTAACCAAACTTCAGGCCCCAGAGGATTTTGGACAGTTCAAGTGAATCACAATTACGTGATCTGCTCTCATGCATGAGCCTTCCCCCTGGCAGCAGCATTTCTCCTTTCACGGCCGCCAGGCCACTTCAAAGGGTTCCGCTGCCCCGCCCCCTGCTTCACGGCCATCTGTTCCCCAGCACCTCCCCTCCGGGAGAGCATTTCTCTCTCAGCAGCACCCATCTCACGGCCACCGCACTACTATCAGTAACTTTTAAAAATGTTTTGCTTTCAGCACAACACTCATCTAACGACCATCGCACTGTTCGGTAACTTTCTTTTAAACATTTCGGGCGAGCATTTCTCTCTCAGCATGGCACCGACTCATCGCACCAGGCTTCATCACACTTCCCTCAAGAATTGCTATGTCGTGTCATCAGATGCCCCATGCAGTGCATTATGCGTATAACTTTTATATACACTGGTGCTGTGTTTCATGTTTGAGCACGGCTTCTGCTTTTATGTTTTTTGTTGTACTTGCAAAGTTTTCCTCCCAGGAGGAGGGGCATGGCGCTTCAGGTCAACACCATGCTCATGTGCAGTAATAGCAAGCAAGGAACGTTGGGTAGTCCGTCTTCTTAGTCTATCTACCAGTCTTACCAGCCAGGCCGTCTCTTGTTTTATTTTAACTTTTTTTTAATTACTTGTTTCTCAATCTGCCCGGCATCCCGCGCTTCAGCAGTGGCGGCCGCACACACCATTTGCGGGACACTGCTTGAGCAATTGTACCGCTTCTTGTTTAACAGTTCAGGTGAGCATTTCTCTCTCTCACACCCATCTCACGGCCACCGCACTGTCAGTAACTTTTAAAAACATTTTGCTTTCAGCATGGCACTCATCTAACGACCGTCGCACTGTTCGGTAACTTTTAAGGATGGCGCCATGTGGAGCCACATCAGCAGTCATGCTTTAAAAGAAAATAAAGTGTGTGTACGTTTAACATACATACCAATATAAATTGTGCATGTTTAAAATACATAACGCAACTAAGTAGTGCAACTGATCTCTGATGCTGCTGGCTACACTCCTGTCTTTAGACGCTGCAGAAGGTCTTACTCTGCTGACTGGTGTGGTTCTTCTAATGTGAATGTTATGAACATCCCTTTTCACGCAATTTCCCGTAAACAGCTTTCAGGCTCCTCTGCTGCTGGCATTTCCCCCTCCCTTCTCGCCCAGTCCTTTGCGCGCAGACACCATCTGCCTTAAACAGCCTGCAGGCTCCTCTGCTGCTGGCATTTCCCCCTCCCTTCTCGCACAGTCCTTCACCTCGGCGTGCACTCGCACCTCCTTGATCCCCTTTCGGCCGCTTAGATGTTCTCAGTTAGCCACGCGCTCTCAGCCTCCTCTATGCCTTTTAACTCCATATTTCTTGCTCTAGGTCCATTCCGTTCTCCCCATCGTTTCCTTCCTCACTGACTTTATCTGCATCTTTCTCCCTATCCTTCCATCCTTCAACTTTCTCAAGCTTTCTTCCTCCGGATTTCTGCTCCTCCATCTCATGTGTGCTTTCTTCACAGGCTTCTGTCTCCTCCAGTGTTGATTTCCCACTCCATGCCTCTACCGCCTTCTGCTCGCAGCCAGACTGTCCGTTTCCTCTCTGACACTGTCTGATTGCTAAATATTGCATCTGCTGGTGTCATACCACCAGCCTGGCTGGGGCGCCTGCTGTGGAATATGACCGAGCCAACATTCCTCTGCCAGGCTTGGAACTCGTCCTCACTCGTACTCACACTACTTTATGACACACCCACTGAGCCCACACACTACTTTAGGCCACACCCACTGTGCCCTCACACTACTTTAGGCCACACACACACTGCACCCTCTCACTACTTTAGCCCACACACACACTGCACCCTCAAATTACTTTAGGTCTCATACACTGCGCCCACACACTCTGCACCCTCACACACACTGCACCCTCACACATGGGGCCAGAGCCCTATTCTCAAGGCAGCGTTAACTCACTTAACATGGCTTAAAGCCACGTTAAGTGGCTTAACGCTGCCTTGAGAATAGGGCTTCTTTGACGCTAAACTTAGCATGAAAGGGGACGTGCAGTGGGTGTTGCGGTGGTCGTACCACAGCAACACCCATTGAGTTTGACGCTACAGCCTATTATCAATTTGACAATCAATTTGACACCTTCCTGTACATAAACAACCCATGGCGTTTTGCTAATTCCATGTGTGCTGCACAAGGCAGCACACATGGAAGTAGCAAAAACGAGGACAAATAAAGGTTTACTCCTCGTTTAGCCACATTAAGACTTGATTTTTCTAGGTCTTAAGTTTGGCGCTGCCACCTATTATACGATAATATGAAAGTAGCAAAACGAGGACAAATAAAGGTTTACTCCTCGTTTAGCCACATTAAGACTTGATTTTTCTAGGTCTTAAGTTTGGCGCTGCCACCTATTATACGATAATATGGAAGTAGCAAAACGAGGACAAATAAAGGTTTACTCCTCGTTTAGCCACATTAAGACTTGATTTTTCTAGGTCTTAAGTTTGGCGCTGCCACCTATTATACGATAATATGGAAGTAGCAAAACGAGGACAAATAAAGGTTTACTCCTCATTTAGCCACATTAAGACTTGATTTTTCTAGGTCTTAAGTTTGGCGCCGCCACCTATTATACGATAATATGGAAGTAGCAAAACGAGGACCAATAAAGGTTTACTCCTCGTTTAGCCACATTAAGACTTGATTTTTCTAGGTCTTAAGTTTGGCGCTGCCACCTATTATACGATAATATGGAAGTAGCAAAACGAGGACAAATAAAGGTTTACTCCTCGTTTAGCCACATTAAGACTTGATTTTTCTAGGTCTTAAGTTTGGCGCTGCCACCTATTATACGATAATAGGTGGCAGCGCCAAACTTAAGACCTAGAAAAATCAAGTCTTAATGTGGCTAAACGAGGAGTAAACCTTTATTTGTCCTCGTTTTTGCTACTTCCATGTGTGCTGCCTTGTGCAGCACACATGGAATTAGCAAAACGCCATGGGTTGTTTATGTACAGGAAGGTGTCCCTTCCTGTACATAAACAAACCTTTTAAAAATGCTGTTTTTTAACTTGCACCTTTGCTGCATGAAGCAGCACTCATGTAAGTTAGTAAACAGCATTTTGGGTTTGTTTATGTGCAGGAAGGGACACCTTCCTGTACATAAACAAACCTCCCAGCTTTCAGACACCCTTGCACTCTGGTGCAAGGGTGCCTGCGTTGGCGTTAAGTCGTGAGACTTAGCGCCGTCGCAGGGGGAAACGCCAGGCTGCACCACATTCTTGTGAACAGGGTGCAGCCTGGCGTTTCCGGAGCGGCGGTGAGAGGCATTAAGCCAAGGAGGCTAACGCCTCTCACTGCCACTTCTTTGTGAATATGCCCCTAAGTATTTTCCATTTCTGTCTTAAGACAAAGTAGCCATTAATTCAATGGAAATATAAATATATTGAACAATTTTAGAGATGAGAAATATGGTTGTTACTTAGTAGTTACTGTTTATTGTGCTGGGATTGAGTCGTCACACTGGACAAAAAAAAAATACTCATTAGGCACTTATTTTCAATACCCTTGAGAGCAGTATGACTGGCCACAATAACAATAGTAAAGGTTGTGCTCTTTGAACTTGTAGTCAAAAGGATGTAGCCTTTATTAATATTTAATGATATATTAAATTGTTTAAAGGGTATGAGGGTGTATACCGATTAAACAGACAAGCGTTGATGGGAGGAATGCTTGCAACTAGTCTAAAATCTGGCAAAAACTCATGGAGCATTCCAATCCATCTCAGTTTCGACCGAGCAATATACAAACTAGCATTGACCCTCCTCCAATAGGAACATTCCAGCTCAAACTGCCAGACTCAGTGTGTGACTGGAACCAGGCTATACCAAACTGATGAACCTGCTGACACCAAGCTTTAATGACCCGTCTGGGATGGCTTCTTCCTGCTTCCTCCAGGAGCTTCCATTGTGTATCCAGGGCCGGACTGGGAACCAAAACCGGCCCTGGCAAAGTGCTCGGCCGGCCCCCTTCCCCCCCCTCCGGGGGATGTGGGTAACGCCGAGCTCTTTGCAAGGGCCGGTTATGCTGCAAAAACGGCCCTGTAAGAAAAACTGCCCCCGGGGGGGCCAAACCAGCCCCCCACCCATGCTGCGCAACGGGGGAATGCACGTTGCCCGCTATGGCCAGTCCGGTCCTGTGTGTATCCCTGCCAAGGAGCATGGGTGTAGTACACCTTCTTGTCTGTGGCCAGTGTCCTTCCATTGGCTGGAGGCTCCTGCAGTACTTAAAAAAAAACTTTTTTACATGCACTCTATAAGAGCACATGTGTTTCCTGTCCCTCCCTCCTGCCATGTCTGTGCTCTTGCCCTCCACCTCCATCTGTTGTGTTGTTTATCCCTTCCTCCTCCCCCGCACCTCCTTCATGTTGCTTGTGTCCCCTGCTCCCCTCCCACGGTCCATTGTTGGTGCTCCCTCCCTCCTCCCCATACCTCCCTCATTTTGCTGTCCCATACCCTCCCACTGTCCTTTATTGCTGGTCCCACCCCCTCCGGTTTTGCTGCTCCTCCCCTCTTCCCCGTGCCTTCCTCATGTTGCTTCCTTCTCCCGGTCCGTTGTTGTTGCTCTCTCCCTCCTCCCCACACCTCCCACGTGTGGCTTGCCCTTCTTGTGTTTTTTTTAAACATATTACGCACCAGCATAAGCTGCTGTGCAACCTGGCTAAAAAAATGTGCAATGATGCGGTCAGTGTTGGCCACCTCAAAGCGCTTTCTCCCCTTAACTTTAAGCCATGTCACATATCAGCCAATGCTGCTGTGCAACATGGCTTGAAGTCAAGAAAAAACGCTATGATGCGGCTAACACTGGCTGTCATAGCACTTTTTTTTAGGGCTCGCCCCTTTCCTATTCCGCAGGAATAGGAAAAGAGCCCTAATGCAGCTTAACCAAACTTCAGGCCCCAGAGGATTTTGGACAGTTCAAGTGAATCACAATTACGTGATCTGCTCTCATGCATGAGCCTTCCCCCTGGCAGCAGCATTTCTCCTTTCACGGCCGCCAGGCCACTTCAAAGGGTTCCGCTGCCCCGCCCCCTGCTTCACGGCCATCTGTTCCCCAGCACCTCCCCTCCGGGAGAGCATTTCTCTCTCAGCAGCACCCATCTCACGGCCACCGCACTACTATCAGTAACTTTTAAAAATGTTTTGCTTTCAGCACAACACTCATCTAACGACCATCGCACTGTTCGGTAACTTTCTTTTAAACATTTCGGGCGAGCATTTCTCTCTCAGCATGGCACCGACTCATCGCACCAGGCTTCATCACACTTCCCTCAAGAATTGCTATGTCGTGTCATCAGATGCCCCATGCAGTGCATTATGCGTATAACTTTTATATACACTGGTGCTGTGTTTCATGTTTGAGCACGGCTTCTGCTTTTATGTTTTTTGTTGTACTTGCAAAGTTTTCCTCCCAGGAGGAGGGGCATGGCGCTTCAGGTCAACACCATGCTCATGTGCAGTAATAGCAAGCAAGGAACGTTGGGTAGTCCGTCTTCTTAGTCTATCTACCAGTCTTACCAGCCAGGCCGTCTCTTGTTTTATTTTAACTTTTTTTTAATTACTTGTTTCTCAATCTGCCCGGCATCCCGCGCTTCAGCAGTGGCGGCCGCACACACCATTTGCGGGACACTGCTTGAGCAATTGTACCGCTTCTTGTTTAACAGTTCAGGTGAGCATTTCTCTCTCTCACACCCATCTCACGGCCACCGCACTGTCAGTAACTTTTAAAAACATTTTGCTTTCAGCATGGCACTCATCTAACGACCGTCGCACTGTTCGGTAACTTTTAAGGATGGCGCCATGTGGAGCCACATCAGCAGTCATGCTTTAAAAGAAAATAAAGTGTGTGTACGTTTAACATACATACCAATATAAATTGTGCATGTTTAAAATACATAACGCAACTAAGTAGTGCAACTGATCTCTGATGCTGCTGGCTACACTCCTGTCTTTAGACGCTGCAGAAGGTCTTACTCTGCTGACTGGTGTGGTTCTTCTAATGTGAATGTTATGAACATCCCTTTTCACGCAATTTCCCGTAAACAGCTTTCAGGCTCCTCTGCTGCTGGCATTTCCCCCTCCCTTCTCGCCCAGTCCTTTGCGCGCAGACACCATCTGCCTTAAACAGCCTGCAGGCTCCTCTGCTGCTGGCATTTCCCCCTCCCTTCTCGCACAGTCCTTCACCTCGGCGTGCACTCGCACCTCCTTGATCCCCTTTCGGCCGCTTAGATGTTCTCAGTTAGCCACGCGCTCTCAGCCTCCTCTATGCCTTTTAACTCCATATTTCTTGCTCTAGGTCCATTCCGTTCTCCCCATCGTTTCCTTCCTCACTGACTTTATCTGCATCTTTCTCCCTATCCTTCCATCCTTCAACTTTCTCAAGCTTTCTTCCTCCGGATTTCTGCTCCTCCATCTCATGTGTGCTTTCTTCACAGGCTTCTGTCTCCTCCAGTGTTGATTTCCCACTCCATGCCTCTACCGCCTTCTGCTCGCAGCCAGACTGTCCGTTTCCTCTCTGACACTGTCTGATTGCTAAATATTGCATCTGCTGGTGTCATACCACCAGCCTGGCTGGGGCGCCTGCTGTGGAATATGACCGAGCCAACATTCCTCTGCCAGGCTTGGAACTCGTCCTCACTCGTACTCACACTACTTTATGACACACCCACTGAGCCCACACACTACTTTAGGCCACACCCACTGTGCCCTCACACTACTTTAGGCCACACACACACTGCACCCTCTCACTACTTTAGCCCACACACACACTGCACCCTCAAATTACTTTAGGTCTCATACACTGCGCCCACACACTCTGCACCCTCACACACACTGCACCCTCACACACTCAGTGCCACATAATTATATGCTACATAATTACACTGCACTTAATGGAACATACACTCCAAACAATACCACTCAGTGCCACATATTTACATGCCACACAATTACACTCTACTGAATACAACATACACTCCACACAATACCACTCAGTGCCACATTATTATATGCTACATAATTACACTGCGCTCAACGCAACATACACTCCGAATACCACTCAGTGCCACATAATTACACACCACAAAATTACTCTTTACTAAATGCAATACACACTCCACACAATACCACATAATTATATGCTACATAATTACAATGCAACATACACTCCAAACAATAACACTCAGTGCCACATAATTAGACGCCCCACAATTACACTCTACTGAATACAACATACACTCCTCATAATAACACTCAGTGCCACATAAGTAAATGCTACATAATTACACTGCGCTCAACGCAAAATACCCTCCAAATAGCACTCAGTGTCACATAATTACACGCCACAAAATTACACTGCACTCAATGCAACATACTCTACAACACCCACTCAGTGCAACATTTTATGCTACGTATTTACACTGCGCTCAACGCAACATACACTCAAAATACCACTCACTAACACATAGTTCCACACCACATAATTACACTGCACTCAATGCAACATACAATACAAATACCAGTCAGTGTCACATAATTACACGCCACATAATTACCCTACACTCAATGCAACATACACTCCAAATACCACTCTGTGCCACATATTTATATGCTACATATTTACACTGCGCTCAACGCAACATACACTCCTAATACCACTCAGTGCCTCATAATTACACACCACATAATTACACTATCTATCACCCTCACTCTATCTATCACCCTCACTCTATCTATCTACCGCCCTCACTATACCACTCTACCACCCTCACTATACCACTCTACCGCCCTCACTCTACCTCCCTCACTCTACCACCCTCACACCCTCACTCTACCCAGTTCTCAGCAAAAATGCAATGTATCAATGTTTAAAGCTTTATTACAAAAGTACAAAAAAAAAATATTACACTTTTAATCTTGATTTAAAAAAATATAAAATACGCAACACAATCTTCTCACAATTTTTTTTTAAATGTAGTGGTATTATACATTACAAAAATTATTATGTAATTAATAATTACTTATAAAATGTATACGCCATTAAGATTTGTCACATGAATACATGTAAGTCAGGGGAATACTAAACATGTAGCTTTAATAATGCTATAGGTGTCACATTTGCAAATTCTATAAATATTGGCATTTACAATAACAAAATGAATACATTTGCTATTATAAAAACATAAACATAAATTAAAAAATGATTACATTTACAAGACCAATAGCTACAACTTTTCTAATGCGAGACCTATTGCATTTCCAATGCTTGTTTTACTTTAAGGCAGCTCGAGTTTGCCAATGCTTGTTTAGAACTACACTCTCATCCCACTTCTTGCCTGCCCACTTCTCCACTTATCTCTACTTTGCGTGTAGGTGGGTGTGTGAACACAGAATTGCTTTCAGTATTTAAAGGCCAACCTATTGGCTTTATCAATACATGTTTGATGTTGTGTTGTCTACGAAAATGCACTATTTCTGATAAGCGCGTGTATATTACCAGTCGGTATTTATAGCTGAGAAATATCCCACGCTCTTTTATTTTACCGTGCTTGTCAAAACCTCCTTTTCACTTTTCAACAAAAACATTTTAGAGTCAACTTTTCCGATAAAAAGGTTATTTTGAAAAAACAAGCGAAATATAATGAACGGGGGCATCTCTGTTGTGCCTCTGTTGTTTTGCTACTTGCACGACTATTAAAAAACAACCTTCAAGCGAGGTCAGGCGCGGCTGTGTGCTTCGGTTCTCATAAAGGGAAATTAATAGTGCTGGCATGAGTTGGCATGGGTAGGCGAGACCTCTTCCCTACATAGCCATGTTAGAGCACTCTTAGCTCCCGTCGGATTCCCCTGTGGCACTGTGTATTGTACAGTTCTGCACGTCTCCTACAAGAGCTGCCAAAGCGTGAGGCCGGGAACTTGGAATGTGTGGAAATCCCCACCGGGTCTGCAATAAGTTACTGCACCAATTACTCCTGTGCTCTATAATGCTATTTTCCAATGTGCCCAAGGGTACACAATTTGTTTCGCGAGATGAGCCTAAAAATATCTTTTGCATTCTTTGTTGCAGAGCAGCACATTAAACCAAATAGTACTTGTGAGACTGAAAAGCATGTCAGCAATTTGTAAATAATATCTATTGAAAGACAATGTTATGGTTGTTCTCTCTGCTCCCTCAGGCTTGTTTTTGGTGATTAAATGTTAAATATGTGGCACAAGGGCAGAGAGAAAATATAGCCAAATAAAAATGTAATATTTCCAAGTGGCAACAAGGGTTTTTTTTGGGCGTTTCCAAATACATATGGTAGATACTTAACCACAGAACGACGTCTGTAAAAACAAAAACGCATTAGCAAGTCTTTTGTTTTGCTTATGCTATTGGCCGATGCTGAACAACTTTTTTTTTTACAGAAGCATCGTCGATCAGGCGTAAGAATGCGTCATGATGCAGCAGCCATTTTGTTTACCTTCAGTGGATTTAAAACAAAATGCAGTGTTTCAAAATGGCAGTGCAAGTTGCAAATGTCACTGCATTTACTTGAGAATCACAAGGGCTCCCCTTACTTGTGATTTGAAATCCCATATATCAGTGATGTGTGGCTGCTTATGCCGTTTGAAAGCAATGAAAGGTTATCAATAGCCTTTGTCAGTCAGTGACCTTTCACACAGCAGAAGCTGTCCATCAGGGGTCAACATCTCCTGTTCAAGTGGCAGTTCCTTGAAGTGCTGTATGGTCCCCATGTCCCTATTACAATGTGCCACATTATTGGCAGTGTAGCCCCTGCCCCTTTTACGACTCAATAGTTGAACTACAGTCTTCAGCCAGTCACCCACCAGGTCGCTCAACCATTGGTATCAGAATGTTGTTGTCAAAATATTTGATTGTCATAAACATGTACTAAAACATATTGGAGTTAGTAATGGAAACCCCACACTCAGTGGACAATTTTTTTGTAGTTAATATTTAGGCTTTACACTATATATTGACAGGCAATATACCTGCATGCGTTATCCACTGTAGAGCATCACATTCCCTGTTTAAAAAAAGCACTGCAATGCGAACTGGTCAATGACTAATTTAGTTGCATATCTGGCCTGGTCCTAGGAGCCAAATCTCCTCTGCCAAATATATTTATACTCTGTGTCTGGATTCTTGCTACATTTCTGTGCCCAAGCATGGCAGACAGTGTTTGAATTTTTTCATAGGCTAAAATAAAATCCAAACAACGTCTGGCTGCTTGATGTGAAACAGAATTGTGTTTTACAGTTGTGTATATTGTTTGATGTTTGTACAAAAGGCCACAGTACCTATAGCCATCAACTGAGCTGTGGCTTGCAATACTTTTTTACTGTGTTTGACCAAGCATTACATGATACTGAGAACTCTGTGTGCCATTGGGGCTGAATAAAAATTAGGTATTTTTGAAATGTCCCCAATAAACTGAGTTTAGGAATAGGACGTCATTTGAACCACGCTGAATTCTGGATTACAAAAAATGCCAGGTAAGTCTGAGGTCATTTTTTTATAAAACTGTTTTTGCGGGCATTGACTTACAATAGCAAGCGAAAAATACAGGGATATTCAATAGATAATAGCAAATGGCATACCATTTTGAGCTCCCAAACTCCTTTCTATTAAACCCATGCTCCGCAAGTGTGGGTGGAGCTATGCAGATGATCTGGGACACAAAAGGCCTAAGAACGCAACGGTGGAAAGTGCAAGAATGAAGCTTGGAATTAGGTTGAAAGCTAGGATGAAAGTAGATTCGGTATTTTGACATGGGATTGCCAAATACCCCGGAAAAAGTGCGACCCTAGACATTTTTTTAAACTACACACCTACGGGAGCCCTAAGTGATGTGACTTGTGTGAATGATACAATATCTTCTTACCCAAAATGTCCTATAAACCTCAAAATTGTACAAAAAGTAAATTCTGTCATATTCTTGAGATAGAAAGTTCTGGAATTTGTGATGAATGGCACAAGCACACCAACTAGTTTACTGACACCAATAGAAACATACCTCACATGTGTGCGTGGACTTATCATAATGGACAGAAAAAGGCTAAAACGATGATCATGTGAAGTCAGTGTAATGTCAATGTGCTCTTCACATGGACAATGCTTTGCCGTACTCCTATCCAATGCAGAAGGCCCACCCACACTTCTGTGGTACTGTTTCCATTAGTAGATGTATGGGAACACTTGATGGTGGGACTTTGCCTTTTGACAAAAGTTCTGAAGCTTTCTGCCACAGAAAAGTGAAGAACATTTGTTTTTTTTTTACCCTTATTTTAATATTTCAAGAGTATTTATGGTTATCAAATATGCTGAGATGCATATACGCTACATCATCATGGATTCCCAGAGGAACTACTTTTCAGAAATATATGGGGTTGGTAGGTTTCCCTGGGTGCTGGCCGACCCCAGGCCTAACTTTGCAGACCTCCCCTTTAGATGCGCCCCCATCAAAACCATTCTCTTGTGTCTAGTGTGTGGATCCCTGCTCAAACTCATTATCTGGTACACACACACTCAGAAAACCAGGAGGAACAAAGATGTGGTTTAAGCCTTGGCAAAAATATGTTTGTGCACGAGTAAGACTAGAGGGAAATACCCTGTTTGAAAAAAAAGAATAACATCTCCATCTCCCAGTCAAGAATTATGGGGAGGGAGGTCTGGCATGTTAAAAATATTGTTGTCATATCTTTGCAGGTAGCCCAGGGGTTATACTTGCAACTAAAAACTGGTACACTAAACTAGGGTTGTGCTTAACTCGCATAATACGATGTAGCGTGATTGTGCAGAATTACAGCGAAATTATGCAGGATTACGTTAATTTACGTGCGTGCAAACCAGTATTTGGTGCTATTTTCTTAGCACAAATACATCCCAGCGTCCAAAATTTAACCGATGATGCAATTTGAGTTAATACAGATAAATGCAACAGAACAAGAAGAGCAGCAGCCACACATTGGGCCCAATTCACAGAACTAATTTAAGACAAAATCCTAAACTTACTACTTTTGGTATTCACAGAAGTTAGGATTTTGTCTTAAATTTGTCTTAACACAGACTTAAGACAGACTTAAGACAAAATCCAAACTTAAGTCTGTCTTAAGACAAATTTACGACAAAATCCTAACTTCCGTGAATACCAAAAGTAGTAAGTTCAGGATTTTGCCTTAAGTTAGTTCTGTGAATCGGGCCCATTGTTGCAGGGGAAAAGTATTATGTGGTATGGCAGGGGTGCCTTACCATTTAATACTAGCACAATACACAAAGATAGACCCCGACACTCTCTCAATACACCTATTCTCAGCATTTCACATCAGCATCATGGACGATAAGTAATTGACACGACTCAAGAGAAATCTGACACCAAATTATAAAAGTAGCTCAGATTTTTATAATTTTTTTAAGACACAAAAATGAAATCAATACATCCAGTATAACCGGAGTTAACAATTTTAAAGCATTAAATAAATCAGTACTTTGTAATGTGAATGCAATAACGCTGCGGTCAGAGGGGAAAACACATATATGCAATCCGTTACTTAGAGAGTGAGTTCAATGGAACCCAACTGTGGATAAGGTCTCGTGAGCCCCTAGACCAGTTCACCACAGCAAGCACAATTTTACCTGGCTCAGGGGAGCGGGGTGCAGAGATGCACTTTAGCTGTCAAACCAAACTGTCAATCAGGCTCGCTGTGTTTTTTGCAGAGTTTTATATAGCTCGAACTTGACCCGAATCGGGTATCAGAGCGCTTTACATAGCACCAGTTACGTTACATGAGGACACACATTCATTTTTTTGTTAAAATGGTTACCTTAGCAAAAAGGTACTTAAGGGGCGAGTGGAGCAAAACCCTTTGGAATTTAAGCAAGTAGCTGGCTCTGAACCAGGAGGATCCATGACCAGAGGAGTTGGCAGGCGTGCCAAACAAGGACAAAAACAAATGCAAGATCTCAACGATGAAGCCACAGGGGTGTCTGGTTGTTCATGCAGGTCCCTTCTCTTGAAGTGTTGAGTAAAGCAGGTCGCAGTCAGACTGACCACCAACAAGCCTTGGTTCCTGCAAGTACTGCAGGTTGGGGAAATCTTTATCAGAGGACCAGGGGAACATTGTAGAAAGCTGAGCCTCATTGAGGGGGAGGACTACAGTTCCCAGAAGTCACCTACCCGAGGACTTTGAGCGGCCGGATGGCTCGGGAAACAGGACGTCAAGGTCGTGGACTTAGTGCTTTATCCCTGCCAACTGCAGGGGAGTCACCACTAGTCCTAGGAAGATCTTATGAAGTCTTTGGGTTGCAGAGAGGTTCACCTTAATTTTGGAACCAGTCTCTTGTCCTGGGCGAGTCGTAGTCCAGCGGGTGCAGGGTGACTATCACAGGTGCAGTACTTCGTGCATTTCTTTTGTGCAGTCATTCTCTTGTGCAGACATGGGTCTCTTCTTGTTTCATGTGCAATCTAAGGTTCTGGGTCTAGGGTGCCCTGAGAGCCTGGACTAAGGGGGTGTTAGTGGGAGTGAGGACTAGAAACTAATAACCATCTAGTTCTACGGCTAATCCGTCCCAATAGAGATGACATCCTGTGGGCGTGAGTCACTAAAACTAGTCAGAACCTGATTTCTAGCCTAATTTCAGGATGGCTAAAACCATCCTCGACTGCACATATCAGCTGCCGCCCTGTGGAGATGACGCCTCATGCATAGCTAATTTCCTGCCTGCCAGCGAAAAACAGTGCCTGGAGCAGGGGAAGACTTTGTTATCAAGTGGGGGACAAGTTCCTGTAAGGCTCAACACGGTACCGGTGTAATCACTCGTTAAACTTTGTGTTACCTCCTGCTCACACAGGTCTTTGTCTCGGGCCTCTGGGAGCTCCACAGCATGAGGTCAGACTTCTGTCTTGGCGGCAAACCTTCAAAAAAGCCCTCCAAGGCACAGGAACACTGGATTCATTTGGGGACACTGTCTAAAGTGCCACCTAGGTACATGCCGGTTAAACCACGGTACCACCATCGTGTTGGGTGTTAAAAAAGCACTGTGTTTGACACCAAACATGAAAGAAATCGACTGGGCCGAGGGCGTGCCTTGCCTGACTCGTAGATGGCCGGAGCCTGATAGAGCTCCGGCAGCTGCCCAAAATATTCTACATTAATTTGCACCATCGGAGCATTTGGTGGCACAAAAAGTGGTGGCAGTAGCATCTAATGTAGCCACGCACGATCGGAAGAAGTCTGGAGGTACTACCTGACCTAGCGGCGGAGCAGTGCTGTAATATGCAGAGGCGCCCCGTTGGAGACCTGAGGCGGCCATTTTCAGTGTACCACAGCTGCAAAGCGGTGCCCGCACTGATCCGGAGGTGCAGCAGGGTGGAAACCTTATTGGTTCAGTAACGGTGCCAGAAAGACAGTGTGTGTGCAGAGGAGTGCGTGGGCCAGCCGGCCTAAGTATAGTGTTCCGTTGGTCCTTTGGCAGGTAGCGCGTCGGCTCTATACTGCACGACCCCGGCCTATACGAGAACTAGAATCGACGGCCTGTAATTGTGAACACAGCGCTCTCCAGCGTCCATCCTACACTCCAGTGGTCCACGAGGGTGTGCTCTGTACAGGTTGCTGCGCCTGGGGGACTAGTAGAAGGCCTGGTACTGGTCCCGCTGGCGGCGCTTGCAACTGAAGTGCATGAATGACTTTGGGTTGCTCTGAGAGCTGGTCAATATAATGCCTGAGCGACCCTGTGTACTGCCGTGCGCAGGTTGGGCTTTCCTGGGCTGTAGGTCGGTGCCACATTTCCGGCACATATTCGAGAGTGAGTTAGAGTGAAGCAAGCACTGAAACACAAGAGGTGGGACACCATCGGATACCACTTCCGGCATCGCTGCTTCGAGGATTAACATCGTCTAATCTACTGAGTCGCGCCACAGAGTAGTGACATATAGTGCTGTGCACAGTCCACCCACTAACATTTGCTAAATTGACAGTTTTGTCTGGGGCCCATACCACTGTTACCCAATCGACGTGGTAATACCAACTACGGGAGATATGGATAAAGGTGACAAAACACAGTCAAAACTTCAGTTTGAACAACGTAAATCGTATAGGCACAGAGACGAAGACCACAACCCTACAATGACTGAGCAGATACACGACCCTGCTGCACCAGACAGGGACATACGGCAAATTCTGGGGCCCATGCAGCGAAGCCTGACGTTGTTTGATGCTAAGATGAACTCATTGGTGTACCGCATGGACAGAATGTCTGAAAGGGTAGACAAGCACGCAGAAAGGATTGATATGGTGGAGCGCAGGATCTTTATCGCTAAGATACTCAGACCGAAATGGGGGCTGCGGAGAAACAAATGGAGAAACTAGTGGCGGTGATGAAGGGCAAAGCCGAAGATCTCAAAGCGCATTCCCGGCGCAACGATGTGCACATTTTAGGCCTGGCGGAGTCCACATCCATTGGTCACATGGAAACATTCGTTGGAAAGCTGCCGGTACAACTGCTGGGCCATGAAACATTCTCTGAAGTTTTTGTAGTCGAGTGGGCACACCGTACTCTGGGCCCACGACCTCCCCCTTGCACAGCACCCCAACCATTGATTGCTCGATTACTCAACTATAGTGAAAGGGATACCGCTCTGAGGCGTGCAAGAGATCTGAAAGCTCTTAAATATGAAGGCTCTAAATTGTCCCTCTTCCTGGACTTCACTCCACTTGTACAAGAAGCACAAAATACATTTGGCCCTACGAAGCGCAAATTAAGAGAACTACAACTGGATTATGCAATGTTATATCCAGCCCGGCTCTGGGTCTACTTCGGTGGCCAATCCAAAATGTACGCTGACCCAAATCAGTTGCAGCTGGACCTCAAAAAGTACAGCCCAGAAAAAACGCACAGATCAACTCGGTCTCCGTCGATGGAGAGTGTTGCCTCATCAGGGGGCGCAGAGCCAAGGAGTCTGCCGGGGCAGGTACACCAGCTTCGTAAATGTCTCAAGGACTCTGCGTTCTGCTACAGAGGATGTTGGACATACACCATACATTGTAATGCTTAACTTGTAAACGTTATGCTGTAATTACACTGAGATGTACTGTTATTGCACATTCACCATAGTGTGATGCAGCACTGTTAACCAGATGCTCCGTTGGCAATGATAAGAGTGGGCGGCAGCAGGCTATCTAAAAACACGACGGGTCTGGCTGCCATTGTCTTAGTGTGTATTATTACACCTGGGTACCCACTATTGGGGAACTGTTCTGTTGTTGATGGGTAATTTTCACGGGTGGTGGGGGTGAGGTGGGGGGAACTACTATTGCCATTTCTACGGGCCCGATTCACAGAACTAACTTAAGACAAAATCCTAAACTTACTACTTTTGGTATTCACAGAAGTTATGATTTTGTCTTAAGTTTGTCTTAAGACAAACTTAAGACAGACTTAAGTTAGGATTTTGTCTTAAGTCTGTCTTAAGACAAACTTAAGACAAAATCCTAACTAATGTGAATACCAAAAGTAGTAAGTTTAGGATTTTGTCTTAAGATAGTTCTGTGAATCGGCCCCTACTTCTTTTGATGTGGTGTGGGTGGGAGTTGAGGGGGTTTTTCTATGTTACATTCTAGTCAATCTGTGCATACAACAGGAAAAGTGCACTGTGTTAGACTATGCAGCGTGTATTTTCAGTGGTAGGTCGCTCGGGATAAGTAAGTTAATACATGTCAAAACCCATTAAGCATCAAGCTGACATTAGCTTCCTGTCCTGGAATGTCATGGGTCTAAATGACCAGAGAAAAATGTGCAAAGTGGAGGCATATTTCTACAGTGAGAAAAGGAAAATCCCTTTTGGTAAGTATTTCGCAGTAGAATCTATATTCGCATATCACACATACCTATATACTTTGTCTCATTGTCCACACATACTACAATTGGACCATCTATAATAGGGAAAACCACATAAACACTTTATATAAAAAAATATATCACATATATTTATTGTTTGTTTGTATACAAAATGTCACATTAAAAAAAACCCATAAATCCATACATTTGATAACACAAAAATTCATAAAAATACAATACATTAAAAAGATTAATCACAGTAAGTGTGAAACCATCAAAGGAGTGAAACAACCGTAAGCTAGACAGAAAAAATTGGTCTTAACATTTTACACCTCCGTCATAACATAATATCACAACCACGGGAATATGCCATCTATAATTAGCCTTCTTCCACCAATGCTCAATGACCGGATTGTGTATCAGAATGTAGAGTCGATGTGTTTCGATGGTAATTTGCCTTATAAATACATCTTTATCAAGACCTGTATTTTATACACTCTATCTTATATTGAATGTTTTCATGTAGTCTCCTGCTTTAATTAGCGAGACTTCCCTGCTTGCACTCTTTAATCAGCTGTGCGTTGAGGGAATCAGTACAATCCAAACCTTGATGACAGCACCCTGGTATTAAAACTTATAACTTAATATGGCGAGAATCCCAGTGAACAGAATCCGACCTGATTTGGAGGATAATCTTGTTTTGTTTAAAAAGTCTATCTTTGCCCAAGAAGACGCTTGCAGTACACTAGCACCTTGTTTCCTGATAAATCACTCCAAGGTGCTTGATGATTGTCTGGAGAGAAATATTTGCTCTCAGAGCCCACATATAATTAGGGTCCAATATCCACAATCTCCAGCAGCTCCAACCGGCCGGCCGCACCTTCGGGTAGTTTTGCGTTTCTACAGACACAATGTAGATGTGGCAATTTTACAGTAGACGCACCTATCCCCCAAGATTGGGTTATTGTCCCAAAGAAGGATGAAGGGTATATGTATTGCATCTGGGTTCACATCACATGCTAGGGGGGTACTTATTTGAGTCCTCAGACACTCAGGCATACAGATACAGGCTATGGAAGTTGATTCAGGTGGCAGGTTTGTTCTGGCAAAGTGTCATAAAGAGCATTTCAGCGTTCTGTTGGTTGGAGTTTAAGGGCCCAACTATGATGACCTTCAATTATACCATGCATTGCATCATAAGATATTGAAGTACTTTCACATGGCTATACTTTGGGGTGGGGGCTTCAATTGTATTTAGAACCCTGACTTAGATTGCTCGAGGGGAGCCCCTAGACCTCCATCTTGTGCAGCTAGAGCTATAGCCAGAATTACCCATACCGAGGGGTTGCGGGATGTCTGGCGCCACTTGTCTCCTCTGGGCAGGGAGTACTCGCACTACTCAGCTGCACATGATTTCCACACCAGGATAGACTACTGGTATGCCTTCAGCACACTGCTTTCCTCAATACACACCTACTCACACATGGCCCACACCCTGTCAGACCATTACCCAGTTCTCCTGAAGATAGGGCTGTCAGACGCAATCATCAACAAGCAAACTTGGAGATTTCCTCAATACTCCTTATTAGACTCAGTATTTCGTACATTAATAGGCACAGCGATTGACGAGTTCTTTCTCACAAATCTGGGCAGCGTCACGATTATGAGCTCCATATGGGAAACTTGCATTTAAGCTCTACATAAGGGGAATTACGATCTCTAAACACACGGGTGTTCTTAAGTCTATTCGCACCCAATTATGCAATGTCGAAACTACACTTAACCTCATCGCTGCTAAAGGAATTCTCCTCCTGTGCTGGCCCCGATTTAAATGGGTGTGGTTGTGACGGAACCATTCCGTCATTAGCACAGCCCAACCGTGACTGATGAAGGAATGGTTCCGTCACAAGCATCGAAGGGGTTAAGACTCTGGCGGGCAGGCTACATGACACTGGCGACCCACAGATGCTTTCACAGTTTAGGACTAAAATATTGTGAATATAATGAATTGGCTGAGGACGAGGTTAAGCATCTAGGGAAGTAAGCCATTGCCAGGGCATACTCGGAGGGTGACAGACGCAGCGCCACTCTGGCGGCGACGATCCGACCTTACAGGGGCGATAGCCACATCACAAGTGTGTATGATGCTAAAAACGAACTGGTAGATAGCACAACAACCATTCTAGAGGCTTTCGCCCCTGAATCTGCCGATGAGTATTTATCCCACATAGAAATGACATGGTTATAAATAGTTATAGGGAAAGACTAATTGGCCCATTGAGACCCACAGAAATAATGCGCTGAAAGAAATGCCTAATGAAAAAGCCCTCAACACAGACGGTCTAACAGTTGCATTCTATAAGGCGTACCAAGACAAATTAATTCCATGTCTTGTAAATTTATTAGAAGAAATGGCTAAAGCAGGACAAATGCCACCATCAAGGGGAAAGCCACTATAGTTACCCTCCTCAAACTCGGGAAGCCTCCCAAACACTGCTCTTCCTATAGGCCGCTATCATTGCTGACTACAGATATGAAGCTGTTTGCCAAGGTGCTGGCAAACAGGCTTGCTCCCCTGCTACCTAACTTAGGGGGGCCAGAACAGACAGGATTTGTCCCTGGTCGGTCGTTGTCCAGCAAGCTTTGCACACTATTCAGAACCATATCGCGTATTATCCCTCAGGAAAGGGCAGCAGCATTATTCATTGATATCGAGAAAGCTTTTGATTCAGTAGAATGGAGGTTTTTATATGCAGTCCTCCGTAGGGAGGGGGTTGGTGATATTTTTATGCAATTAGTAAAGGTGCTGTATGCACAGCCTGTGGCCCAGGTATGGATCAATGGAATGTTGTCTCCGACAATTGCAATACCTAGGGGGCTGATTTACAGAACTAACTTAAGACAAAATCCTAAACTTACTACTTTTGGTATTCACAGAAGTTAGGATTTTGTCTTAAGTTTGTCTTAAGACAGACTTAAGACAAAATCCTAACTTAAGTCTGTCGTAAGTCTGTTTTAAGACAAACTTAAGACAAAATCCTAACTTCTGTGAATACCAAAAGTAGTAAGTTTAGGATTTTGTCTTAAGTTAGTTCTGTGAATCCGGCCCTTCGGGTACAAGGCAGGGTTGCCCCATCTCTCCCCTTTTGTATGCCCTGGTGGCGGAACCACTAGCATGCGCACTGCGCGAATACCATGCATATCAAGGCATTCGGTCCTTGAACTACAACCTTACTATTTCTGCATACACAGATGACACTTTATTGTATATTCGGATTGCAGAACAAAACTTGGTTCCAATGCTGCATGAAGTAGAGCACTTTAGTCAACATTCAGGACTCCATATCAACTGGCAAAAGTCTATTATTTTCCCGTTAACTGACGTCACCCTACCTGGTGCAGACCCCATATCTACTGGAATGGACCAAAGACTCGGTAAGGTACTTGGGCATAAAAATACACACTGATGCCGAGATTGTATTGTCAGGAAATTACGGGTGTGCAATGCACAGATTGACAGAGGTGGTAGAAAAATGGATCAAGCGCCCGCTGTCTCTGGTTGGTCGGGTCGCCCTGACGAAAATGGTGATGCCTCCTCGTTTTCGATTTCTTTTCGTGAATATACCCATTAGTCTGCCCCAGTCCTTTTTCCGTAATCTGCATACATTGCTGACTCAGTTAGTGTGAGCAGGGAAACATCTGCAGGTTAAGTGGGATACCCTAACAAAGCCATATTCGGGGGCAGACTGAATGCACCTGACATGGAACGGTATTATAGAGCTGCTCAGATGCTGCACGCCCATGGATAGATACATGGCCCTAATAATTTTCAGCACCACTTCATAGAGAATTCTATGGTTTCCCCTGCCCCACTGTCAAAGTTGTTGACCGGGGCTTTACGGATCAATCCTCACACGATAGACATGTGAACTGCACCAATTATCTAAAATAGCCAGCAAGCATCAGATAAAATTAATATACTCTACCAAATGACCTCTGCAATGGTGCGTTTGACTTCCAATTAACCCCTTAAGTGCGTGCATCGGCCAACGGCCATCGCGAGCACTACCTCGGTAGTGCTGGGCACGTCCGTTGGCCGACGCAGCCCCGCCCGCGCAATAGAACAGCTGCACCGCAGTGGATTTTACGCCGCGGATAACGGGTTAAGGAGGACAAAGCCACGATGCACACTCTGCCCAAGCTAGGCATAAAATGTATGGGTGACATGTTCCATGAAGGGATTGCTAAAACATGGGACCAGGTAGCTGCACAGGTGGGGGGTCACAGGGGTGGATGCTTTTCAATATTACAGGTTTTGCAGTGCTCTGTGCGAGTTGTTAGGCCCAGCCATGCAAGAACCAACAGGGATGCAATTGCTGACATACCTTCTGCAAACTCAATCTCCACAACACGGAGTAACAGTACTATATACACTCTTCAAAGGACAGGGTGCACAGGCTAAACTAAAGTTTCATCTGGAATGGGAGGAGGAACTTGGGATAGTAATCACTATGGCACAGTGGTCTTGGTGCTTCAACAATATCAAATCGATCTCATTGAACGGCCGACATACACTGCTTCATTTTAAATATCGTCATAGAAATTATTACACACCAGCGAGGTTATGCAGGTATGGCCTGAAGGAGGATGGCAGATGTATGAGGTGCGCCGCCACAGATGCACCCTTCACGCACTTAGCATGGGAATGCCCGGGAATACGAAAGCTCTTGAGGGAGGTATTCAATGACCTGTCTAAAATGTCGGATCATGCGCTACCAGTAACACCGCTGATGGCTCTACTGGGGTTTGATAGACAGATACCAAAAGGAGTGCGCAAGTTGGCAGACATTGCCTTACTTTTGGCCAAACGGAGAGTGGCCTGGAGATGGATGAGGGGTCCCTTACCTACCATGGCGGAATGGCACATTGACTTAGCGTATTGTTCTACACAATCCGAAAGCTATAATGCACTGATGCCTGTAAAATGTGCACCTAAAGATATTTGGGGTCCATTTCGACAATACCTACTAGACAGATCTGTTGCGGATGACTCCCAGGCAGAGCAGGCTCGAACTGGGGTGGGATGAGTGTTATACTGCCGCGGGGTACACATTGAATTTGAGATGTTTATGCCACAAGGGAATTCTGTAACCCCCAGCTACATGTAGAGGTTTCCGGGAGGAATTACATCTCTTCATGGTGGGAACTTAATGTAATGAAGAGTTACTGTGTTTATTGACATGCTAAAGCTAATCTACTACTGAACTGTTCAATGCTCATGCTGCGATTGCTGCATGGTGTGTACTTTGTAATTACTGTTGGAATGTCTTTTCCTGTTCTTATGTTTTTTTTTTGTTGTTAATATCGACCGGGCCATAGAGCTGAACATATAGGTAATGCCTGTATGCAAGCTCATGTTATCCGGATGGCCGCTAATGACTTCCAGTAGATTTATGTAATAAATGCATATATTTTTGGGACTCCCACAATTGGGGGAACAAGAGAAATCCGTTTAGGATCACTCTTTGTCAGAGATATAATCCTGAATCAGGAAGACTGGAGGGATGTTTTGAAAACATTCTAAAAGCCAGACAAACGTCACGGTCAGAGTGTTCTACTGGCTGGCTCCCTATGGAGGGGATATGGCTGTGGTATGTTTTCCTTCAGCCCTGGGTCCATACTTCTGACCAAAATACGAGTACCCCGAAGTGGCATTTCATTTTCATTTGTTTCCAGATTTCTCAAATGCTTTTGTTTTCATTTGTGTTCAAATTTCCAAAATGCTCTACACTAAATGTATCACCTGTGAACACCATGAATCCATAGATAAGCCACAGATGCCTGTTTTCCAAAGGGAACTCACTTTGGAGTCTAGCCTTCACAGAGTTTTGTTTGTGTGTGATTGAAATGTGGATATTATCCTCTTTTGAAAGCAAATGCAAAACAATCTGACACATTTCAGGATCTGAGTGTTCTCCTGAGAGCCAATCAGGACAAGGAAAGTATGTCTTACAGACATTGATTCTTACAGAATTAGAAAACACATTGATTTTATACTTTCCATGTAGTCCTGAGTTTGATGCTGTAGTCATATGAACTGTGCTCCATATACAGTGATTCTGCAACAATTTAGTGCTCAGTGCTTATATTACATATTTGATTGTGCAGAGTCCATTCTCTAGGAGAACTAACAAATATTTTGTATTGCAGGACTCATGACATTCAGAGCAACATTTCTTTGGTTAGTGGTCTGGGATTTATGTTGATGCATTCAGTAAAAACAATAAAAAAAATTAACACATTTGTTAAATAAAATCAAAATATTGCCCTGGTTTTCGTTACATATTTACACTGCAATGAGACATTGATGCAGGGTTTGCACCACTACTTATCCCTAAATATGGCACAGAGATATAGTTTGTGCGGAAGCACAAAGAGACAAAATAGAAGCTACCTAACGTTGATTATGTACTAAGAGTTCCAGCATAACGGTGTACAGACACCCTAGCAGTGAAAAAGTTATCTAGGGCAGATAGGACATTACACCCACCAATTTATTTCAGATGTACCTACCCCATCACATTCTGAATAACCCCCTCAGCTGCTTTGTACAACGTGTGAGCATTTTATTGAGTTTAGCAAACAATGACTAACCTTAGGACTTCCCGCGAGCCTGCATTAGAGTGAGGCATAGTGTGCTGGGCTGCAAGAAGGAGTGATTCATGGCTGGCTAGTCCTTATAGTGTTCCCATGTTCAACTGGTTTGATGTTTTAGACCAAGTTGATTGACTACCCAGAGGGGCCATGTACATATAATATAGGCAGGAGGAGCTTATCCCTGCCTCAGTTATCATGGAGTCCACCGATGATCTTGAACGGACAACTAATTCTGTGCAACCAATTTTGATTGCTCAGAGTTCCCCGCATGACTTGACAAATCCAGCCTCTGCTCTCCATCTTATCTCCTGGAACAATGCTGGGATTCGGTCCAAAATGGACAACAGGGACTGGAGATTGTTCATTGATAAATTTAACTTCTGTATCTTCCAAGAGACCTGGGCGCTCATTAAAGTACATAGGCAGGTTTTCTTAACACATAACATTGAAACAATGCAATCAGTAGCATTTAGGCCATCTGGGGGGCTTTTACGTGGTCCAAAATATTGCTGGAGTTTACCATAAAGAAAATCAATATTGACTTTTATGACCTCCTAGTTCTTAGCTTGAAACCCAAATCTGGGGTCCCATATTATATCTATTATAGGCCGACCCCTTTTTCCAAACTCTCAGAACTTTGAATGCATTTTTGGAGGATTTTAGCCCTAGCCATAACGTGATTATTTCAGGAGATTTTAATACATCTTTTGAACCATATACTCCATTTCTGAAATTTGTTAAGGAAGAGGATGAATCTGGAAGGATATCTGGTCTTTGCGTCCATAGGAAATCACTTAAAATGAGTTCTGCTGCCCTCGAGAATATTGATACAACGGTCTCTTTTCGTCTAAGGCCATGTAATCAGATCTTGATGCAAAGCCAACATTCATTAGGGGTGATGGTAAAAGCCAAATTGATTTCATCCTTTTGGATGTTCGAGCATGGCACGAAATAATCGATGTGGACTAATTTTGCAGTGTTTTCACTGTGTGTATATGTACAAATGCTTTACACATTGCCTCTGAGATCAGCCTGACTGCCCCAGCCAAGCTACCCGGGGGGTGAGCAGGGGTTATCTCAGCTATGTGACTCCCTTACTCTAACTAAAGTGAGGGTCCCTACTTGAACAGAGTGTTAACCACTTCCAACTAGAGACCCCATTTCTAACCAGGAAAAACACAGAGAGGGGGTGCGAGAGAGGGAGCAATGTGGGTGTGGGTTGGATTGAAGCCTTAAAGCACATGCACTCTCAAACAAAAAACTGAAAAAAAAATGAACACAACCTACAAACACATGCAGTCACACATACTGCTTTAATGGTTGGTGTCACGGAAAAAAACAAACAGACAACTAAAAAAGTAAAAGGTTGAAGAAAAAAATGTGCGACTGGAAAAAAAAATGCAGACCCGAAAAAAGTAGAAACACACTGATTTCACATGGACTGCTTTAAAAATCCTTGCCATAAAAAGTCAGGTAGAACCAAGGTAAAGTTTAAAACAATGCTTACTGTTAATCCAAATGCAAACCTAATGTGCTGAATGATAAACGAGATAGTATGTGGCATTATGATCAGAGCTGTCGACTTTGGAACCAGGGAACCAGGTTCAAGTACCAGGCCTTGCTCAATGTCTTGAGATTCTGAGCAAATTACTTAATCTCCCTGTGTCTAAAAAAGAGGTAGACCACTTCAATACCTTCCAGTCTAGTTGTCACTATACAGAACTGCAGACGAAAAAATAAAAAACGGCAAAGATAAGAAGGAGGAGGAGAAATATGGAGAGAAGTGCGAGAGGTTCTGCAATTCGGGTGTGAGTTGCACTAAAACCTTAAATCACATGCACTCTCACACAAAAAAGAAACACACCAACAATGAACTCAACTACAGTCACATAGAACAGAGTGAAAGTTTAGAATGATTAGCCGATCTATAAAAATGTTGTCCAAAAAAGTCAAAAGTATCAAAAATACAAATAGTGATCTGAGATAAATGTTGTAAAAAAAAAGTTCTCATTAGCACAGCGCAAATAGCGGAAGGATACGATTTAAATTAAATTAAATGGTATTTTGTCCATCAGCCAGAAAAACAAAACGAAGTGAGGTCAGGCATATGGTGTCCCAATAGGAAGCAGCTACAAAGAGTGACAATTGAGCCTGCAAATGGAAAGTGATGGCGGGGCTCTTAGCCCTTTACTGCATACAATACCCCTCACAGCAACAGCACATGCGTGATGTTAGGCAAGACCTGAAAAGGAAGGTTTGGGTCTGGCAAAATGTTTGTTTTGCCAGGTCAACATGGCAGTTTAAAAGTGCACATCTGAGACATGTTTAACGTATTACTTCAGTTGATGACACAACCAGTGCTGCAGGCCCGCTAGTAGCATTCAAGTTACAGGCCCTGGGCACATGTAGTGCCATCTTACTAGGGACTTACAAGTAATCTAAATATGCCATTTGGGTATAAGCCAATGTTACCATGTTTTTGGTAAAGAGCGCAAGCACTTTAGCACTGGTTAGCAGTGCTAAAGTGCCCGGAGTCATAAAGCCAGCAAAGGAGGAGTCGGGGGAGAGGAGTTGGCCTAACAGCTAGGGCGGTCGATCTCGAATTTGGGGAACTGGGTTTAAGTCTCGGCAATGACGCTGAAAATTCTGTGATTCTGGGCAAATCACTTCATCTCCCCATGCCTAACAAAAATTAATGTGTACTCATGTAATGCAACTGGTGCTATGTAAAGTGCTCTGATACATTCGGGTCAAGTTTGCGCTATATAAAACTCCATTAAAAAAACACAAAAAAACGAAGTCAGCAAAACAGGAACTTTCAAGGCAAAACGTTAGGGGGAAACCATGCCGAGGATGACTGGTCTAACAGTGCATATGTTTCCTGTGCAATGACTTTAGAGGCTTTTGTGAGTAAATATTGTTACAGCCAGTAATGTTTACATGACCTTGCAGTCACAAAGTAAGTGGTAAATTAACTAAAGTCGTGCACTGGTACTTACATGGCACAACCCAACACAAAAACATGGCACTGGTTTACTCTACATTGCAAGGGCCTACCTGTGCATAGCAAAATTCCCAAACCACACAAGCCCTTGTGCCGACCTGAAGTGGATCTAGCCCCCTGTGCTCTGTTCAGAGTTCCAAAGTTAGGTGTTGGAGGCATGAGTGTATGACCAGAACTGGTCCCGTGAGTTCACGAATAGGTCTTCAGCCTCAGTGGACGCCCCTGTGTGCTACAAGAGGTGTCCACATTCGGTATGCTCTGTGTGTCTCATCATGATCTTTTAGTAGTGACGCAGATGCACGTCCAAGGCTCCAAGAGCCAAACAGTCCCTTTCAGTTAATTTTGAAATTGCGAAATTGCCCACGGAATCTGTTCTCTAGAGGTTCAAAAGAATTTTGAGGGTTTGAAGTCTGAGTAGAATCCTATCCCCAGGGCCAGAGATTTGATTCTGACTTTTTATGCATTCCTAAACCACAGGCGGAAATGAACACGCATCTTCCTTCTCTCTCTTTCAGAGAAGAGCGGAACAACAGCCCCTTCCGTCTTCAGCAGAGATCGCACCGGAGGGGAGACGGCGTTTGACAAACCCAAGGAAGAACCGGCTAAGAGTGTCTTTGGGTGATGATGGATCGTCTATGCGCCAGCCAAAAGAGCAATGAAACGAGGGTTTACTTCACCATCAACACATCACTTCCTTGTCTAATGCCTTTATGTGATTGCTGTCCAAAATCTGCAACATTGCTGTCATTTATATATTTTTTTTAACCAAACCAAGTACCATTTGTTCTTGAGTCAAATAAGTTAACATGTTGCTACCAGGTGGGTTATCAGATGGTTCCATGACATCAAAAAACAAATTTCCAGTCCTTTGATTTCCTTTCCCAACCTGGGGCTGTATTACGGAGAGCGCAGAGGAGTCACAACGGGCACGTGCGCCTGCTTTGTGCATCCCCGGGGCACTATGGCATTACCGGAACCACAGATGCGTGTGCGGACCTGTCTGTAATACAGATACTGCTGGCGCACATGTTGCTCCACCGCTGTCACAAGAGGGCGTTCTCTCATTTTCATGGGGGCGTGGCCCCATGAGATTGAGGAAATCAGTTTGCTTCCTCGCCCCTGCCATATTATGGATGTGGACACAGAGGCAAACATGCCTTTAGGTGGTGCACTGAAAGTGCGTCACAACAACGTGGCGCACTTTCAATGCACCTCCTATAGGCAGCCCTCTGGAGGGGAAAAAGGGTGTCCCATGGAGCCCCGCAGACACTCACTTGAAGGCGGGTGCAGTCACTCGCTGTACCCCCTGCAAGGGCCTCTCTTTCACCTCTTGAAAGGGTAGGCTAGTGTCTTCCTGCATAGTGAAACATGGAACTCCTTTGAAGTAGCCGCCCCGTATTTCACTTGTATACGCTGCCTTGGGTCGGATGTGTGACGTTACAACGCAGGCTATTACAACGCCTGCCTTTACAACGGGGTGTTTACATCGCATACCTTTACAACGCATAGCGCTTAGAGGTGCTGGATAGTGAAAAGTTAAATTTTCTATTCCAACTCCAGTCCCAGTGGACACTAGGGAAGGTGTTGGATAGAAAATTAAACGTATTTCCTATCCTAGAGCGCCCCCAGCGCAATGCGTTGTAATGGTTTGCGTTGTAATTACCGCGTTGTAATGGTAGTGCGTTGTAAACGTTTAGTTGTAAAGGTTGTTCACCCCTTGGGTCAGCTCCAGTTTGCAGCTGCCCTTGGGACAGCTCAGTCATGGTAATACTGCACGCTGCCCCTGCCCTTCTATTTAAAGGTCAGCTGTGGCGCAAACATGGAGTGTGCACCATAATGTAACAAGGGCCTTGGATGTTGTAGTTCAGGTTCATACCAACTGATGGAGCTGTGCTGCCACACCAGCTAACCTTCATTGTGAAAGGACTGGAACATGGTGTCAATGAGAACATGGAGCCTTCTAGTCACCTTATGGTAATAAGTGGCTCGTTGAAACATTGACAAAGCCAAGACTGGTGGACTTTTGGAGAGTTGATTTTTGGAGAGCTGATTTCCATCAGAGAAGTACCCTAGCCAAAGAGAAAGTTCCTACACACATGGCCGCATTACGGGATTTTTAGGTCTCCTGATTACGGTTATTCCACAAACAGAACTTCCCATACTGCATGGAGTGCTAATTTTCAGCTGTACAATTATTGCACAATTACTGTGTTTCATTAGCAATGGGAAATCACTTTGGGGATTCACACTGATTGCTGAGAGTTTTCCCCCAAAACCGGGCCATTTTTTAAAACACACATTTCGCCAGTTTCATCCTGGTGTCTTGGGGTAATGTGGTTTGCCAAACATGAAGTATTAAAAAAACCTTTACTCCTTTTCAGTTGGCCACTCTTGTTCTCTTGAATTATCGAGTGTCCATTTGTCAGTATGAAAATGAGCAAGCAAATATCCGAACGAAAAAGTTGAGTAATATCTGCATGAGATTCCTTCAGTCACAGCATATCTCACACTAGAGCTTCAGGCACAAAGCTTTTTTCCCATGAGTAGGTTTCAATCAATCAATCAATCAATCAATCATGGCATTTGTAAAGCGCACTACATACCCGCGAGGGTCTCAAGGAGCTAGCGGGGAGCTGCTACTGTTCGAAGAGCCAGTGAGGAGTCTTCTGAAGGTCAGGAGGTCTTCGGTCTGCTGCAGGCTTACGTCTGGAGTAGTTTAAACTATACACAGACAAATCTTTGCCAACCGGACCAGGGGTCTCAGGAGGCCTTGTCAAAGAGTGTTTGAATCATGTCAGCTATTCTGAATATTTGTTCAAGACAAATGTGCGTGCAATTAATCTAAACCAAACATACTTACATAGTGGTTATTATGAAAATTTGCCATTGATCCGGTCTGCATTCTTTGTCCTAATACTCTTCACAGACATCCATAAGTGATGTTTGCAAGTTGATTGACCATAAATGCACCAGTCAAACACAGCGTTTGCGACTCTTCACCCCAAGCCTTACAATGTTTCCAGGTAACTAAGGGCTAGATGTACTAAGATTAGGAAATGTGATTTCCAAATTGGTATTCCTAATGTACTAAAGAATTGATTTTTAAAATACCGATTCCTAGTAGGGTCACACATTGACCTAGCTCATGACTTTCCGTCCAACTCTCCCTCGGGCCATGCACAACGGATGATGTTTAGATGCCCGAAGAGTTTCATCCCCTATCTATCCCTGGCTACTCCCTGAAACTCGGCACATAAAATGACTGTCGTCTCATTAAGACATCTCTGAGTCTGATGACTCACTAGGCGTCCATTCTGGGGTTTCCAGAGTCCAAACACAAATATTTTGTAATGCATTGAACATTTTATTAAATGTATTTTTTCACTTTGTTGTGCAGATTGTTTACTGGTATTTAACAGTATGTAATTGTATAGTTTGTACAAATACCAGCTATTTGATGCATGGTTTAAATGCTTACTCTTATTGAGATTCTGATCAAACTGACAAATATTTTCCAGAAGGAAAACATGACTGTCCTCATCAATTAGTATTTATGCTGCATGCATTATTCACTGTGTGCATGTGCATGGGGTAATGGTGTATGGTAATGGTGTATGTATGTGTGCAGGTGTATGGTAATACGCAATTTGTAATTCATATTATAAGCGAGTGTAAATTACGCTCAATTCAGAGCCAGGAGACTGAAAAGGTCTCATTTATGCATCTGTAACATGTGCATTCTTGGATTTGAGTGCACAGGGGTGGATGTTCCTAGGATTAGCACTTCGCAAAAAGAGGTGTAGTCGGCATGATGGAAGGCAGGTAGAGAGAGCATGTGTGGTGTAAAAAAGCTGGACTGTGGGGTGAAATAAACCAATGCAACCAGAAATGAGAGGATGTGTGTAATATGTTGTAAGATGGTTTCAAATAGAAGAATTGTTCAATGATCATAGACGTCACTAAAAATATTCGAAATTCAGTCATTTCTCTTAAGCCTACAATTGAGTATTAAAACATCAGCAGAAATGCTGAGTGAGTAGAAGTGCAAAATTAGGCGTATTCCGCTTTCTTTGTGAAACCCATATATTTCACATGCATTTTAGATTATTCCAGAGTTGCAACTGTGCCAGGCATGTGCAAACAGACTTGTTTACCTGTAGGCTAAATGCTGCAATTTAGTCACATTTGTAAGTGTAACATATGCAGTTCTTAAATTACTATTTATATATATTTTTTTTACTTTACCAAAGTGGCTTGAGTCCTATAGTTGTCTATTTAGTGTCATTGCATCACATAAGGACTGGCATGTGATATTATGGACAATATCTCAGTGCATTTTATTGTTTATCATAGGATAGAACCCTCTTCCTTTTAATTATTTACTAACTGTGCATTGCATGTATGTGTGATCACATTCATTCACATAATGAAAGCCTGGTGTATGTATCGACAGATTCTTGCTCAAAATAAATTTGTACTTTGTCTTAAAGAGTCTGACTCGTTCATTGCAAGTACAACATGTGAGCCATCTTTTAATAACTTAGAATAGACATGTTTCATCTATTGTTAATTGTACAGTCATACAGACTTCTGGACAAGGACACAACTGTAAAATATTGCAGATTAACCCCTTCCATGCTGATGACGAACCCCAGCCGTAATGCACCACGGTGCTCGTGTGCTGATGACGGCTGGGGTTCGTCACGGCCCGCCCCTGTTCCGTGTTGTTTACAGCACACCAGGGGAATCGCGGCCGCATGGAAGGGGTTAAAATAATGCTACCAACAAAATAAAACACTAATTGAAAATGCCAGCTGCATAGCCATTTATGTATTGAAAATATTTTTTAAGCTTGCATCCGACCCACAGAGCAGGCACCTACTACCGTCCCATTTCGCTCCTTCCATTCCCGGCCAAAGTCATCGAGAAAGCTGTCAACAACCAGCTCGCCGCCTTCCTCGAAGCCAACAATTCCCTCGACTCCTCACAGTCCGGCTTCCGAGCCAAACACAGCACTGAAACCGCCCTCATCGCAGCAACAGACGACATTCGAACTTTACTGGACAATGGAGACACAGTCGCCCTCATCCTCCTCGACCTCTCCGCAGCCTTCGACACAGTCTGCCATAGCACCCTTCTACAGCGCCTCAGAAACATTGGAATCCAAGGAAAAGCACTAGAATGGATCACCTCGTTCCTCACCGGAAGAACCCAGAGAGTCCGCCTTCCACCATTCAAGTCAGAGGCCACTGAAGTCATCTGCGGCGTGCCACAAGGATCTTCACTCAGCCCCACCCTTTTCAACGTATACATGAGCCCCCTCGCGGTCATCGCACGCCAACACAACCTCAACATCATCTCCTACGCGGATGACACTCAACTGATCCTATCACTCACCAATGACCCTAGCACCGCCAAAACTAACCTACACGAAGGAATGAAAGAAGTAGCCGAATGGATGAAACATAGCCGTCTGAAATTGAACTCAGATAAAACAGAAGTCCTTATCTTAGGTACCTCCCCCTCTGCATGGGACGACTCTTGGTGGCCAGAAGCCCTTGGAAAAGCACCCATCCCGACAGACCATGCACGGAACCTGGGCGTCATCCTGGATTCCTCACTTTCGATGAACAGACAAGTCAACGCCGTCTCTTCATCCTGCTTCAACATTCTTCGCATGCTCAAAAAAACATTTCGTTGGATCCCCACCGAAACTAGGAAAACGGTCACCCACGCCCTGGTCACGAGCCGACTGGACTATGGAAACACCCTCTACGCCGGTACTACCGCTAAACTCCAGAAAAAACTCCAACGAATCCAAAACGCCTCAGCCAGGCTCATATTAGACATCCCGCGTAAAGAACATATCTCTGGTCACCTGAAAAACCTCCACTGGCTTCCCGTCAATAAGAGGATCACTTTCCGGCTCCTAACCCACGCACACAAAGCACTCTACGAAATCGGACCAGAATGCCTCAACACACGACTGTCCTTCTTCTCCCCCTCCCGCCAGCTACGATCATCCAACCAAGCCCTTGCCACTGTACCTCGCATCAACAAAACCACCATGGGAGGTAGATCCTTCTCCTACCTGGCAGCTAAAACCTGGAACTCCCTTCCCACTTACCTTCGCCTTACTCAGAATCACCTAGCATTCAGAAAGCAACTTAAAACGTGGATATTTGACAAGTAATTCCCCACCCCTCCTCAAGCGCCTTGAGACCCTCTGGGTATGTAGCGCGCTATATAAATTCTTTGACTTGACTTGACTTGACTTGGACATTGAACAGGTCTGCATTTTTCCCTGCATGAAAAGCAGCTTCAGCACAGACAGTAGCAGTTCAGGCTTCCCATATATGCAGCGAAGGCATCAGAATCACTCTTACCGTCACACGTAGAACAGGACCCCAATCCAACTGCAGTGCAAGCTCATCCGTACAGAATGGACATCCGTAATTCAGTTTGATATAATATGACCGTGGAAGCCATATCTCAGCCCTGGTCACTTATTTAACAACACAATATAGTCCTGCTTTACTTTAAGTATACAGCTGCATTACACTGGCAGATTGCAATGGTTTGTAGATGCAAGAATTGCAATGTAACATAATGTTACGAATGACATGGACGCAAAAAAACACAAATGGCAGGCCCAGTTTCCAAGAGGTGACCAAAGTAGATGTAGTGGGGCAGGATCTTTGCCATATTTTTGCATAGCCACATAACACAGATTTGCATAAAATAATACTCAATGGAACTAATTTACTTATTCAGAATTTAGCCTGATATTTAGGCCTGGAATTCCCATTCTTGAACAGACATTTGATACCCCTGGTTTATCTGAGTGAATGAAGAGAAATGACAAATTACGCTTCGCGGGGCTTTTATTTGGACAATATTTTAATAAACAGACCGCGATCACTGAACTCCTTTTAACCAACAAGTTATTTTTGAACATGAAAGGCCAAAGGAAAGAGAAGAGGAATTAAAACTGAAAAATATATGTTTGTGATTAGTATATCTGTTCTGGGTTATTCAATCACACGTGCAAACTAAGATATCATGAAAAGAAGTGTTTATTGTTTTAAATTTTAGGTCACATGAAATGTGAATCATTTGTATTTATATAACCTTTAAAGCTAAAGGAGAAGATACTAACAATAAGGAGGATGAGAGCAAGTACGCTGATGAAGAAGATAAATAACTCCAGTTCAGGTTCATGTTTATTTAGTATATTTGGGCATTGGCTTTTATTGCATCAACCATGGTTATATAAGAACAAATATTGCTGAGAACAAAATAATGAAATGATTTGCAATGTGAAATAAACTAAAATCGTTCAAGGCTGGCTAACTGTTAACAAGGCAAGCACTGGCAAAACGAAAAGGTTTGGCACTGGCCACCAAACGTTTAGCTGTGCTGTTTGCTTTCTTTTATCATGGTTATCTAACCACCGTGAACACCCAACAAGCCATGTACACACCCACACACCATATTCTCCCTTTTTTTAAACATTTTTTTTGTTTGAGCCTTGCAGCAGACACTCTGTATGTGAGAGGACAGGAATCTTACAAGACCATGTAATGTACAACTTCTAACTTGCTCCAAATTTGCCATCAGTCCTGCTGAGTCTTGATATTAAGCTGTGCTGTCACATAGAGTTTCCCATTTATATGAACAAAATTGGATGATAATGTGTCCGGTTACCACTTGCTATTAAGCGTCTCTTGTAAAAAAGTGTCCACATTCCTGGTCGCAGCCTTAATGGCAACATTTCTACACACTGCAAAAGATATACCATGTCTATGACAAACTTCATGCAAGCCTTACTAGGGACATTGTTGTATGCTTCCCCAAAACAGAAGTAATGGTCACAAAAAGAAGTGAAGAAAAGTAGCAGACAATTTACTGATATATACTTAGGCTACAGTGTTTTAAGTTGAAACCTACAATAATGACAAAACCCTACCAAAAGGGAAACAACACAAATCTATATAAACATAAACACTGATAAATACCTGCAGAATCACAAACTAAAATGTCATTTAAGAAAGTAAAGGGAAAGAGAATGATTCATTGTTTTCTTCTTGAAGGGGCCAACACAATGTAACTTTGTTATACAAGGAAGCAGGAAGAAAGACTGGCCTAGGATTATTCTACTTGTGTTTTGATGTTTAAGGATGCCACTAACATATTGTTTCTTCTTCCTTTTGTTTTCTCCAGTATTGTCTGCTTGTGTTAAAGGTGCAATGTTTAGAAGTATGTTTAGGTCTGACCTAATTATTCTATAAACTGTAGAGAATCTGAGAATATTAAAATCAAATTTCATGTTTGACAATGTTTAATTTTTTGACTGATTGGTACCTCGCTGACAGTAGAAATAATCAACCAAGCTGGGGCTGAGCCAAGAGAAATACAGAATTTAAAGCACATCTGACAGGTGAGGGACACGTCAGAATAAAATGGAACACCAGCATCAAAATCAAAATTAATGATTGGAAGCAGGAATCTTCAAAAGCGGACCTTCAGACCCGGCTAGTGAATGGAGCATGTGGGGAGACTATGGGCCATATTATCATGCCTGGGCGATAAAATTATCGCCGCTTTATCGGCAGGAAACTGCCGCTAAAGTGGCGATAATGGGCTTGATAATAGGCTCTAAGGAATTCCAATCAAAGCTCATGTTAGATGTCCTTCACATCTAAAATGGGCTTCGATTGGAATTCCATAGGGCCCGATTCACAGAACTGACTTAAGACAAAATCCTAAACTTACTACTTTTGGTATTCACAGAAGTTAGGATTTTGTCTTAAATTTGTCTTAAGACAGACTTAAGACAGACTTAAGTTAGGATTTTGTCTTAAGTCTGTCTTAAGTCTGTCTTAAGACAAACTTAAGACAAAATCCTAACTTCTGTGAATACCAAAAGTAGTAAGTTTAGGATTTTGTCTTAAGTTAGTTCTGTGAATCGGGCTCATAGAGCCTATTACCAAGCCCATTATCGCCACTTTAGCTGCAGTTTCCTACCGATAAAGCGGCGATAATTTTATCGCCCAGGCTTGATAATATGGCCCTATATTATCCCTCCATGATCTTTGTTGAAATCCTTGACCCCAATCATATCATGATCTTGCATCATTAAATATCAAAGAAAAAATTATGGTAAGCTGGGTTGGTTTGACGTAGAATGTAAGTCAACAAAATCGGAATTACAAAGAGTGCTTCAATGTGAATTCTCCAAACAGGTCATAAGAGTGGCCAGAATTAACTAGAAATCACTCATTAGAAAAAAGAAGACAGATTTTGCAAATAGACAGTGGCTGAAGCTGGAAAGATGTGCTTAAGAAAATGACACGCAGGTCTTTTTGGAAGATGATCAGGGGAAGGCCTCAGAGTAAGAAGTAACTATTTGGAAGCTAATATCGATGAAGCAACCTGGTTGAAGCATTTCAGTGCAATCTTTAATGCCTCGACCAATCAAGGCCTGGAATCATCCTCCGCCAGTTCTCCTTCAACAGAGCCCGCAATAGTGTATCAAGTATCAGCCAGCTGGGAGTGTTTACGAAAGGAAAAAACAGTCAAAGAAATAAAAAACCTTCATAGAGGAAAGGCGGCGGGCCCTTATATGATTCCTTCAAAGAACTTTCTCGCTGATATAGAATGGGGGGCAGAAATTCTTGCAGAAGTTATAAGAGCAACTGTGTTTCATCGCTGCCCCAATTCTTGGTTAAACAGTATTATTGTTACTCTATACAAGAAAGGTCAAAAAGACAACCCAAAGTCCAACAGACCAATAAGTTTAATTGACATGGACTGTAAACATTTTTCCAAATTGGTACTGAAAACCTTGGATGAGTGTCTCTGTCCTGAGAGTATCTTTTCACCGATAAAAAAGTGACTTCAGAGAAGGGCTGTCAAGAATTCACCAGGTTTTTCCTTTTCCTACATTTGATTAGTAAAACCAGCACAATGACGAGAATGCCCTTGGATGTGTCATTTTTAGATTTTTCATCTGTCCTCAATCTGGTTTCCAGAAATCACCTGTGGGGAAAAACTGCATATGCTGGGGATAGAGCTGGGTTTTTTGGCACTAATTCAAATGTTATTTTCTGGTACATCCACCCAGGTGACACTCAGCCAAAAGGGGTATGTTAGTAGGAAATTATATACCAATATGGGGTCAAGCAGAGCTGCCTTTTGGCACCACTTCTGTTCTCTCTTTATATTAATGACATATATGAAAAAGTCCTGAAAGCAGCATTTGATGTTCCATCAATTAATGGCATAAAGATCCCACCCCTCCTCCATGCAGATGACTCGATTCTCATTACAAAGACTCCTATATTGCTACAGACCCAACTTCTAGTGATGGAAATCAATTTTAAGACAAATAACTTAGTACTTTACACCAGTAAATTCAAAATAATGATTTTCATGAGCAAATGTACAAAGAAGTTGTCGCGAACATATCAGCCCTTAAGGTTTCAAGGCGCAGAGGGCCCTCGAGGAGATTAAGGGCCCGATTCACAGAATGAATTTAAGACTAAATCCTAAACTTACTACTATTTGGTATTCACAGAATGCACTTACTACTTTCGGGATTCACAGAATAGATTTAAGACTACTAACTTTACGTCTGCATTCGGGCCGGAAATTGCGGCCCGGAGGCGGAGCTACAGGCTTGGGGGCGGAGCTTGCGGCCCAGAGGCGGAGCTTCCGGCTCAGAGGTGGGTATTTAACCATGGCTGAAATCTCCACCTCTGGGCCGCAAGCTCCGCCTCCGGGCTGCAAGCTCCGCCCCCAAGCCAGAAGCTCCACCTCCAGGTCGGAATTTCCGGCCCGAGTGCGGACGTAAAGTCAGTAGTCTTAAATCTATTCTGTGAATACCAAAAGTAGTAAGTTCATTCTGTGAATCCCAAAAGTAGTAAGTTCACTCTGTGAATCCCGAAAGTAGTAAGTGCCTTCTGTGCAGTGGCGTCACTAGGGGGGTGCGGGGGGTGCGGACCGCACCGGGTGTCACCCCATCTGGGGTGACACCAATCTGGTCAGTTACGCTGGGGCTTAGTGCGTGCAAGTCTCAAGCGCACGCCACCCAAAAAAATAAATTACTGCTACTGTACTACTGCAGTCAGTGCAGTGAGTTTGTTTACTCACTGCAGCAGCACCTCGCCACGCACGCACGCACGCACCAGATGCATGTGATGATGCTGGTCTCTGGTGCGATGCGGATGCGCCGCGCGGCCAGTTCCTGCACCCTTCAACGAGGGTCACATGCCAATGAATATTAGTGAGATAAGGGGGTGACTTGGGGGCCCCCTCTCCCCATTCTGCTGAGGGGCCCCATCATTTTGCCTTCTACCACCACCACTGCATGCATAAGAGAAGATGCCAGTGAAGGGGTTTCTCGCAAGAAGAATGAAAAAATACTTTGAAATTAAAAAATTGTCTGCTTCTGCAAAGCCTGAGAAAAGTAACTCGCTATTTTGTTGGAGGTGTCTTTCAACGTTACGTCTGTGGAAAACATGACGGTGCTAGTATAAGGCTTTTGAGAAACTGTGTAGTATTTCATTCATCAACTTAGCAGACTTTTTTTTTGTTTTGCCTCTCATGGGAACGGGAGCCTGTGCGAAATCTTTACTGCAGTATAAAGTTTGTGTCCCAATGTTTACCCTCTCTATATTTGGACTCAATTGTTCCATGGTGGCGGTATGCGCGTGTGCACAGATGGCGCATGTGTTTATTGGCAGATTTAATGTGCCATTCTTGTACAAATGTTTCCAGATTGATGTCTTCGTGATTTTCATTAGGGATCCTATGTGCCATTAAAACATTTGTAAATCAATTTGGTTGGATCAAAAATGAGAATCAGCCTGCTGTGTGCTTTAAATTGACCCTGCATGGGGTGGTGGTGACCTGTTGGCATGCTATCTAGCCAAAAATCATTATAACTGTTTTTTTCTTGGACAAAATGCAACACCCTGACTTAAAGAGAGTGGTATGGTCCTTACATTTCCAGCTTCTTTGTGCCTTTGGTTATCTACCACTTTGGATATGTCTCAGGACTGACGTGTGTGGCAGTGGGACCGTTTCATGCCACCTCATGGCGAAGCAAACTTACTACTGTTCCAGGACACACACGTCTGTTTGTGTTCTCTCAATGAAAAAAAATAGTTAGGAACCTTAATTAAGGTTCTTGCCCAATAGAGCAAAATCAGTGAAATATGCGATAACTCAAGTCGTTCACCAGGTTTTGCGCTTGTTAGTCACCTTTTCTTTATTGTCTTCTTTTAAATGCTTGTTTTACTTTGGGTGGTGTGAATTATGGGATGCATTTCAAACCAAAACTGCAAGGTTTAGTGGTTTTGCGTCTTTGAGACCGAAGTATAAATCAGTTTATAACTGTTTTTTTCAGTGAATATCCTACTTTTTTAATGACATACTGAATTACGCACAGCCTGGACTAGGCCCTGCATACAACCCTATGGATGTACATGCTTTTACCACGCATGCTGTAACAACGCAAGTTTTAAAACGCATTCCATTACAACGCATTACACTGGGGGGTGCTGGATAGTGAATAGTTCAATTTACTATTCCAAAACCAGTCCCCATGGACACTAGGGAAGGTGTTGGATAGTAAATTAAAACTATTCCCTATCCTAGAGCGCCCCCAGTGTAATGCGTTGTAATGGTTTTCGTTTTAAAGTCTGCGTTGTAATAGCACTGCGTGCTAAAAGTTGCGATATAAAGGTTGTTCACCAACCCTATGCATTCAGATAAACCTAGTTGTGCATTGATGCTGGGCCCTGCCCCAGCATGGCTCACGAGTACAGTGAACCCTCCTTGAGTATCGCAAACCCACAGCAAGTTTCTGTGACCCATACCGCACCATGTGAGGTTCTGTGGTCCTCACCTATGATGGCAAACCCCCAATTGTGAGTTATGGGTTGAAGTTCACCATGGGTTTGCGGTACTCTGGCGTAAAGCTTGCCTGCTTGATGGATCTTTTTCAGGATTCGCATTACATTGAAACCAGAAATAGTGTCTGCAGTAAATGGTACTCAGTCAAAGACTGAGGACAACAGACGCCAATTTAGATGTCAAGATTCTATGAATCCTGAAAGGATCCTCTGAAAGGGCAACTCATTTTATTAATTAATTTTTTTATTTAACCACATCGCTGCTGCACATTTTCCCCTCCGGTGCTGAAGACTTCAGATTTACATCGTTTCATGACGAGCTGAGCTCGTCATCAGCACAGCTCCACTGTGCCTCATGACGAGCTGAGCTCGTCATGAGCATGGAAAGGGTTAAACCAGCCGATTTCCTTTGAGGGTCTCCCAATTAAGGTCTATAGGCCAGGTTGTACTCGCCTTACCCACTTAAGTGGCCTTGAAAACTTGAAATTGTTTCTCAGGACACCGGGGTTGTGCCCTGTATCCTGAAATATCAGCTGCAACAGAAATGTATCTTGCAACCATTAAATCATAGCACTCTTATCCACTGTTCCAGCCAGGTTGCAATGACTTTACACTGCTATCCTGATAGTGAGTTGGCCTCTTCAGATGGATTTGACTTTACTACACAAATTTAACACTTGCCTACTGACTTTAGTTAAATGGTTTGTTTGTTTCATCTGTTTTTTTGTTTATGTTGAGGATTCATTTATGATGTAGCAATGCACTACATGGATGAAATTCTCAATATAAAAATGCAGGAAATATAGAAACTAAATTTACAAACGTTACTAAGGATTCTGTATGGTCCCGATTTGCCATCTGTGTCCACTGGCAGACTCGGAGCGGAGAAGGTCCATGCAGTAGGTCGTGAGGGGGTGACACCATGAGTTACCCGCACCGGGTGACACCAACCCTAGTGACGCCACTGCTTCTGTGAATACCAAATAGTAGTAAGTTTAGGATTTAGTCTTAAGTTCATTCTGTGAATCGGGCCCTAAGTGAGCTATTGCCCAAGAGTCACATGATGCTGAGCTGAGCTGCAGCCGGTGCCAGGGATCGAACTGTGAGCCCAGAGCTCTCGAGTCAGCCAATGACTGGCAAATGCTTTAGTCTGGGCTGCCATTGGAGGTTTGCACTGTCTCACAAGTTCCTCTCTGTAGCTCTCCCTTTGTGGATGGTTGAGCCTCATTACACATTGTGATTCGTATCTATTATGAGTTACGCCACTGTGTGTGTATTCAATAGCTCATCTTTAGCACTCCATTTCTACCTCTAGCTTTTATAATGCGCACAGGAAGTGAAAAAGCACCAAAAAGTAAGCTGTATCCCAAGAGTGGAGAAAACGTACCTGTTCTCACCTAAATTTTGGATGCACAAATAGTCGTTTGGGTTTGAAGGTCCATGATTGGAAGATAGGGCGATTTTCTCCGGAAGCCACTTTGCTAGCTAGTGATGATCAACACAATGGTGGAACACGCCCTCTATAGAAACGGTCAGGAGGGAAAAAAGGCAGTGGCAGAAAAAACTTCCAGAAGCTTGCCAACAGCAATAGCACAAGGTAACAGTCATAGAAAAGGAGGTTAAGGTCCTGGAGAAATGTGACACACTGGAACATGTTAATTGCAGGCTTAAATTGTGGCATTTGACCTGAATGGGGAGGTAGGGCCCAAGAAAGCATTGCCTCCATACTGGTTTGGCAAAGGACAATTGTACTCTATTAGACGGCGGCCATGATGAATTGAGTTGGTGACTAGGAAGTCTTGCCCTATCATGGTGCCATCATTTCCTGTTGTAAAGTTTCCCCCCCGTGCCCAGGATATGTATGCAGGCCCTCAGAGACCCCGCACTACCTTGGATGAGCAAAGACTAAAGAACACATTGTGAGTGGCAAAAAGGTGCACATTGATGAACATTCTGCCTGTAAGTTCTTTAGCGGGATTGTCTCTTGGGTTCGCCCACCATTAAATAAAGAATACAGCCAGCAGGAGTAGGCAACAAAATAAAAAACTGCAAGAGGCATATTTCTTCATTCTTCACCTGTACAAAGTGCGCAAATGTGTGAAATTTGTTGTAGGATTATATTTACACTTTTACCCTTATCAAAATGCACTCCTTTGTAACATGTTTGTTGTGTTATGGTTTTGTAAACATAATGAAACATGTTATTTTTGACTGTGGTCTATTCTACTGGACTCTTTGCTAGCAAGAGTGTATGCAGGGTGTTTGGGATCCATCCATTCACCCATTCACTTTCCCCACCCAACATACTGCCAATTCTCCCACATACTTCTCTTTCACAGTTTATGCACTTATGCAATGACCAGTCACTCTAGACGTCCATCCATGTGCTCATGCACTCATCCGTCCAAACATCTAGCAACTCAATCACTCATTCATCCATGTGTTCACTCATCTATAGATTCATTGAATAATTCCTACATTTCCCTTCTGACCCATTTACACAGTAACATTCATGAACAACCAAAAAAGTCGCAATTTCACAAATAAGTGACCTATTCACTCTACATAGAGGGCTTGCTTTAGCTAGTTATGATAGCTACCTGCTGTTCTTGAAGATATTCTTGAATACAATCTTCTTGATGTGTCTATCATCTCAACACGGTGTATGTGGTTTCTCGTGTGCCTCACCACATTCAATTTAAACCCTGTGTCTTCAAAATAAATCCTTTATGTCATTTTGCACTTTTCTAGTAAAGTGAACATATGATCTGAACCACACGTATGTGCACCATGGGCCTTGGTATAACACAAGCTGATGAGATTTATCAGAGTGAGAAATGCAGATGCCATGGTGGACAACTGGGAAATAATGTTGGGGACTATAAATCCCAGGTTTTCTAAAAAGCCACTAAAGATATGATAGGGGCAAATGACTTACTTAAAGCTGTACTGTGGCTATGGGTTATATATAAAGATTTTTGTTAGTTCGTCATCTCCTCTGCTGACATGTACGCCCAGGTAGAAGTATTTCAAAGCAGCAAGATAAAGCCAATAATCACCCTTGATTTATACTAACTTCGCTGACTTAAAAAAATTGCTTTCATATCCATAGAAAACAGCCTAAAGTATAAGCTAACACGAGCCAAATCAGTTAGCAAAAAGCATTGACTGATTACAGGACAAGGATTTAATATGTCAAAAGATAACCTAAAAGAAAACATAAAATACTCCAGCCCTAAGCCAGCCGAAGGAAATCATTTGTCTCACTGAAGGCTTCCTAAAATCTGATTTCCTAGTTACAAAGATGTTAATGACAATGGAAATGTATAGGATAGTTCGCATTTTTTTGCAAGAAAGTATATGACATACAAGTCTCATCTCTTAACTGTGTAGCAGCACTAGACGAAAAAATTAACACACAAGTGGAGAAAAAAGTTGATTGTTAAACAGAATTAAGGCCCTCTTACGTAACAAGGCTGCCTAATCAACTAAAAACTACTTCAATAGAGGAAGAGGCAATGTCACAGGTAGTAGCAAAGGAATTTCCTAACATCATCACTTTCATGAAGCCCATATTTTTCAAATTGTCCTTACAATCAGAGTGTTTGACCAATTAACTAAAGAACTCCGGGGCATATTATCAAGGGATTTATCTCCGCTTTTTTGGCTTTAAAAGCCAAGAAAGCGGAGATAAAATTATCTCCCTATCAGCAACAGGGTGCTAACACGCGAATTTGCATGTTAGCATCCTTTTTCTCTACGCTTCCCCTTGCATCTCTAATGAGATGCAAAGGGGGCGTTCCAGAGAAAAATAATATGGGAAATGTTGTTAAGCGACATTTCTCCTATTATCAAGGATTTCGCTAACCCTGTTAGTAATAAAAAAAGCTGCGCTAACCGCGGTTAGCACTGCGGGGCATATTATGAAGGGATTTATCTCCGCTTTTTTTGCTTTAAAAGCCAAGAAAGCGGAGATAAAATTATCTCCCTATTAGCAACAGGGTGCTAACATGCAAATTTGCATGTTAGCACCCTTTTTCTTTACGCTTCCCCTTGCATCTCTAATGAGATGCAAAGGGGGCGTTCCAGAGAAAAATAATAAGAGAAATGTTGTTAGGCGACATTTCTCCTATTATCAAGGATTTTGCTAACCCTGTTAGTGATTAAAAAAGCAGCGCTAAACGCGGTTAGCACTGCTTTTTTTACACCTGGTATTTTCCTGACTTAGCCATGATATCCTATGGAAGGTGGATATCATGGCTAAGTTTGTGAGCCCCTATTATCAAGCTAACGCCAAACTTTGAGAGATTATCGTTGGTTTTCCAGAGATAATCTCTCAATTGGCAGTTAGCCCGAGGATTTTTATCACTACTGAGATAAACCTTGCTAATAGCAAGTTATCTCTGCGATAATTTCCGGCGATGCTTAGCGTTAAAAAATTCGTTGCTAAGCATCGTTAGCGGTAAATGTCGCTAAACGTTGGTAATATGCCCCTGCTTTTTTTACACCTGGTATTTTCCTGACAGCCATGATATCCTCTGGAAGGTGGATATCATGGCTACATTTGTGAGCCCCTATTATCAAGCTAACTCCAAACTTCCAGAGATTATCGTTGGTTTTCCAGCGATAATCTCTCAATTGGCAGTTAGAGCGAGGATTTTTATCACTACTGAGATAAACCTTGCTAATAGCAAGTTATCTCTGCGATAATTTCCGGCGATGCTTAGCGTTAAAAAATTCGTTGCTAAGCATCGTTAGCGGTAAATATCGCTAAACGTTGGTAATATGCCCCTCCATTCTCGCTCTACTCTTGAAGAAAACCATCCAGGATCAGATAGTGCATAACTATTAATGGCAAATATTGGTACTCTGATGTCTATCAGTAGTATTGGATGCGATGGTACAGCTGCAGAACACAAAAAAAGGAAACATCATACCCTTCAGTTAGGGTTGACACTAAGCATGGGCGGAAAATCCGTTTCGCTCGCGGATTTTGCGGATTTTCGGTAAATTCGCAATCCGCGAGATTCGCGAATCTCCCGCAAAATCCGCAAATCCGCGAGCAGCGGATTTTGCTCGCACTGCTCGCACTGTTCGCGTGAGTTCGCGGCTTCCCAGTACAACTTCGCGCCCCGCGAATAAGTGCAAAATTGCAGAAATACGATCTTAGCAAAACTGAAACTACTTACCAGGTTCAAAAGTTCAGGCTCATCATTAGTAGCCATTTCCTGTAGTGCTTCCTGAGGGGCCCCTCCAGAGTTCAGTTGCCAGTTGCAACTATTATGTGACCCTGCTCTGAACCTCAGAATAGTTACACATATGCCACAAAGGTCCTGAATTACAGCTAAGGGAGACAAGCAGGAGCCAGGCTGGAAGTTCAAATCCATTAATCAGCCCCTAATTCATTATTGTCAGTTGGGGCAGGGCAGGTATTGTAACTAATTTTGCAACAATGAAAGCACTTAGCAAGTGCGAAAGATCACTAATCAGGAAGCACTAAGGAAGCAGGTGCCAGCTAAAAAAATATTCTGTGACACATTAATCAGCCCCAAATTAATTCAGGTCACTTGAGGCAGGGAAGGTGTGCTTGCGTTGCCACAATAATGTACACTGACTGGACAACCAGAGGGTGCTGTGATGAAACAGAGGGTGGCATGGGTGGGCCAGAGGGTGGCATGAGTAGTCAGAGAGTGGCAGTGGTGACAGAGAGTGGCAGTGATGAAGAAGAGTGTCCCAAACAGGCTGGACACGTAGAAACAACAAGTTCGCGAAACTTGCGACCCGACAGGTAAGTTCGCAATTTGCGAAAGTGTACAAAACCCTCGCGAACTGGCGCAAACACACAAAAAAAAAATCCGCAAATTCGCGAGAATTCGCGGATTTTGCGGATTGCGAGTTCCCAAATCCGCAAAATTCGCAAACGCGAGATTCGCAAAATTCGCCCATGCTTAGTTGACACGTGTAGGGGAGCAGAATCTGATCTGGGAGAATACACAACTATTTTTTTGGGATGTACCTCTTCTGTGAGTGAGTCCTTAATGGTGTCTCATCCATTCTAAACTTCTGTTAAATATGTATATGAGTAGTATCAGTCAGTGCCCACCTTTTTAAGTAAGAACCACTATGGCACAGGTGGTGGAAACGTCTGCACAAGTTCCATATGCAACTAGTGTACAAATATCTATGACATGTGTGCAGGCTGTGCAACGAAGATTGTTGCCTAACTCAGCCTGACACCTGCGCACAGGTAGCAATGTGGCAAAATTGACAAAAAATGTAATGATCTGCTAAGGTCTTATAATACAATTGGGAAGGCAAGAAAAATGACCATTTTCTTTTTAACTGGAGCACAAAATCTGTAGTGTTTAAACTGCTTTCACACTTTGGGTAAAGTACTTCTACAATGTAACTTTTGATGGGCACAAGATAGGAAATTGATTGACAATAAATTCTCGGGTTACAAGGTCTTACCCGGAGTCACTTGTATTCTGAATGTTTATATACTTTTGAAAATGGTCATATTTCCATGAGCAAGCCTTAAATAAATTCATACTAGTTACTGTTAAATATGTGTCTGACTATCTGTCAAATCAAAGCTCCCTCTGGAACAACAGGCCCATCCTGGGAGATTAGCCTTTTCCGAGTAGAGGAATGGGACGGGGTGACATCTCCATAGGCAAATTTGCTGTCTCTGCTTGACAACTACTACAGGACATTCTGCATGGGGCAGAGGGAGGCCAGTCAGACCTCTGGCTCTAGTCATCACAGGAGCTTTAACTAAAGCTTGCAGGGAAGAACCAAGACCTGTGTGGGCCGAGTGTGGCTCACAGGGACAGATCTGTCTCATTTATCCTTCAAGGTGCCTTCTTTGCTCATCACAACATTCAATGCAGGATGATAGGACAGACATCGGGCTGTGCCCTGGAGGCGTTAGTCAGAGGCAGAGGGTGATGTGACATCTCTGGATTAAGTAGGGACTCCCACTTCCTAGAACTCTTCAACTCCATTTTTAATCTACTGCACAGACAAGACACTCTAAAAAGAAGAGGAGCAAGAAAAGGAGAAGTGTAGCCATGAACAAATCCCTGTCTGGAGTGAGAGGATTCTCTGTACTTCTACTTCTGAGAAAGTGTCTCCCGTGCTGGCAGCAATGGTTTCCCTCCCTCCCTATCAAGGACAGTAGAGGGAGGACTTTCTGGGGACTTAGAAGGAAGGGAGTCACCTTGGAAGTTTGAAGACTGTTTCTGATTTTGGGTTCCCTAAGAGTAGGTACTACATGTTGCTTCTGGATTCACAGGCATTCTGCATGGGGCTGAAGACCTTGGATGCTGGGGAGGTGCAGACGGAGAGCGGGGTCCGACTTGAGGACGGTGGGTTTCTGCTGTAAGAATACCCAAGGACAGGAGAGCAACCGGGCTGGACGGGAGAGTAGATCCAAACGCTGTTATTGAATTAGAGGAACCAGTAGTTCCCAGACTGTAAAAAGTCATCCAGAAATAACATCTGAAATTTCGGGAACAGGAGGTCCAACAACAGCACTTCTGGTAGCTGAAGGGCACCAACAGGGGCAACATGGAGCAAATCTATGCACTTTGGGGTATATTTACAATGACATTTAGGAGGGCGGAGCGGTGCCAAATTCGGCAACATCACGCACCGAAATTACCAAAACACAGGGTTGTGTCATATTTACAATAATATGGAGCACCGCTGTGGTTTCCCTAGCACTGGTGCTAAAGTTGGCTGCCTAGTGCCAATGGAGGCACCCTTGCGCCTGCATTGCAGGGAATGATTGTTTATGTGAGGGAAGGTGTCCCATCCTGCACACAAACAATCCATGATGGTGATTTGTTTCTTCTATGTGTGATGGAGATTGCACAACATATAGAAAAAGCAAGAACAAGGTGAAATAAAAGTATTTGCCCTCATTTCGCCATTCGAACGCCTGCTATTGCATTTTGTACGTTTTTGACGGTGTTTCAGATTATGAAATCCTTGTAATCTGGGGCAGCGTTAAAACGCAAAGTGTGTTGTGGTGGAACGCCAAAATCAACATCCATTGTGTGTCCCTTTCATGCAAAGTGATGCGTGTAAAGGGGCCGTATTTACAATGAGGCGTTAAGTCATAAAAAGTGTCTCAACGCCGCTTTGTAAATATGGAGAAGGGCATAACGTCACCAGAATGTCACTAAAGTGATGTTCTGGTGGTGCCATCTCCTTGTAAATATACCCCTTTGACCCATCGGGTCTGGTGATATCCTTCTTACTGTACAATGTTTCCCCTGAGGGCTGTGGGACTGCCTGTCCAAGAAATCATAACCATGACAAGCGGTTTTGGAAATATCTCTGGGGGAGCCCATGAACCTCTGGGTCTCAATGGAGGAACACAAGCACAGTCTTCATTAACATCCTAATTTGAAGTGAGGGACCTGGAAAAGGCAGAGATATGGTCATTGGTGGGGCCCCACATGCCTCCCTCTCCCTTGCTGAAGGAGACCATATGGTCCTGTTAGAAAATGGCCCTCTCTATAGGGTCATCCCCAATCTTTTTGCCTTCCTCCTCCTCTTTTTCTGACCTCATTTTTGCTGGGATTGGGTCACCAGTGCAAAAGTGCTTGTCCTCTCTCCCTCAACCTGGTATTATTGGCTCATACTCAATTGGCATATTTAAATTACTTTTAAGTCCCTAGTAAAGTGCACAACATGTTCCCAGCGCCTGTACATTAAATGCTAATTCCCATTGGGCACAGGGTCAAGACTGATTTGCATACAGCTGGGTTCAAACTGGAATGGCATGGGGAGAAAAAAACTATGGATTTAGGCCCAGATCTCTGTACTGGGGTGAATGTATGACATTGTTCTGCATTCTCTCCATCAATTGTTATTTTTGCAATAGTGGGCTTGCAGCAATGTGTGGGCCACCCACTTAAGTAGCCCTCTAACCATGCCTCAGGCCTGACATTGCAGAGCCTGTGTGTGCACTTTATACTGCCACGTTGACCTGGCCCAGACATCCCCTTTTTAGGTCAAGCTACAGAGTGCATGCGCTGTATGCAAGGCCTGTTGTAATCAAAGAAAAACACTTTTTCCCCTGCCTGCTACTTACCATTGTTTCTCTCCACTTTCGCTCTTTTTTGCTGCCTCCTAAGTCGACTGATTTGCTGACAGGTCCATTCTGTGCAAGACTGAGGCGCACCGGTAAAGTACAGTTTCACTGCGCTTTCCTTCCTCATCTGTTCTGTGGGAGAACTTGGGGGCATATTATCAAGGGATTTATCTCCGCTTTTTTGGCTTTAAAAGCCAAGAAAGCGGAGATAAAATTATCTCCCTATCAGCAACAGGGTGCTAACACGCAAATTCGCATGTTAGCACCCTTTTTCTCTACGCTTCCCCTTGCATCTCTAATGAGATGCAAAAGGGGCGTTCCAGAGAAAAATAATAGGAGAAATGTTGTTAAGCGACATTTCTCCTATTATCAAGGATTTTGCTAACCCTGTTAGTAATAAAAAAAGCTGCGCTAACCGCGGTTAGCACTGCGGGGCATATTATCAAGGGATTTATCTCCACTTTTTTGGCTTTAAAAGCCAAGAAAGCGGAGATAAAATTATCTCCTTATTAGCAACAGGGTGCTAACATGCAAATTCGCATGTTAGCACCCTTTTTCTCTAAGCTTCCCCTTGCATCTCTAATGAGATGCAAAGGGGGCATTCCAGAGAAAAATAATAAGAGAAATGTTGTTAAGCGACATTTCTCCTATTATCAAGGATTTCGCTAACCCTGTTAGTGATAAAAAAAGCAGCGCTAAACGCGGTTAGCACTGCTTTTTTTACACCTGGTATTTTCCTGACTTAGCCATGATATCCTATGGAAGGTGGATATCATGGCTAAGTTTGTGAGCCCCTATTATCAAGCTAACGCCAAACTTTGAGAGATTATTGTTGGTTTTCCAGAGATAATCTCTCAATTGGCAGTTAGCCTGAGGATTTTTATCACTACTGAGATAAACCTTGCAAGTTATCTCTGCGATAATTTCCCGCGATGCTTAGCGTTAAAAAAGTCGTTGCTAAGCATCGTTAGCGGTAAATATCGCTAAACGTTGGTAATATGCCCCTGCTTTTTTTACACCTGGTATTTTCCTGACTTAGCCATGATATCCTATGGAAGGTGGATATCATGGCTAAATTTGTGAGCCCCTATTATCAAGCTAACTCCAAACTTCGAGAGATTATCGTTGGTTTTCCAGCGATAATCTCTCAGTTGGCAGTTAGAGCGAGGATTTTTATCACTACTGAGATAAACCTTGCTAATAGTAAGTTATCTCTGCGATAATTTCCGGCGATGCTTAGTGTTAAAAAATTCGTTGCTAAGCATCGTTAGCGGTAAATATCGCTAAACGTTGGTAATATGCCCCTTGGTTTTCAATTTGTTTCCTGCCTCCTGATCCACAAACGCTCTACAGTCAATGTGGAGCTTTCTCCTGATGGAGCCATATAGGAGATAATGTGTTGGGAAATCTAAAGCTCACCTCCTCAGGACTGCATACAGTTGCGCAGGAATATATTCCATGCGGAGTATGATGAGGTTCCAGGCGTGGTTTCCCTTTAGGATTTGTGAATGCCCAAAAACGTGTGTTTTTCCTGGCATTAACAAATTCCTCTCCAAACCCTTAAAACCTAGAAACATTCAAAGTTTTACTATAGGAATCAATTGGATAACTCTGTTTCCAAGGTAGGAAGGGACACGGAACACTCTCCATGATGGCATAGCAAAGTTTACATGACACTCCAAGCAGCGCGCCTGGAAAGCTGCAAGTGGTGCAGGTCTCCTCTAGGCCCACATGCATCAACATTGCCATTTGCGATTCCTTATTAGCGAAAAACAAGGATTCGCTAATAAGGAATCGCAAATGGCTATGCATGAAGAAATCGCAAAAAAAATAGCGATTTCTTAAAATTCCTTAACTGCGACTCGCAAATTGCGAATCGCAATTAAGGAATACCTCCCCATTCATTCCTATGGGCTTAGAGGCCCATAGGAATGAATGGGAAGACATTCTCAATTTGCGATTCTCAATTAGCGAATCGCAAATTGAGAATGCAATTTCAAGGGTGCCAGGGTGTCAAAAGGACACCCTGTTGCACCCCTGAAACTGCCTATAAGTACATCTTGCACACGCACATGCCCCAAGGGCATGTGTGTGTGGAAAATGGAACTTTGAAAAATGCACTTTAGTGCATTTTTCAAAGTTTTTGCAAATTACCATGAAGGTCAACTTCATGGTAATTTGCTCCCCCTATTAGTGAAATCGCTATTTTTTTTAGTTTGATGCATTGCATTTAAGGAATCTCAATTTGAGATTCCTCAAATGCAATCGTAATTTAAGTAATCGCAATTTTACGATTTCCTAAATTGTGAAAAGTACTAAAATTATGATGCATCCCAAAAGTTCAAATTGCATTTGTAAACGGCCGATTTTTGCAATTCGCACAATTTGTTAATGCAATTTTCAATGATGCATGTGCACCGTAAATTGCTATATGTTGTGTATTTACATCCGTTCTTAGGAGTAGTTCTCTGGGCATACACTTGCGACATTCTTTGTGAATCATGTGGTGAAGTGTGAGGTTCAGTGACTGTTGCTGTAGCAATAACATGCTGTGCAATAACATGCTGTGTGAGCAATAACATGCTGTGAGTGATGCGTTTTTATAAAGTGTGCATGCTGATAACATGTCTTTAGACATTACTTTTTCAGTGGAGTTTAGTGATCGCTTTTAATGATTCCTTTTAAAAAGAATGAACTTCATAAAAAACATGTATGTATTTCGCCTACAGTAAACTGTTGCAAAGAGGTCTGTACATACAGCTGCTGACACTTGCTGCAAATTGATTATGTTTAGAGATTTACAGAGGCAATGCTGATTGTTTAAGTCAGCACTGATATTGCTCGTGTGTACACAACAATGTGTTTTTAAACAAGGTGGCAATTGCTCCTAATAGGTACAATCTATCAACTTATGCGTGTACTTGAATTGTCACTTTCTTAGGAAGCAATGTTTAAATATGCGCCATTACTGGGCAGGTAATGTACCAGTAAGTGTGTTAATTCTATTTAACCAGTAGTAGCTATTCGCATATGCAAATACTTTATAATAAGATACAGGGATGCTGCTGGTGGATCTGGCCTCTCTGAAGCTCCTACTTCTGTGAATATGTGGAGATTCATAGATGTGACGGTTCAGAATATGTACTATTTTTGATTAATTCTGCTTTCCATTTCTGCTGCTATTTACACATAAAATATGCATATGAAACAATCTGCTTTCCTAAAGCGCAGTTTTGTTTATGAAAAAAAACGCAGACAATTTGTATTTTGATTAGCACTAAGCCTTCTCATTCAATGGCTGTGGAGATTCACAAAATTAGGTTTTAAACGAGCATTTCCAAAGCTATTATGTCAGGTTTTGGATGATGACCTTTTCACTTGAAAATATCTATATTGCTTTATTTAAAAGCCCACATTGCACCAGCAGTCCTTGGAATTACAGAGGATTACTTGGGCAGGTGTGCACATTGTGCAAGAGCAAAATACCACCACTCAATTGGGCTTACTGAAGGCTGGAGTGTAGTAAATCGTTTCCCCATGCTGTGTGCTGTGGTGGGCAGCAGCAACATGTGAATGACACTGCAACAGACCAATAGGTGAAAAGGGCAGACTATGTATTAAAAGCAAAAGGTCTTGGGTAATGCCAGACATAAAACGATCAAGCTACCCTCTCATTTGTAAACTGGCTCAGTAGCCGTACCAACACGTGTCCTACCATTAAATCGACATCCATCACTAGGAGTGAACAAATACCCAGTGGAAAAGTAACTAAATATTTATATTTCAGTAGAATGGAAATAATTACTATCTTTCTTTGTTTCCAATAACGTCGTTTAACCGAATTAATATAAAATATTTAGCTTTTGCTAGGTTAGGGTTGGGACTATGGTACATTATTTTAATGTAATTATTATAAATGTTGAATATTTATTAGGGTTTCGGTTGAAGTTCACTGTTTTTCAATTTAAATCTAAGTGAAAATGATTAATGTCATTATAAGTGGATGTTTTGCCATGTTTGTTTCCATCATTAGGTATACGTTTGTAAAAGTCGAAAAGTGTAACTCTATATAACAAAAACCTTGGTCTATGATACTATAGTGTGCAAAATGGGTCCCCTGGGAATTAGTTAATCACGCTGCTTTTATTAGTCCACCTCTACTGATCCGATTGTACATAAGTATTGATTTGTAGAAGCAGTCTATTTGCACAATTAATATAAAATATTTATTCAGATCGTTCCTATTTAAATAACAACAAAAGTGCTCTTCAGTGCTTGTGACGAATATACAGTGCTAAGGTGGAAACCTAGTATAGGATAATCGCAGCATTCTAAAAAACAGATAAAAAATATTCTCCTTGGTACAAATGTAAATTGCAATGATGTTTCAGTCCTATGGTAAATCAATGAGTCATCATCAGGATAGTTTCGAGATCGAAAATATATGTTCCCATAAAGGGTCTAAAGGTCTCCACCAAGGATAACTGAGTATATCCAAAGAACCCAAAAGCTCTGTTGTAAACAGAGCTGCAAATCTTGCCACATTTGCTATGCATTCAAAGACCGAGGTCTATTTTGCCTGCAGCCGCCTCCTCCTCCCTCCTGCTTTAGAAACATACGGCCTGGCATCACAGTCCCTACCATCCTATAGCTGCTGCCACCTCCATCTCACAGCTCAACAAGCATTTGCAATGCAATAGGTCTCGCATTTGCGAGAGTTTGAGCTATTGGCATTGTAAATGACAATACCTTTTATATATACGTTTTTGAAACCTGCAAACAGTGCCTAAACATGCACTTTGTACTTATTGTCGTTTCTTATGAGAAGCAAGGCTGGCAGTAACTACGCCTCTTTTACTTCCAGCCTTGCTTCTCATAAGCAAGGACTACAAGTACAAAGTGCCTGTTTGTGCACCGCTTGCACATAAATAAAAGGCATTCATTTATAATGCCAATAGCTCAAACTCTTGCTAGACGAATTGCATTGCAAATGTTTGTTAGATAAGTCACCCCTAAGATAAGCCCTGGACAACCCAGAAGCCATGGTGCTATGCATTTAAAGGGCAGGACATATGCTTTTAGGTTTCACATTCCCTGGTAGTAAAAAACTGTCAAAGTCGTTTACCACTACTGCAAGGCCTATATCTCCCACAGGATAAAATTAGGATTACCTTATTACATTGTATAAGAGTAATTTCCAAATGTGAAGATATAACAGATTCAAATCTGGTGTCTTTAAGTATTGAACAAATACATTATACATTGCCTCTAATGTTAAGACTTTCTGCTCTGTGCTAATCTACCAGAGGGTGAGCACAGGTTAATTTAAGGTGTGCTTGTGCCTTACCCTGATTAGGATTGTGGTAACTACTTGATCAGTGCTTAGACCCCTGTCAATCAAGAACCCAATTTTCAACATTGGTGATCAGTGGTGAGGATAGGACTTGTGTTTGTCCAGTGCCATACCGTAACTGGGTGTACACTACCAATCCACATCCAAGACCAATTCAAATATTAAATTCTCCCGAATTGGCACTTTTGATTTTTACTCAAAAGTATGTCTCTGCCTGCCGGATCTACAATCACAAGCATGGAATTTGAGCTGCTCAATTTAGAGGTATACGCTGTGCCCTAGCTCAAAACCTCTGCAAGGAAGCTGAACTTCGTGCTAAAAGCACCACTAGGAAGGTGCCTCTTCAAATGCCACTGAGGGCCTGGGCAGAAGCTCATTCCGTACTAAATGAAACCACAGCAGAGGATGATGGGCTGAATAATCGCCCCACTGAGGAACCACCTGCAACTGATGAAGTGGGGATAAACCCCTGAAATGGATCTTCCTGTAAGAGCAGGGAGCAGTGTATGTTCCTGCGGCCTGTCCTTAGATGAACTGGCAGAGAGGAGGGAATAGAAAGAATTAAAGTTGCAGATGGCTAAATTAAAAATGGAGGCATAGGAGAAAAAGACTGAAAGGGCATTGGAGGAGAGAAAGATGTTAATGCCTCATGAGAAGAACCGAAAGGCAATGGAAATCAAGGCCAGACAGGCAGATTCCAACATTGATAGTGGCAGCATACCTGCAGTACTTGAAGGAGAGAACAGGGTTTGCATACCCAAGGAGTTTGTGCCCAGTTATTTGGTGGGCAATGACATAGACAAATGTCTTTCTGTTTATGAAGTTGCACTGAAAGTACACAGGGATCCCAAGGCACACTTGGGCGGATGGGGGGGAGGAGGGGGGTGGGGGGGAGTTGGGAAAACACATGCTTCGTCTGGGAATGGACATACTTCTTACACTAGAGGTTGGGGACCAAACCAAGTATGCTCCTATGAAGGCCCCTGAGAAGTATCACCAATGATTCAGGGACAGCCAAAAGCTCCCCAACCAATCCTGGGGAGATGTTTTGCACTACTCCCACAAGACACTGAGCAGGGAAGCAAATTAATGATTATGTTGGGTTGGACAATTTAATCATGAGAGAGAACATGCTCAGTATCTGTTTTACAGAGTTGCCAGCACCTAGTTGCCAGTAACCTGACTGACCCACAGAAGATTGCTGAGGAGGCGGACATCTGGGCTAGCACCAGAGTGTCCAAGAAAGTACCTGGGAGTGAACCCAAGAAGTGTGGCTGAGGTTCCCCCAGCAGAGAGATGGGGAGGTTAAAGATGGCCCAGACAAGTCCCAGAGTAAGGAGGGAGGAAAGGGTTCCCATGCCCCAGCAGAAAAACAGGGGGTGGTTGCAGTGGCCGGTGGCCCAGGGAGCCCGATTTTCAACCCTGCTGATTTGAGTGCTCCCTGTTAGGACACAAGCAGGCAGACTCTGTCCAAAGAAACCACCCACTGGTGGGACCTCAACAGGGGTGGTCAACATGGCCTAATGGGTAAATATCCCCAGTGGCTGGTCATAGACCATGCCATGATCTCCCTTAGGTGGGAGAAAGACTCAGAGGGTGAAGTGGTGATCCCTGAGGTTGGGAATTGTTGTCACCTCCACCAGGTGAAAGTGAATGAGATCCCAGTCACTGCTCTGAGGACACAGGGGCTAGCCAGACCATGGCAGTGGAAAGGCTAGATGCCCCAGAGCAGTACATCGGCCAGGTGTGTAGGGTAACTTGGGTCCATGGGCAGGACTTCTTCCACCTATGGTCATAGTATCTCAGGAATAGGGTGGGGAGGTGACCCAGAAGAGTGTCATAGTTTGCCCCCATGCCCATAGGCTTCATTCTGGGGAATGAGTTATCTCCGGTGTTAGGAAATCTTTGATGGGTGGCCGCCAAAGGCGCCCTGACCGTTCAGATTTCTGGGGGTAGCACTCCCAAGCAGAGGGAACAGGAGCCCAGATGGAGGGTTAGAGTGAGGGAGGAATCACCCCTGTTCAGCTTCAGAGTACAGACCCTGGGTTGAAGGACCTGTTTCAGGACACCACCCCTGGACAGGTGAGAGGTAAAGTGGAAGTGGAGTGCAAAACACCTGGGACTCCTGCCCCCCACTTTGAGACACCTCAGAGGTCAGAGGTGCGGAGCTCCTTAACAGGAGAGGCCTACTCAACATCCTCGCTTAAGGCCTCCACCTAGCAGTATGTGCCCGGGGCCTGGCTCTTGACACTGACAACTGTTTGTGGCCTCTGCTGGTTACTTTCCTTATGGGTAGAGTTTTCCTCGGGCTGGGGACAGAAGTCTGATCCAAGGGGTAGAATGGGCCACATCAATGTGTTGGCCATGCAGGTACTATCAGCTTACTGGGATAAATCTGTGAGCAAATTAAGGTTAGATGCTCCACAGATGGAGTCTGGTTCCCCATGGGCCAGCTCAGTAGACCCAGAGAGCATAGACAGAGGGATCTGACTGAGTTCAGAGAGGCACAGAACTAACAAGTGCCCTGGCAGTAGTCGACCATTGTCCATGTTCTATCACCCTAAACAGGGAGGTTCATTAAGGTATTGATTAGTCAACCCTGGTTTTAGGCTGGATGGGGGTTATATTGGAAAATGGGCCTCTCTGCAGGGTCACCCCCAACATTTTTGCCTTCCTCCTCCACTTTTTCTACCCCTTGTTTTTTCTGGTATTAGGACTTGTTCATCTGTGCTAAATTGCTTGCGCTGTCACCCCTAAACCTGGTAATGTTGGTTCATACCCAATTGACATATTTGATTTACTTATAAGTTCCTAGTAAAGTGCTCTACTTATGTCCAGGGCGGTAAATCAAATACTATTAGTGGGCTTACAGGACTGCTTCTGCCACCTACTTAAGTAGCCCTCTAATCGTTCAGGCCTGCCATTGTGGGGCCTATGTGTGCAGTTCACACTGCCATGCCGACCTAGCTAAAAAAACGTTTTGCCAGTCCCAAACCTTCCCTTTTTATACATATTCATAATTTCAGTGAGCTTTTCATTATCTGCGACTGTATTTTCTTTCTGTGATCTAGTATGCTTTGATAACATTTGGGTTCTTATTAGACGTAGTATAAAAAATGTAAGTAAAAAAAAATAGTTAAATAAATGTGGTGATGGTCCAGTAGTCTAAATAGGTTCAATAATACATGATATTATCATCTAATATGAGCATTTTTTAGCTTACTCTTACTGTCAATAATGGGGCATCTAGCATTAATTATAAGATCATTGTTGCCACTTTTTACATTTTTATTTCCCAGCCTTCCTATTATTTTGCATGCTAAGTTTTTTCCCAGCGTCAGAAATCTTTCAGCGAATGTATTTGAAATAACAAAATGCCAAGATTGGCCAGGAGTAGTTAGTCGGCCCCGAAAGAAAAAGGCAGGCCTACTCAATGACAGGAGGTATAATTTTTCTGCTTTAGTCTATTATTACAGTAGACTAGTTTCGGCCCGGTATAAGATAACACAGTGATAATTACAATGTTAGCTGAGGTGACACCCGGCCTCGTCTGGGGTAGTCAGTCAGCGCTCTATAAATGCAACTCAAACATCTCTTGCATGGTAAGAACCCCATCATACCCAAAAACAGTAAAATATAAGCCACTTAACATGTATATATGGAAATGCCTCTTTTAGTATTTTCACCCCCACACTTTTGGACTACTGCTGCTGGTTGTTTACTCTGAGAGTGTACTGAGAACTGCTAACCAGCCCTCGGTGGCAGTGGTCTAATCCCTAACAGCGTGCATGCCGAATTGGCTATCCCCAACTGGCAAGTACTGATTTACTTATAAGTCCCTAGTGTATGGCAACAAGGTTCCAAAGGCATGTAAACACAGTATCCACCCAAAGGCACCACTGACTGTGCCACCCTGTGTGTGATAAAGTACAAAATGGCTCCCAGCCTGCCACTGCAGGAAGGAAGGGCAGTGTTTTACACTGTCAGTTCAACTTTGCCATTCAAACCAATACCAAAGCCACTACTTCTCTTAACAATATATGTAAGTCTCCCATAAGGAAGGCCCATAGAGCTGTATATTACTATGTGGGACATGTATGCTTATATATGTTCCTGCAGAACCCCCCCCCCATAAATTCTCCTTTTGCTTTGGAAAAGTGAGTAGCCCTATTGGCTAATACAGTGCTACGAGCTGACACCCCAGCCTGTCTAACTTCTGAATGGGACTACCTAACTGGGTACTGTAGGGTATCAAATATTTCGTGGCAATAAACCTGACCTGATTCCCGGGTTGAATTTAATGTCACAATTCAAGTAGGACAACTTTTAGAAAGTTGCCACTCTGTGCCCCAGTGGTCCAGTATCCTCATATGAGCTACGACCCACAGAGAACTTTCTACCCACCTGGGGAGTTTGTGATCCAACACAGCCTGCCGCTGGGTAAAGTGTTACCTTCCCTTTGCAGAAAGGTACTCTGGGTATTTGCCCCAAAGGCAAACTTCAAAGGGGAAGCCACCTTTGATGGGCAAGCGGTGATAATACTCCCGAGCGGCTACCTTATGTTCCTGTAGACTAGCCTGAGACAGGGTCTGAGAGGGAAAACCCATCTTCAAACCGGTTTTCACGTCTGTGTGTGTCAAAGCCCAGCTCACCTGAGTTTCTGTTCAGTTCTGATGGAGGTTGAAGACAGTCCGACCCCACCCTGAAACTGCTTGTTCCAGCACACTAATTGATTCCAATTATGGAGGATGGGATCATCTCTATCCACAAAAGGAATTGACCAATTGGCTGCTGTACCGCCCAAATAATACAAGAAGAATGCCATTTTCGTAGCATCAGTAGGGAACTGTTGTGGTTTACAAACGAAGTGTAATTGACATTGATTGATAAAAACATGGAATCTGTTACTATCTCCATGAAAACGTTCAGGTGCTGCTAAAGGCACAGCATTAGGAACATTAACAGTAACCTCAACTGGGGAGGGGAAAGTTGCATGTTTTGCTCGCGTCCCTGTCTCTGAGGAGGTTTTAAACAAAGGCGTAAAAGCTGTGTTCTACTGAGATTCCCTAGGTTTATACCTGCTTAAATCCTGTTTTAAAAAGGTGTTTTCCAACTTTAATTTCTCTACTTCCTCTTGCATATGTTGCAAGATGCCAGACACTGATTCATTATGGGCCAAGTCCTCGTTTAGGGCCTGCGCCATATCCGTGGCGTCAATGCCCTCTGTTTCTTCCCTGGCATTCATCGTCTAACAGAACTGAATATTTTAAAGGCTTGTGCTTCTGTCAAAGCCCAGCTCACCCGAGTTTCTGTTCAGTTCTGATGGAGGTTGAAGACAGTCCGACCCCACCCTGAAACTGCTTGTTCCAGCACACTAGTTTTAAAACAGTGCATTAAGAACCAGAAGCTCAAGGGAAGGGGGGAAGTGGATGAAATGAAAAAAAAGACACACCGTTCTTGCGTTTCCACTGTAGAAAAGCTGCTAAAATCTGCGGCCCTCTCTGACTTCTGTAGAAACTGGTGCCTAATGAAACATAAACAAAGAACAGATAAGTGCAACCTATCCCTAAATGTGTTCCTGACTAAACCTTAATCTTATTAGAAATTCTCTTCTAAAAGTACCTCTTGGATCCTGGTCTCAAGCTTCCAGGTTTGAAATGTGTTACTGCTCTGGGATGTGCTTTCTATTACTGTAAAACTTCTGTAAAATCAAACGAATATCATTATCAGAATTACCAACGGCTAACATTCACCTTAATATAACTAAAGCCTAAATTCTTAATAGCAAACCTACTTTTCACACATTTCCAGACTTTTTATAAAACAAATACTGTACTTTTACATCAAAATACAGCAGGTAATTTGTGCAAGTCCTTGATTTACTGTTTGCCTTGCTGTCAATGGTTTCCTCTGTTCGATTCTTAAAAAAGTTCCATGTAAAACAATGTTTATTTCACAAAGTTCCACAAAGTATTCTTGTCACAAAGGGTTTGAACCACAAAGTTCGTGGGAGATGGTGCACAGACATAATATCGAGTCCAAAATATCGATTGGACATAATGTTGAGTTTTTAATACAGACTGGATAAAATATCGACAGGACAGAATATAGATATCAAAAATATCATTTTTAAGGTAAGTGAAGTAATATCGACTGTTAAAAATATAGATAGTTAAAATATCGAAGTATATAATATAGATAGTTAAAAATATCGATTTTTTATTAATATATAATTTTTGATAGTGCATTTTTATGTTATAATATGTGTGAATAGTGTGTATTTATGTTATAAATAATTTTATTTAATGAATTTTGTTTTTATAATTATTGCGTAATTTAATTCTGTAGCGGGTTGTGGGTTGATAGGGGATTAGGGTGGGAAGTAATTTAATTATAATTACTAAATATGTAAATTTATTTATTGATAGTAATTTGTAATTAATTGTAAAATAATGTATATGTGTTAATTAATTTAATTGTAATTGGAAAATAATTATTATTAATTGATTAATTGGTAATTATGTAAATGTTACTAATTTAATTCTGTAGAGGGTTGTGGGTTTATAGGGGAATAGGGTGGGAAGTAATTTAATTATAATTAATTAAATATGTAAATTTATTTATTGATAGTCATTAGTAATTAATTGTTAATTAATTAATATGTGTTAATTAATTTAATTATAATTTTACTAATTTAATTACTGTAGCGGGTTGTGGGTTTATAGGGGAATAGGGTGAGAAGTAATTTATTATTAATTATTAAATAATTAACGTAATTAAAATTTCTTTTTTTGGAAATAATTGTAAATTATTTTTAAATCATTAAATAATGAATTGTTAATGTTTAATTAATTTGTATTAACAGGTGATTAATTGAAATAATTATTGTTAATTAGTAATTTTTGGGAATAGTAATTTTTACCCCTACGCTATCCAACGCTTTCCCTACTGTTGCTCCCACTGGAGTGGGAATAGTAATTTTAACCTCTACGCTATCCAACGCTTTCCCTACTGTTGCACCCACTGGAGTGGGAATAGTAATTTTAACCCCTACGCTATCCAACGCTTTCCCTACTGTTGCACCCACTGGAGTGGGAATAGTAATTTTAACCCCTACGCTATCCAACGCTTTCCCTACTGTTGCACTCTTTGGAGTGGGAATAGTAAATTTTACCCTTACGCTATCCAACGCTTATCCTATGCTTGCACTCTTTGGAGTGGGAATAGTAATTTTTACACTTTTGTTATTGTATGTTAATAATATTGGCTAATATTTAATTATATTTTGTTACTATATATATATGTTTTAAGAAATATGAATTACATTTTTTTTTACTTTCATTAATTATTTAATTATTATAAGTTAATTTAAGTATTTTAAGTATATTTTAGTAATTAATCTTTAATATTAATTTAATTCAACATTGTTTTTAGTCGATATTTTTTATAACTATATTTTTGTAAACGATATTTTTAACTCGATATTTTTGTACTTACCTGTTTGTAGATATAAACTCGATATTTTGTCAGTCTATATTTTGACAACGATATTCTTGATGGTCGATATTTTGTCTCTCGATATTATTTCAGTGATCCGTGGGAGATATCTTGTTCCAAATTGTCTTTACATGAATCCAGAAATTGCAGATAAAGTTCTTTCAGGTAATAAAAGGTTTTGCACTTACTTGTTGCTGAAAAGGGATACTGATCAGTCTAACCTTGACCTCTTTCTCTTTTGCAGGTCGATTGCAGTGGACAGAAGAGGGGCTGAGGCAAGAAGTAGCCGGAAACCAGAAGAAGGAAGAGTCAGAAGCCGCACCCGTTGAAGTCAATGAAGTTCTGGAGAGAGCAGGAGTGCCAATGCTGAAGGATCTGTTCTCAGGTAAGTGGGAGGTAGACGAGCACAATCACTGGGTGAGGCTCAGGGGCTGCCTTTTATAGACAGGGCTGGGTGTGGTTCGAAGAGCTGGGTGTGGTTCGAAGAACTGGGTGTGGTTCTCACAAGCAGGTGTGCAGAGCTTCAGTTATTATGCTAATGAGTTGAAGTAACACATGGCCTAGGGAGGAGTGTTCTAAATAAGCCTTGGTAAAAGCAAGGTCCAATGTGCAAACAAGACAGCAATGTCCAAACTTGTGAATACATTGAGCAACATACACAGAAGTCTTAGGGAGAGGCTGAGATAACAAGAAAGGCTTTCAGTAGTATGTTTAAAGAGAGCTATTACAGAGACCACTAGTGCAATGAGAGGGGACATGCTCTTTGCTGTGCACAAACCCTAACAGTCGCCCCCCTCAAAGGCGATCCTACTGGCCGGGGTTTCCCTGGATTTTTTAGATAAAACTGTCTAATCAACCGTGGGGCATGTACATAGGACGCTGGTTCCCATGAATTCTCAGTTTCATCATATCCTTTCCATTCTACTAAATAAAACAGATGTCCATGAATTCTTTTTGCGTCTTTTATGCGTTTCACTTCATATTCTAGATTTCCCTTAATTGGTATGGGTGGAGGTGGTGGTTCGGGTCGGGTATTTGGGTTGTACGGCTTAAGCAAGGACACATGGAATGTAGCATGTACTGGGTATTCTTTTGGGAAGTCCAATTTTACTGTTACTGGGTTTACTATGGCAGTTATACTAAAGGGTCCAATAAAACGTGGTTGCAGCTTTTGGGATCCCTCTATATTTAGGTTCATCTGTGGAGAGCCATACTTTGTCACCGATTTTATACATTGGGGCCTCAGATCTGTGTTTGTCTGCTTGTCTTTTCATGCTTTCTTTGTACTTTAATAAATGTTTCCTGGCCTTGTCTTGTATGTCACCTAATCTCATTAGTCTATCTGTTACTGTAGGCAACAGGGAATCTTCTAATAAAATGGGTATCGCTCTCGGATGATACCCCTGCATGAAATAGAATGGTGAGCAAAGTAGAGCTGCATGCTCAGTATTATTATAAACAAACTCCGCTACAGGGAGCTTCCAACCATTCACTAGAATAATCAGCCAATAAACAAAGTAGCGTTTGAAGTAAGGTTTGGTTCAGTCATTCAGTTTGTCCATCTGTTTCTGGATAGAAAGCAGTGGATAATGCCACATCTATTTTCAGTTTTTCGCATAGATTTTTCCAAAGTCTTGAGTTGAACTGGCTACCTCGGTCTGAAACCACTTTACTTGGCAAACCATGTAAACGCACAATTTCTCTTATAAAAATATCGGCAAATTCTGCTACAGTTGACAATTTCCGTAATGGTACAAAATGTGCAATGTTAGACAAAAAATCCACTATCACTAATACTGTTGTGAAGGATTTTACTGGTGGTAAACCTACAATAAAGTCTACACTCACAGTGTGCCAAGGTTGTATGGGTGATGGCATTGGTATTAACAAACCATCAGGGGCCTTATGAGAAGATTTATGTATTGCACAAACTGGACAGGTAGTGACAAATTACTTAATGTCCTTACTCGTATTGTCCCACCAAAAGTGTTTTCGCACATTTTCCAGGGTTTTTACCCAGCCAGGATGACCTGCCAACGGTGAGGCGGGATGACAAATTATTACCTGTGTTTGTAATTCTGTGGTGGGCACTAACAGCATGTTGTCGTGATACAATAAACCTCGTTGTATTGAGTTATGGGAATCCTTTAACCAATCTTGAGGTGCCATTGCATGTGTGCATTATATAGATTTGTGATGAAATCCTTCTGTTGTACTGGTGCCAAATGTTTTTGGGGAGGAATAATGGGTTCTCCTATTTTGTCTTGTTTCATGTCTGAGGTATGTCCGTATCTAGATAACACATCAGATTGAATTTGTTGTGCACCTGGTCTATAGGTTATAACGAAGGGAAATGTATTAAAAAAATTTAACCAGCGCATCTGAAGTGGAGTTAATGCTTTTAGTGATCCAAAGAACTGTAGGTTCTTATGGTCAGAAAAGATGGTAACAGGGTACTTGGCTCCCATTAAATGGTGCCTCATTTCAGAAAAGGCTACTTTGATAGCTAATAGTTCTCTTTCAGCCACAGTGTACTTTTGTTCAGCTGGTAATAACTTTTTGGGATAGAAGGCTATAGGATGTAATTGGCCATCTATTGCGTCTCGTTGAGAGAGAACTCCTCCTAAAGGTACTTGTGAAGCATCCCCTTCGAGAAAAAATGGCAAGTCAGGATCTGGATGTTTCAGAATTGGGGCTGAAGTGAACTTTTGTTTCAGGAGTTGAAAGGCGTGAGCCGCCTCATCAGACCAAAGAAACCGTTGCCCTTTCCACAACAAGGTGGTTATTGAGGCCGCAATGTCTGCAAAATGAGAAATAAACCTCCCATAAAAATTGGCGAAACCCAGAAATTTCTTAACATCCTTCACAGATGATGGTTCTGGCCAATCAGTAATAGCACTAATTTTCTTTTCATCCATAATTATTCCTTGAGGTGACAGGCAGTATCCTAAAAAGTCCACTTTGCTGACATTAAAAGTACACTTTTTTCGAATTTAGCAAAGAGATGATTTTCTTTTAACTTTGATAATACTGCACGAACATGTTGGGTATGTTCTTCCGGGTTCTTAGAGTAAATGAGGATGTCATCTATGTATACTATGACACATACGTCCAGGAATTCGTGTAGGACCTCATTTATAAAGAATTGAAAGGCCGCAGGGGCATTACACAACCAAAAGGGCATTACTGTGTACTCAAATAGACCAAACTTTGTCTTGAAAGTTGTCTTCCACTCATCCCCTCTTTTATTCGGACCAGGTGGTAAGCTCCCAGCAGATCTAGTTTAGTGTATACAGTAGAATGTCTTAATTGATCCAACAACACAGGTATTAGAGGAAGAGGATATTTATTTTTTATTGTAGCCTTATTTAGTCCTCTATAGTCGATACACGCGCGCAGAGATTTATCCGGCTTCGGGATAAAAAAAAGTGGAGATGACACTGGAGATGTGGAATGTCAGATGAACCCAGACTGTAGTAGGTCGTCTAGGTAGGTTCTTAAATATTTGGTCTCTTCATCAGTCAAAGCATATACTCTGTTATTAGGTAACAAGCCCCTGGGATGAGATCTATACAGCAGTCATATGACCGATGTGGGGGTAACACACTAGCCTCACTGGATCAAAAACGTCTTTAAAGTCAGAATATTCAGGAGGGAGACGTAGTTCGTCTTGTGTAACACTAGCACAGTGTATTACTGAGCTCTGTTCTGTACCTGCATCTTGATAGCAATTGGTTCTACAGAATGAGGAATCCAAAGTAACTGTTCTGTTCACCCAATCAATTTTTGGGTTATGAGTTGTTAACCAGGATACCCCGAGAATCAAGCCAAAATTAGGGGTATCTATCAGATCAAAGCTAATCATCTCTGTGTGCCCGTTTTGACAGACCATGACAAGGGGACTTGTTTGTTTTGTGATAAATCCAGAGGTCAATTCTGACCCATCCACTTCACATACTGCTTCTGGACAAGGCTTTAGGCAAATAGGAAGACCTAATGTGTTATCTAACTTATTATCCACAACATTTCCTGTTGCTCCTGAATCCAGTAGGACAGGGAGAGAATGTCTAATTTGGATAGTAACAATTAAAAAGATCTGAATTATGAAATGTCTAGGTATGTGCGGTACCATGAAGGCTGCAGAATTAGAGGTTTGACTAAGATGTTTTCTCGGAACAATTAACCTCCCCCCTTGTCGAGCTTAATCGTTTCCCGACTCAGTTGAGGAGATAGAGGAAACAGTACCCTTTCGTGAAGTTTTAGGTTTTACTGGACATTTTCTGGCAAAATGTCCTGACTAGCCACAATATAAACATAATTGAAGTTTTCTCCTTCTTTCTTTTTCCTCTGAAGTGAGTGGACCTCTGAGCGTCCCTATTTGCATAGGCTCAGGTTCGGGGAGTTTATTATCTGTGTCTTTCTTCTCATGTCTAATAAAAGTTATCCGCAATTAAAGTTTGGATCTATCTCCCTTTCTTTCTCCTAGTCTGTGTTCCAATTTCACGACTAAATCTACAAAGTCAAAATAGTCTTTTGGCAAATCAAAGATATGAGCCAGCGCGTCTTTTAACTCGTCTCTCAAACCTTTATAAAAAAGGGAGACACGCTTTTCTTCTGGCCAACGTGTCTCGATGAGTAAACGATTAAAACTGTTGAGATAGGTCAATAAATCCTTGTTACCTTGTTTAAGATCTAAAAGCTCATTATCGCTTGCCTGCATAAAAGTGTGTTTTGCAAAAAGGCTGGTCATAGTACGTTTAAATTGATTCCAATTATGGAGGATGGGATCATCTCTATCCACGAAAGGAATTGACCAATTGGCTGCTGTACCGCCCAAATAATACAAGACGAATGCCACTTTCGTAGCATCAGTAGGGAACTGTTGTGGTTTACAAACGAAGTGTAATTGACATTGATTATTAAAAACATGGAATTTGTTACTATCTCCATGAAAACGTTTAGGTGCTGCTAAAGGCACAGCATTAGCAACATTAACAGTAACCTCAACTGGGGAGGGGAAAGTTGCATGTTTTGCTCGTGCCCCTGTCTCTGAGGAGGTTTTAAACAAAGGCGTAAAAGCTGTGTTCTACTGAGATTCCCTAGGTTTATACCTGCTTAAATCCTGTTTTAAAAAGGTGTTTTCCAACTTTAATTTCTCTACTTCCTCTTGCATATGTTGCAAGATGCCAGACACTGATTCATTATGGGCCAAGTCCTCGTTTAGGGCCTGCGCCATATCCGTGGCGTCAATGCCCTCTGTTTCTTCCCTGGCATTCATCGTCTAACAGAACTGAATATTTTAAAGGCTTGTGCTTCTGTCAAAGCCCAGTTCACCTGAGTTTCTGTTCAGTTCTGATGGAGGTTGAAGACAGTCCGACCCCACCCTGAAACTGCTTGTTCCAGCACACTAGTTTTAAAACAGTGCACTAAGAACCAGAAGCTCAAGGGAAGAGGGGAAGTGGAAAAAATAAAAAAAAGGGGCAACACCGTTGTTGCGTTTCCACTGTAGAAGAGCTGCTAAAATCTGAGGCCCTCTCTGACTTCTGTAGAAACTGGTGCCTAATGAATAATAAACAAAGAACAGATAAGTGCAACCTATCCCTAAATGTGTTCCTGACTAAACCTTAATCTTATTAGAAATTCTCTTCTAAAAGTACCTCTTGGATCCTGGTCTCAAGCTTCCAGGTTTGGAATATGTTACTGTTCTGGGATGGGCTTTCTATTACTGTAAAACTTCTCTAAAATCAAACGAATATCATTATCAGAATTACCAACGTCTAGCATTCACCTTAATATAACTAAAGCCTAAATTCTTAATAGCAAACTCACTTTTCACACATTTCCAGACTTTTTATAAAACAAATACTGTACTTTTACATCAAAATACAGCAGGTAATTTGTGCAAGTCCTTGATTTACTATTTGCCTTGCTGTCAATGGTTTCCTCTGTTCAATTCTTAAAAAGGTTCCATGTAAAACAATGTTTATTTTACAAAGTTCCACAAAGTATTCTTGTAACAAAGGGTTTGAACCACAAAGTTCGTGGGAGATATCTTGTTCCAAAAATTCTTTAGATGAATCCAGAAATCGCCGATAAAGTTCTTTCAGGTAATAAAAGGTTTTGCATTTACTTGTTGCTGAAAAGGGATACTGATCAGTCTAACCTTGACCTCTATCTCTTTTGCAGGTCGATTGCAGTGGACAGAAGAGGGGCTGAGGCAAGAAGTAGCCGTAAACCAGAAGAAGGAAGAGCCAGAAGCCGCGCCCGTTAAAGTCAATGAAGGTCTGGAGAGAGCAGGAGTGCCAGCGCTGAAGGATCTGTTCTCAGGTACGTGGGAGGTAGACGAGCACAAGCACTGGGTGAGGCTCAGGGGCTGCCTGTTATGGACAGGGCTGGGTGTGGTTCGAAGAGCTGGGTGTGGTTCGAAGAACTGGGTGTGGTTCTCACAAGCAGGTGTGCAGAGCTTCAGTTATTATGCTAATGAGTTGAAGTAACACATGGCCTCGGGAGGAGTGTTCTAAATAAGCCTTGGTAAACGCAAGGTCCAGTGTGCAAACAAGACAGCAATGTCCAAACTTGTGAATACATTGAGCAACATACACAGAGGTCTTAGGGAGAGGCTGAGATAACAAGAAAGGCTTTCAGTAGTATGCTTAAAGAGAGCTATTACAGAGACCACTAGTGCAAAGAGAGGGGACATGCTCTTTGCTGTGCACAAACCCTAACAGTGTGTAGCCACACCTCTAGGGTCAGCTACTGAGCTCCGAACATCCATTCAAATAAGAGTTCCAACATCTTGAGAGTGGCCACAATGGTGCTCTCTGGGATTGCCGGTGGCCCACATCTCTGGAAAGTCATCACCGAGAGGGAGGAGACCTGGTAGCACATTGGCTAGTGACCACATTGTCCCCTTGTGGCATGCTAACTGAATAAATAGGGTACCCCTGGTACCCTGGACTCTTAGATCATGCTGCCTTTGGAAAGAGGACCAAAAAAGGACTGCCCTGTTGCCCTTAGAACTGTGATAAGAGAGGCTGCACCCTCTGGTGGGCTGCACCTGTTGCACTTTTTGGTTACCGAAGTTTGGACTGTGCTTGTGACTCCTGGCATGTGAAAATATTGATCGCCAGACCAAATAAGTGACTCAAAGGATCAGTCTGCTGATCCCCTGGAACCAGCTCCAGGGACAAAAGAGCTGAAGAAGCCCAAACCGGCAAGTTGCTAACCACAGAGAAGACTTCTGCTAGAGGCTGTTGGGCACCCAAGAGACCAATCTTTGATGGCCAAAAGTTGCACCAGTGTCAGCCATACCTGGGAGTGCTGTCAAAGTCTAGATTGGTCACCCAAGAGGGACACTAGCCCCCACTTAAGGATTTTGCACGAACCACTCTACACAGAGACTGGTTTCTCAGCCACAGGTGGCATTTTACTGTCTCGAAGAGGACCTTTCATGACCCCAACGTCTGCGGCTTAGTAACCCAACATCACCAGTGGACTGAGGAATCACCACAAAGGCACCCCTGCCGACTGCAAAGCAACTGGAGCATCTTTGAGCATCTTTTCATCCTGTATCCCCCAACAGCAAGACCACTCCGTTAAAGTGTATGGGTGTGGTGCTGTAAAGTCTGGAACTGGATTGGAAAAGTCTCTGGTAGTTATGTAACTGTCCAAATCCCCTGCACTGGCCCCCCTAGACCTTCATCCTGTCAGATTTAGTTGTCCAAGCCCGACCCTGAGTAGTCAAACTAACTTTTACAAACTTTTGAAAAGGTTCTAAACTTGTTGTTTACAAATGCTTGTTTGGGGTAAATTAAAAAGTGATAAAACCTTTAAAAATCTGTATCCTCGGAACCCTCTGGTGGGTTTTGCACATCAAAGTCTCTAAGAATTCATAAAAATAATCTAATTTTATAAATTGTTGTTGTTTCTTTCATGATGTTTGGCTTTCTTATTTTGTTGTGTGGCACTTTTAAATGCTTTACACTAAGTTAGTTTGTTCATGCCTTGCTACTTGAAGACTCAGCTACCCAGGGTTGAGCTTAGGATTTACAAATGAGCCTGACTGGATCCAATAAAGGTGGTGCAAGTGTACTCCCCAGCAAGGCTACCCAGTCATATCATATATGACATCCAAATCCTCACAATGGTTTTAAAGTGATAATATAAGTCTCTCACACTTTTCAAAATCCCCTTTTGTTAGTTGGATGAAAACCTATCAATTGTGCCACCACACCCCCTTCTTGACTTTAGCTGGGATAAGGCATTGGCATGATAATGGGTTAAAGCTACCTACAAATTTCTTATAGCCAAGGAATGGAAGTCCCAGCAATGGTTTATTGAACAAGGGGTAGTCAAACACAGCAGGTTCTGGATGGCATACACCCAATTAATTAATATGTAAAATAGATAAATGACTGATAAGTTATATGATTCAGAACTAATTCTCCAAATGCTGATTAGCGAAGGAAGTAAGGGCATTATGTTTTGATATGGACATCATCAAAAAATTCCGTAACTTGGGTGTTGCTGATGAAATCATCAAAAGGTAGATAAAGGACAAAGGAATAATACTGAAAGAGCAAGTTAGTGAGCTTACAAACCTTTTGAACTTCTCAACACTTAGAGTTATCAGTGTTCTTTAAATGCATCTATATAGTAGGTGGATGATATATCTAACACCTTCTAGTCTTCATAAAATACAAGAAAGTGTGAACCCTCAGTGTCTTAGGCCTCAGATTGGGAGGCCATACGATTGGCTATATATATTTTGGAATTGTGCTTATTTGATGCAATTCTGCAATTACATTTTTAGATGCACCACCATTCGTTTGCATGTAATAATATAAATCAGGATGCTTTTATCCCTCTAGTAGGGTGTCTACTTGTGATGTGTCTTTTAAGCATTGGCCATCTTAAACAGATATTTATTGCTATGGCTATCGCTAGATCAATATTACTACAAGTTGTAAAACACTGAGGGCACTGGTCATTGTAAATGTAAATGTAAATGTAAATGTAAATGTGAAGAATAGTTGAAGAAGATTATGAAAGGCAAGTTAAATGAGAGCATAAAGCCACAGATATGTGGGGATGCATACATATGGGCACAAATGGGACTCATTTTATGTCTGAGGCTAAATCTATATGAATGTGAGCAGATGTTACAATTTATTTTTAAAGAATATTTTTCATAGTATAACGAATGAATATTGAATTAATCTGTTTTATATTAGTACTAGCAGCCCGTCCCGACGTTGTCGGGGTATGAATTGCTGCCGGCAAGTAGTATATTGTTTTGTAGGATTTCGTTTTGATAGCATTTCTTATCTGTGACAGGCCGGTGAAACGCTCCGATTCACAGTGCACTGCTGATGCACTTAAGAGTGCGCGTTCAGTAGTGTGTGAACTCGAGTTTCCCTACTTTATTTTCCCTTGCAATATTATATAGCGCGAACTCGACAACATGGCATGAGCACAATTTACATTACAGAAGAACACATTCATTTGTGGTAGGCACGGGTAGACAAAGAGATTTGCCTGGAATCACAATATGTTGCGCTGATGCCGAGATTCGAACATAGCTCCCCAGCTCTAAAGTTCGCAATTCTAGAACTTGTGGCGGGAGGTGTGTCTAAAAGTGTATGTCGGTGCTGGCCATCAATGAGAGAGACCTGTGTATTTTTCAAATGGGTGGTGAAAAAATATGAGTATGTTGCTGGAGATGTGGGCCGCCATGCCACCAATGTACTTACCGGGGAAGGGTAAACACCCATTATTCCGCAACTTTCTTTCCGCATACCATCACTCCGCATACTTTCATTAGGAAAGTACCATAACTCCGCAATGCCATTATAACGCATGGCATTACATTTAATATGCTTTTACCACGCATACATTTACAACGAAATTCATTGTAAATGAATGAATGGTAAAAGCATGTTTTTTAATGTTTGGGTAAGGTAAGTATGGGTATAGGGGTATTTGTTTTGGGGTACTGAGGTATATGTTTTGGGGTGTTTGGATATTTTAAGGTTTCAGATATAGTTTTGGGTTATGGGGTACAGGGGTAGAATTAGGGTTTAGGGATAGGTATGGGTTTTGGGGTACAGGGGTATTTTTAGGGTTCAAGGCTAGGTTTGAGTTTTGGGGTATAGGGGTATTTTTAGGGTTCAGGGGTAGGTTTGGGTTTTGGGGTACAGGGGTATTTTATGGTTCAGGGGTAGTGTGGGTTTTGGAGGACAGGGTTATTTTTATGGTTCAGGGCTAGGTTTGGGTTTTGGGGTACAGGGGTATTTTTAGGGTTCAGGAGTAGGTTTGGGTTTTGGGGTACAGGGGTATTTTAAGGGTTCAGGGTTAGGTTTGGGTTTTGGGGTACAGGGGTATTTTAGGGTTCAGGGCTAGGTTTGGGTTTTGGGGTACAGGGGTACTTTTAGGGTTCAGGGGTAGGTTTGGTATTTGGGGTACAGGGGTATTTTTAGAGTTTAGGGATAGGTTTGGGTTTTGGGGTACAGGGTATATTTATAGGGTTAAGATGGGTTAGTGTTTAAGGGTGTTGGGGAATTTCGGAGAAGTGTGGCTCACTGGTTAGAGCAGGCAGACCCTGAAGCAGAGGTCAGACCTGGGACCAGGGTTCGATTCCCGACGCGGCAGGGTGTTGAGCTCAAATGTCCACGGCCTCGATAATTCTCGCTTCGGTGCCTGACGTAATCATGGGTTCACACTCTGCCACTCTGGGCATTAAGCTTGCTTAATCTCCACAATGGCCCCCCGCGGCGGGATGCCTGGCTTTCACCTTGGGGATGCCCTGTAGGGGCTATCTCACAGGGAAAAAGCAGGACGGGTTCCCAAGGCAAGCGCGGAGATACCCCTTCGGGGGTCGATTCTGGCGCTATATAAGAAATACAATAATAATAATAATAATAATAAGGGTGGGTTATGATTATGGGGTACAGGGGTATTTAAAGGGAGCAGGATGGGATTATTTTCTAGGGTGTAAAGGGTAATACAATAAAATAATAAATAAAAATAATATAAATAATGCAATTTAAAAGAATAAATGTTTTAATTAAATAAAAAAAATGTGTGTACATATATATATATATATTGCAACACATCCAACTATCCAGTCGAAATAATGGCAAGCAAAATAAATAAATAAATAAATAATAATAATATATATATATACTAGCAGCAGAAGAGGCGCAGCAGAGCGGCCGTTTTGTTCGGTCCTGGCCGCTTCTGCCCACGCTTTGTTTTCTCCGACGTCCCGACTTTGTGGAAAAGGATTTCTGAGCACTCAGTGTTCATAGCCCCCGCCCGTCGTAGGTCTTGGCCGCTTCTGGCCACGCTTTGTTTCCCCCGACGTCCCAACTTTGGGGAAAATGCTTTTTGAGCACTCAGTGTTCATGGACCCCGCCCGTCCCTTGGTGTGCACCCGCAGCTGCTTCACTTACCTCATCCGCCGCTCCTCCCCGTGCTGCTGAGTTTACCGCTTCACTGCTCCTCCGCTTCTCGCCGCTCCTCACCGTTTGTCCGCTCGCCGCTCCTCCCCGCCTGTCCGCAGCTCCTCCCCGCGCTCGTGTCGGCCGCTCTTCTTCTTGCTCCTGAACATCGCTCCTTCCGGCGCTCCCGATGTCATCACACACATCGCGGCCGGCGCTACTTCCAAGGGACTACTTTTTTTTAATTTGTAAATTTTTTAAAGAACGTATATTTTTTTATTTTTATATAGCCTATGTCCTTCTGCTTGCCCTGACGTTTTCAAAGATGTCTTGGGTGTTTGGATTGGTGGTGTACTTTTCGAGTTTACCTGGCTCAAAGGACAAAGTTCTCTCTTTATAATAGTAGTATAGATATATATAAATACACATATATACAAACATATATTTGATGTTTTAATAATGTACTTTTACAATGTATTTGACTTTACCACACATGTATTTGTGTTATAATGGCATGCGTGATAAAGTCATACGCGTTGTAAAAGTTTTAGAAATGATGTCTTTGCGGAGTAATAATGAAAAAACAGAAAGGGAGGTCTCCTCACAAAATCTGTTCCAGGGACGAGGAGTCAAGGTAAAACAAGAAGTCAGAACAGTCCCTTTTACTAACTAGCAAAAAAGGATAGTGCTTACTCATATAGTGCCGCCATAACTCAAGAGATCTTTACAATTAGAGCCACTCTTAATAATTGTCACAAATTATAGAAAAAACTATTAATAAAAAAACAATTCAAGTAAAATTTTTTGGTGATTTATTTAAAAATTACACAATATAAAGCATCAATAACTGTGCCACAGTACGAAGTAAAAAAGAGTGTCAGCATCATACAAAAATGATGTACATCTCTACAATGTCCACAATACAAAATATTAAAAACAGCAAAAGGATTAAAAAACCAAGTTGTCGACGCAGCGTTTTGGTTTCTAAGTTGACACCTTCATCAGGACAGGGTTCTATGCAATAGAGAAACAGTGAATTAACACAACATTTTCTATAGTCTCACAAAATACATATATAAAAAAGCAACCCATCACTATCTTTTTTTTATAAAACATCTTATCTGGTTTTTCACAGTGATCTTATGTTGATGGGCCAAAAAGGGCAAATTTCTCACGAATCTGTTTTATTCTAATAGGAGGAACTTGTTTAAAACGCATTAACAGCAACAGTCAAATACATTGTGGCACAACACACAGTGGCAATTAGATCCCCTGAGCTACGCGGAGAGTTCTCATGGAGAATACTAAATAGGGCATTGCCTAAATCATGGCAGATCAAGTATGAGAATAGCTTGGCTGACAGTTTAAATGTGCAGCTAGGGGTGTGTTTAGACTTACTTAACACACGGACTCTATTGTCTTCGAGCCGTATCTTCCTCTGCTTCAATTTGAGGTAGACAATCCTAGTTGATCACAGGTCATCAAATGAAATTCAAATGGATTATAGCATATGGAAAGGAATCTCCTTGTATCTGGAAATACACGAGACCTTCCATTAGATAGACAATTTCACATAGATCTTGAAATCATTGTCAGTGCGAGTCACACCCAATTACCTTAATATTGTATTGGAGTTTCATTTCTATGGAGGAAAAAAGGAGCCACCGGTATATAGGACTGTTAATCGAGCTTCCTTTGGGAAATTAAGAAAAACAGGGTATTCAAATTAGGTCCCTGAGGAGCCAATTATGTAAATAGTATCACGTGGTATCAATTCCTAACATTGCTGCTCCATAAATACGGAGAACTCACCCTTTTCAATAAGGGACCGGCGAAAAAATGCAGCACGTGACTGGATGTCGTCAGGCTCTTTTCTTTATAGAGGAATTCAGATGATCGTTCATTAAAAACGTATGGTTTTTTTTTTCTGCATTCACCACCCTGAAACAAACATATAATATTGACGGGTGTTATCAATTCCCCACTAGGCTTATCAGAGTATTGCACAGACGGAGTAATAGTCCGCGTTATAAAAATTGCGGAGTGATGGTATGCGGGATGTTGGTTTGCGGAATATCATCACATATTCCTGGGGGAGGGATAGTCCCTTTCTTGCTATTACCGTGGAAGCGGGCCTTGTGTCCGGATGTGCGTGGCGGGAGGCCTGTGCGCCTCAGAAGTGGAAAATCTCCAGTGTGCGCTTCAGCCGTCACCGAAAGTTAAGGCAAGATTACATTTCCTGCACAATGGCCCCTGTTTGCGCTCCTTCCGGCCCTTGGGAATAGCGCCATGCCTGACCTCCATACAGTAAAGCAGGTGCACGTCACTGGGAGCGCGGGGCAAGTACACCCGGAGCTGGAATGTAAAGAATCTGGGAAGAAAAAACAATGAAATATTGGGCACACCGCTCGCTTTTTTTTCGTAATCCCCCGCCCCGCAAACGCCCACGCCCCCAGCACACGCCCACAGCACACGATATGAGACATGGCATGAAGGGCGGAACGTACCACACGCCCCCAGCATTTGTCACGCCCCCAGCACACGCCCACAGCACAACGCAGACACGCCCACAAGGGACTACTTTGCTGGCACGGTTCTTTTACCTTTTAAATGTATACGGTGGGCGTCTGCATAGCCTATGTCCTTTTGCTGCAACTGCCCTTTCCAACGCTGTATCGGGTGTTGTGATTGGGGCTGTGGTTCCTGAGATTACCCGCCTCAAAGGTTTGGTCTCTCTCTTTATTATATTAGTATAGATATAGATTCACTGCTAATAAAAATAAATAAGGAAAAAGACAAAAACCTAGGGGCTATGAGCCCCTAGTGAAATTTTTGCGCCACCTTTGTATCACAATATTATGCCAAGTTGTGCCATATTTACAAAGTGATGCATCTAGGCAGATGCATCACTTTCTAAACCCCTACGCCACATTATACATGCATTAGGTATAATTTATGCAGGGAGGGTATTTCCCCGCAAGAAAGCCTCATAGAAGTGGAACAGTGAAATCTATCAGATTTCACTGCGCCACTTCCAGGATACCACTGCGTCAAAACCTTATGCCTGCCTCATGGCAGCCTCATGGCAGGCATAAGGGTGATGCAGTGCAATAAGTATAGGCATCCCCTATGCATTGCTGGAGTTGCGTCATGCTTACGACACAACTCCATCAATGCGTGATTTTTGCGCCGACCGATAGTCAGGATTCTTGACGCATCTGTAAATCCTTGCGACAAGGAGCGTGGTACGCATGGTGTCGCGAGAGGGACGCAGTGAAACGTGTTGCATTGCTGTTTTACCGCAGTGATGCAACACTTTTCATAAATGAGTCCCCTAATATTTGTATCATCACAGGCATCTTGTTGGTCCTTCGGAAAAGAACTCAGGTCCCTATATGCCTCATAATGTCTACCCCTGTTTTTATTCCTCCCATTATAATGAATCCACAGTTTGCACATTACAGGTTTTGTAGATACCACAATAGTTGGAGTTTATGAAACAAACTGTGTGAACAAGCTTTGGTGACATGGAGTTAAGTTCTGAATGTCGAGCCCAGGATATCGTGGGACACTAATATCGAAGGACAAAATATCGAAAGATATTTACGTACAAATTTTCTTTACCTATTTCCACATATATGTACCCTGAAAAAAAATTAAAATATACATATATATATATGATATATGATATATATATATATTCTCTGAAAAAAAACAAAGGTTACAGAGACGTTATAGTTAGGCTCTCGTTTCACTAATATCAAACCAGTGAAACTGAGCAGTTATAGTTACCTGAGCTAACTATAACTTATGAGCCCGCAATGCACTGCTTATGACATACATATTACATCACTCATGCATTGGTCAGTGACATCACTTATGATATCACTGCTGACATCTCAAATGACATCACTGATGACATAATCCAGTGAGTGGAAGTGTTTTTCTAAAAGTTTCTAAGTGTTAAACATATATACCAGGATACTACAAAATGTAAAATAGTATACTTTCTGTACTACTAATGAGTGATACTATTTGTAACATGTATTATGTGAGTGGCTGTGTGACTGTGTGCATCAGTGTATGAGTGGGTGTCTGAGTGCTGGTATGGGTGTGTGAGTGGATATGTGAGTCGCTGGATGGGTATATGTGAGTAGCTGTGTGGGTGAGTGAGTGGCTGTGTGAGTACCTATGTTCATGAGTGAGTGGGTGTGTCAGGCACTTTATGGGCCTGTGAATAGAAGTTTAAATGACAGTATGGGTGAGTGAGTAGGTGTCTGAATAGCTGTATCAGTGAGTGACTCAGCTGTGTAAGTGGCTGTATGGCTGAATACGTGGCTGCTTGGTTAAGTGCTTTGGTGTGTGAGTGGCTGTATTGCCGGGTCTGGTGGCACAGTGGACTTATGCATCCACTGTAGGGGCTTGTGTTCGACCTCATGGTCACAGTTCTAATCCTGGTGGGTCCACTCAGCCTTTCATCCATCTGAGGTCAATAAAATGAGTACCATTGAGTTGGGTAACAATATACATCTGTTATTCAGTGCCTTGAGACCTTGGGGTGATATGTGCGCTTTACAAATGTACATGGTATGTTATGTTATGTTATGGTAAAGTAAGTGTGTGTGTGAATGGATGCATGGGTGAGTGAGCCGATGTGTGAATGCTTGTATGGATGTGTGAATGGGTATGTAAGTGGTTGAGTTGGTGTGTGAGGGAATGTTTGAGTGTTTGTATGGGTGATTGATGGGCTGTGTTGAGAGCCTGCATGGGCGAGTGAGTGGATGTGTGAGTGGATGTTTAGGTGAATACATGGGTGTGTGAGTAGCTCTTTGGGTGAGTGTGTGACTCTGTGAGTGACTATATAGGTAAGTGACTGGCTGTTCGAATAGCTTTATGGGTGAGTGAGTGGTTGCGTGAGTGCCTGTACGATTGAGTGAGTGGGTGTCTGAGGGGCTCTATGGACGAGTGAGTGGTTTTGTGAGTACTTGTATGGGTCTGTGACTGGGTATGTGAGTGATTGTGTGGGCGTATCAGAGGTTTATGGGAGTTTGAGTCGGTGTGTGAGAGCTTCTCTGGATATGTCATCAGAGATGTCATTTGAGATGTCATTAGGGATGTCATCAGTGATATCACTGACCATGTCATGTGTGATTAAATATGTGAGGTCATAAGCAGTGCATTTCTGGGCCGTAAGTTAGCTCAGGTAACTGCTGAATTTCACTGGTTTGATATGAGTAAAATGTGAGCCTCACTATAAGATCTCTAAACCCTTCATTTTTTCAGTGAATATGTGAGAGAGAGAGTGTGTATGTGTGTGTGTGTGTGTGTGTGTGTGTGTGTGTGTGTGTGTGTGTGTGTGAAATTAAGAATAGAAACTCTACACTTTCCTCCGTGCAGTGTCTTTCTATACTTTGTCCATCCATCAATATTTTGACCAGGATATTAGGGTTGCAACTTATTCTTCTACCTGATAACGAACAGTAGAATCGCCACATGCAATGTTCCACTCTCTTCCAAGTGCTCCAGAAACCCCCTGGATTTAAGCCCGCCTCCCATAAAATCCCCTCAGAACAAAAGCTAAACAAAAAATAATAAAAACATACGCAGAAAGTTAAACGGTTAATAGTGAAAGTTTTTGAATGTTAGAGTAGTTTTATATCCCTGGGGCCAGCAGTTCCGGCAGCTTAAGTTTGTTTTTATGCGTTCCCAGAAGTTAAGGAACTCTCTGCCAAACTTGGAGCTGGGGGGAAGGAGGGGAGCAACAGAGGGCCTCTCATATCCTCTGGGAAATTGGCAATCATAGTATTGGTTCCGACCCAGCCTGCCTGGTACAGTCGACAGCAGGCTGTCTGAAGCAGAGACGAAGAGGTGACGTCTGGTAGGTGTTCCATATTTTGCTCTCTTGTTTTGCAATCTAAGCCTGATCTAAACATGTTTGTGAAGTTTAATTTTTAAATGCATTTCTCCTGATGCAAAATTGTTTTTATCTTCTAGTTACGTACCTTTATGGTTGTCTCCGTTTTTGGAACTGTTAAGGAGAATAGCAGTATTTGTCAATTTATGGTGGCTTTGACAATTAAGCAATTTCTTTGAAGGACATGGGCTGTAATTATACTGTCACATTCTTACCGTATTCTTTTTCACTGTGTATAGTTTAATTTGTATTGGTATTGCATAATCAGGCGGAGGTTTTGTTTTTTGTTATTTTCATGTATTTATTATCTTTTTACATTTTTTAGAAATAGCGTGACGTTTTGCGAAGTGTATTTCTCGATTCTCTACAGTACACAACACTTTAGTCCCCGCAGATTTGTAGTCCTTTGACTCAAATGCACTTGTGTACATGAAAGGAAATTGACAAAGATTAGCTCCTGGTTTAGTGTCTTGAATGCAAACAGATCTCTCTTGCACAGTATATTTCATTCTGCTTAATTTTGTCAGCACCAGCAGAAACTCAGGTGTTCTTGGGTTACCGGGCAGCATGTTGCTGCGGGTGGTGGATGCCTCCAGAGGGCCCACCAGGCGAGGGTGCAGTTTATGCTCCAGAGTCCAAGGGGTAGATGTATCAACATACCCTTTTGCGATTTCTAAATAGAGATTTTTAAGGAATCGCTATTTAGAAATCGCAAAATGGGATGTATGTAGAAAATCGCTATTTTTTAGCGATTTCTTAATCTTCCTTATTTGCGAATTCGCAATTTGCGAATTCGCAATTTGCGAATTCGCATTTAAGGAATAATTTCCCATTCATTCCTATGGGACAGGAGGCCCATATGAATGATTGGGAAATAATTCTCAATTTGCAATTCGCAATTTGCTAATCGGAAATTGAGAATAATTTCAAGGGTGCAGGGGTGTCTCAAGTACACCCTGCTGCACCCCTGAAATGTACATGTCTGTGCATATGGCGCACATACATGCCCTATGGGCATGTATGTGCGTCCCATGCCACCTTCACAAATGCCAAATTGTGCATTTTTAAAAGAGTTTGCAAATTACCACCAACTACAAGTTGGTGGTAATTTGCAATTTCTTAACCTAAATTCGCAATTCCAAAATGCTACATACATAGCATTTAAGGAATCGCAAAATTGTGATTCCTTCAATGCTTAAGCAAAATAAGGAATCGCAAATTTGTGCGATTCCTTATTTTGCAAATTTTTGTTACATGCCAAAACATGCGAAAAGACCGTTGCGATTCGCAAAACACCAGAATTCTGCGAATTCCGGCCTTTGCGAATGGCAAACGGCTTGATACATCTAGCCCCGAATGCTGTATTCACAGACTGCGATTAGTGCACTGGCTCAGGTGAGCAGCAGCAGACCAGCTACAGGATGAACACGAGATTGTGACTGGTCTGCAGACTGATGGATATTGGCACTAGGGATCTTCTTAAGGCCAATCGCAAATCTCACCCCCATTCAAGTTAAGTCCCTACCCCGCTTCAGAGCATTGAGTACTTTGACCTGGCTGAAGTCCCCTCCATCTGTATAGCACACTCCCTGGCACTCAGGCTCTTTTGTAGAAAGAATGCAGGATGTGATCAGGACTCTCTGGCACCGCTTGATCATTCTGGTGGAACTTACACAGGGTCGGGTTCCTTGGCACCCTCAGGTCACAGGGGCTGATGCTTCAGCAGAAGCTATAGGATCACTCCAAGGCTCTCGCGGCATCCAGACCTCACCCTCGACAGAGTGGTAAAGGTCCTTGCCCAGATTTGCAGTGGACGGCTTTGGTTTGTCCTGCTTCAGCTCCTTCTCTGACCCTCCTCTTCTAAGCAGAATTTTCCTTGTACAAAGGTACCTCCAAATCCTCTATCTTGAGCTGTTGGTGAGCTCTTTTCCTAGAAGGAGGGTCAAGACAGCCTTCTCTGGCAGGCTGGAGAAACTCAAAGGAAGGGTTTTTATTGGTCAGGGAAATTCCTAGGCGCTCTGCTTAATATACGCACAAAGTCTGAAAGGATATACATTCAGTATGGTGCAACTAGGAGAGGGGATAAGCTCTATTATCCCCCAATTACGCGTGGGTAAAACCCTCACAGTACAAACAATGACCTAGGCACACATAAATAGTAGGTTTACACAGTATGTCAAAATATACAAGCACAACAGTATAAAAAACATCAAAGGAAGGAAATATCTTCAGAGATGTTGCGAAATGTTCAGCCTTTTAATTCCTCTTAAAAGTCAATGATCAGAAGAAAAACTAGCTGACACGTGTTTCGTCGCATTTGGAAAATAGTTCTGCGACTTCTTCAGGGCTGTATAAAGACGAAGAATGTCTGGATTGTCGCTCAGCCGGTGATACTTCCAACCCGGCTGTGCTTGGAACTATCAGGGTAACTCGGGTCGTTTTAATGTATCGGACGTGCAATGAGAAAGAACATCCTGAACGTATTGAAACAGTTCTCGATCCGTGATGAAAAGATTATTTCATACCAGAAAAGGTCAATGTGGACAAACAGAGAAAATTGAAGTCAGTATAGCGGGGCGCCGTGAGGGGGTTTAAACGTCCACAACCGGGAACACAGCAATCCGTCGTGAGGGTTCCTTGGCATACCTGCCTCAAGTTCAACCGCATCGCTGGAATTATCCGTTCCAATGTTTAAACTTCTCTGGCAGGCTGTTAGAAATCCCCAAGTTTTTGGTCCCAAACCTTACCAGGGAGTTGGTGGTACTGAAGCTGTATTCAGTATTTTGACTTTTACAAGAGCCAACTCTGAGACCGGGCCTGGGCAGTTACTGTCCTTTGCTTATTCCACTCGAACTGATCTAGCCATAGTCTTTGTTTTCAGGTGTCAGCAGGAAGGTGCAGTGGAGCCGATAGTTTCCTGTTGGGAGGGATAGGGGGTTGGGGGGGTGGAGCGGAGGGAAGAGAGAGAGAGCGAGCTAGAGAGAGAGACAGAGAGAGAGAGAGAGAGAGAGAGAGACCTGCTAACTATATATTAGCTTGTGGAAGTAGCTCTTCCAGTGAACAATGGAGCAGAAAATGGCAGGTGGGACCCTCTAAACATCAAAGGGGTCTCTTTTGCACACCCAAAAGTCTGATGTATACAAAAGACCACATGGAGGAGCCAATTCACATTGATGTCTGGGGCTCACTCCATCCTTCCTCCTAATTACCACTTGGACATGGGAAAAGAAAATGAATTCCAGTTTGGACATAGCAACTTGTGACATACTCTCAGCATGCATCCTCTATACACAGAAGTAATACATACACTTGCAGAATCCATGTGCCACATGGAATGGGCAAAAGACCCACTTTTTGGAGACTAGCAAGCAAATTAAAAAAGTGCAGGAGAGGCTAGTAAGTGATACTCCACGACAGAGAAAGGTAAATAATACCTTTCTAGTCTATACAGGACTATCTTTTCCACAACTATGTGCACTCTATTACACCAATTTGCTGCTAACTCATGTGCAGTAAGAGGGGTGCACATGGTGTGCTCCTCCATATCCCTAAGCTGAGGTTTGGATCGAAATCTGTGTCACAATAAAGGCTTGCTGCAAGCATGCATGATTGCCGGATCAATGACATAATATCGAGGCACATAATATTGACTACCAAAAATATCGGCGTCAAAATATCGACAGACAGAATATCGACTTTGTATCTACAAACAGGTAAGTACAAAAATATAGAGTAAAAAATATCGTTTACAAAAATATAGTTTGTAAAAATATCGACTTTATTAAAAACAATGTTAAATTAAATTATTATTAAAAAATATTTTCTAAAATATACTTAAAAATACTTAAATTACCTTATAATAAATAAAATACTGATTTAAGTTATACATTATTTTTTTACAATCATATTTGTTAAAACATATATATATAGTAACATACTATAATTAAAAAATATCCTATATTATTACCGTAGGATAGCGGAAGTGTAAAATTACTATTCCCACTCCAGAGACTGCAACAGTAGGGAAAGCGTTGGATAGCGTAGGGGTAAACATTACTATTCCCACTCCAGAGAGTGCAACAGTAGGGAAAGCGTTGGATAGCGTAGGGGTAAAAATTACTATTCCCACTCCAGAGAGTGCAACAGTAGGGAAAGCGTTGGATAGCGTAGGGGTAAAAATTACTATTCCCACTCCAGAGAGTGCAACAGTAAGGACACCGTTGGATAGCGTAGGGGTAAAACTTACTATTCCCACTCCAGAGAGTGCAACAGTAGGGAAAGCATTGGATAGCGTAGGGGTAAAAATTACTATTCCCACTCCAGAGAGTGCAACAGTAGGGAAAGCGTTGGATAGCGTAGGGGTAAAAATTACTATTCCCACTCCAAAGAGTGCAATAGTAGGGAAAGCGTTGGATAGCGTAGGGGTTAAAATTACTATTCCCACTCCAGAATTGAAATTGAAATTGAAATTGAAAGGCTCTTATATAGCGCATGGCTACTCGGAAGCATCACAGCGCTTGATGTTAAATAGAAGGGTGATGCAGAAGTTGAAAGATGGAGAAGGCTTGTTTATGGCCTAGGAAACAATGCTGTTTTTAGCTGTTTTCGGAACACCAGCAGGCTGGGTTCTAAGCGAAGTGAAAGCGGTAGGGCATTCCACAGCTTTGCTGCATTTCGGGAGAAAAGGCGGTCCCCAGATCGGGCTTTGTTGGTCCTGGGTGTTATAAGGAGATTTTGTTGGTTAGAGCGAAGGTGCCTGGATGGAATGTATGGTCTGATCATATCCTTCAGAATGGGGGGGCCGTTCCCATAGAGAGTTTTATGGACCAGACAGAGAGTTTTAAAATGGATTCGCTCTTTTATTGGGAGCCAATGTAAGGCCCTTAATGCGGGGGCTGCGGTGGTACGGCGGCTGGTTCAGGTGAGTAGCCTTGCTGCGGAATTTTGAGCTATCTGCAATTGACGGTTGACTGAGGTGGGGGCTCCTAAGTAGAGAGCATTCCCATAGTCCAGCCTCGATAAGATGAGGGACTGGACTATGGTTTTCTTCGCAGTTTCAGGTAGCTGGGGAAGAATTTTACGAATGGTTTTTATTAGACCGAAGCACGTAGCCACTGTCTTTTTTACCTGAGTTTTAAAAGAAAGCTCCGTATCGAGCCAAAACCCTAGGGTTTTTATCTCCGTTTTGGGGGTAGGTCCGGGTCCCATGCAGGAGGGCCACATAGAGGTGGCCTTTCTTCCGAGCAACATCAGCTCGGTTTTTCCTCCATTCAGTTTTAGATGGGAGGCATCCATCCATTCTGCGACTTCACCCAGGCAGCTACAAAGATTGTTCTGAGGGGAGTCTGTCTGGGTGAGGGAGACTACTAGCTGGGTGTCATCAGCGTAGCTCACCAGTTGGATTCCGAAGGGGGCTACTACCTCTGCCAAGGGGGCCATGTACACATTAAACAGTGTGGGGCTAAGGGAGGAGCCCTGTGGTACCCCACACTGTAATGGTATTGGAAGGGAGCAGTTGGTATCTGAGAAGACCTTGAAGAATCTATTGCTAAGAAAAGATTCAAGCCATTCAAGAGCTTTACCTGTAACTCCAATTCTTTCTAGACGGGCAAGAAGGACACGGTGATTAACCGTGTCAAAGGCGGCGCTGAGGTCCAGGAGGATAATGACCGCGCTGCCACCTGCATCCAGAATCCTCCTGGATACCTCAACCACCCTCAACAAAGCTGTTTCAGTTCCCTGTCCTTTTCGGAAACCTGTTTGTGTGGGATGTAGCAGGTTTTGAGACTCCAAATAGGATGCCAGTTGTTTATTGACCCACTTTTCAGCAAGCTTGCTGATACCGGGGAGGAGGGAAATGGGGCGGTAATTAGAGAAGTCGTCAGGATTAAGATTTGGTTTTTTTAACAGGGCCTTTAGCATGGCTAATTTCCAATCTTGAGGTACTATCCCGGAGTCCAAGGAGGTGTTAACAAGATCAATGATGTTTCTACTAACATGGGGGAGGACCAATTTCAGGATAGACATAGGGGCAGGGTCAAGAGGGGAACCACTCTTTATGGAATTGAAAAGGGAAGGGAAAAGGTCATCACTGAGAGGGTGAAAAAATGCTAGATGAGGTGAGGTAGAATTCATATCATCCCTCAATGGAGGATTGAACTCTACTACTGGGGGTGGGGGAAGGGAAAGTAGAATTTTTTCAATCTTCGTGGCAAAGAAATTTGCTAGTTCGTTGCAACGAGCACCAGATTCTTCCGGTGAAAGTTCAGATGTAGGGGGGTCAGGGCCCTTAATCAGCGTTTTTACTATTCTAAACATTTCTCTCGGAGCGTTGGTAGAGTTCTCAACTTTTTCGGCATAGAAAGTGGATTTGGCTGCGTTGAGTGCCATCTTGTATTTCTTGATTGAGAGTTTGTATTTAATTTTTTTCTCCTCGTCAAAAAGTTTTCGCCATTGTCTTTCTTCTCGTTTGCACTCCTGTTTAAGCTCTGAATTGAACCAGGGCTGTTTGTTCGGACCTTTTTTCTTAGAGATGCGTGTTTTAGGAAGCACACTGTCTAATGATTGTTCTATCCATTGATTAAAATCTGTGTTGGCCTTGTCGATATTTTGATTGTTTATAGGTTCGTTCTGCTTCAGCGAGTCTATCCAATCACTGGGCTCTAATTTTGTCCATCGCCTGCCTAGAGTTTTATGAAGGGGTTGATTGGTACAAGGTCTGTTAATTTTCCATAAGAATGGTACTACCATGTGGTCTGACCAAAGGATAGAATAAGGTGCGGATGTAGACAAGTTCGCGACATTGGCGAATATTGGGTCTAAAAGGTTGCCTTTAGAGTGAGTAGGGTGTTGGACAATCAAGTTGAGTTGGCATGCAGCTAGGTCTTTGATTAATTCCATAGCAATAGTGTCCAAAGGGTTGTTAAAATGGAGATTCAAGTCTCCTAACACTATAAAATTAGATACCATAGTGGCTGAGTCCAGAATAGTTTCGATTAGTCCTTCAATAAATTGGCCAACCTGGCCGGGGGGACGATAGATTAAGAGACCGGAGATTGAAAGTTCTGGAGAATAGGAGATAGAGAATAGTGTGCTCTCACAGTCTAGGATAGTCGTGTTAGTCAGGCGACAGGTTAGATGTTCCCTATATAAAATGGCGATCCCTCCGCCAACTTTAATTTCTCGATCTCTATGTTGGATTAGGTATCCAGCAGGTAGGGCCTGGGTAATGTCGGGACCGGAGGACGGGCCAAGCCACGTTTCTGTTAGAAACAAAACGTCCACGTTTAGATCTTCGATCAATAGAGCTATTTCTGTTGAGTGCTTTGGTAAGGAACGGCAATTAACTAGTGCCATCTTTAGAGCAGTGTCTACTGTCTTACAGTTTTGTGCTGGCATGGTTTTAATAATGGCCTCAGTGGTACTGAAAGGGCAGTTATTACAGGAGGGGGGACCGAGACCAAGGTCAATCGAATGGCTGCAAGGTGATGGGAGTGTCCTATTGAGCGTAAGTAAATGCGAGCGGGAGTATGTTATAGGGCATGGGGTATAGATATCAAGAGTCTTGGGCCCTAAGCCCGACTGTGCGCGCACGACTCCGGCGCAGGTCCGGCGCGTCCGCTGTACGCGTCCGCTCAGCGGAGTCATGACCGTTCGTTTATATAGCGCTGTTAGAGCGCGCGATTGGCCTGGCCCACACCTAATATGGCCGCCAAGTTCTATTCCCAGCCCTCGGCGTCGATACTCAGCCGAGGGCGGTCCTGGTAAGGGAGGGGCACAGAGCGCAGAAAGTGCAACAGTAGGGAAAGCGTTGGATAGCGTAGGGGTAAAAATTACTATTCCCACTCCAGTGAGTGCAACAGTAGGGAAAGTAGATACTTCATATATTATTTAAAAATATATATATTAATATCTATAAAAAATTAATTAAAAGTAATTACCACTTTAATATAATATAATAATTAACTAATTACTTATACTAATTTAATTTAATCATTACAATTAGTTATCTATTGATACTAATTAATTACAAATTAACAATTAATTAATTAGTAATTAAACAGTTACTTAACAATTAAAATCTAATAAATAAAGAAAACAAATTAACATATGTAATTAGTTATAATTAAATTACTTCCCACCCTATTCCCCTATGAACCCACAACCCGCTACAGACATTAAATTACTTAAATTAACCTAATTATCAATTAATCAATTAAATAAAATTAATTGGTAATTAAAATATAATTAATTACCAAATAAAAATAATTAACAATTAATTATAAACAAATACCAATAAATACATTTACATATTCAATTAATTAAAATGAAATTACACTACATAAATTAACATTTTTAATTAATTATAATTAAATTACTTCCCACCCTACTCCCCTATGAACCCACAACCTGCTACAGAAATTAAATTAGTTAAATTAACATAATTATCAATTAATCAATTAAATAAAATTAATTGGCAATTAAAATGTAATTAATTACAAAATAAAAATTAAATAACAATTAATTATGAACAAATACCAATAAATACATTTACATATTTAATTAATTATAATTAAATTACACTACATAAGTTAACATATTTAATTAATTATAATTAAATTACTTCCCACCCTACTCCCCTATAAACCCACAACCCGCTACAGAAATTAAATTGGTTAAATTAACTTAATTATCAATTAATCAATTAAATAAAATTAATTGGCAATTAAAATGTAATTAATTACAAAATAAAAATTAATTAACAATTAATTATAAACAAATACCAATAAATACATTTACATATTTAATTAATTAAAATTAAATTACTTCCCACCCTATTCCCTTATAAACTGACAACCCGCTACCGAATTAAATTACGCAAAATTTAAATAACATTAAATTAATTAATTAAATTACAATGTAACATAAATGAACACTTTTAACACATAAAATACACTATAAAAAATTCGATATTATTAAAAGTTTGATGTTTTTCTTAACCTATATTATGCACTTCGATATTTTGACTATCTATATTTTAAAATTTGATATTACATTTCTTACCTTCAAAACGATATTTTTGATGTCTATATTCTGTCCATTTGATATTCTGTCCAGCTTATATTTTGTACTCGATATTATGTCCATTCGATATTATGTAGTCGATATTTTGTCTGTTTATCATGATGGCCATGTGTGCTGAGGCTATGATCAAATCTAGAATGCTTGCTATGCTCGAGGCAGGGGTGCACGCTCTCCAGATACATGCAGGAGCCTGCGCTCTGGAGGTAGCTGCATCCAAAAGCTAAGAAGGTGGTGTTTGGTCACACACATGTACTATTGACTGATTTTTCACAGTGGAGAAGGTGTTACATTACTAGCATTTTAATAAAATGGGCCTCATAGGCAGGATTGACAGAAGGTCATAGAAGTGATGAGGTGGGGAATAGGACAGGGGTTAGTGTGGTCCAAATTTGAAGATGTCTTGGGTCCAATAGGGATGCAATTTTTTTTTTAAGTGTCATCCTTTTAATTACTGATCTCTGCTGATAGATTGTGTACATTGCTGTGCTCTTGAAATGGCATCCAGGTTACACTCAGATTTCGGAATTGTTGGCCATGGCCCTTTCCGCAGGGTCATCCCCATAATTTTTGCCTTCACTGTCCTTAGCCTGTTTTTGTTGACTTTTAGAATTCTACACAATTTAACACTGCTAACCAATGCTAAAGGGCATGTGCTCCCTTCTTAAAACACGGCAGAATTGGCTTATACTCAACTGGCACATTCAGGACCTTATTTATGAGGCCTTGTGACACTTTTGCGTCGCTGTTGCGTCCCTTTTTGTAACGCACCGGATGGGTAAAAATTGCGCCATGTTGTGCCCTATTTTGTAAAGTGACGCATCTAAGCAGATGAGCCACTTTGTAAAGCCCTGCACTAGATTATACCTGCGTCAGGTAAACTGTGTGCAGGGTGGGCGTTCTCCTGTAAAAAGCCTAGTAGAAGTGGCGGAGTGAAATCTGTCAGATTTCACTGCACCACTTCTAGGACGCCACTGAATCAAAATCTTACACCTGCCTCACAGCAGATGTTGGACTGATGCAGGCATATTTAACATGGGACTTTCCCATGTGTAATCACAGATTGCTGGAAGTGCTTAACTTTTGCGACACACTGTAGTAATGTAATGCGTCATTACTGCTCATTGAGATAAATCAGAAATACTGACGTATCTAACTCCTTGCGACATGGATACGGTGCATCCATTGTGTCACAAGGAGGGTGCAGTGAAAACTGTTGCATCACTGTTTTCACGCAGCGATGCAACAGTTTTCATAAATGAAGCCCTTAATTCACATGCAAGTCCCTAATAAAGTGGCGCTACCTGTGCCCAGGGCCTCTAAATTCAACGCTACTAGTTGTACTGCAGCACTGATTGTGCCACCCACTTCAGTACCCCTTTAAACATGTCTCAGGTCTGCTATTGCAGCCTGTGTGTGCAGTTTTAAACCGCCATTTCGACCTGGCAAAAGACCCTTTTGCCAGGCACAAATCTTTCTTTGTAATGCATATATGTCACCCTAGGGTATTTCCTGGAGAGCCCAGAGTGCAGGTTGCAGGTTGCAGTGTATTTAAAAAGAAGGCATGTGCTTTTAAGTTTTACATGTCCTGATAGTGAAAAACTCTTACATTTGTTTTCACTATTACAAGACCTACCTGTCTCATAGGATAATACTGGAGTTGTCTTATTGCATTTAATAAGCTGTAGCTTCCAAATGGGAACAGATAACCAGTTCATGTTTGGTGTCTTTGGAATTGTAAGAAAAATGCATTCTCATGGTAAAGTCAGATTTTTAATTACACTTTTGAAATTTGCAGTTTTGGAAAGTTGGCATTTGCCTGCCTGATCTATGTAGTGCTTGCAGCCTGTCACTGGAACACATGACTAGGTAAAGTACTTAAAAGGGAAACCTCTAGAAGCTTCTCCCACTTCAAAAGAGGCACCAGGTATAAATATTTGACTTGAGACACCAACTCATCAGTACACATCTGGACCTGTGTACCTGAACTTTGCCATCAGTGAGTCCTAGCCTGCTAGCCCAGTCCTGCACCCTTGGAAGTGGGCCTTAATGGCTCTCTGCCAGCTCATCTCTGATCCAGCAGAACCGTTGCCTATCCTCTGCCGCGCGGTGGGACCCATAGCAGAAATGATGCATCGCCTCTGCTGCATAGACTCTCCCAATGCAAGGACTTAGCATTGCAGCCTCACAGCCCCACCAGAACTGCCACTGCGCAAGGCATGCCTGATGCAGGCCCTGGTATTGCAAGCCTCAATGGGAGCCTTGACAACAGCACAGGACCCCCCCTTGCAGCCCTTCATATCCAACGCATCTCCTTAGCTGCGTGGCACAGCCTTGAGGCTACACTTCACATTACAAGCCCTTGTCAATGGGATCCTCAACAGGGAGGCAGGTCCAAGCATTGCCGACTCACAGGCCCTCGGAACCGGCGCATCGCCACAGCTGTGTGATGCATCGTCGATGTGGGACTACGCAACTCTTTGCAACCAGGAACTAAGGCTCTTTTATTCAATGGGCCTAACTGGGCCCCTGTAGATGGCCCGTGCTCCGTTGAGATTGGCCTTAACTTGTGACTTTGCCGTGTTCTAGTGCGACCAGATGTCCACAGTTGACGCTTTGTGGTTTTTGGTGCGATTTTAACTTAAATCTTCAAAATTGCATATCTCTGCTTGTACTGATTGGATTTCTGTTGTTTTGGTACTACATAAATACTTTACACGTTGCCTTAAGTTAAGCCTGTTGAATCTGTACCAAGCTACTAGGTTAATTTGGGGTTTGCTTGTGACTAGGATTGTGGTGGCTGCTTGAGTAGGGTTTCATTCCCCTCAAGCAGTCTTCTGAAATACATAGTAGGCCACAGTAGCAGACAGTCCTCCAAGAGTCCTTCTGCAGGCCAAGAATGTGAACTAAAGAGTGGGTCAGAGGGTCCTATTTTTATACCTAGTGCCATCATTGAGTAGGAGAAATTTCTAGATAATTCCCTTTAAAGTACTTGGAGTTTCCAGCATCTCACTCCCTGCCCCAGCCTGACTGCATGAAGAATGAAATTGTGTGTGAAGGTACTGCACAGCCTATTGATTTTCAAGTGGGGCTATGCCCAGCTCTGATCCCCATCCTGCCAATAATGGCACATCAAGACAAGAAAATCCCTCTATTGTGTTGCTGTAGGGGAGGAAATACAAAGTTCAACTGCCAACTACACCCAGGCACAGAGGAAAATAATGAAGGCACCAGATAGTTAGGGCAGGAAAATGACAACTTTCTAAAAGTGACATTTTCAAAATTGTAACTTAAAATCCACATTTACAATTAAAGAGGATTTAAAATTACAGTTTCTCAGACACCAAACATGAAATTCCTACCTGCTCCCAATCAAAAGTTAGCACTTATTTAGTGTAATAAGGCAACCCAATGTTATTCGATGGGAGAGGTAGGCCTTATTGTAGTAAAAACAAATTTGTGAGTTTTTTACAACTAGGTAATGTGAATCTTAAAAGTAGATGTCCAATATTTTATTTACAATGCATCCTGCCCTTTGGGCTACCTAGGCCCTACTTAAGGGTGACCTATCTATAAGAATAAGGGAGTTTAAGGCTTGGCAAGGAGCTTATCTTTCCAGTCGAATTGTATTCTGTATGGGGCCTGTTTTCAGGGGCTACCTAAGTGGGTGGCACAGTAAGTGCTGCATGCCTAATAGTAGCATTTAATTTACAGGCCCTGGGTATAAGGGTGTACCAATTTACTAAGGACTTATAAGTAAATTAAATATACCAATAAGGTGTATGTCAATTTTACCATGTTTTAGGGAGTGAGCACAATCACTTTAGCACTGGTTAGCAGAGGTACTGTGCCAGAATCCTAAGGCTAACAAAAATGGATTCAGCAAGATAGGAGGGCGAAGGCAAACATTTAGGGGGAAGACCACTCTGAGGCTGAGAGGTCTAATAACTCATGAATAAACAGCAGTATGTTCTAGGGACACAATCAAGCACATTGCACTGCATTAATGGAGCATAAGGAGACAAAAACGGACTCATCCTATGAACACAAATCAACAACACTGTACTGCTCACTCTATGCTGAATCATAGGTAATACAACCATTACCAATGTGTTGCATCTAATGGCACACACAGCTACAAACTGCTACACTTTACTGCCCAATTGGTGTAGTAAAAACCACAGGAGCACAAACCCATTACAATGTGATTGGGATCTGCATTATATGAACACACACACCGCTGCATGCTAGGGACACAATAAACCACTGCACTACTCTATGTATTAGAGCTGGCAATACACAACTTCAATCTAAAGTTGATAACACTATTCTGCAGTGCACGGTAAGAGTAAAAAGAAAAACAGTAAAGCACACAGTACACGAGGACATTCACTTAACTCTGCAGGCTCAGAGTGGCTATCACTCACACTATGCAGCTGCATACCTAAGACACTAAAGCTCCGTTTACCAATGCACCTTAGCGACACTGACCTAACGGAGTATTGAAACATCTTGAGTCAACCTAATTGTGAGAGTGCACCATGATACCTGTGTCACAGTGAAACTCTCTAGTTAATTAGGACTGTCTCCCAAAATGTTCTGCAGTGCTGCATTTTGCATCAGTTTTGTTCTGTCTGTACATGGTTGACCTTCGACAAACGTCAAGTAAAGTTTACAGTTGCCCACTAAAGTTTGACTCTGTACATATTAATAATTTAACTTAAAAGATGACTTTGCCTTACTGTCAAAAAGAACAGACAGATGATAGACGAATGCTGAACAAATCAAGCACTCACCACCGCCACAGATCTGGGTTTAATCCATCATTGTTTTGCACACCAGCCCGGTTTGAACACTGCCATTTGCAAATCAGTCTTGACTCTGCTCTCCATGTCACCCTAAGTGCGCCAGGTATGCCCAGACATGGGTCCCATGCTCACTGTGCCACTGGATTCAAGCTAGCCTGGCTCATGAGGGGTGATACCCCAAAAATAGTCCCAGGATGACTGTTTCCGGTCCAGGGAGGATCGGGCTTGGTAGTTTGGGCTGGACTGTTCCCATGAGGAGCCAGGTCGAGTCTGATTTATAAATGGCTAGTTCCCAACTGGGGGAGCGTGGTGAGCAAAAAAAAGATGGACTAAACCCAGATTTGTGTCTGGGGGTGAATGTTTGCATTGTTCAGCATTCTGTACATCATCTGTTCTTTTTGCTTTATTGTCAGCAGTTCCTTACAGCAGAGATTCTTGAACAAACTTGACACATTACAATTACGAATTGGGCAAGAAGAGTGACAATGTCTAAATTGTGTTAATAGTTGTACATAGATGAGTACTAACACTATCATATATGTCAGAGGTCGCACAGACCTTTTCTTGGACATATTGACCACAATGTGCTGTTCTAGGGCGCGGGTTCAACATCTGTCAAATTCTCAGAAGATTAGAACAGATCACATAAAATGGAGCAACATAGCACATTGCATATAATAGCTGTGCTTCATAGGAACCCTAATCCACCACAGGGCAGTCCAAATGTCCCAACCAAACACCTTACAAAGCACCCCAAAGAAACTAACGCACAGACCACACTACATGCTGCTTTCTAGTGGCACCAACTCTCCACACTGTATCCCAGAGTCAATAACCTACTACAATGTATCATTATAAAACCATATTTTGTTGTATATCAAGGACACCCATGAATCACTCCAGAGATAATTACTGCCTGTATCAAGCCATCAAACACCACTAGTGCCCAAATAAATCTGAAATACTGACTTTAAACAGCGCTCTATTATGTAAGGAGAGCTCATGAACGTATTCAAACGGACTTTAGAGGAAAAGCGAGAGAATCATTTATACTGCCCATCTGCGTAATTATAGTATGTAAATCCTGCAGGGGGTGGTGGTGTGGGGGGGGGTGTTCCAGTTTTTTTAGGGCTCGCTCCCTGCGTTGCACTGCGCAGCAGTGCTCACGCAGGGCGAGAGCTCTTTTGCCTGGGGTCTGAAAACGGACACTGGAATCGCACACGCTCTTGCGTGTGCGATTCCTTTTAAGTTCCGCTATTGGGCTTTGTGTGCATGTATTTTTAAAACAGAGCACACAATAGGCCAAAGGCGGGTGCATTGCTTTGCCCATGGCCTATTGGTGTCTGTTACGTGCACACAAAGCCCAAATGTTTTTAATTATCGTGCCCAGACACGGTGCGATAATTGAAAACATATGCTCGCAGTGGCATGCGCGCGCGCAGCACTCGTGGGCTTGTTTCTGAAATGCTCAGTGTCCTTTTTTTTCCCAGCCTGTCGCTGTGCCCCACGCCACCTCCAGATGGCGCACTTGGCTTTATTCTGAAAGAGTATGAACAGCATGGTGCAGTTGGATACAAATAGCTGTTTTTCATCTATTGTGAGATGTGACAGGCTTTCTGCTTTGGTTTCCTGGTCGCCTCAAGGACCTATGTCAGTTCCTGACTAAAGCGAAGCTGGATTGCAAAATGACTGTGTGGTGCACAAGACCGCTTTAAGAGCATTCAGAATAGAGATCGCAGGTAAATCATAAATGGAATAATCCTTTGATTGAAAACCCGGATAACTGAGGAGGCATAACAATGATTTATGGCCCTTTTGAAAGCTGTGCAGCAGGCCAGGAGTACAGTAGTGTAAAGAATTCTTACGAGAGAACATAACAATTACATAGAATACCCTTCTTACAATTCACAAATTATTAACACGTGCAAGTCTGGAATATAAGTATACAGTTTTGCATTGGGGGCCCAGCTTGAGCTTCACATTTCTGCTAGCTTCCATGGCCATTTTATATGGTGTGGCTGCAGAGGCAGACTTGCTTTGAGAGCAAGCAGTTCCACCGAAAGAACCATACGGTGACAACTCGAGACTAGTCCCCATGACACTTTCATGGGTATACCAGTACAAAAATAAAAAGGTTGATGGTGGTGCGCAGCCTAGGTGCAGCTCCCTACAGGGACCCGACAGGTGGCAATGGCGATTTCAGATACTGGGCAGCAGGATCGCCGAATATACTGTTAGTCAGCCACAAAGTAAAAGGAGGAGCACACTGTGCTCACTGACCAAGCGGAATATAACTTTCCTTCACGGCACCTGGGTGGTGTGATATTACAGTTGCTTATTACTGGAAAGGAGGGAACTTGCTGGTGGGGAATACAAAGGATCATGGATGGTACAGCTGCAAATCGGAGATCTAGAATATCATGATTATAGTGATAATCAACGAGGCCATTTTCCGGGGATACCCTTTTTACTAACTCTGGTGCTCGTGATTACCGCCTGCTTAAAACATAAAAAAGTATAGAATCACCCTTGGCAGATTCCAAAGTTAGTCTAAAAGGATGTGGCACCAAGTTCTAATGCCCTGCTGCACTGAGAACTCTGTTAAATTCTTTCTATTGTGAACAATGAATTGCCAATTGTAGTTCTAAAATTCAGAAAATACTAACCGTATTTTCTGAATTTTAGTACTATGCTGACATTGTCCTGATGAAGACACATTGTATGTGTCGAAACGCGTTGACAGACATCAGATCCTACAATCAGTTCTGGGAACCACCAAAGTTCTAATTTTCCCCTGAACACTAGAGATTATTATGATTGAACATTTAACTCTCTTTTATTGTATTTTAAGTATATTTATTTTGTATGATTGAACATGTTTATATCAATTTTTATCAATATTATTAAATTTTATATGTCATCATAATATTTTGTTATATTATCTTTTTCCTTGTGTTTATATTGTTATATTGGATTTTTTGCCAGATATCTACAATTGTTTTTGCCTGGGTTTTTACCTTTGCCATAAACTGCTTTGCCCTGACCCAGGAATTTGATTTCACTCAGGGGGTCCCTGTTTAACCTCACAAATGGTCCACAATGTGTTGTCATGAAAGAAAGTGAGCAGCATTATGTTCAGTTATGCAGAAGGCAAATCCCGCCACAGAGCAAATGTGGCATGTGAGGTCAAGGTGGCGAGTCGTTGGTCAAGGGAGCAAGGGGTTGGTTCAGGGAGGCTTGTGGGCATTAAAATAGTTGTCAAGGGTGGTCCACACGTGCCTGCGCGGGGGGGGCACTAAGGGGATTGCAAAAGAGCTGTGTTGTCGGCACCACGGAGACTAAGTACCCAATTTAACCATCAGGCATAATTAGCTTTACGGGTATCCTTCCAATTATTGAGGACCACCTTTACAGCAGCGGTGAGTAAAAGGTCAAGTAATGCCCTATCATTGTCGTTGAGGGACTTGGCTTTGAGAAACCCAAAGACTAGGTATGGTAGCTCCCTGGGTGGGGAGAAAGATAAGACTTTATCAGTAAATTCAAAGACTTTATCCCAGAATGGGGCAACACATTCACATTGGAGAATAAGATGGTCCAGGTCACCCTCTGCACAGTTACAATTCCAGCAGAAAGCGTCAGACCTGATGTTGTGGGCAAAAAGACGCACCGGCATCCAAAAGGCTTTATGGAGAAGACAGAATTTAGTTTGGGATAATATGGAGCTGATTTTGTGACGCATGCAGGAATCCCATGTTTTGTCCCAATCCATGTCTGAGATGGAGAAGGAGGAACATGATGTCCAAAACTGTTTGATATGAGCAGTGAGAGTGGAGTGCTGTGGTCGTAGGACTTTATAGATCCATGACACCTGGTGACCTCGCCTGTTTTGTCTGGCGAAGTAGGACGGAAGGGAGGGAGGGTCAGAAGAGAGATTCGCTTTGGTGATTGCTGTTTTTTTGTGCAGGAAGGAGTAGAATTCAGGTGAGCTAAGGTTACATTTGGATTGAAGATCTTTGAACGATAGGGGATATGCACCTTCCTATAATTGGTGTGGGAAAAAAATGCCTTTTTCTACCGAGAGGCGGTTGCATATTGCTTTGCCTTTGTAGAGCACCGTGGTGTTATGCCATATTGATTCCCATCGTGAACAACGGATGGAGGCATCTAGTAGCTTATCCACTTTAAGAAGGGCTATTCTTGTATTTCTAAAAATGGGTCTCGAGCAGGTGATTGAATTTAGTTAGGGAACAGGGCAGACACTGGGGCAACATTCCCAAGGAGGGCGTTCTCTCCCTCAAGCCACACGGGGGAGTAGCCGTCTGGTGGAGTTAGCCAGTAGGAGCCCTGTTTGGCAAGAAACGCAGTTTAGTATCTTTTGAAGTCCGCCAGGTTGACTCCACCTGCAGACTCTTCCAGGCAAGTTTCTTTATACTAATTCGTGATTTTTTCCCTCTCCACAGAAAGTTTGTGAGTGCGGCGTCTAATTTGTGATGGAATTCCGGGGATAGTGTGAGGGGCAGCATGGTGATTAGATAATTGACTAGAGGGGTAATCATCATTTTGATGGTCTTGATTCTTCCCCACCAGGTAAGGAAGCGGGGGGACCACCCGTCTAGTTGCGTTTTAATTTTATCTAAGGTTATTTATTCGCTACGTTGAAGGGTTTCAGCAAGAGTGCTACCAAATTCAACCCCGAGGTATTTAATGAAGCCTGTTGCCAGAACAGGCCAGAGTTACCCAACATGTCTTTGGTAGCGAGTATGTTCAGCGCTTTAACCTCAGACTTATCCCGGATTAGAATATAACCAGAATGTAGGGAATAGGTTTCTATGGTGGACATGAGGCCCTCAATGGAGGAGTCTGGCTGTTCGGTGATCACTAGGATGTCATCAGCGTATGCCGCCAATTTCACCCGCCTGTCACCGAATTCCACCCCCTTGATGTTCTCGTTACTTTTTATGGCAGCTCAGAGGGGTTCATGGGCCAGGAGGAAAAGGGCTGGAGAGAGGGGGCAGCCCTGTCTGGTGCCTCGTTCTAAGCAAAAAGGAGCGGAAAGGGAGCCGTTTATAGCAATTCGGGCTTACGGGGAGGAGTATAGAGCCATAACCATGTCAATATAGGGCTTCCCGAGATTAAAGGTCTGCATACAGTGTTGTATAAAAAGCCATGACACTCTATCAAACACTTTTTCAGCGTCGAGAGTGATGGCAACGGAAGGAGTGGCGGTTATTTTGGCTTTCTCTAAGACATGGCAAAGTAATCTCGTATTATCGTTGGACAGTCGGTGTTTGAGGAAACCCACCTGCGAATTACTTATTAACTTAGGGAGGATTATATTCAGTCTGTTGGCTAAGATTTTAGCGTAGATTTTACAATCTAAGTTTATGAGGGAAATTGGACGATAATTTTTTGTTAACAGATGGTCTTTCCCTTCCTTCGGGATAACGATAATGGTGGCCTCGCTCATTGAATCAGTGACAGCACCCTTGGACATAAAGGACTGGAAAAAGGTTCAAGAGGACCGGGCTAACAGATCTCTCAAACTCTTTATAAAAACTGGCTGAGAAGCCGTCAGGGTCAGGGGCTTTGTTGCTCTTAAGGGATTTGATAGAATTGGAGATTTCCTGTAAAGTGAACGGGGAGCCCAACTTGGAGCTGTCCTCCTCGGAGAGTTTAGGGAGGTCTAATGAATTCAAGTAATTGGTAGATGCAGCAGAATCGTACACCAATTTATTTTTGTAGAGGTCTTCATAAAAAGATTGGAAGGTGTGCAAGATGTTGTTGTGTATGGTGTGGGTAATGTTGGCCTGGTTTTTGATGGAAGCAATGTGAAATTGTTTTATTTTATGCTTGAGGTAGGACGCAAGAAGTTTCCTGGCCTTATTGCCCTCACATAATTTTAGTGTCTTAAATTTGTTTATCCATACCTCTGCTCTTTTGCTTAGAATTGCATTATATTCGTACTTCAGTTTGGTGAGGCGGTCAAGGGTGGATTTATTACCAATTTCTGCTGCGTGGGAGATCTCTAGTGCCTTAATACCTTTCTCAAGGTTTTCCAGCTCACGGTTCAGTTTTTTATTCATTTGTGCTCGGATGTTAATGATAACACCCGGATTGTGGCCTTAAAAGTATCCCAGATGACCGAGATGTCTGAATCTGGCAAAATGTTCAAGGTAAAAAACTCCTGGATGGCGTTCTCTATCTTAGTTTTATTTTCAGGGTCGGACAGGATGTCTTCATTATAGCACCAGCGTTTCGGGGGGAGGATCGAGTGTGAGCCTGCTAGTTTGGTATGGATGAAAGAGTGAGCTGAGACCAGTTTGGGGGCAATGTCAGTCTCCTCTTTGAGATGTGTGAAGGGGCTAGAGATTAAAATATAGTCGATTCTCGAATAAGAGTTGTGAGGGGAAGATTAAAATGTGTAGTCCCGTCCATCTGGGTGTTGTAGACGCCATGAGTCTTTTGTATTTGGAACAGAGACGGGTCAGAGTATCTTGGGAACGTGACGGGGGATATGCACAATTGGATTGGCGGTCAAGCAGGGGATCTAGGGGAAGGTTGAAGTCCCCACCGACAATTAAGAGTTCATCTTGGGGGATGGTTTCTATTGCAGATGAGACGGATTCCCAGAACTTCGGGGTATTCGAGTTAGGTCCATACATTTTTACTACATGAATGGGGTCATCGTCTCTCTTGAGGTGCGTCACAAGCAACCTGCCGTCATCGTCATGAGTGTGTGAGGTAATAGAGATGTTTGACTTTTTCGAAATTAGAGTAATCACTCCCCTCTTTTTGTGAACCGAGGAGGAGCAGAGGGTGTGCGAAATCCAATGTTGATTAAGAACGCTGCATCCTCTTTAGACAATTTTGTCTCCTGTAATAGGATGACATCGCCTTTGGATTTAGCTAAGTAATCAAGGATTTTTTTTATGTTTAACCGGGTGATTAAGACCCTTGACGTTCAAAGAAACTACATTGAGGCTTTCTACCAGTGACTTATTTTGAGTCATTCAGTCGGTGGACATCGCAAGGAAGGTGCTGGCACTTTACGACTGGATTTGAACAGTAAGAGGTCGTAAGTTTGTGGTAGCCAATAGTGTGAGCAACACGCGGGTTAGCTACGTGCCACCTGTGTGGCACAACTTTTAATGACTGCGCTGTATAAAACAAAGGAATTGAACAGAACAAAACTGAAACAACCAAAGTTACATTTACCCCATGCCCCCGCTCCTCCCTCAACCCTCCCCCCACTCCCCCTATCACTCTTCTTACTCACCCCTCCCACCCCTCCCCTAGAGAACTCGAACCTAGGAGCTGCGACAGCAGTACCGTCCATGGTTGACACAGGATTCATAATGGGTGAAGAACAACAGGAGAATCAACATGTTAGGAGCTCTAATACTAAACTGTGGAACCGTGGGGGTCTAACTTAAACAGACGAAGGACCCCACGCGGGTACTCATTGTGAGGTTCATGACTCATAGCTACGTGACTTACAGCCAAGCGGCCTAGAGCAGTGGAGAAGAACTGACAATTAGTGACAATAACATAAAGACCCAGCAGGTCTACAGAGTAAGTAACCAGCCTAGAGCTGCACGGCACTGGGAACCATTTAAGTTTCAGGAATTGAAGATGGTGCCGTCAGAAGGAACATATGTTGTGCCATGACTTACTCTTTAAACACTAAGGGGCATATTACCAACAACTAGTGATAATTATCGCTATGTTGGTTTAGCGGTGATATTTTTATCGCCGAGCTGCGGCGATTTTTATCGCTTAGGAGCCTTGCTATTATCAAGGTTTATCTCCTAAGCCATAAAAATCAGCCGAAATGCATGAATATCGCTGTAAAATCAGCAATATTCCTGCATTATCATGACAATGCTCTTAGCCATGTTATCCGCCTTCTATTGGATGACATGGCTAAGAACTGCTTTTGGCAGGCGTTAACTTTTGGAGATATTCGCGCTTAGCGCGAATATTTCCAAAAGTAGATTGGCACGCCCACTTTGCATGTCATTAGCGATAATTATCGCTGACATGCAAAGTGGGCCCCAAGATGATCGCTATCTCCTTGAAGCTGTCGCTAACTGGTGTTAGCGACAGCTAGGTAATAGGGCGATAAAATTATCGCCGCTTTAGCTGGAAAAATTCCCGCTAAAGCGGCGATAAGGCCCTTGGTAATATGCCCCATTATTTTCCAAATCAAACCAACTCCCGGATTCACTCATCTTGTGGTTACAAATGTGAAAGGCTGAGATAATTTAACCAGATCTCTCTTACACCACCCCCTTGCCATGTAAAAACACTGCGCCTTATGATGCTTTTTCAATCCTGATTGGGTTTGAATATTTAGAGGCAGATTTACAAGCCCCTTGCACCACCGGTGCTTCCCTTTTTGAGTCGTACCTGTGGCGCATTTTACTGCTCCACATTGCCAAGCACAGGAAAAGCCACCTTGCGTGACTTTTCCTGACTTGTAAATATGAAGCCTTTGCACGCAGCACTTTGCATAAAAGGGGTGCTCCATGGGTGATGCTGTGGGTGGCAACACCCATGGAACCAGACACAAATGCCTGTGAATGCTACACCTCCCGAGGGGAGGCGTAGGGAGGAGCAACGAGGAGAAATGTATTAATTTCTCCAAATTTTCTTTTCCTCTTTCTATGCGTGCTGCATTCTGCAGCACACATGGAAAAAGGAAATCACTTCTAATGATTGTTTATGCCCAGGAAGGGTAACCATCCAGCACAGAAACAATCATTGAAACAATGACGTTTTTCAACGTCCCTGTGTGCTAATGCAGCACATATAGAAGTAAATACATTGCATTTCAGATTGTTTTTGTGCAGGAAGGGAACCCTTCGTGAACAAAAACAATCTCCCACGATGCAGGCATCCTTGCACCATGGGTGCAAGTGTGCCTGCGCCGGCACATGGCAGTCATCGCCAAATGTAAAAAAAATGATTTTCCAGTCTTCACTGTAAGTTTTTATTAAGATTTATTATATCAGCAGGAGCCCCTATGGCCCCGGTCCGACTCTATGAAATCACAACCACATCTACTGTGCGTCAGTGGAAACAATGGTGAAGGAACACGGCCATGAGACTAAAGTCACAAAAACATGTTTGAACAAAAACAACACGCGCGATCATGATTGAGATGTAAACATCATCACTTGCATGATCACACGTGCGGAGCATCTACCCGTTGGCTTAGTCAAAGCTTGTTTCTCAAGGCAGCTGCTGACAGTTGGCTGTGGTGCTCAAGCCTGGCTGGAGAAAAACAGCAGGCCTCCATGGTGCGCTGTAACTGATTAAATATTGCAGGGCAATTGTTTTACATGTTTTCGTCAAAGGGAATCTAAGGGCCATATTATCAAGCAAGGGCAATAAATTATCGCCGCTTTAATCGGCAGGAAACTGCCGATAAAGCTGCCATAATGGGCTTGATAATATGCCCTTGTGAATTCCCATAGCAGCCCAGGTTCTGGTGTTAACCTTGGTTGTGCCTTGCCTCCCACAAGGATATCTCTGCCCCCCCTGGAGTGTGTCTGGAGCCAAGACCAGACAGGACAAGAACTTCTGCATTACAAAGAGAATACTTTGAAAAATCCCTACTTCAAAGGCCAAAAGGGGTATAAGTATTGGACCCAAAACCACAGATTTTTAGAACGCTTCTGGATCAAGGTGAGGTCCTGCCAAGAAGAAGAGCTGAAGAGTTGTCAAGTGGTGTACTGCCCCTTTGCTGTGTGTTGCTTTGCTGAGCTATCCTATTTACCAAAGGTACTCCAAGGCCCTGTGTGTGCTTGTCTCCTATTGTAAGTCTCAGGGCCCCTAAAAGTCCCTGGAAAACCAAGGACCTCACCTCAACAAGGTTCCCATCGCTGGTTCTGAACTTTGGTGCTGCTTGACTGTAGTGGGCTCAGCACGCTACAGGGGCCTCCGGAGAAAATTTGGGACTGCCAGCCCCTTTCTCCATCATCAAAGACAATCGTTCCATGTTGTTGGACTGTGCCTGGAATGACTAGCATTTTGCTGGAGGGAGTGCGGTGACCCTTTGCAGTCCCTGCACCTCATTGGCCCTGTGAGTGCTTCATTCCACACACCTGTCCGTCAGCACTCTTCCATCTGGAGAGTCCATGAGCAGCTTCTCTTCACCTGTGAGTGGGTGAGGGAGCAGTTCTACTCTGCTCAACACCGCCTGACTCAGAAAGCCCCATGGGTGCCCACCCCTGCTGCCCTGACAACAAGCTCTGCACTGGGAGCGCATTCTCCTGTAGCAGTGAAGGGACCGGATCTCAGATTCAAGGTACTGTACTCTGAGGCAGGGGGCCAAACGGTCTCACACAGCGGCCCCACCGCCATTGTGTATTGGCCTAGGTGAATTTGCTTCAACTATTACCTGTGTTAGATCATGCCCAGTGGGGCCCAGGGGACTGTTTACACAATCGGAGTCAGCTCTATCAATCAGTTCAGGGACGCCATGCCAATACCCCCACGACTCAGGTGCTCTCCTCACACTCACCGATAGTGCTGGCCTTGTTCAAGCCGCCCTTGCAGCATCAGAGCATGCCACTCACTCTGAGAAATACAGTAAAGCATCTAGTAGGTGGAAAGACAATGCTGAAACAATGATTACTCATTAAAACTGGTCAAATCTCTATCACTCATCTTATTTGTTGGATTTTTTATTGTTTTGGTCTTGTTTAAGTTTAGATAAAGATACTTATTTTTCTCAACTAGAATGGTGTCCATTTGGAGTGTTTTCACTGTGTTACTGTGTGTGTTATGTGCAAATACTTCACACATTGCTTCTGAAAAAAAGGTGTAAGTGGTCTGTTTCTGTCATGATGCTCCTTGGGCAAGGTTAACGCTAAAAAAACTGCCAAATAAAATGTGTATTCTGCTTGTCTTATGTGCTCTAATCTCATCCTGCAAGAATTAAGGACAAACATTAATATTTGATGTCAGAAAACCCATATAGTGACTCATATAGTGTGAAACTAGAAAATCTGGGATCAAACCGGCTTACCTGCTTGACCAAACTGTGTTATCCTAGGCAAATACTTCTGTTCAAGGAATCTTTTTTATTCATTATCTATTCATTATCACATGAGACAATCTTCAAATGCATGAATTAAAATGTGCAGTGTACATAAACCTCTTGTGTTTTGTGTTGGGTTACTGGTTGACTTGGGTGTGAGCCCTGGTCAAACAGAAACAACAATCCTAGTGAGGGTAAGGCACAAGCAAACACTAAATTCACCTGTGCTCATCCCCCTGGTAGCTTGGCATAGAGCTGCAGCGGTGCCTCCTACTCTAAGGCAGAGGAGTGCAAAATAAAATGAAAATAACACTACGTTATTATTATTTTATTTGTCTATTGTCAGGCAGGCTGAAGGGGGTTATCATCACAGCCTGTAGGGGAGAAGTGGTTGGAGCACTTAAGTGCGCATCGGGGTTTGGCTGGCCAGCTTGGGCCGGCCAAACAGTCATGCACACTTTGCATGGTCCTCACTGTTGGACTTGGCCCTTTTTGCAGGGTTATCCCTGAACTTTTTGCCTTCCTCCTGTATTTTTTCTGACCTGTTGTTGGTGGTTTTGTGACTCTGGGCACTTTACCACTGCTGATCAATACTAAAGTGCACAGGCTCTGTATTGTAAAGTGTTGTATTGGATTAGTGACTCAATGATTGGCCTATTTGATTTACCTGTCAGACCCTAGTACAGTGCACCATGTGTGACCAGGGCCTGGAAATCAAGTGCTGCTGGTGGTCTTGCGCACTGGTTGTGCCACCCACAGAAGCTGCTTGTAAAATGTGGCTCAGGCCTGCCATTGCAGAGCCTGTGTGCAGCCTGGGGCGGCCATGTCGACTTGGCAAGTGCACCCACTTGCCAGTCCCTAAACCTTCCCTTTTCTACATATCAGTCACCTCTAAGGTAGGCCCAAGGTACCCCCATGGGCAAGGTGTATTGTAGGTAAAAGGTAGGACATGCCCTGATGTGTGTACATGTCCTGATAGTGAATTATAGGCAATTCCGATTTTCACTATTGCAAGACTACCTGTTCCCGTAGGCCAGAATGGGCAGTTTGATTATAAAATCTTATAATCCTAACAGACTTAGGGAACTAGGTAGAAATTTTAGTTTAGTATGCCTGAACTCGGAATGATAAAATACATCTTTTAGTGAAGTTGGTTTTTACTTTCTGTGTTTGAAAATACCACTTTTAGAAAGTAGGTATTTTCTTGCCTAACCATCCAGCCTGCCTCTGCTAGGTTGTGTATTGCATGTCTGGTTTGTGAGTGACAGGGGCTGGGTGGCTCTAGGAGGCAGGGTGGGTCAGCACTAGGCTGAATAGACCTATCTGCATTGGGAGTGGTGGGAGGAGTAGCACCTGGGCCTAAATAGGGCTGTGCCTACCTTCCACAATGCTGGTGCCACCTCTTCTGGTGCGTCTGATGACCCTGGCCCACACTGACAAAGGAAGAAGTTGTGCACTGGCAGAATGCACCCAGAACTGGTTAGGACTAGGTACAGCCACTCTCTGCCTTCAGAGACTAAGGATTTGTGTGTATAAAAAGAGGGACCCAGACCCAAGAACTTTAGATCACTTCTGGGACTCAAGACAAACCTTTGCTGAGGAAAAGAACCAGGACACTGAAGGAGGACACTACCCCTGTGCTGTGTGCTGTTTGAGGGTTGGCCTGCAGTGGTTGCTTCATTGTCAAAGAAGGAAGAAAAGGACTGAGTGTGCTTTCATCATCTTGAAGAAGAATCTCCAGGGGCTTGAACTGTGCTTACCTCCTGTCTGAAGTCTCAGGGATACAAGACTTCACCACCAGCTCCCCCTTGAATTCCCTTGCTGGGAATTGAAGTGCCTGTGTTGTGTTGGGCCTTCTAAGAGACTATGTGGAGCTGGGAGCTGGAAGCGCTACTCAACAAGGAGGAAGCGTGTCGCTACCACAGCAGTTGTCGTGCATTGCCGAGTAAGCATGCCACCGCTGACGCTGTTGCCTTCGCATCACCGAAGCACGTTGCATCACTGGAGATACGTGCCGCGGCCGAAGAGGTCGTTGTCGCATCCCCTGAGAAACGTGTCGCAAGGCCTGTCGCGGTTCAGAGGTTCACCGAGTCGCCGCACGGCCGTCGGGCATACACGCATCGCATCTACATTGTCGCACCGTAACCAAGATGCCATTTTTGTTGCATTGCACCGGAGCGTCATCACATCGGATCGCAGTAAGAAACCGTCTGTCAACTCCCCACACAGTAAGGAAGTGAGCCTCAACTCCCCTGTTTATTTTGCGTTACGCATCCCAGGTACTTTGAGAGTAAAGTGTTGCATTTACAATATAAAGTGAACAAAGCTAGTTCTACCATTTAAAAGTCCATTTTTGAATACAGTATTGTGGATTTTCGGTGTTTGGTCTTGTGTTAAGTCTAGTAAAGATTACTTATTTTTCTAAACTGGTATGGTGTCCATTTGTAGTGTTTTCACTGTATTGCTGTATTTGTTCACAAATGATTTACACACTGCCTCTGAGATAAGCCTGTTTGCTTGTGGCAAGCTACCAAGGGGGTGAGTAGGTGTTATTGTAGAAGTGTAGCCCTTTACCCTGACTAGACGCAAGGGTCCCTTTTTGGTCAAAGGTGTAGGAGAGTAGGGTCTGCTATCCTATGGTCACCCCAAATTTTTGCTTTTTGCTTCACTGGTTTATGACTTAATGTGGCTGTGGGCCTGCTAATCAGACCCACAGCCTGCTGTTCTCTCTCTAAATTACTGCCAATGCACTTTAGGTGCATTACGAATTGGAACTGGTTCACCTTATTGGCCCCTGTAACAGTGTACCCTAGGTACCCAGGGCATAGGTGTTTCCAAGGCCTACCAGGGGCTGCAGCATGTATTGTGCCACCCCTGGCCTGGCCTCCATATTTGACACAACTGGCTGATCACTCAGCTGGGGTAAGTTGGTGTAATCACCTCTTACTTAGATATAGTATCCCTATATCTACCCTTAAACTGGACACATATGTTCCTATCAGCCACTCCTATGGAAGGCCTCATCAATCCTGGAGGCAGAGTGCTTGGAAATATGTGAGATGCTGCTCTAGCATGAGCTGAGCCTGTCTGCAGCTGTCGGGAACCACTCCCTAAGCTGTTCCGGGATATTGCCATACCATATACTCTTAAGTGCATTATAATCCTCGCGGTTAAATGCTATCTTTGGTTTGGCTTTATCAAAACATGTCAAGTAAGGTGTCATACGAATTGGAATACTACAGTTCTGTCGACGGGGATAGCATTCCACCCTTCTAGAGGGACACGACATGTGTGTAGCCTTAACCCCGGTTAAAGTTAACCAGAGCCTCAGCATCACAAAATGGATGCTGCCACCACAGACACGAGTCTGGCCTCCTGCTGCTGACCGAAACTCGGCAGATGGTGGCCTGGACAAAGGGTTTCCTGCCTTGGGAGGTGCGAGCACCACCCCAGACAGGGTTTTGTGTATTGGGTAGGACAGGGCTGAATAGATTGAGACATGCCCGGGGCACACAAGGTGTCCCCGTGCATAAGCCAGTCCAAACCGGTCCTGGGACTTTCCAGACCCAGGCCTGGCGAGGAGCTGGACAAAGGAAAGGGGGTGTAACCGCCCCCCTTCCTGGTTCCTCCCAGAGGAGGGACCTAGTAGGTGATCCACCCCTCAGATTGGGAATAAGAGTGGGAGCAGAACCATTGCACAGTAGATCATCCTGAATCAACTTGAAATAGAGAAGAAGACTGGACTTTGACATTCTGCTGCACAGAAGACTTAAGAGATCTTCCCTTGTGGCCTAGGAGTGGCCACCCTGTGAACACAGGCACCAACCAGCAACTCGATGTCTGCTTTGCCGCCGCCTCCCGCCGGAGCCCGAGCCAAGAGCCTGACAAGACTCAGACTCCCAGACTGCTCAGAGCCCGATCCACAGTCCCTGCAAAGAAGGGACCCGTGGAGGCACCGAGAGACGTGGGACCGGACATCTTGGAAGACACCCGAAAAGCTGACAGCGCAGCAACCGAGGCACCCACGACGTTGTGCTTTGGGGACTGAGAACCCCCACCACCGAGCAGCCCTTGCACCGAAGATCAGCCCCCCAGCATCTCCACGATCTGCGTGGGGCCCTTTTGCATTGTGCCACTCGACGCGCCATCCCGGCCACTAGCCGCGTGGTCAGCGGCCATCTTGCGACTACAACGACAAACTACACTGCGGGTCTGGTTGCTCCAGACTTGCCCAAGCTCCTGTGAAAAGGAGCACTCGTTCTGACCTTGCTGGTCTGAGTGTTAAGCCTTTTTCGATTCCTGCGTGGCTTACATTAGCCAAGGCCTGTATGCTCCGATCAGGTTGCCAACACCGCCAACAGCGAGAAGCCTGCGTGGGACAGCTCGTGACCGACTCCTGGACGTCCTCGACCCCCGGTGTCCACGTGGCTGCAGAGAGAAGCTACACGACAACGCCTGTTTGCACCCGACATCGCCTGGTTCCAATCTGGTTCCACGGTAGTCACTGGCTAGTGACTTTGAACATTGTCCCCTCTGCTTTCAGGTCTACACAACTTCAGATCCACCCTTGGATCCACCGGAACTCTTCACATCGAGCCGCCTGCAGCATCTTCAGCTCCAAGCACCATCGACCAGCGTGACGAAACCCAACACTACTTCGACCCTGTGCACCCGCTTCCTGTGGGTGAGGTAACTCAGCTCCGCCGGTGTTCCTACACTGGTACACATCTCAAGGGCCTGTGTCTTAAGTTTCAGCGTTCTAGGTCACTCGGAAGGTTCCGAACTAACTAACTTTGTACTTTTTACGCACCATAGACTTTACATTGAGAAGTGCGTGCACTTTAAACACTGCACCCGAGTCCCGCGGGCCTTTCCCGACTTAATCATTGATAGTCTCGAATAGCTCCAGCGATTCCCAAGGCCCTAGGCCTGTTTCCTTTCCAATTGGTATCTCTTATACCACTTTCTTAGTATATGGTTTAGGTGGCCCCTAGGGCTCATCCACATTGTGCAACTTTTGTGTATTTTAAACTGTCTTGTGTTTAATGCTTGTGCTTCTGTGCTCATAAAGAGTCCAGGGGATACTTTTAGTTAATAAACCAATATATATTTTCAATATATATCTGTGTGGTGTCCTTTCATTTGGTATTCAAGGGGGTTGTGTATGGTAATACAGCTGGCTTCACATGCCTTTCAGAGTTTAGCCTAAGACTGCTTTGTCCACGTTACCACTAGGATAACTGGTCTACAAGGTTGAATTACAACCAATCATCATAAGGGTTGCTTGGCATGGTACAAAGTGATCACTAGAATTAGTGAGCATTATATACCAGGCCAACTTCTCACAAAAGGTACCTACCTCTGCCAAATAGAGACCCCCCAGTTCTAACACCCACCAGGCTGTAATACACAGCCTGGTGAGGAACATGCAAAGGCTTCCAGTCCCAGTCTGAGCTCCAAAGCACATCACTCAGACCAATCACAACTCTGCAATGCAGCGTTTTGAGTGGCTTAGGGGAGCCTGTGTGTGATTCCTGCTTCAAGGATAAACAGAACAGAATGGAGATGAGGCAAGGTGGCAGTCGGCAGCAATGTAAGTAACTTTTTGATTTATTTTTCTACCCCCACCCCCACCACCAATGCTACTTGGTGGCAGCCACCAATGTAGAGCAGTCAGGCTTAACTTAGAGGCAATGTGTAAAGTACTTGCACAACACTTCAAACAGTAAAACTGTGAAAACACCATACTTAAAAAGATGAGATGTCATCAGTGATGTCACTGACCATGTCATGAATGATCTAAAATGTGACATCATCAGCAGTGGATTGCGGGTGCGCGAAATATAGTTAGTACAACTAACTATATAGGAGCAATTTCAATGGTTTTGTATCAGTGAAATGTCCAGCTAACTATAACACCCCTAAAACTTATAGTTTTTTGAGTGAATTTCAAAGGTTTTTTAAATGCTAATTCCTAACTATATAAGGCCTTAAACCTATGGTTTTTTCAGTGAATTTAAAAGGTTTTTTAAAAGCTAATTCCTAACTACATAAGGCCTGAAACCTATGTTTTTTTCAGTGGATTTGCAAGTTTTTTTAAATGCTAATTCCTAACTATATAAGGCCTGAAACCCATGGTTTTTTCAGTGAATTTCAAAGTTTTTTTTAATGCTAATTCCTAACTACATAAGGCCTGAAACCTATGGTTTTTTTAGTGAATTTCGATGGTTTTTTAAATGCTAATTCCTAACTACATCAGGCCTGAAACCTATGTTTTTTTTCATTTAATTTTGAAGGTTTTTTAAATGACAATTTTTAAATATATTAATTGTTAATTTTTTTATACTGATTTACTACATTTTTGCAGGCAGGTGTTCAAAGGGCACGCCCCATTTTGCAACAATCTGCAGCGCAGTTCCATGGTGCTTAATGGAGATACCTGTTGGACTAGTTGCCCTCTAGGGGACCTCTGGATTGAAGAAGAATTAATTCCACAACTTAAAACACACCACAGGGAAGTGTAATGAAGCCACGCCCCTTTTTACACCTCTCTGAAACGCAGCCCCCGGGTGTGTTTGCAGAGGGGGAACTAATTCCCCTTGCATAATGGGGGTCCCTGTGGGCTAACTAACCCACCTGAAACCTCCTGTATGCGCCAGGGGGCTTCGGTGCAAAGAGGTGTAATGAGGCCACACCCTTTTTTACACCTCTCTGCAACGCAGCCCCCGGGCGTGTTTACAGAGGGGGAAATAATTCCCCTTGCATACTGGGGGTCCCTAGGGGCCAACTAGCCCACCTTGAACCTCCAGTATAAGCCAGTGGGCTGCATTGCAGAGAGGTGTAATAAGGCCTCACCCTTTTTTAGACCTCTCTGCAAAGCAGCCCCCGGGTGTGTTTGCAGAGGGGGAACTAATTCCCCTTGCATACTGGGGGTCCCAGGGGGCAACTAGCCCACCAGGAGCCTCTAGTATGCGCCAGGGGGCTGCTTTGCTTTGCCCTGGGGAGCGGCGGTCCTATGGGGCAGTGTGGGGGAGATTGGACACCCCCCACACTTCTTTATCACTATGCCTCCGCGATTTGGTCCCCCTGGTGGGTAATTTTTAAATAAACAAACCGGGTTTTAAAAAAAAACATTTTTTGCCTTGGTGTTTTTCTGCTTTCCTGTGCCTCAGTCTACCGAGGCACAAGATGGCTGCCAACAATTTCTGTTTTGGAGTGTTGACAGACATTGGCAGCCAATCAGCATGCAGCTCACGCACGCAAAGGTCTGCGCACGTACGCGTACGGTACGCGGACCCGTGCACGTACGGTGCGCGGCTATAGATATATACATTTTTTCAAATTCAATTTTCTCAACAACTACTGGAGGGATTTACACCATTTAAACAAAAGGGCATACTGTGTACCAGTCCCTACCATTTTGCCAAGTTTGGTGTAATTCCGTTCAGTGGTTCGGGCTGTAGCCGTGTCTAATCGTCCTATGGAAAATAAAATGGGGAAAACACGTTTTGGGACCCTATTTTTTCTCAGCCCCCACTGACGAATCACCCCAAAACTTTCAGGGAAGGAGCGGGCCATCTTCTTTGAGAAATTCGCGAAGATTCATCAACCGGCGCCAAAGTTATTCCCAATAGAATGTTGCGGATTTCTTATGGAAACTAGGTCCTAACTATATATACCTACTGGCTCCAATTCCTTGTAGTTTATCAGGAAAACAGCACTCGTAAACGAACTGATGCTCGCACTCGTGCTTATTTGCACAGAGTAAAGAGACGCGTTTCGGCTCCTTGGTGTCAATTACACTACGCAGATTAGCCATACATATTGTGTGTTTCACGCGTCAAACATAAAAAATGGACTCACATCATCAATACATACTCGGGGGGCATCTTTAAATGGGCAAGTAATCCCAGTTGAGCAACGTAAGATTATATACTCACTGATGTTTGCCTCCCCAAGTGTGATACAAATAGAATTTTATGTATACTGCTGTGTATCGGCATGTCACCCAGGATAGAAACTATATCGGGGGTGTGTGGTCTCACGTGTGAATGGTGGGTTTCAAAATTGGCACAACGCGGATCTCCCCAGTTCCTTGATATCTGATGGGTAGCTATCCCATCTAATCTAGTTTGTACTGTATATCCAAGTATATGATCACATAACATTGGCCAATATGTGGAACTCCGGTGTAATGCCGTGGATCGGCTTAGTGCCCTCGCTCGGAACCTCCTACGAGGGCATATATCACTGCGAAACCATCTCCATTATTCTATCTATTCTATTTGATAATATAAATTAATGCCTGCCTAGTGTTATATTTACCAATAAGTTATTGTTATTGTTATTGTTATTGTTATTGTTATAGTCAGCTTATATAGCGCCAAATCACCTGCAGGTCTCAGGGCGCTTTTGAACTGTCAGACACAACAACCTAGACGATAGCACAACGGTGGGGGAGCTAGACCTGATTTACCGCTGCTCTAAATAAGATGGTTTTAAGGGATTTTCTGAAGCGGAGCAGGTTTCCTTCTTTACGTAAGGCTTCGTAAGGTTTGACACATGTTGTCTTATATACAAAACAATACATTTCCTATGTAGGAACTCTCTCTGTTTAAAAAGTAGTGCAGCAATTAACATACAGTTTTTTTCTTCGTATCATATCATATCACAAAGCTAAATTGTCCCTACGTTGAAGTTAAAGAGTTTATGAGCCCATAAACTGTTAGATCAAGTCAATTAAACATAAACCATAGATAACAAAATAATAGTATTCTAGGTCTCAGATTATTCAAATTCATCACAGCTGGTACACAATTACAAAAATGTAGTCAGTTTCGGTCATCTAAATTTCATATTCCAAGATCAACTGTTGTTGTCTCTAACAGAGCACATAATATAGCAACAAGTTCTTACATCATTAGGATCCTAATTTGTACCATATGCTGTCTATCTTCCTAAATGTCCAGCCATTTCTTCCCCGCTACTTAGCCCTCGAGGTGCCTTTGTTATCAGGTCTATTATATATCTGGATTCCAGACGTCTCAGTTGTTTTATCCTGTCTCCACCCCGAACACTAGCTGGAATGCTGTCCAGTCCGAAGTATTTTAATTTACTTCTGTCCCTGTTGTGTATCTCATTGAAGTGTCTTGCAACTGGGTAGGATGGATCTACTTTTTCAATCGCTCTTTGGTGTTCCAAGACCCTCATCTTTAATGGATGGATTGTGCTGCCTACATATCTTAGGCCGCATGGGCAGACAAGACAGTAAACCGCAAATGGTGTACTACATGTTAGGAATTTCTTTATGAGCTTAGTTATTTCTGCCCCTGGTACCCAGTAAGATAGTATCCTTCTGCTCCCTGCACAAGCTTTGCACTTGCCGCAGGGATAAAAAACCCTCATTTCGGTCAATGTGCTTTGCTTTGGTTTCTTCTGTTCAAAATGGCTTCTCACAAGTGAGTCTTTCAAAGATCTCGCCTTGCGGAAGGTAATCTGGGGTTTCGAAGGAATATCCTCTTTGATTACAGGACCAGTTAGAAGGATATGCCAATTCATGGCCAATATCCTTTAAAGAGTGTGAGATTCTGTGCTATAAATTGTTATCATGCGAAATTTGCCGCCTGTGTCTGTCTCTTTTTCTTTGGTTTTAGTTTGTAACAGGCATGCCCTCGGGATCTTCCTAACCTTCATCAGTGTCTTATTGAGAGAGTGTATGTCATACCCTCTCTTGGTTAATCTTCCGATACTCCCCTTAGCCGCTAGCTCAAAGTCCTCATCTCTGCTGCTGTTTCTCTTTAACCTTAGGAGTTCCCCATAGGGGATGCTCTGTATGAGCTTAGGTGGGTGGTTGCTGTCTGCCCTGAGGATAGAATTTCCTGCCGTGGGTTTTCGGTATAGTGAGGTGTGTAGTCTGTCCTGCTCAATAAACACTCTCAGGTCCAGAAAGTCCACTGCCACTGGACTAACTGTTCCAGAGAAGTGCAAGTTGTAGGTGTTGTTGTTCAAGACCTCGATATATCTCTGAGCCATCTCCATCGTCCCTTGCCACACGATGAAGAGGTCGTCGATATATTGGTGCCACCTCACTACCCTGCCTGTCTCCTGTCCGTCTGTGTGGAGTGCAATGGGCTCCCGCTCCTCCCACCAGCCCACGAGCAAGTTCGCGTAGCTGGGAGCAAAGCAGGTACCCATGGCAGTCCCAGACACTTGTGCATAAAGTTGGTCGTCAAACAGGAAGATATTGCTTGTCAGGCCGAATTCAACAAATTCCAGCAGCATACAGTTATGTAAAGCAAATGTTGCTGGTCTCTTATTGAGGAAATGTTCCACAGCAGTTATCCCCAATTCGTGTCTTATATTGGTATACAGACTAGATATGTCCAGTACCATCAATAGGTATGTTGGTTCCCATATAAAATCCTCAATTTTCATCAGAAATTCTTTGGTGTCCCTTATATGGGACTTAAGCTGTATCACCAGAGGAAATAGGAAACTGTCGATGAATCTGGACATATTCTCCGTTAGGCCATTAATCGATGAGACGATAGGCCTCCCTGGTGGTTCGGTGGCATTTTTTTTGTAGTTTTGGCAAGTGGTAGAAGGTGGGTATCGTTGGGTTGCTACTCCGTAGGAAGAGATTCTCCTCACTGCCCAGCATAGATCTTTTGTACCATTTATTTACAAGTTCATCATACTGTTTTACACTCTCTTTATATCTCTCCCCATCTGTTCTTTGATAGTACTGGGTATCTGCTAGTTGTTTCAAAGCTTCCTTATGGTAATACTCCCTGGTAAGGAGCGCAACGTTTCTGCCCTTATATGAGGGCTTTGTGATGATTTGTTCATCTTGTTCTAATGTTTTGAGTGCGTTCCTTTGCTGAACTGTGATATTATCAGCCCATTTAGATGTCCTATGTTTGCCTCTCATTGTCACTAGTTCTTTTAACACTGCTTCAGAGAATGCATCAATGGCATCCCATGGCATTATTGGGCAAAATGTTGATGCCGGTTTGAATGAGCTTTCTTCTTTTTCTTGTTCTATTCTGTTCCTTGATGCTCTCTCAACCATTGAGAGTTCCTGTGAGTTCTGTGTTTCGAGTTCTAATCTCAAATTTTCGGGTTTCTCCACACTTCTCAGATCATTGCACGATAATAAATCAGTGGCCGTCATTCTTTTCATTGTTATTTTTGGAACTTTCGTTACTGCTCTGATTTTATGATACTTGTGCAGTTTCAGTTTCCTTACGAATCCATGCAGGTCGATTCTTGTTTGAGTGTATTCAGTTCTGTTGTTAGGACAAAAGGTTAAGCCCAGGCGTAGCAGTTTTTCTCCGCCTCAGTCAATGGTCGTTCTGTTAGATTCACAACAGTTAAATCATCTGTTGCTCCTTATAATATGTTGGTTTTCTTTTTGTTTCTCCTGGACTGACCTTCTCCTCCTCCTCCCGCTGCCTGCCCTGCGTGTCCTGCGGTTTGATTTTCTGGTGGCTTTACCTTGCCCCCCCAACCAGGCTTGGCGTATTACGTTGAACTCGTCGTGAAAATGGGGAGTGGAGACTGCTTGTCCACCCTTTGTATTCCTGCAGCAGACTTCTTTTGGCGATCATCCACTGACTCGTTATCAGTTACATCAGATTCTGACGTGACCTCAGGTGAGACTATACCTAGGGCTCTCCTCCGATACACCTCCTTTCTGGGTGCGTCGTACTTCTTTGCAAAGGTTAGTACTCTGCCTTGTAAATAGTCGTTTTCGTCTCTGATGTATTTCTCTTGTTTCCTGGTTTTAATGTTTTCTTCGTATTTGGTTAGTCTAATTTTCATTTGATCCTTCAGTGCTGTAATTTTATCGACTGCCTCCTCTTTTAATAAATCTCCCTCCAGTACTGCGATTTCTACTAGTGCCTTATCGCGATCACTCCAGGCATACCGGACTAATATTCGTAATGTCCCTTTGCAATAGTTTGCGGTATGTTCTGCCCAATCTGTCAAGAGCTGAGGGTCCGGATTTTCATATGATGGGATAGTATACTCTCAAAGACCTCTGGGTACCCTTTTGTCGTCGATGTAACTTTGTAAGCTTGTCGCTTCCCACCACTTGCGCACCTTGCGCTCATATAGTCTCTCTCGCTTCGTCAAGACTTCTAGCTTTATGTGTTGTTGTGGCGGCTGCGTATTCGTTCCTGCCGCTACTGCATCCTGCTTCTTCAACATACCCTTGGCTGCATCTCTGCGCGTGTTTTCGCAATACATATCCTAAATGGATTTGCCGTTTTTCACTCTGTTTGTCGAATGCGTGTGCATCAGTTATAGTTTACCGTCACCCTGCCGCCTATCGCTGCCGCTCATATGTATTAGAACGCGCGCTCACCTCGGGAAGAGACTCACGTCAGGTCTCCTAGGCGGATTGGATCGATTCCTCCAGTTCCGACTCCTTAATCCCTTTCTCTGTGTTCTTCGTGGCGCGTTGCAATTGCGGTGGTTCACGTCTTTCAATTAAGGCTCCCAGTCCCACTGGTCAATCGGGGCACCCTGCGGGTGGGTGCAGTCTGCGGTAGTGGGTTTCTGCAAATGTATGCAGCTCCAATTCCTTGTAGTTTATCAGGAAACAGCACTCGTAAACAAACTGATGCTCGCACTCGTGTTTATTTGCACAGAGTAAACAGACGCGTTTCGGCTTCAAGCCTTCCTCTGTGTCAATTACACTACGCAGATTAGCCATACATATTGTGTGTGTCACGCGTCAAACATAAAAAACGGACTCACATCAACAACACATACTCAGGGGCCATCTTTGAATGGGCAAGTAATCCCAGTTGAGCAACGTAAGATTATATACTCACTGATGTTTGCCTCCCCAAGTGTGATACAAATAGAATTTTACGTATATATATATTTACCATTACAGTACAATCATTCCATTGCAGCAGCACACAGTGGTCTACAATCTAGCTCTCGGGCTCTGATTAGAAGTGGGCCGTATGGGGGGAGGTATTTGCTGGATGTGGTAAATACCGCCTATTCTAGGTTTCCACTTAGAAATGAGGGGGAACAAGTGAAATTGTTGTTTAAAACAACGGGTTCTCCCTATTATGCCTATATTCTGGTCTTTTTTGCCTGATAAATTTCAGCAGGATTGACCTAATGCCATTTTTCAAGCAGTAACAGCAGGAGGGTATAATTTGCGCTGGGTTCTGAATTCCGAGCCCTATAAAAACCCTGTTGGCATTTGGATTGAAATTTGACCCACCCCTCCCTCACTTATAATCAGGGTCTTAGCAGGGGTTAGGAATGGATATCATTTAGGAGGTTATTTTGGTTCACAGCTACACCCCTGGCACTGCTCTCGAGACCCCTGGCACACTGTTTGCACAGACAGCCCAGATAATGAAACGTTTTTAAGAGATGGTTATATTTTTTAATAATTGCACAGCTATAATCGTTAGCAAAGTAGAAGCAAAAACAGAATGAAAAGTGAGCAAACTTCACCGCTGGAGGGCTGGGACAGAAGGAATAAGGAATGTAGTGGGAATGAGAGAGAGAAGGCAAAATGTCTGCAGTAGGAGCTTCATCACTCATCCTGGGACATTTGATTCGGCAATCAGAGGAAATTGAAAAAAAATCAGCTTTTTCACATTTTTATTTTGCACTGCAGCTGTGCGAGATGGCTGCATACATACGCTTTGAAGTCTTTAACACCATACTATATAGGTGACTGCGTTTACTGCCTGTACAGTATGCAATCAAAGTTAAGCCCCAGAATGTAATCTTAAATTATAAACAATTATTTCAGTGCAGCAGTGAATATATAACTTTCTATAATCATCAGTTTGTTTTGTATGGAAGACTTTGCTATTTTTGTAACCAATGTTGGATCACAAAATAAAAAAAGAGTTTAACTATGACTTTGACCAGAACCAGGGGGCATATTACCAAGGGGGTTTATCTCTGCTTTTTTGGCTTTAAAAGCAAAGAAAGCGGAGATAAAATTATCTCCCTATTACCTAGCTGCCGCTAACACCAGTTAGCGACAGCTAGTAGGAGGTAGCGACCATCTTGGGCCCCACTTTGCATGTCAGTGATATTTATCACTAATGAGATTCAAAGTGGGCGTGCCAAGATGTTAGCAACTGAAAACAGTCGCTAACATCGCTATCTCCTATTACCAACTTTTGGAGATATTCCCACTAAGCGGGAATATCTCCAAAAGCTAACACCTGCCCTGAGCAGTTCTTAGCCATGTTATCCAATGGGAGGTGGATAACATGGCTAAGAGCATTAGCTCGCTAATGCATGAATATCGCTGACTTTTCAGCGATATTCATGCTTTGCGGCGATTTTTACCGCATTTGCGTTAAACCTTGGTAATACCAAGGTTTATTTGCGGTAAAAATCGCCGCAGCGCTGCGGTAAATGTTTGTCTCTAACCAAGCAATAGCGATCATTATCGCTATTGCTTGGTAATATGCCCCAATGTTTCCACACATTTCACATATAATTATTTTTACTCAAGATTGCCATTGAGTTATTTTAACACACTTTTTAAACTACATAAAAGTACCCCATATATGTACTTAGTGGTTTCAGGTGAAGGTGGTACATAAAACACTCCATAAATTAAATGTATGATACAGAGGACACACATTAGAGTCATTGGTCATTAATAGAATACAGAATACATGTTTCTAAAGAGCATTGGCAAAGCCTGTAGGTCAGGCGTTGGCTGAAATACTTTTTGCTTTGGCATTTCTTGATTTGTTCTGTCATGGTTCTTGCAAAACATTATTGTTAAGAAAGCAGTCAAGCCCTAATAATTCTAAAAAAAAAAAAAAAGCATTGTCTAAAACAAAAATATTTAGTTTCGTCTAAAAAAGCACACTTTACAATAGCATTTAGTGCCTGGCACTGAAGGAAACTGCATTGTGGTGAATTTGCTCCTTGTGAAGGGGCGACGTGTCATAACTGACAGTGAAGTCAGCCAAAGACTTAAGTGGCTGATCGTTTGCCTCATGATGCATGCAGGAGTGGGAGGAAGAAAAATGCGAAGGACACAACAGACGAATGGATGAAGTCTGGCCGAAAACTCCTTAAGTGACTATGCTATACACAGCATTTTAGTAAAATCAAAGGGTCTTTGCCCACACTAGACCTAAAAAGTCAATTGGTACAGCTTTGGCTGCTAGCCTCTTGCCTTTGCTAATGCTTTTCTGTAATGTTTTTGTAAATTGTTGTTACAAATGGATAGGGTTCAAAAGATAGATAAATAGAGAAGCTTGCAAAGACAGATAGATGATAAGCATTGGTAAATGCATTAGGTTTTGCCTATGTGATAAATTATATATATATATATATATATACTGTGGTAAATTTGATGTTGGTAAGCAGTTGTGCAATATAAGTTAAAGCAACTCTGTAAAAGTGTTATGACTTGTTTTTTGTGCAAGGCAATATATTGTGCAGTATCTAAAGGGGTCCTGTACCTTCGGGTGATGTTGGCGCTATATAAAACTGACCCTGATATAAAATTGTGAAAATCTGGTTTAAATGTGTAGGTGGTTAGTTATCTGTGTGCTTGTATGAAGTAACTGGTGCTAATATAAAGTACTCCTGTACCGCCGGGTGATGCTGGCGCTATCTGAAGCTGTCCCCATAATAATATTGTGAAAAGCAGGTTTGAATGCAGAGGCGATTTGGGGGCGGTGTCAGTAAATTTGTCTACTGTGTTCTGTTTGAGCAAGGCAACTTATACGTAGATTTTGAAAGGTGGGGTGTAATAAATATTGTTGGGTGGAAGTTACTTTTTAGTAGCTGATTATGACAAACTGAAAGTGTGTAGGGTGTGTGATGTGAGGGCTGTCCATTGAACACTAGTTGTGGGGTGAGTTGTGGATTTAGGTGATGTCTGTAGCACAGCTATAGTCGATTGTGAGGCAAATCATAGGTCTCTGGATCACTGGGCAAGGGGGTGTTTGTATGTCGATGAGTGAGTGTGAGAGAAATCTTCTATTTCACAATGTCACAAAGTGAACTACATGTGGGATAATATTGTGTTCTATTTCATTATAAAGAAGTTCGCTCATGTTGAATAGTGTACAAGACCACGAATAAAGAAACAGCCATGTGTTACTACCATGGTGACTATGTTGGGTGCTATTAAACAAGTATAGATTATGCACTTGAAATATGCAATCCCTTTACTACACTGTAGACCACGTCAGTGTCTACAGTGTAGAAATGTAAATGCCAGGGTTCTTCTCAAGAGGCCACTTGCATGTTGTGCGATTGGCAGTACTAACCGAACCACTAACCATAGGTCTCCCACAACTGTGCCATTCTGAGAATATTCCATGTCACCCAAAGATAGGAATGGCGTGAGCAGTCGGTATTGCTCATTGTAAACCCCTTCGTCGCGGCGCGAATTCCACCGCGGTGCGAGGGGGGGCCGGGTTGGGCATGGTTCTGCGGTACTCATGACGGCTCACGGCCATCATAAATAAGGGTGGCGTGTGCTCATGACGGTTGGGTGCCGTCAGAACTCCGCCCACTGATTAATTTGCCCGCACAGGTGGGGAATTAACAGTGCGTGGGCGGAGTAGCAACGTTCTGACGACTCCCGGCCGCCATGAGCACATGCCTAACCGTGATGAGCACCGAAGAGGTTAATGTATATTTAAGTATTAAAAACTGTAGATGCGCTCATCTAAAAAATCTGGCAAAAATCCTCACAAAAAATAGCCACACAAATAGAACGCAAATATTTGCAACTGGTACATAGCCCACTGAACTATATTTTCAAGATCAGAATTTGTGACCTAGATGTTAAACAGGAAGCTCTGCAATAGCGGCATGAACTAACTATCCTATTACCACTACCCTGTAGGTACGAGGTACGAGGCATTGCAATGCAGGAACCACATTGGGATTGCTACAAAACAGCATAACTGTAGTTACAGGTTGCATGCAAAAAGGTGTGCCTGCAGTCACTGAAGAGTGAACACAGGTGCCTGGAGGCTCAGTGGACTGTGGTACAGTGAGCAGACTAGCACTGCGAGGACAATGACATTAAATAAACAAGCAAGCCAGGGGGCCAGGGGTGGAAGCGATAATGAAGCAAGCTACAAAGAGGACAGGGGATGCATTGATGACGGGGTTAAAAGACAAGGGGATGGTGGGGGAGGTGGTAAAGCAGTGTAGGCCATACGGAGCGGCAGAGGGCCAGGTGGGTGGGATGGAGCTGGAGGTGCTGGGGTCTTTCTGAGACTGGCTTCCCAGCTCTGTTGCAGACACGTACCCTACTGCTGATCGGCAAGGATGCATGGCAAACAATCCCATCCCTAATACAATCCCATCCCGGAAGAACTGCTCATACCTGCCATGGAGAATATTATAATCAACCTAATGGAGTACTGGGAAGCTTGTAGGCACTACAGGTGCACTCTGGGAGCTGTAGTAGCAATGTCTGAAGTTGAGGAGGACACACTGTGGCACGCTAGGAAACCCACAGTCCGAAATGCCAAAGGCCCTTTAAGTCCTGATAACTGGTTGCATTGCTGTCTGGCATTTCTCAGCTCACCAGTTCAATAGACTGCTCTGACACCATAGGTATCCTCTATGTGTAAGGCAGGGGGTACTTTAAATTCCAAGTAGTAATATTCCATCCTATTTTTAGAATAATCTGCACTGATATGAAGGTCGTGGTGTCCATCACATAGACCCCTTGTGGTCCTCTTTGCAGTTTGACAGCAGTTCGTCTAATGCCCCTTTCGTGTGCTGGCCACATTCAGTCAGAGTAAATAGAAGAAAGCGTTCACTGCATGGCTTGCCCGTAATGATTGTAGTCAGCCCATTGTGCCACTCACCTCAGCTGCCTTGGGAATAAATCAGTACATCGAGGATGAGTAATTCTGTTTGCAGATGGTGATAACTGTTCTGTCAAATAGCCAGCATTAACCCTGTGAGTGAGCGAGAGGAGGGCAGAGGGAGTACAAGGAAATATTTCTTGTAAGAGATGGCCATTCTAATCGTTTTTTGAGAGGATCAGACCTCTTGATGAGGCAACACAGGACCAGCTATTTTTTGCTATTGTAGTCAGGCAGACTTCACAAATAAAAGGAATACTGTGTGGGCATTCTATTCATAGATCATTAACCCCTGGACTATGTTCCATCCCAAAGGACCTCCCAAACATCTGGGCCAGAAGTAAAATAATTTGGAGCTGAATAACCCACTCCATTCCATCATCAGAACGCTTCTACACTACGCGCTTCTTCGAAAGGCTCATGAATATTGTTGCGCTGTATTCTGGGTAGGTAATGAATGGCAAAAAGTTATCCACTCGACAAGGTTGGCCAAGAATGGCCCATACCTAACTGGCACAAAGCAGACGCAATGATGTAAATCATAATTAATGCTCCCTGTTTTCCGTTTTTACAGATTTTTACAGTAAATACAGACAGAAAACTTTCATTTTTTTGTCTACAGTTACCTTTAAATGTGGATAAAAACGGAAATTGGGTTGCTTTTTGGGTAATTCTAAATACTGTCTGCTATGACTGCCAGGCCAGTAGATGTATAGATTAATAGTTAAGGGGGTTAAAAAAGAAAGGAATTTTAGTAAAGAGACTTTAAAAGCAGTAGATATGCACACTGAAATTTGCATATTTTCATATAAGTGAATAGATCTATCTTCTGCGGCTGTTCACAGCACTGAAACCTGGCAGGCTTTCAAGCATGAGTGCATATTTATCGGGTAAATAAATGCGGAAATACACCAGTCTCAGCTTAATGTTTCCACAAAACCCAAATAAATATGGATAAATACAGATAAAATTAGCAAAAAATAAATATGGATAAATACAGACGGAAATGGCAAAAAAATAAATACCATAAAACCGGGAGCCCTAATCATAATTACTCTACCGGTGTTCCCTCTTTCAGACTCTACGGACCGCATGAATACAAATCGTGTGTTCATGAATCTGAAACTGATGGGGAGCCTGAAATGGGAAGACAACTCGCTGCGGCAGATCTTAAAAATGCCACTTTAGACTGATACTCTTATTGATGCACTGTCCAGTATGTCCGAGTTACCGTTAGCCATAACAGAAAGGCACTCTTGACAACAACATACATAAGGGGATTCTATATAACACGCATATTGTGCTTGAAGGAACGCAAAATATACTTGGAATGCAGGGTTTCACAATGCGATGCAGTTATGATTGAATTTTGCAATAATTACAGGTTGTTAATTATTCAGGTAAAGCCATTTGCATTATACAATAATTACTTTTAGAATACTTTTTAGTTACTTTTAGAGTACTTTGAGCACTGCGGGAGGGATGTCAAGCTACCACACCTAAGGTTCTTACAATACAAGGTAAGTAAGACTTGTCATACTTTGCAGTTTAGTTCTCTTTTATCCATACAAATATTAGTTCAACACTTAGAACATTTTAGGCCCAAAATCTAATAACATGGGTGCTTATTGGGAGAAAAAAGTGTTCGCATTTTTTCGGGTAAGTACACACCTTATGAGGGGAGTTTTGGGGGTTAGGACCATGGTTCCCCAAGGTCCTGATAGGCACTTGAGTTGCACCACCAGTGGCACCGGGGCGGCCATGTGCAGAGTGCAGGGGCCAATGGGGCTAAGAGGGCCTCCGGTTAGGGGCTGCTGACGAGCACCAGAACGGTCGGGAGCAGGGTTCCAAAAAGACGTTGGGCCCTGTGATTTTCAAAGGAGACCTTCAGTTCTGTGAAGTTGCTGCAGGCTTGGGCCGGGAGAATTCATGAGGGGGACCACCGACTGGAGAGGTAAGCTGGGATCTTGGGGGATGCCTGGACACTGTTGGTGGGGTCACCCAAGACTGTGGGGTGTCTTTTGGCGTCTGCTTCTTCGGACTGCCTTCAGTTGCAGTGTGGCACTTCAGACCGATTGGGTCGCAGTCTTCTAACTGCCTTCGGGTACGGTAATGGGGAAGCCTTTAACGTTGAGGCTGAAGGTGCCATCTCGAAGCTTGGGGGAGATTGGGGGTCACCAGATCCCAGGTCAGGATTGCAGGGGAGATCTCATTGGGGTGTGGGGCCACTCGAACTCGGGCCCTGGTGGCCGGGTGCAGAGAGGTGCAGGATCGCGGAGTCCCCTGAATCCTGATTCTAGTCTTGAAGTCTTTGCTTGAGCCAATCCGGTGCTCCTGGGAGACAGAGTCTGTAAGGTGAGTGCAGGGCAAATCTTCCGGGTTCTGGGGGGCTGCTTGACACACCAGTATCTTCTCTGTAGGCAGGTTGAAGTCAGGACAGGCCGGTAGGGCTGAGGTCAAAGCAGTAGGTACCCTCTTCTTCCTGGGTTAGCACTGCTCTTCGGTCCTTCTTCTTTCTTCTTTGAGTTTGAGGAGGCAAAGCTCAGGGTGGCCCCTAAACACTAGATTTAGGGGCATTAAAAGGGGTGTGCTGGACGGACCAGTGGGTCCATTCTTTGGGGGAGGAACTCCCCATATTATGCCATCCTCCAGTGGGAGGGGGCATTAGGCTCCTCCTAATTGGCTCAAGGTGGAGGGGACTGAGATGGGTGCTCCACCTCTACTCTCCACCTCTACTCTCCACCTCTCCTCCCCACCTCAGGGATAGGGTTGGCAAAGGGGGGCACACCTCTCTTCCTATCTTGGTTTTCCTGCTGTTTCTCCCACCCTAAGTGGGGGCAGAACTGGTGGGAGCCAGTTTCTTGGTAGAGCAAAAGGCAGGGACAGCTTTCAAAGGCAGCAGGCCTTTGAGGCTTCACCTTTGTGGACTCAGCCCATCCTGGGGGAGGAGGCATCACACCTCTACCCAGGATGGGCTTTGTTTGTGGACCCAGAGAGCGGAGACTCTCTACCCAGTGGCCCAGATACCTGTCTGATGGTTGCAAGTTGTGGGTAGCTATTCAGGAACCACACCAAGGCCGTCAGTTTTTCAGGTGGCATTTCTAAGATGCCCTCTGAGTGCATTTTAACATTAAACCCTACACTGACATCAGTGTGGGTTTAAAGTGCTTAGACGTTTGCCACGTCACTGCCTAAAAGCATCCAATATACATATGACTTATGCCATGCATTTCTTTTCACATGCAGTAAATATGAACAAAAATATTTTATGTACCCAGAAATTACTTAGGTGCAATGAGAAAGAAAACAATAAATAGGCCTTGTGAGGATGCCTGTACTTTTTGAGGAAATAAACTATGCTTTGTAAAGCCACCTAATCATACTGTGATAAAAACATGAAATTTTACCTTTATTTACTAATAAATGCCTGTTGCAGATTCGGCAGATTAGCCCACCCCTACTTAGGTATGTTTTCGCACTGCATAGTGTTGAGGCCCTGCTGGGGTCACTCCAGGCACTGCCACACTGCTCAACATGGACCATGTGTTACCGGGCTGTTCCTGTCAGGTTTTAGCAAAGCCATTATGGAGCTGTGGAGTTTGTAATGACCAACTCCCAAACCAAAAATTCTTTATGGCTTTACTACACTTCCTAAGAATGGACTTAGACACTGTAGAGTTACAGAGCTCATGCCACTGTACCCCCAGCTGAGAGCTAGTGCAGCCTGCTGGATGGGTGGCTTACCTAGGCCTCAGGAAGTGGGTTGCAAGCATGGCACACAGGGATGTGTGCCAAGTCGCCTCTTCACTTTTCTCAGCACCAAAACCCGTAACCTGCAATGGCAGTGTGTGGGTGTTATGGTACATTCCCTCTAAGGGTGGCACAATAGGTGTTGCAGCCCTTGGAGGCCTTCTCTGGTCACAGTGCCCTTGGTACCCATGGTACCTTTTACAAGGGGCTTACCTGTAGCCAGAGATATGCCAATTGTGGGTACAAGTGAACAGTTTTGGGAAAGAACACAGGCCGTGGGAACCTGATTGGCAGGGACCCAAGGGCACACCAAGTCTAAGGGCATCAGAAATCTGGCAAAAAGTGGGAGGTTACTACAACAGAAACCCACTTTCCTACATGCACCAATTCTCAAAGAAGGAATACATCAATCAAGGCCATGCAGCTTCGGCCATGTTAACATGGTATAAATGTAATCATAACTAGGCAAAAACGGCAGATTCAGCAAGAATATATGTAGCAAGCCTGCCTTGAAACACCTGTGTATGAACGCCTCTTGTAGCTACCTGAAAGGTGTTAATTCATATAAAGACAAGATGTTGATCTCGTCCCCACATCAAGAGTCAGATATACAAAGGAGAATATGAACAGTTGTCTTGTGCAGACGTTGGTTAAAGAAAAAACAGAGCCAATAAGCACACTTGAAATGCGTGCAGCAAGTGGGAGAATGATTGTGTAGAAAAGCACCGCGGCAGGGGAGATTAGTAAACAAGTACAGCGCAAGCGCTGGGCAGGAAAAACACTATAAAAAGTTCCCCAAAAGCAGATGGAAACAGTACTTCAGCCACGGGAAACTGATAAAAAGCACAAAAGAACACCACTAAGAACAACAGGAAACAGTTTGCTGCAGCCAACAGAAACGGAGGAAAATTAAGTGGCAAGCAGAGGAACCAATGAGAAGCAAGGGGGCGAGATGTAACCTCCTTTTAAGATGTACATTGAATACAATACATGTCACAAGCACAGTGCAAGTGCTGTTCAGGCGAAACCTAGAAAGGGTTGTATAGATAGGTAGTGTTTCATAGATAGATAGATAGATATTATTAAAATGTAAATGTCTATATAAGCTCTACATAGAAGAGCCCTGAAAGCAAACTAGAAAGACACACAAGCAGGGCATACAGATTAAATTGGTTTACCAGTGTAACTGAAGTCCTCAATTAAACTACAAACAAGCATGACATAGAGAAGAAAAGTTATACATGAACTGCATTGCACTCATAGTTGAAAGAGGAAAGTTTATAAAGAACAGTTCCAAATGAATACAATCTGGTATGCTGTAAAATAGCCTCCGTCAGATAAACAAAGGTCTTCCCAAAATGGAATAAACAACAGCAATACGAGGAGACAGGGTCTAATGAAGCTGGAATGTTCCCTGTACTCATGTAGAAAAAACTGGTCGAAAGAATCCTGCTGTCCTATCAGGCTTGAAACACCACGGCATCACAAAAGTAATAAGAATACAATAATAAAAACAAGGACAGTGGCACTCATGATAACTATCTTGTGTGCAGCCAATCAATTTTATAAGGTTTGTGTACTCTTACGTTTTTTTTTAAACCGAATAAAGAAATTGTGATGAGGATATGTACAAAATAAATGTATTTTATTACTATGCACAGCAGTAAAACAGGTTTATGATCCTTATGGTAATCAAACCAGAGATTTAGATAGATGTTTTTTAAGCAGCAGAATCTCTAGTCCTCCTCGTTCACTGGAGATCTTTCCTCTTCACTGGTGATCTTTACTCTTTTTGGTCAGTGAGGAGTAAACAAAGTACCTTGAAAGCTCATTGGTCCAGGGAGGAGTAGCGTCCTGCAATACATTATCCTGTGATCCACGCATGGTCGGTGGGTGACAATGATCATGGGAAAAGTTCTATTGCACCCCATTTAAATGGCTTGGAAATGGTTAAATTAAGATTGGAAACTAGGCAAACCCTCAAGAATGTCATTACCTGAATGTTTGTGGAGCGAGAATGATTATTCTACCTGATGTTTCAAAGACAGACCGCCCTCGAATTTTTCAAAGCCCAGGAAGGCCGTGTTGTGACATGAGATGGCTGTGTCCTCCTGAAAGTTGTATCAGTTGGGTGTAGAAACTAGTCACTTCAAGCCGCAAGCAATGTACCGTTAGTAGATTTTTTTTATAGCATGATAGGCTGCAATGTCAAAGAGTCAGTGGTCATGTGATGTCACTTCCTATGGTGTCAACAGGGGGCAAAAACTGTTGACATGTGTGGCATGCTGGTGAATTGGCATCCATCGGGGAAGAATCGTGGCACACTACTCACAATCTTATGTTTGAAGTATACACCCCATTGTACCGTAATATATTGCACAGCTCTGACAATTGCAGTACAATCTAACACATTTTCCCTTGTTGACTTTCACCTTGAAATTCGCTATCTGATGAGTACAAATTTATTTTCTGTTTTGTAAAATCTTTTACAGTCATTTCCGTTTAAAGTATGTGAATAAAGACTCGGATTCTGTGCACATTGCCCCCCTTTTGTTTTTCAATATTTGTAAAAAAATACTTTATCTCTGTGACCTGGTTTGCCGAAAAAGTCCAAAGCCACCATAAAACATATTAACATGATAGACTCTTATATGATTGTACAATCTTCTCTCGTTTGTTATTGAGCAGAACAAGAGCCTTCGGTTCCTCTTCAGGACACAATGAGCTGGACTGTGCTGCGCTGTCTCCTGATTGGCCTTTCAGCGCTGGTGGAGTTTGTGGCCGTCGAATCACATCAGAGCGAGGTGAATCGACAATATATTTAGAGCAATAATTGTACGACTGGCAAAATTAGGAATTTTCAAGTGTGACTTTTTCAGAGAAAACAGATGTGGTGATGTTTTCTGTAATATGACAAATTATAGTTTAATTTGGTGAGTTCTAGCCGGGGCTATTTAGCCAGGCACTTAACAAAGATTTCATCAAAAGATGAATGCTTACAAATCCTGGAATTATGCCTGTGATTTGCAGACATTTGAGTAAAACTGAATGAAAGCGAGTCTTTGCTGAATAACCACAGAATGCAATGAATATTACCTTTACGTTACCTTTTTTAAGTTTCTCTGATCACCTTGCCTTGCATATTCATGTGCAGTGGATATTATACACTTATCTCAATCTTCTTTTACTTTTGTCTTTTCTTGCTACTTTTTCTACTGAATATTTGCTAGGAATGTACCTATTTCGAATAAATGGATTATATTATTTATATTAAATCCTAATTTATGCTGTCATTTCATCTGACGTACAATGAGTAAAGTATAGATATGTTTCAGTATTGGCTCTGAGGGGCTCTGGTGATATCATAAACCATAAACCATGAAGCCAAACTCTCAATTGGCAATAAAGGACAATTTTGCTAATTAAAGCTAACAATGAGCACAGATTTCGATTACAATATTTAGGGTTATCTTTCATGAATACATTGGTGATAAAAGAATGCACAATCGTGAGGGGCAGAGGATGCATTCTTTTTAGTGGCTGCAGCATTTACAAAACCGTTTTTGCTGCATTTATCAAATAATTTCCTGCAAATTTGCAACTTTTCAATTTTTTGTATAGTTTAAATGGATGAAAATAACATTGCCAGAGAATGTGCTGCACATTTACAGCAGAATTAAGAAAACCCTGATGCATAATATTGTCATACATGCACATAACACTAGAAGCCCAGGCAATGCAAAAAACTCTGCAGAGTGGTTTTGGGGCTGTCATTATGATGAGGAAATCAGGAAGCTGTGAAATATATCCCATGTTTCATGGTTAAAGAATATGAATGTTTATACCACAGCATTTTGTGCAACCTTTGCCGCCCCTTATGCGCATTAAAAAGCTTGGGGGGGGGGGGGGTGTTGGCAATATTCTCGGCAAATGCATGGAAGATAAGGGGGAGGGGGTGGGGGGGTCCACCGCCCCTAAACATGCGGACCGCACCCTTCTTGCTATCTATGCCACTGCCTAAAAGCATCCAATATGCATACAACTTATGGCGTAATGTTTTTTCACATGCAGTACAGTAAATATAAACAAATATATGTCATCTACCTGGAAATTACTTAGGTGCAGTGAGAAAGAAAACAGTAAATAGTCCTTGTGAGTAGGCCTATGCGCTATTTGTATTCTTTAAGTGGGGGTAGAACGTAATTTTCGAGGAAATAAACTGTGTTTTGTAAATTCATCGAATCGTACCTTGTTAATAACAAGTAATTTTAACTTTACTTACTAATAAATGCCTCTTGCAGATTCGACAGATTAGCCCTCCACTTTGCTATGTTACTTTTCACACTGCCCAGTGTTGAGGCCCTATTGGGGTCACTGCAGGCACTGCTTGCGGAAACCCGTTGCTCCTGCTATCCCTTTAACATGGATATGCCACACTGCTCCCCATGGTCCATTTGTTGCCGGGGCTGTTCCTGTCAGCGCCCCACCCCTGAGCCATGGAGTGAGGCATTGTTTCTCCTTGAGGTCCTCGGACTGCGTAGTCTTCACAGACTGTCATCAGAGGGGCAGCCCTGCCTTTTTAGAGGGTGTGTGCTCTGTCTTATGGCTCGTGCCGCAGTTGAGTATTTGCCCCAAAGCAGAGCAGGAGGAACGAGCCCAACTCTACAGTTCCTCAGATCAAACACTCCACCCATCAGTGAATTAAACAAGACAGCACAGGTGCACCACAACATTCAGCATGAGACAAATCAATATAATATATAATTCCAATAAATCACAGAAATGAAAGCTCCTCGATTTGATTTCTTTATTTCAATAGAAAAATGAAGCAACATACAGCCGACGCGTTTCGTCCCAGAAAGGGACTTCTTCAGGGCGATAAAAGAAGGAGACTTCAAGTGAAGATGATAAGCAAAGACCCAAGAATATAGCGCCGCAATGACGGAAAGGCTTGTCTCTCCAAGTTGAGGACAAGTGGTCCAATGGCCGTCTAGTAATTAGTATATCCGCTGTTTTCAAAGGTTATTATATGTAAGGGTCTAAAAGATGGATCTGCACGTGATAATAGGTCTATCAGTCATCCATCTTGAATGTGCGATCCCACAGAGCATAGTCAATCATAGAGGGTAATTATATAGGTTTTAATCCCTTCGATGCAAATGACGAGCTCAGCTCGTCATGAGGCACGGTTGAGCTGTGCTTATGACGAGCTGAGCTCGTCATGAACAATGGTAAAGCCTGGAAAGCAGCACAGGAGGGGAAAACCATCAGCAGCGATGGTGTTAAAGCCCAAATCGTAATTCAATAATAACGACCAGCAGTGTCAAAATTCCATCCAGCAGCGACCGGGATGAGTCCTCCGGCAATGAGTAGTCTGAGGCAGTGCCGTCTTAACAGCATTATAGGCCCCTGGGCTAAGCTGTGCGCTGGGCCCTGCCTACACAACCACTCACAGGAATAACTAGCATTTATAATGCCATGGGTCTCGCTATTGCGAGATTTTCACCTATTGGCATTGTAAATGACAACACCTTTAATAATATTAAAAGACATTGTCATTTACAATACCAATGTTCAAACATTTGCAAAAGCGATACCTATTGTATTGCAGAGTGCAGTGTCCATGAAACAGGTGCCATTCTCACTATTAAAGTTGTAAAAAAAAACAGAATGAGAGCGCAGTGTCCGTGAAGCCGGGGCTATTTAAGTTTGAAAAAGAAAAATGAAACGAAACCGAGCGTGGTGTTCCTGAAGCAGGCACCTTGCTCAGTATTAAAGTTTAAAAAAGAAAAAATGAAACAGAGCACAATGTCCCTGAAGCGGGCACCTGGCTTAACATCAAAGTGTAAAAACAAAATGAAAACTCAGCACAGTATCCCTAAAGCGTGCTCCGCGCTTAGCATGCAAGTTAGAGAGGCATAGTGGTCTGTAAGAAAAACGGTTGCCATTGTCCCCATCAGTGTCAATAAACGAAATACTGTTCACTGAATTATAATGAGGAACGTGTAACAAGCCAAGTAAAAGGTTCAGTCGTTATGGGAGGTAACAAATTCAGACAAGGCGGTACCAAGAAGGGACTAACTAGCCTATTTACTAATCAGACGCTTGCATTTACGAAGGACGATGACACAAGCCAATGACAAATATAGGCAGATTGTGGGCGGAGCTTCCAGTGCATACTGCAATACAGCATGCATTGGAGAGCGAGCAGCACATATGTTCTGCCACTAGGCTCGACCTAAAAATGTTTAACGGAAAATTTGTGTTAAATTCTGGTCTGCATGGGGCCCCTATGCTCGTGGGGTCCCGGAAACTGCCCAGCATGCCTACGCATTAAGACGGCACTGGTCTGAGGGAAGTCATGGGATTGGAGATGCAGCGGCATTTGAGGCAGACTAGAAGAGCAGCAACCCTATTGCCAACTTTTTAAATCCCTATGTAACTGCAATTTTTTGTTGTCTGTCTTGAGCAGCAAGATGAGAGAGATTCCCGCACAATGTGGTATTAGTCCAGAACTTGCACGTTCAAAGGCTCCTAGAACATGATAGGGAATCATACGACAAAGCATACAACCCTCCTCACACAAGAAGTAGAAGCCCAGGGACCTAGGGGCATATTATCAAGCCTGTGCGCTAAAATTATCGCCGCTTTATCGGCCGAAAACGGCCGATAAAGCGGCGATAATGGGCTTGATAATATGCTCTGTGGAATTCCAATCGAAGCCCATGTTAGATGTCTTCACATCTAACATGTGCTTCGATTGGAATTCTATAGAGCATATTATCAAGCCCATTATCGCCACTTTATCGGCCGTTTTCGGCCGATAAAGCGGCGATAATTTTAGCGCACAGGCTTGATAATATGCCCCCTAGTTTTCGATTCTCCCACAGACCACAAAGCCAGTACATGCGATGCAGGGGACGTAATCCTACAGAAACATGGTATGGCCTCGCATTTTTACTCAGTTGCTGCCTAAATAGCCCAGCTGTCCAACTGGAGAGAGAGAGCATCCACATTTGATTGTGGCAAACTCCACCCCACCCCCAACAAAAGACTTAGCTCAAGGCCGGCATAAAACACAGGGGGGTAATTTACCAGCGCCTTGCGCCACTTTTTCATCATTTTAACATGGGAAAAGTGGCGTACGGGTGGCGCAAGGGGCTTGTAAATAAGCCCCGGAATTTTTAAACTATTATCTTAAAGTCTCAGAAATATAAACATTGATGCTCCAAGGAAAACGAGGGGCATATTACCAAGCAATAGCGATAATTATCGCTATTGCTTGGTTAGAGACAAAAATTTACCGCTGAGCTGCGGCGATTTTACCGCAAATAAACCTTGGTATTACCAAGGTTTATCGCAAATGCGATAAAAATCGCTGCAATGCATGAATATCGCTGAAAAGTCAGCGATATTCATGCATTACCGAGCTAATGCTCTTAGCCATGTTATCCACCTCCCATTGGATAACATGGCTAAGAACTGCTCAGGGCAGGTGTTAGCTTTTGGAGATATTCGCGCTTAGTGCGAATATCTCCAAAAGTTGGTAATAGGAGATAGCGATGTTAGCGACTGTTTCCAGTCGCTAACATCTTGGCACGCCCACTTTGCATGTCATTAGTGATAAATATCACTGACATGCAAAGTGGGGCCCAAGATGGTCGCTATCTCCTACTAGCTGTCGCTAACTGGTGTTAGCAACAGCTAGGTAATAGGGAGATAATTTTATCTCCGCTTTCTTGGCTTTTAAAGCCAAAAAAGCGGAGATAAACCCCCTTGATAATATGCCCCCGAATTCTTTAATTATACCTCGGCTTTTGTGAACTACAAAAGTGGATTTGCAATCACAGAAAGGGTTATTTTCAAATACTGTCTTAACCTTCGCCATTTCTTTTTCTTTTTCTAGAAAGCTAGAACCATCAGAGCAGTATGTTGACATTTTTAGTTTTTGTCTCTGCTTTTTATTGTTTTATAGCCATTTTTTATTGATTACTAAGTTGTCGGCAGGCGTATGGGGGTAAGGCAGCCTGTCAGACAAAGGAGGCGCTGCTCATGTACTGTGGCACGCAAGTATAATACTGTTTGGAACAGTTATCTAAATATTTGTAGTTTCTCCTTAGCGACTGGATGACTCCATTTGGTTCTTTTCAGAGGAGTGATGTCACGTGCTTGTTGAATATTTGTCGCAAAGGACATTGAGGAAAAGCAGGGAATTTGGGTACTATATACAGATGGGTAGAAAAATAGCATTCGTCTTTGCCATAATTCCAATCAACAAAATACCGAATCCACAATCCTATAGTATGGAGTGAGTAAGGAGAATTAACTCAGAGCAGGCTACATTTTAATAAAGAATCCTGACTTCATGGCTGTGTTAAAAATTAGTGAATATAGATCTGAGTATTACTGTCTTCTACTTGCCGAAAAAGCAATCTGTCAGTTTCACTGCTAGAGGAAACATTACATAATTGCAGCTGCTTTAGTCGCATACTCCCTTCAGCACATATCTCTGCAGCAGGTTTTGTACCATCTGAGCAATTTTTTATTTTTTCAAGGATTAGGTGCTGCTGTGTGAAGTAAGCTACAAACATCAATGAATCACTAAAGGATTTTACGTATTATTGTTATAGTGTCATAGCAGCAGCGTATCGAACTTGAAGTGATGTACAGAGAGCAGTATGGTGTTTGGGATCCAGCTGAGGCCAGTTTACAAATTATTGAGTGTGGTGATAATATATATTGCAGCAATAAATAAGAACACGTGGGCGTGAAGAAATGCGCCCAGATTTACATGGCATTTTGGGCATGTGCCAAAGCCAAGTTCAGAAATCTGAGAGAGAATACATAAGTCACATGTTCGGCGGAAAACATAAATTTAGTAGCAATTTATGTATTAAATATTTTATTGAGCATAAGCAAAAAAAAATGCACCTCATCTATTTCAGCAAAGGCCGTAACCAGTCTGGGGAGGCCGAAATCAGCGGCCCCGCGGACGCCCCGCCTAGGGCCAGCGGATAAGTCATCTTATTAACACAGCAAGCCGCCTACAACCCAAAAGGGCCGGCCGCGTCTTAAGAGGTGCTACAACGGTGCAAGCTGATCAGTGCTAGTGCATTGTAAGAAAACGAGAATCAAAGAACTGTAAACAACCCCACCACCCACCCCACCCCGTACCACCCCTCTCCTTGTCCATGTCCGGGCTCTAGCTATAGGTTGTGAACCCCTCTCAACAGTCAGTGGATGCCACGCGCGCGGGGCCTGTGCGTTTGCGGGCATGCGGTTTGGGGTCCGGGAGGGGCGTTTCCGCCAAGCGGAGCAGTCGCAGGTAGCGTGGACAGCTCACCTCCCGGAACTCTCCAGTAAGCAAGGCGAGGAATGGCTGCCAAAGTTCCGCAAAATCCGCCCCCCTCCCCGCTGCCGCCAGCGACAGTTTCTCCATTCCCAGGATTGCCCACAGACGGTGAAGCCACCCCAGCTGCTGCGGAGCCTGGGTCGCCCTCCAGTGCGCCACAATATTCTGGACTGCAGCCCCAAGCGCAAGCGCGATCAGGCGCCCGCGCCAGGATTTCAGAGGGTACATGAGTGCGTTTGGGAGGCCTAGCAGAATGTACGCAGGGAAGCGCGGCAGCTGTGTGTCTAGATGTGCATCTATAAGATCCAGGATAGGGTCCCAGTAAGGGCGCAGCGCCTTACAGCTCCAAAGCAGATGTTCCAGCGTCCCTAGTTCCCCACAACCCCTCCAGCATCTGTCACTGATTCGGGCATCCCATTTGTGGAGTCTCTCAGGGGTGTGGTACCAGTATGTTGCCACCTTCGTCAAGGTCTCGGTGAGGCCAGTGTGGTGCGCCGAGTGTCTGGCTCTATGGTATATCCCCTCCCATTCCTTCCTAGTGAGCTGCCTCCCCAAGTCCCTCTCCCACCGGACCTGGCCCGCATTATATGTGTGTGCCTGCGTGAGCAGCAGCTGCTGGTAGAGATCCGATATCAGCTTCTTGTCGGAGGTGCGGGTCAGCAGCCATCGCTCATAAGGCGTGAGTTGCCGTTGGGCTCCGGGCTGGACCGAGGGGTGGAGCACCCAGTGGCGCACCTGCAGGTACTGCAAACGTTCTGATTCGGCCACGCCGTAATCTGCCTTGACCTGCTGGAACGACAGTACGCCCTTGAGATCGAACATGTGTCCCGCCGCGCGGCAGGGTGTCGTCCGCCACGTCGTGAATGCGCCGGCGTCCAAGCCCGGTGTGAAGTCGGGGTTCTCGAAGATAGGAGTCATGGGTGAGGGGAAGGTGGTCAGCCCCTTGGCCACGGCCACTCTATCCCACACCCGCAGGGCTGTGCTGGTGATTGCAGAGGCGTACAGGTTGTGAGGGCGGTGTCGGCGCGGGAGGAAGGGCACACCCTGGAGGGTACGACCGGCTACTGCCTGGTCAAGGAAGAGCCAGTGCTTACCGGACTCTAGCTGGAACCATTCCACAAAGGTGCGCAACTGGGCTGCCTGGAAATACAGTGTGAGGTCTGGCACCCCGACTCCTCCGTTCGCGGGGGGTAGAGTGGCGAGGGTGTGCTTAAACCTAGGTCGCCGGCCGTTCCAGATGAACCGTGACAGTTCCGATTGCGTTTGCTGGAGCCAACCCGTCGGGGGGTCCAGGGGGAGCGTCTGGAACAGGTACAGAATCTGCGGCAGCAGTGTCATTTTGACTGCGGCAATTCTTCCCAACCACGACAGCGTGAGTGGCTTCCAGCGCCGGAGCTGCTCCCGGAGCTTGCGGGTGAGGGCCTCGTAATTGGTCCGCGCAGTGTCTCGGACAGTAGGAGCCAGGCAAACGCCCAGGTATGGGACGGTTGCGCCCGACCACTGGATCTGGAATTCCGCTTTAATCTCGGCCACCACGTCCGGGCTCAGCGAAACATTCAAAGCCTCAGATTTGGCTTCGTTGATCTTGAAGCCCGAGGCCAGGGCGAAGGTGTGCAGCTCCACGAAGAGAGCGCGCAGGGATCGCATCGGGTCAGTGAGGGATAGCAAGACGTCGTCAGCGTACAGGCTGATCTTATGCGTGTCGGCCCCAAAGTTGATACCCGAGATGTGAGCATGTTGTCGCACCCTCTGGGCCATCGGCTCCATGTATAATGCGAATAGGAGCGGTGACAGCGGGCAGCCCTGGCGTGTACCCCTGCCGATATCGAATCTCGGGGAGGTGTGCCCGTTCACCCGTACCGCGGCGTTGGGCCGGCGGTAGCAATTGAAGATGCGATGGCGGAGTTTCTCTCCGAATCCGAAGTGACGGAGGGCCTGGTTGAGGTATGGCCAGTGCACTCTGTCGAAGGCCTTCTCCGCATCAATGGTGAGCAGCATGCAGCCGGGTTTAGTGCGCGATCCGGCCTCAATGAGGTGCAGCACCCGCTTGGTGTTGTCGCTGGTCTGCCGTTGGGGGATAAAGCCCGCTTGGTCGGGATCAATCAGTTGTTGCATATATGGGGCGATGCGGCTCGCTAGTATGCCAGTGTAGAGCTTCAGGTCTACGTTCAGTAGCGATATGGGTCTGTAGGAGCCGCAGGCTGCCGGGTCACGACCGGGCTTGGGAATAACAGAGATCGACGCCTCCAGCAAGTCCGGGTGTATGGCGCCAGGCGTGTCAAACGTGTTGAACAGGTCGCGCAAGAGGGGGGCAAGCTGCTGGCAAAAAGTCTTGTAAAACGCCGCGGTATAGCCGTCGGGTCCCGGGGATTTCCCGACCTTGAGGCGGGCAATGGCCGAGATGACCTCTTCCAGGGCTATGGGCCTCTCCAGAAAGTCCGCCTGGGCCTGGGTGAGGGCGGGGAGGTCCGCACCTCGCACGTAGGCTAGGCCGGCATCCGGATCTAAATGATCCGCGTCATAGAGCGCCGCATAGAAATTGCCAAAGGCCGTCGCGATCGCTGCGTTTTCTGTGACCAGGTCGCCACTGGGCAACCGGAGCGAGCGCACCTGTTGCCTCTGGGTTTGCGCCCGAAGCCTACTCGCCAGCAGTCTCCCACAGCGGTCGCCACCGGTATAGTAGACGTGTTTAAGGCGCATCGCGGCGTATTCCGCCACATCTTGGTCCAAGGCAGCTAGCATTTTCCGCTCGGCGCATAGTTGACGCCACGCTCTGGCTGCCCCGGTGCGTTGGTGCATCTGTTCCAATTCCGCCACGCGTTGGGAGAGTTCGGCACGTTTCAGCTCCCTCTCCTTGTTGTTGGCCGTGGCGACGGAGATGATTTCCCCGCGTAAGACCGCTTTGAGGGCTGCCCACTGGGTCGCTTTGGTAGTGTCATCATTGGCGTTGTGCTCCAGAAAACGGGTAATCGTCGTCGAAAGCCGGGCTTGGGTGTCAGCCGAGTGTAGGAGACCGTCCCGCAGCCTCCAGTGCCGCTGTGGAGTCGGCATCGCTCCTACCCGAATCGTCGCTACCACCGGGGAGTGGTCCGAGAGCGAGGCTGGCAGTATCTCCACACTCTCCACTTGTAGCGCCAGCTGCGAGGAGCCCAGAAAATAGTCCAGCCGCGCGTATGTCTTATGCGCCGCCGAGTAGTACGTGTAGGCAGTAGTTTGGGGGTGTGCGTGCCGCCAGAGGTCGATGAGACCCAAGTCCGACAGATGCGTGTGACCCGCCGCCGTGAGCGCCCCTACCTGACCGGATCTCTGACCCGAGCGATCCGCTGTGTTATGAAAGACTATGTTGAGGTCCCCCCCCAGTAGCAAATGAGTGTGTGTGGTGGCTGTAACGGTCTCTAGAGCTGTATGCAGGAACCTTTCCTGACCCTCGTTCGGGCCATAAACAGAACCCACTAGCAAGGTGTGACCCGCTATTAGGAAGCTGTAGAGTAGGAGCCGCCCTCTAACTTCGGCCTCTTTTTGGAGGACTTTCCCTTCAAAGGATTTAGCGACAAGGATCGCCACCCCTGCGGTTTTCTTCGGGGAAGAGGAAAAGAACTGCCATGGGAACGCGCGGGATTTGAGTCTATGCTGGTCGCTGCGCACAAGGTGTGTTTCCTGCAGCAGGCAGATATCCGCCTTGGAGTGCTCGAGGTAGGACAATATCGCCCTGCGTTTATTCGGGCTGTTGAGACCCCGCACATTAAGCGTAAGCACTATAAGGTGTCGTGGCATAGCAGGGGTCGTGCCAGGAAAGCCAAGCTTGCCCCGCGGCCGGGATCGTGGGCCCGCGGGTCGCGAAAATCACTGCGCTAGGGGTCGCGGCAGAACGCCATTTGACGACTGAAGGCCCTGGACAAGGAGAACCCCCCCGCCCCTCCCCCCTCTCTCCCCAAGAACCCCCCAACTCAACCTGCCCCCCCAATCGGGACAAGTGTCTCGCCTGAACCCCCCCCCTCTGCAGTGCAAACTCCCCCCGCTCAACACCCCCCACCCGTAACCCCCCCCAACCCCTTTCCCCAACAAGCAAAGAAACATGGTCTATCATTGTCCCAGGTCCAGCCCCATGGCCGCTGGACCCGTGGTGAGGTAAGTCCGTAGAATGGGAGCAGTGGCGACGTCGCAAGCATGTCCGCTCACACGGAGTGCACCAATGCCGGTGGAACGTCAGTGTCATCAGTAGGGAAGGACAAGGGGTGCGTCGCACGAACCCCCGCCGCCGGGCTAGCGGAGCCCGGCATGACTAACTCCAGTGCCACCAGTGCGTTGCTCTCTCCTCGGTCAGCCATTGTTCGCAGGCGCCAGGCCCTGTGCCACCGTCTCTACTGCCGACCTCCGCCCCTCCTCTATCTCCGTGTCCGCCGGGCGTCGCGGCCTGCGTCTGCGCCGTTGTTGCTGCCAGCGGCCTGGGCCCGCTTCGTTAGATGATTTGGCGCCTGGCGACTCGGCCTCAGCTCTCGGTTCGTCCAGTCCCAGCACCTGACAGGCGTCTCGAAGAGTGCGCGGTTGGTGTAGGACATTGCCCAGCCGAAACATCAGTCGGAAGGGGTGCCCCCAGCTGTAGGGAATGTTGCGCTGTCTCAGCTCCGCCGTTACTGGGCGGAAGGTGCGTCTCTTCTCCAAAGTTAGTGCAGCCAGGTCTTGGTAAAGCACCGGGGAGTGCCCGCCGAAGGAAATCTTCTCCATGTGGCGTGCCTTGTTCAGGATTTCCTCCTTCGTCTTGTAGTCTTGCACGCACACCAGGATATCCAGCGGGTTCGTCGCGTTGGCCCTCGGCGGGCCCGTCCGGTGGGCTCTATCCAGATGGAGGGGGGCATCCTCCTGACGGCCCAAGATGTGGTTGAAGAGGCCCTGGGTGAACTGGAAGAGGTCCTCTGTGTCTGGGGACAGTTTCACACCTCTGATCCGAATATTATGCCGCCGGGAGCGGTTTTCTAAGTCCTCAGCGTGCGTCTGGAGGTCCACTTGCTGGTCGTGGATGCGAGCCAGTTCCTGTCGTAGGGCCTCTATTTCGGCATCACGTGTGTCACTCTTGGTCTCCAGGTCCGCTACTCTCTCCCCTATGGCGTCGGTGTCACGGCGGACCTCCTTGATCTCATCCTGAAGTTCCTTCTTCAGGGCATGGATGTCCTCCCGCAGGCTAGAGAATAGGGACTCCAAGAAGGACCGCGTGACTGGAGCTTCGGGGTCGGCCTCCTCGTGGGGCGATGAGGCCCCCCCCTTCTTGTCTGTGTCCACTCGGGGAGTAGCGCCTGCGGGGCCGCTCCGCTTCCCCGTGGTAGGGGGGGTGAAGAGGTCCTTAATGGAGCGGTCCTTCCTGGGCCTTCCGCCGGACATCTTGCTGCAGGGCCCTCAAGCTCGCCCCTCCGTCGGCTGCGAAGCAAGTCCCAGGCCCTCTGGGTGCCAACCCGGGGCTGCGTGGCTAACGTTGTGGAGGCGGTATCTGCGGCCCCCAAAATCCAGGCGAATAGTGTAGCGTCGCAAGGTGCGGTAGGGGCGCAGGAAAGGCGCCGGGACCCCGGGTCCAACGGTGAGGCGGGAAAAGTCAGCTAGGGAGCCGCCAAGATGGCGTCCGCCGGGGTTCGCCCTGCCTCCTCCAGGGCCAAAAGCGTAGCAAGGTAGCTGGGCCTTCTCACGTCCAGTAGGCCTCCTACACCTCCGCGGGGACTGCTGCGGGAGCGCGTGGCTGCCGGTGTAGGCGTCACTGGGGTACACTCCGCTACGACAGGCCGGGCGCCCTGCTTGGGGGACGAGGCTCGTAGGTGCTGTCTAGATGGGTGCAATCCTGTAGGGGCAGTCCCGCCCGGGGGGGGGGGGGGGGGGGACGCCTGACCTCCCCCACTCCGCTCACCCCCGCTCTGACCTCTGCTCCCCTGGGCTCTTCGGGCCGACTCCGGGCCAAGCTCCGCGGCCTCTAGGCGCCCCACAAAGCCTACGCGGTGCGGCGCGTGGTGCTCGGCCTCCGCGGCAGCAGCGCGCCGAGGGCAGGCCACCCAAGTCTGTGTTCCCTTAGTGCTGGGCGCTCCACCCCAACTGGGGGGGCGGGAAGCGGGAGCTCCGCGGGGAGAGGGGGGGGGGGCCCGCTGCCACAGTCCTGCCCCCCCCCGGTACCGCCACTCCGCTGCTGTGAGTCCGCCTCGCGCTGGGGACACGTGTCTGCCCCGGGGTCTCACCTCCACACGCCAGGCGCCGCTGCTGGGTCCTCAGGCGGGGGCCGGTGGCAATCCGGTCGAGGGTCGCTCCGCTGTCCCGGGTGTGCAGCAGGTCCGCAGAAGCCCCCACAGGTCGCTGTGCGAGGCCTCGCGCAGCTCCGCGCGGGCCGGACCTGCTACTGCCGATCTCGGGGGACTCCGGGCGGCTCCGCGGCTCCACCCACCTCGGCCTCGCTCTCGCCTCCAACCAGGGCTCGGGAGCGCGCTAGGCCGCCGGCGCCGCTGCACTCGCGGCGGGAATCAGGCTGTCGCTGGACACCCGGCCGGCCCAAAGGTCGTCGCTGCCACTTCACTGGCGTCGGGTGGCCATCGAGGGTCAGGTGCAGCCGGGCAAGTGCTGAAAATATGCTTAAATCAGCGGCCGGCGGCGGGAGCTCGGCGAGGCACGTCTGCTCACGCCGCCATCTTGGCCACGCCCCCTTTAGTAGCAATTTAGGAATTAGTGTGACAGAAAATTATCCACTATAAAATGGAAAATTGCGTTTTTGAAGCAAATACTGTTCATCTCATATTTAGCTTTTTTCCGGTATGTCCGGCTAGCACAGCTGTCTGCCAAAACATTTTTAACTACTCTACTAAAAAACGAAACAAAAAAAATCTACATACAGTGGCCTTCCTTCAAAGGAGTAATCATCTCTCTTCTCATGCCAATGTCTGTTTGACATATCATTAATGATTAATTGATGTCATCCTCATCGGAAGAGTTCCCTTTACAATGAATGTAGTTAATTTTATCTGCATATGCATTCATTTTTTCTCATTATTGTAGTCAGATTGCACTTTCTGATGGAGGTTGGACCAGGCAGTTTCTTTTCATTGTGAGTGTGCCCTTCAAAACGATGTTATGTACCTTTGAAGTCCTTATTCTTGCTGTCCTTCTTCAATGTCATTGATTACATTTGCTACCATAGCCCTTCTTCTTTATCCTTTTGGATTGTGCCATTGCGGTCTTTTTTTTAATGTTCAACATTGTATGTGCCACTGTCATCCTTCTAAGTCTCTTATTCCACGTGCCTTTGTGGTCCCTCTTCCATTTGATCCAATCTTGCTAATATAAGTGCTGCCACATTTATTAAATATTTTCAAAATTAGATTGCGGTTCCTTTTCAGTGCATTTGTCAATCAATTAGGGGTTTGTAAAGCGCACTAGTCACCAGTTAGGGTCTCAAGGCGCTAGGAGGGGGAATGTGCAGTTCCATTGGGGTCACTTGAAGAGCCAAGTCTTGAGGCCTTTGTTGAACTGTGGCAATGTAGGGCCTTGCCGGGGGTGGAGGGGGAGGTCGTTCGAGGTCTTGGCTGCGAGGTAGAAGGACCTTCCACCCGCTCTGTTCCTGTAGAAGCGTGGGATGGTAGCCAGGGCGAGGTTGGCTGAACAGAGGTTTCTCCTGGGGGCAGGGAAGGAGAAACGGTTGTTGAGGTATTGTGGCAAGGTGTTGTGGAGTCCCTTGTGCGGGTGTGTGAACAGCTCGAAAGTTATCCTTCTTTTCAAGGGGAGCCAGTGCATTTGTAATTAATTGCAGCTGCTTTTTAAAATCTGGGGACAAGAAGTAACTGCATGTGGTGCTGCAGTCTTGTGCTGCTCACTTTCAGGACATCCAGTGTGGGCAAATGTGATAGGCCTAGTGTTAAGTTCAAACCTATCCAAATAGCATTTGTGCGTGCCTGTGTATGCACTCATCAACACATTAAAGCATGACATTTTGGCTTTTCCAATGCTTTTTTTATAAAGTGCCGACCGTTCCCTTAGTGGGATTTGCTACATCGTTCATCATAAACATAGCTCAACAGAACTGCGCCCAACAGAACTGTCATTTTGCATTCTTAATCCTCATTCTGGGACTATGGTAGGTAAGACTTCCATTTTTGAAAAGGCATATATAGCATGGAATGTCACGGATTGAATGATCTCCTGAAATTGTAGTCTAAAGGCAGTTTCATATGTCTTGGAGACCGTATATCAAAGAGTTTCTTGTAAAATCATGATGTTCTACATTTTTTATTTTTTTTATTTCAAAACTTTTTTTAAGAATATAAAGCATTGAACACAGCATGGTGCCTACATTCCTGGGTGGGCCAGCATTGCAAGGTAGCATGTTTCAATGCATTAAGGACGGGGAAGGAGTACACAGCAAGCTGCCTACAACCGCATCGGGCCGGCCGCGTTAGTTGGAGCATGTTCAGGCAGAGGTCAATAGCAGTGCGATTTACAACTACAAACAACAACAAACAGAAGAACTACTGCACCACTTTTGTACAGTCATAAAGGAAGAATACTCGTGTATATTGATGCTTTTTTGCAAACTCGTTTTGAGTATCATTTGCGCGAGGCCCTTGCGTCGTGTTAGAACTACAACTGGTGAGTGCCACCCAGTAGCACTTTAAGTGCCATCTCCAAGAATTGTAGCTTCTATATTAAGTCTAGCACAGCCGTCACACCAATTTATATGGCTAATTTCAAGGGTGTTTCGCATAGTAATAGATTAAGGTGCTAACCATGGCAGCGCCCTGCTGACTTATCTCATGCGCGGGGGTCGCTGAGCCATTGCAACCCTAAGACAGTAATTCAGTCGCAAGAGCGCTAAGCGGTGGGTTACCTCTGCAAGGCTCAATCCCTTTGGGCCAGTCCAGGTCTACATATAGGCACTGCCGGCAAAACTATAGGCAGTATGTCAATAACAAAGGACCAGTAAAGGGGAAAGAGGGAGAGGGTTATTAGAGGGAGGGAGAAGGTATGGCGGGGTGGGGAGGTGTGACACTGCATGTGAGGTAACTCACAGAAATGGGGACATAGTTGCGGCTAAGCTATGTAGCTGTTCTAGTGACATGCAGAGTGAGGCTGGATGAAGCGGCCGCCACCAGGGCACCAGAGGATACGGGGTCCAAGCCAAAGCGGGTACCTAGGTATTCAGCGCAGGTTAGTCAATCAGTGGCGTTCCAAAGACTGTCTGGGTCTTTGGGGTGGACGGCATCATCAAAGAATTGCAGGGCCCGCAACCTTGGTGGCTGTAGTCTAGCATGTCCCAATCGACCTAAATGATTCACTAAGGGCTTCCACAATTTCGTATATTTGGTGTCTCGGAGCTGTAGGTGCGCTGTGAGCAATTCAGTTGCCACTGTGTTCCACAGGCGGGGAAACCACACATTTATTGAAGGCGTTTCTGCCATTTTCCAATAGAGAGCAATGGTCTGCTTAGCAGCACCAAGCATATGGAGACTTAGATGGCAGTCTAGGCAAGTCATGGCTCGTAGGTTCACCGGCCTGAGGCCCAGAATGACTGTGAGTGGGTCATCAAGTAGTGGGTAACCTAGTACCCTGTTAATATGGCTGAGAACTTCTTTCCAGTAAGTGGTCAAGAGTGGGCACGACCACCAAATATGTATGAAATCCCCCGGGGTGGTAGCGCAGCACCAAAAGTGGGGCGATGAGTTGGGAAACATTTTGTGTAGCCTGTGAGGAGTATAGTACCATTGTGTCATTACCTTATAGGCAGACTCCTGCTGGGGGATACTATGGAAGGTTTTCGGAATATCGTGCCAGAGGCGTTCCCATTGAGAAGGTGCAATGTTGGCATCAGATAGCACTTGCCACAGCTGCTGGTAAGGGTTAGGGCTAAGGCGTTGTGAGTGCTGGAGAACCTGGTAAATGCGGGATATTAGCCCCCTAGAGTTATCAAATGTACGGGCCAGCCATTCGAACGGGTTGAAAGGTCAAGTGGCCGCTTGTGAGAGGGAGGATACCTATATCCAGTGGCAGAGTTGCACATATTAAAACCTTGCTCTCTCCGAGAGCTGGAATTCCTGTTTGCATTGGTTAAAAGTTCTAATAGTGTCCCCTATAAAAAGATCTTGTAATGTTCTACAGCCCTTGTCCGTCCATTCTGCGAAGTAGGGTGGGTGAAGCGCGGGGGAAAGTGGAGATTTGAGGCAATTGGGGTATGCAGAGACGGGAAGGAAGTGAGGCCTCTGCGGGTGGCAAGCCTATCCCAGAACTCAATTACAGTCCTAGTAGGAACCGCCATGTAGGCACTACAAGAACATGCCTCGCGGGGAAGCCACACATGATCCCAGATAGGGCGACAAGCGACTGCCCTGTCCATGTGGAACCATATTTTTTTGCTTTACCAGGCCGTCCACTCCGGTATGAAACGGAGATGCGATGCCCAGAAGTACTCCAGCAGATTATGGCAGGCTAGCCTTCCCCTGCCTCGCAGGAACATAAGAATTTTGCTGGAGAACCGCAGCCTCTTTTCTCTCCATATGAGCGCGATGAGTTCACGTTGGAGGCCCTGGATTTGATGTTCTGGGAATGGTCTGGGCAAGGTCTGGAATAGGTAGAGTATCTTCGGGAGGATTGACATTTTGACTGTATTAAGGCACCCCAGTCAAGAGAGTGGTAGGGACCTCCACACCCGTAGGTCAGCTAAGACAGCGGTTTTACATTCCTGCCAGTTTGCTTGGGACCAGGTGGCAAGGTCAGGAGTCAGATTAAGTCCCAAGTATCTAATAGTGCTGGTTGTCCATTGGTAAGGTACAACAGCTTGCAGAGCCGCAACTTTCTCAGCCGGGATCGTGAGGTTGAGGGCCCATGATTTCGCTGAAATGATTTTAAGCCCTGAGACTTGTTCATAGGATTGGAGCAGGGTGTGTACCACTGGCATCGAGCACCGTGGATTGGACAGTGTGAGAAGTAGGTAGTCCGCAAATAGAGCGATCTTGTGGTTGATGCCACAGAGAGTAATACCATGGATGTCGGATGACTTACGGATCAGGATGGCTTGGGGCTCCACCATCAGGGCAAATAATAGAGGGGACAGAGGGCACCCCTGCCTGGTGCCCCTAAGGATAGAGATGGGTTGCGTGAGTTGGCCATTAACTTGTACCCTAGCCAGTGGTGAGAGGTAAGGGGCTATGATATGCGCTATCATCCGTGGTCCTAACCCTATTTTCTGCAGAACAGCATGAAGGAATCCCCGTCCACTCGGTCGAACGCTTTCTCAGCGTCGAGTGAGAGTAAGCAGGAGGGTATCTTCCAATGGCGCGCTCTCCCAACCAGATGTGCAATTTGATGCACATTGTCCGCCCCTTGGTGCTGGTATCTTAGTGTAGAGTTTGAGATCTGTATTTAATAGGGCAATGGGGCGGAAGGAGGAGCAAAGTTTGAGGTCTTTTCCCGGCTTTGAGATTAGGGCAATTTCGGCCATGGCCATATCTGTAGAGGGCCCAATTGCGTCCGTAAATGAGTTAAAAAGGCGTAGCATATGTGATTGAAGTTGTGGCAAGATGGAATGGTAAAATGAAACTGGGTGTCCATCTGGGCCTGGTGTTTTGCCTAGTGGAAGGTCCTTAAGGGTGTTGGTTAGTTTCTCAAGCGTGATAGGTTCTTCTTGTAGTTGGGAGTAATACGGGCTAAGAGGGGGCCACTCGCAAGCATCTAAGGCAGCCAATATTTGCTCTGGGTCAAGCGTGTCGCGTTTGTACAGAGATGCATAGTAGTTTTAAAATGCTTAAAGTTTAGCAGCTTCAGTAATGGCCCAGGACCCTAGCTTTAATTTAGCAATGTGTGCTTTAGCCGCCAAAATTCGTAATCGGCGCGCCAGGATGGTGCCCACTTTGTCCCCTCCATCGTAATATCGCTGTCGCAATGCAAGGAGAGCATGTTCGGCTTTGTTGGTTCTATGGGCCCGAAGCTGGCCCCTACGTATGGCTAAACGCCTCTCGTGTATCGCCAAGGGGCGCTCCTGGTTCAGTGTCTCAAACATCTTTATGTCGTGCGTGAGATTGTTTTCATATATTAAGGAGAACAACGGTCCTTAGGATTAGAAGTTTTAACAATTACAATGAAATATAGACTGCAATCAGTACTACATCAGGAAGTTTTTCAGTGCTCAGCCGGGCCTGAATTTATTATTCAAGTATAAACATAAATAAAAAGACCACCAGAGGGGTCTGATTCACAGATTGATAGGGTACAAGCCTGTACCTATCCAGAGCACACACGAACAAAGTTCGGTGGTGAGAAAGGTAAGAAAGGAAAGAAGGTAAAGAATATCAGGCAAAGAGAACATGGGAGCCAACTGTCCCTTGCATCAATAGCACATTTGCAAAGCAAGTTCAGACAGACAATTACTGTAACATTATTAACACAATAGAAAAATTACAGAATTGTAAAAAGTGTCGACGGCGTTTCGATCCCTGGCTCCTAGTGAACTGGGATCATCATCAGGACTTTATAATATATTGCCTGTTTGTACTGTTTTGGAAAAAGCCTTCCAGAGAAAAGTCACTCTATTCCAGTGGCTCGAAAGAAGATTGAAGTCGGTGGGTGGAGGACTGGTGCCTCGAGTTTCTACTGGGTAGACATTTATCTTGTCAACCGCTTGTAATGATCCTTCCCAATCGGAAATGTACATTAGAATTCATCCACACGAGGGTGGGCATTCAATTTATTCCAAAGTCTTTAGTACACAGACGTTGCTGCCTAGCTCAGGATACGAGCAGAAGTTAGCCGGCGTGCTCAATGGCAGTGTGCCGACTCACCGAGAATCCGGATTCTCGGTGAGTCGGCACACTGCCATTGAGCACGCCGGCTAACTTCTGCTCGTATCCTGAGCTAGGCAGCAACGTCTGTGTACTAAAGACTTTGGAATAAATTGAATGCCCACCCTCGTGTGGATGAATTCTAATGTACATTTCCGATTGGGAAGGATCACTACAAGCGGTTGACAAGATAAATGTCTACCCAGTAGAAACTCGAGGCACCAGTCCCCCACCCACCGACTTCAATCTTCTTTCGAGCCACTGGAATAAAGGGACTTTTCTCTGGAAGGCTTTTTCCAAAACAGTACAAACAGGCAATATATTATAAAGTCCTGATGATGATCCCAGTTCACTAGGAGCCAGGGATCTAAACGCCGTCAACACTTTTTACAATTCTGTAATTTTTCTATTGTGTTAATAATGTTACAGTAATTGTCTGTCTGAACTTGCTTTGCAAATGTGCTATTGATGCAAGGGACAGTTGGCTCCCATGTTCTCTTTGCCTGATATTCTTTACCTTCTTTCCTTTCCTACCTTTCTCACCACCCAACTATGTTCGTGTGTGCTCTGGATAGGTACAGGCTTGTACCCTATCAATCTGTGAATCAGACCCCTCTGGTGGTCTTTTTATTTATGTTTATACTTGATTAATAAATACAGGCCCGGCTGGGCACTGAAAAACTTCCTGATGTAGTACTGATTGGAGTCTATATTTCATTGTAATTGTTAAAACTTCTAATCCTAAGGACCGTTGTTCTCCTTAATAGTTGTTTGCCCAAGGTCCCTAGGTACTTATTGGGTTCCCTTGTTTTCTTAAAAAGAATGAGATTGTTTTCAAGCAAACAGGCCTGCCGAGCCCGGGCAATAGCATAGATGAGAGGGTTCTGTTAATCGTAGCCTTGAACGCATCCCAAAGGATAGGAAGTGGTGTTTCCGGGAGATCATTACTCTCAAACTAAGAGGAGATGGCAGTCTGGAGTTCCGCCATGTCTACAAGGTCGCTATGAATATGGGGGGGAAACCGCCATCTAGTGAGCCGCCTGGGGCCAGAGAAACGTTCATGGATCAGAAGCTCAACATGCGCTTGGTAGGAGATCGAGATGTCAGACATAGAGGCTGAGAGAGTGTCCTTGACCAGGGAATGCGAGACGAAGAGGTAATCGATGTGTGAGTAGATGTTCTACTTTTAACCTATACTTGCTGTGCATTTTATTTTTGTATACAGAAGGGATTATTAGCATTCTGGATTATTTTGCTCCATACAGATATTTTGTGATCCGACCCTCGTCCTCTAAGTCTAACCGCCATCATATTGGGAATGGGACCGCACAACTTGCTGTTGGCGGTCCCACCAAGGAAATTACAATGCAACCACCTTCTAGGTGGTTGCAAAGTGTATTTTTTTGTACTGTGGCTTGTGCTGCGGGCTGCAGCACACACCGCAGTACAACAAATACACATTTTGCATAGCCCTGCACTATGTGGCACAGTGCTGGGATATGTAGAGAGCACTATAGGTGCCCCCAGGTTCCACTTCTGAGGGCCACGAGGGAAGGGGGGCCCGCTACGGCCCCCAATGTCCCTTTCCGCCTGCCTGTTCATGGTGGGTAAACCACCATGAAACGGTTGGTGGGGAGGGACATTGTAATCCCTATGGTGGTGCCTGGCAGACACTGCCACCATTGTAGGGATTGCAGTTCCCTCCGACGGGCTCCTTGAGCCCGATTAGCGGTGGTCAGTCTCTCAGACCAACAAGCATCCGCACGTCATCATAATTATTCGGGTGGTAATGCAGGCTCCGATGGCGATGGGACCGCCACCGACGGGCTGAAGGTTATAGTCCCACCACCATCGTAATGAGGCCCTCAGTGTACCCACACATATCTGATGAGTACCACCAAGAACTGCCTCCTGTTGCATCTATGAGATAAATGTGTATATTTTGCAATCATACTCGCAAAGTTAGAACAGGAGATACTCAAAAGATGTGGGTATGCAAGCTGAATACAAATAAAAAGACTGTCACCATAACTGGTAAAATGGCCACCTCTTAATAAACAGTAGCAACAATTATAATGGATCATTAGCTGAAAGTAATGTATATGGTGCAGCCCTTACCAAAATCAGATTTGTATTTTTTTTCACAACAGTTTGCTGTGTAGTTGAAGAAATCAACAGTATTAATCATAGGAGAATAAAAGATTTTTAGCAATGAAGCAAGAAGGATCTCACTTCATTTCCTGCGACATTTATTAATTTCTCACTATAGTTATTAACAAAATGTTACTCACAGATTTTAAGAAGATAGTTTCACAGAGTTGAGGAAAGAGAAGGGCCAATACACTATAACATTTCTATACAAATGAAGGACATCTTTAATACTCAATTTTCTTGGCCTTCAAAAAGATAATAGCAGTGCAGCACAGTTTGTCTCTGAGAGAATAGAAACATCAAACACTGGTAAGCAGAGACAGAGGATTCAGCCATCAGGTGTCCTTGTTCACCTAGTGTATAATTGGTGAAAGCTAGTGGAGCAGTCAATTGTAGAGACATTTAACACAGCTGTAAGCAATAAGCAAACAGTTGTGTTACTGTACACAAACCATCATGGATCTTCTAGCAAGTGAGTTGATCAATTCCACAAAAAACTGACAATTATTGAAGACTATTGAGAACTGCTGCAAAGGTTTATAGGGCTGCCCTTTGGAACGTTTGCCCCAGTGGTCATGAGGGAGCCAGAAGTCACTGCCACCCATATGCTAGAGCCAACCATAAATGTAGCACTACAAAGCATCCTCTGCAGAATACTTTCTGGGCCTACGGAAGAGCAGAAGAGGACTGGACCCTGCTTGCTGTGCCCTGAGAGGAGCTATGAGGGACTGGGCCTGACCCCTCTCCCAGGATGAAGAAGTGGACTCCAAGGGTAAATGGCCTGACTTCCTGTGTGGATGCGGGAACACAACAAGTTGCAAGAATCCCTTTTCATAAACTAACCAGTTGGCCAGTACCAACTGGACCTGGACTAACCATTGCTTGTGGCCTCTGCTTTAGTGAATCCAGGCCCATAAGTGATTTGCCTGAGGTCCTGGGAGCCTACGAGCTGACTCAGAGAAGCTGCTCCAGATACCCTGAAAAATTGGGACGTGAAACGTTTTTTGGTCTTCCAAGACATACAGAGGGGTGACTTGCAGCAAAGGTGTCTGATTTTGATGCTTCTTCCTTGAATACCACTTCAGGATTGCCCCACCGTTAAAGTTTGAGTTCCCTAAAAAAGACTATGTCAGAAGATAAAATCTTTGATCAGCACAAACCTGCTTGGGCTCTTTGATCTCTATCGATGTTGCCTGAAAGTGCACCTAGGTCTTCGATCTACCACTTCCATAACTATCATTGGTGCTTAGTGCTTTTTGGTGCTTTATTTTTACCTAAAACTTTAGAAGTGCATACTTCCTGTCCCCCTACTGGATTTTGCCATTTGTTGTCATTTTGTTTATTACATTTTACTCTTATATAAATCAGTTTGGGATTTGTATTATTTGGTGTTTTGACCCAATAACTGTTTTGGTACTGCATAAGTGCTTTATACATTGCACTAAGTTAAGCATGTGTGCTCTGTGCCATAGCTACAATGGGGTTGAACTCAGGTTAACTCCGTAACTTTGAGGTTCACTATGACAAACCTGTGTCATTATTCCTTGAGGTGGATGACTACCCACCCACAATTATAATCCACTTTTCTTACACACGCACATTATAATATGGAGCATAGGAAACGTTTGAGAGAACAAGGTAATCTTTTACCCATCCATAATAGAAATCAGCAAACTACCTGAGTAGACTACCAGATGGAATTTAGCAGCATGCCTCCTCTGAACTCTAAATAAAATGAATCAATTACATTGCTACAGGGTGTAGTAAGAGGAATGTTTTTTGGCAGTAATTGTACATTTGCATCTAGTGTTGCTCAGTGGATAGGGTATACTCTTCCTGCCAACGCCAAGTGGGCAAATTTAATCCTAATCACTTCAGACAGATATCTTCTGGATTGTTAAGGTAAGTTGTAAATAAATGAAATCCAGGTGGCATGATTCAAACAGAGATCAATCAGCCATACCTATCTAGAAAGTGATCACACAAAATTGCTTTTATCTTGCATTTTGAGGAAAGATGAATGTAACAAATCATCTAGTAATTCAGAGGAAACTGTTCATATTAGTGAAAGTGATTTGTTCATGAACCTTCCTAAAATAAGCAACCAAATGTATGTTCTGCAAAGCTCTTCAGAATGCATTTTAAAGTTCAGGACATTGATGATAGGTTTGCCACAATATATTGATTCAGTTTACTTGCCTGACAGTAAAGCCTCTTTTATTTCTGATGTGATTTATACATAGGGCAAATCTACTCCACACCATATATATAGTTTAGCTTTTTTAATTTTTGGGGAAAAGTACTTAATTCCTTATCTCTTCCAGATCGACGAAGATGTAAACATATACAGCCTCAAAATTGATTCTCGGATTACTTCGAGGTTCGCCCACACTGTTATTACCAGTCACGCTGTCAACAGGGCCAATGTCTCCAAGGAGGTGGAGTTTGATGTGGATCTTCCTAAAACAGCTTTCATCACCAACTTCAGCATGTGTGTACATTATCATATGATCATCATTTTCAGTCATGTGTATTCTCTACCATTTAGAAATTTTGCATATGCTTTCTACCTACCTTAATTTATGCTCTTTAAACTTTCAGAGCTCCTTTTCCTAGGGTGATAGCCGACCTGATACAATTCCACGAAAATACAATATGTTCATGATGGGGGTTGGAAAGAAATGTGATATTGAACATTGAACTTGGTTGACAGATGAAGGATTTTCTTTGTGAGTCTCACTTGAGTTCATAGTGACATTGACATATCTGACCATAAAATACAGTTCTATATTTCTCAAACAGTAACCTAGCTTGTAAAGGCTACCAAATGAGCAAAAACATCTAATTGACTTTCCTCAATCCAGGGCTCCCCCCATTTCGCCGCAAATTACGCAATAGACTTTCTCTGTCATCTTTACCTTTCAGTTTGTCTCTGGAGTCACTGGAGGCATGATGGTGCATCAAAGTGCTTCCTCCATCTAGTTTACTCATGGCAATTTCTTCTGTCTCATACCATGTCTCTCTCACTTTAACCAATAAGGACAGGATCCACGACCAGCGATGGTGGGATCTGTGCTTATTATTATTGTATGTACATTTACATTATTAGGTTAGCCATAAAACCTGGAACTAATTTATCTAACGTTTCAATATTGTGGAGATTCCTGACTTCACATTTCTTTCATCATTATATATAATAATGATATTCCTACTGGATATCAAGACATGAATAGTACCAGTTTCATTCAACCCGATCCAACCAATTTATACAAGCACTACCATCATTTTCAATGTGGAAAACTTTGTGCCCAATCAATGGCCAAAAGAAGTATTTATAAGCAAATGTGCCTCTTGTGGCACAAAAGGCACAATTTCTACATCTACTCCCAAAAACAGTTTTTCTTGAAAGAACAGCAATAATCTTTGCTAAACAACTAATCTTGCAATTAGAAAATCCAGTTAATTCAATTAACTTTATCTGTTTGACCTCAATCTGGTTTTATAGCAGGAATGTCCACCTCCACGAATTGCGCAATACTTTTTGCCTTATTATAGAGGGATTAACATCTGAAGGTAAATCCCCCTTCCATTGCTGTGTTTTAGGTTACCGGCTACGATTTAATTGTTTAAAATGCTATATTATGTAGGCAAAATTGCATGCATGAATAAATGATGTTGGCCTCCTAAGTTTGATTTGTTTTGATTTACTTACTTTACATTGACACCAGGGACAAAACAATAATTGACAATTACGTGCAAAGTATAAATTTTTTACTAACAGTTGTCCCAAACAAGGGTGCGTCTTCACAATTTACTTTACTGATATTCCTGTAGTGCTCTTTAGAGTCTGTTGAGGTCCACCCAAGTAAGGATGACTTGTCGGAACACTCAGGGCATATTATCAAGAATGGAGTTAAAAATTATCGCCGGTTTAGCGGCTAAAGCGGCGACAATGCCCTTGAGAATTCCAATAGAAGCCCATGTTCTGGTGTGAACATGGGCTTCTATTGGAATTCTCCAGGGCATATTATCAAGCCCATTATGCCACTTTAGCAGCAGTTTTCTGCCGCTAAAGCGGCGATAATTTTAACGCCGTCCTTGATAATATGCCCCACTCATCTTTTACGCTGACCACACTGTCTTACTAGCAAAACCGTGAGCGTGTTTGCAGGGAGCTCAGAATGGTTTTGTAGCCTCCTCTGAAATAAATAGGCTGATAACAAATCTGACAAAAAGTAAGCTTATGAAATTTGGAAACGGAAGACAGGGAGAAGCCCACATTAAATGTTATGTGAAAGATGTTTTTTAGAGTGTTTGAGGGAATATATTTGTATGAGGTATGATTCAACAGGAAGGTATTAGCATCCATGTGATGCAATTGACATGGTCGGTTTCTGCTTAAAGATGGACCTATATAACACTGCTGTACTGCCCTCTAAAAATAGACAAATATTGCAAAAGGAAATCTGGCTGCACAGCTTCCAAAAATGTGTTTGTGGACACAATAATGTAGAACAGTAGCACCAATAAATATTAAGTTCCGCCAAATGCTTCTCCCAGTCGAGTTCATACAAATATGGGAATACTGCATTGCCACCAACACATCAATATATTCAGGGGCAGATGTGCTAAGGTTTCACTCAACATAGAATAGCAAAGAATGTTGCTCTGCTGTGTTGTGTGAAACAGAGGAAGCAGAACTGTGCTATATCTACTGAGATATGGCACACTTTTGCTCCCTCCTAGAGCTGGTGCATTGTGTGCAGCCTAGTGGCAAGGCAGGTACCCTTGCACCATGCTGCAAGGGTGCCTGAATTATGAGCAGGATTGTGTGTGCGAGGGGGGGGTGCCACCTTCCTGCACGTAAACAGTCCTTAAAGGCATTTTTCTATAGGAAAAGGAAGTAACAAGGCGAAAAAATGATTTTTTTCCTTGGTATGCCTGGGTCTGGGAGGTGCATCATCTTGGTGCAAACCCAGGTTTACAGACCATGTTAAATCTGGTGGGGCATCAAAATTCATTGGTGGATGCGGGAGAGCACCCATGCTCCACCCATGGAATGCCTTCCTGGTGACAAGTAACCCAAGGCAGCACTATGCTCTTGCTTGAATTATGTTTTTTTTAGCAAGGCCATGCAAGGTGCCGCCAATCAGCCCGTTTGTGGTTTTGTAAATCTTTACTAACATATTGTGTTTTGGCTGCCTTAAAAAAGTGGAAAAGCCACAACACAAAATTATAATAAATCCTCCCCTCAGTTATTAGGCGGAATTGTAGCAAATTGTAGGGTCCAAACTCACAAATGAAAGCAAATGAGTTGTGCAATTTAGAGATGAAAAGATGAGAACTTGAACCCTTTTCCATACTCTTACATGCCTTGTAAATGAGCCCCCCCAAACCTCTAAAAAGACAATTAAAAAGGAATATCATTGCGCTTTTTCTAACAGGAAACTGGATATTTCTGGCCGATTCACAAAGACAGCAAGAATACATATAATAGTATGTCAGTAGCACTGCTTCCTGTACACATAAATGCTTTTGTGAATCTGGCCATTGATGTCCCATTTGAGTAAACTGTATGGTCTTGAAATGTGATTCCTGTTTACTGTCGGACACATTTGTGTATGACTTGCAGAACAGGTGGGTCACTGGCACATCAAACATATATCAAACTCCAGGAGAAAACAATGGTGTATATCATGTTAATGCCACTTTACAAGACATGCCACTGAGTATCATGAACACAGAGTGGGTGTTTTCATGATGTCTAAGAAGTTTTTTGCAGACCTTTAAACCATCATGGTCTTCTGAAACTTCAATGAACTTGCCTATAAAACAACCATATGCAAAGACTAAAAACAAACCTGGATGAGTATCCACTTTCATGGTCAACATATTATAACATGTCTATGATTTGCGAGTTTGCAATACAGACGGATGGTTGTAAGATGTAAAGTCTGTTTTTGTTTGATGTGTTGTTTGTTTACGTGCAGCACGTTCTTGATTATATGATTAAAATGGAGATACAGATATATTCCCTCTTTGTGAAATTCTTCATTGTTGTAACTTGTTTGGCCATTGAAGATGTTGCTTACGTGTAGCTGAGTTTCTAATTGAGGCTACCCTCTATCAGATTGCCATCATAACTGGAGTACACTGTCTGTTGTGCTTTCTGATCGGTGGCGGGCTCTAGTGGTTGCGCTTATTGGAGGTCAACTTAAATGGGTTAGATGAGGATGGTGTATTCATGGCGTTGCACGGGGCAGTGGTTACAGTGGTCAGTTTAAAATATTGCTGGAATCTTGCATTGTCATGGCATGACGATGTTTGCTCATGGTTACTTCTTGTTTGTCTTACCTTACTGTTGTTAATGCCGCTTATGTGCTTGCATTAAACATTTATTTGTTCCATTCAACTCTTCTGTGTATTGCAAAGATTTTTAGCTGAAGATAATTAAAGCTAGGGCCATATTGATGGTTTGAATGACTAGTGTCCGTGGGTTTAATTCAATAACGCAATGCTTGGTGGACAACCACCATTGGTTTGGATTGCCATCCACAACACTTTTTACGTTTTTCTGTTTTTGAAAAACAACCTCCAAACGTGGGAGTTTGTTTCTGAAAACAAAAAAGTTAATGACCTCTTCACTTTGGGTGTTTTCTCCTGGTGTCCGATGGTCATTATTGTTTTTTTCCTGTCCCACACCACCAGGTTTTATCTTGAAATACCAGACAGAAAAAAGAGTCATTACACTGCCCACCCTAATTGCGTTTCTGAATGGGTCTGTAAAAACATTTTGTGAGTTGGAAGTACTTTTTCGACACCCAAAATGGGTTTTCTTTATTTCATGGTTTGCATTAGCAACAGCTCACAGTTTAGTGCATCAGGACCTTTCCTTAATCATTCTGTCCATATTTATTTTTCAGCTAATACCTGTGAAATGCTTTACACCCTCTATGCTGGTCTGGCAGAAATCACTGTCAAATCATAACCCTACTTTGACAAGTTACTTCTGGCAACATTGGATGGCAGATGCCACCCGTATATAGGGGCCGATTAGGATGCTGGGCGGACTTTGCCCGCCCGCCCCCCTCACGGAAAACGGGACCGTCCGCGAACTGAGCGGCGGTCCCACACTGCATATTAGGATGCACCCGCCCCAGTGGTGCTCTCAGCACCGCCCGCCACAATGCTAAAAATGCATGTATGGCATCGAGTGGTGCCTGCCGCATTGTGTATGCAAATGCAGGGGGGTACCACAGGTGCCCCCATGTGCACCCCCCATTCGCCATGGGGGCCTGCAGGGGGCCCCCAAAGTGAAGACTGCATGCCTTTCCGTGGCGGCATTGCCGCCACGGAAAGGCATCTGTTTAAGCCCATCCTAATATGGCTGGCGGTGTCTGATAGACACCACCACCATATCAAACCTTTTCAGCCCCGGTCGCAAGGCGACCTTGGCGGAAAAGCGGCGGACGGTCTTTCCGTCCGCCGCGGTCCCCCGCCATACTAATATGGCGGGGGGAAATGGGTGGCGGTTAGACCTGGATGTCGGGCGGATCACCACCCCCCGCATGGCGGTGGCGATCCGCCTGACATCCTAATGGGCCCCCAAGTTAGTACAGGCTCCTTTTCAAATAAGAATTCTACTGTAATGTGTTCTCATAGGCAGCTTCTAATATCTCTAGTAACATGATATACTGGAGTTGATATACTATACCGTAGGAATTTGTCTAGGGTTTATTAACCCACCTGATTTAGGGTCTCATAACTATATGTTTTAACCGAATCACCTATCCATTAAGAGACATTTTAATATGAATGTATGTAGAGAATTTGTAAAGCACATGAATCACCCCCGCAGGGGTATCTCGGTGCTAGCATAGAAAACAGAGCAGACTGGCACATACTTCCATAACTCAAGCCTTGAATAATTCCGTCTTCAGATGTTTTCTGAAGCGAACAAAGCTAGAACATTTGCAAAGCTCCTCTGGCAGGGAATTCCAATGTTTTGGGGCCAGGTAGGCAACTGTTTTGCCTCCAGATCGCATTTTCTGAAAACGAGGGACCGCCAGCAGCCCCTTTCCTTCGATCTAGTCATAAGGTAATTTAACGTTTTAGGGCTATGACATAGAATATGGCATAGGATATAATAGAAAGTGGTATTTTAAAGGAATACTCTACACCTTTTCACAAAAACTCCGCTTACAAAAGGGAATACATAACAAAGGGATTTCCTACAATTATCGTGCTTTTGCATCCTTGTGTCTTGCTGCCGTGCCTTGTGTTCTTTTTGCATGCAATGAATAGTGCAACACAGGATATTGCTATGGTTAGGTACTACAGATGCCCTCTCAAATGTGGACACTATTTCCATGAAGTATGTGCTAAACTGTAAACTAATGTCCATTAATTTTACTTCTAGGACTATTGATGGGACAGTGTACATGGGCACAGTGAAAGAAAAGGAAGCTGCACAAAAAGTATATCAGGAAGCAGTTTCACGAGGCCAGTCTGCTGGTATTGTCAAGTAAGATTACATGAAATACTAAATTGAGCTAAAAAATCACAGCTTGTATTTTGAAATATTATAGAGTGTCTTCATAGGGTAATCTGTGGTGATCAAAATGCAATGTAGTTGTAAATTGAAAAGGGAATTGCTGGGAAACGCTGTCCCTAAAAACATGTAATTGAAATTAGTCTATGAGGTACTGTCCTACTGGAAAGTAAATGTATTTTCAAATGATCCCACCCTATCCAATGGTCTTACAATCATCCCACAAGCTCCCAAGTGAGCAGTCATGGAAAGTAAGCAATGGTAGGGATTTCCAATCATTAAATAAAAACATGACCAACACCATTTGTTGAAAAGTTTTCCATATTTAGAGGCTTAATCACAAACGTATTTTAAGTACAGGAAGTATTTCTCCAGTAGTGCAACTTCACATACTCACAAATGCTACTCACAAATCTGCGGTTGAAGAGATCCACCTCTGCTTTTCCTATCTCTTATGTGTGGAGATATCTGTCATGGGTGGCGAAAATCTCTTTCCGCAGATGTGTAGGTTATTGTAGTAAATGCAGGAGGGACAAGGGGGAGTAATTGGAAAGTGCTGAATATATATCATTAAATGGGAATGTCAAAGGAAAATTTCAAGAGGCATTTAGGGAGAGATATGGAAATAGTAAAACACACACAAAAGAGAGTGGGACGAAGAAATGAACTGTCAGTACAGTATGGCACATTGCAACATCAAACACAGCACTGCTGGAACAGTGGATGCATACAGAGGGGGAACATCATGTGCCCCTCTGCATACATTCCCTGGCCCAGAGACCCTAGTTTCCTCACCATCACTCTTTTCATGGCAGGCTCACCTCCATGAAAACTGTAGCAGTAAGGAAACTCGTAATATGCTTGGTGGTGCTGCAGCGGCACCAGCAGCATATTGCAGGCCTCAGACAGCTGCAACACTGCCAGGGATCGCTGATCCCTTGATGCAGCCGCGGTCCTCTGGTAGTCCGACTTCTAAACTTGTAATACAGCAGTTGGACCATTGGATCGCCAAACTGGTAATGACCCACTAAGCAAGTTGTTTAGATGTAATTTAAAATATTTTCAGACTAAGTGTTGTTACTATGTTTTAGGTAGGCAGACATGTGTGATGTCTGCCTATTTGAAGGCTAGGAAGAAGGACAGAGAGACGCAAGTGGTAATGCACAACCTAGTTGTGAGACAGAGGTGTTGAGTTTCACCTGGCCTAAGGGGTCCCTGGAACCGAAGGGTATACAGAAGATTAGACTGCATGATGGTGAGGACAGGCTCCTCGAGAGGGATGAGATAGAGATGGAGTATACGTCAACCTCCAGCAAGAGCATTTGCCACCTGTATAATATAACGTGTATTTGTGAAGCACACGTTTCACCCAAGGATATCAAGGCACTGAATAACAGATGTTCATTGTCACCCAACTCAATGGTACTCATTTTATCGACCTCAGAAGGAGGAAAAGGTTGAGTGGACACACTGGGATTTGAACCTGTGACCATGAGGTTGAATAAAGGCCCCTATAGTGAACACATTAGTCCACTAAGCCACCAGATCCTCTACCACCTATCTTCTCTCATTCTGTCACATTTTTGCTTGAGGTCCCTATGTTACATGCCTCCACCACCAGTGCATTGACATAGCCTGTCAACTCCTGACATATGTCAGCCTTCTCTGCTCTTTCGAGGGTGTACAGAGGAAGACAGTGTAAATTCCTGTAATGGTCAAAAACGAAGGTAACTACAATGTTTGTCTCTTCCTCAGGGAAGTTCCTCTTCTTGTCAGGGGGTCTTTCTAGAATTTGTAGGTGTTTAGCTGTGTCCTGTTAGTGACTCAGACAAATGAGAAGATGGAAGAGCACAGGGTATGGGCTATATGGGCTATATTTAAACAAATGTATGGTTAATGTGCATCAGATGTTTGTGATTTGGGTCACGCATATGGTTTTTCCCTGTTGTATTCCATATAGAATGCTCTGCCCAGGTGGTGATGCTCTTCACCGCAATGGGGTGCCCCGGCTCAGCCCTCATCAGAGGTATAGTAGAAATCCAACTGTAAATTTACTACACATATAAGGTGATGAAGAATACTAAATGCAACTACTAGGTGGAGTGTTCCACCTCAAATTGGTGAATAACATCCAGGCAGAGATCTCAACCTAGGTGTAGACTAAAATCTCTGTGTGTAAGGATCTCCACAAATAGCTTGCTCTTCACGAAAAGACTACTTACTGTCTAGCAAGCTAGCGGCTTGATTGAAAGTTCTATGGGGGAGCTCTTGAGGTAATCTATTATTTGAAACTACACCACATTACCTGTTATTATTCCCCTGAACTGCAGATGCATTTACTTGCTCAACACTACACAGGGTGCCTGCTGGATCTAGCGAATGAGCTGCAAATAGTTGGCATCTGACACCTTGTATGCAAAAAGGGAATCTGTGTGGTTATTGATGTGCCAGAACAGACAATATCCATTGTATCTAGTGTGCCAGGAGATGTAATGCCTGATTCACATAGAAAGAATTTGGCTAAGATGTAGGATGACTTACTCTTTCAGAGCACTTTATATCTCCCTGAACGTACTTTGGTATTCACCAACGTTCCCACTAGCATGCCTGGAAAGATGTGCCAAGCACAGGTTTCTGGATGTACTACTTGGGAATGTATTCTTTGAAGTGGCTGTAGAGAGAGTCTTATAGGTTATTTAGCATGACCTTGCTATGTCCTCCCTTCTTATGAACTATATACTGAGAACACCTAGATAAGGGATCAAGAAACAAGGGGGCATATTAGCAAGGGCGTGCGATATCGCAAATCGCGCTTAGCGCATTTTTTTTATCGCCGTCTATCGCAAAATCCTATCCCGGAGATAGCGCGTTATTACCAACGTTTTTCTCCCATGCGATAAAAGATCCAGTGATACCGGCGAAATCCAGCCTTAGGGAGGATTCACCCTTAGAATCCACCTCCCATTGAGGATAATAGCTTAATCAGGATTTTAGCAGGTGTAAAAATTCCTGCGATAACCCCGGTTAGCGCGACTTTTGTCATCGTTAACCGGGGCTGGGGCCTCATTGCTAATAGGAGTAAGGTCTGTTAGCGGCTGTTTCCGTGGTCTTTTGGTCGGGTATGCCTACTTTGCATGTCATTAGAGATTAATATCGCTGAAATGCAAAGCGACCCCCAAAACCTTTCGCTTTCGCCAGAAAGCTGTCGCTAACAGCTGTTAGCGACAGCTTGGTGATAGGGCGATTAAAATATCGCCGCTTTAGTGGCAAAAAGTGCTTCTGAAGCGGCGAAGACACTCTTGCTAATATGCCCCACGGTTTCCGGATTATAGAGATGAGTATTCTATGGTTTAGTGGCCTATGTCATAATTAGATACCACCTTGCTATGTCCGTGTTGTTACATAGAGGGGTGCCATGGGAACTCTTTGTGTGGCAGGAGGTACTGTATATCTTTATATACATCTAAAGGCAGAGTTGATTGTTCAGTCTGAAAGTGTGCTGTAGAGTGTTTGTTGCCAAGAGCCAAGAGCACTTACTATTGGTTCGAGTCTTTTAAGAGACCTCGAAGGTTAAAAATATGAAAAGGATTGTGAACAATGGTTCTTTTATTAATAACCATCCTAATGAATAATTTGGATGATGCCAGATGGAAAGCGATCAATCTTTTATGAAATCTGAATGTAAAAGGCCAGTACTTTTGCACTTGTTTTCAATTATACAAAATGTATTCTGATCCTCACTCACAATCACTTAATTCTATTTCATTATGTACACTGTTTCTACTCATGGGCTTTTCACTTTCAAATAATTGCAAACTGGTGTGCTAGTCTAATCAGGTAGAACCACGCACACCAAGACTACAAAACCCAGAGTGCATTATGCTTTATTCCCTTAGTCGCTGCACGAATTTCGGCATGGCTGGGGCGGTGGGAGTGAGCGCTGCGCTGCTGTGCTCATGACGGAACCACACCGTCATGAGTCACGGGCGGCTTATGCTCATGACGGCATGGTTCCGTCACGGCCCCGCCCGCTCATTAATTTGCCCACATAGGCAGGGAATTAATGCCGCGGAGCGGCAGCCGCATGACGGAATCACGCCGTCATGAGCACACACCGCCCCTGGCTTATGACGGCGTGGTTCAGTCATGCGCATGCAAGGGGTTAAGACAAAAGCTCAGAACTGAAGATAGTGTCCATATTGACATTGAGTGAGGTGGCCATCCTATTTTCAATAGACAGTTCAAGCCAGATCAGCATTTCAATGCTCCAGTGGAAGGTTCTAATTCAAAGTTTAAAAGGTTGAGGGCTACGTATTTGGAATGGATACTTATTAAGGGTGGGAGTGTCTAAAAGTGGGTTACTAATTTGGATAGAAGAAATCCTTGCCAACTTAATAAATACACCAGAGTTAGGTCTAAAACCAAGTCTCAGAGAAACTCTGCTCAATCTGCTGTAAGCTATGCCACAAGCTGCAGGTAATTCCCCAGAGAAATGTGTTTTAACCCCTTCCATGCTGCTGACGGAACGGTTCCGTCATGCACGTCGGGTGAGCTGTGCGGATGACGGAACCGTTCCGTCATGACTCCGCCCGCGCAAGGCGGAGTCAGCATGGGCGGGGAATTCGCGCCGCATGGAAGAGGTTAAAACAAGACAATAAAAACCTCAAACTAATTAAGAAAACTAGATGGAATGGAATGATAGCCCCAACCCTTCACCAAAAGTATTAAAATTGGATAACGAAAACCAGAGATATGAATGTTTCAAATGTTTAAGGCAAAAAGCATACAGATAAAGTAAAGCACCAATGTCAGTTCGCAGGTGTCTGGGATCTAACTCCAAGTATAGAGCAACCATGATGCAGGGGAGGTTTGATACAAAAAGCGGGTCACCTTAGTCAAGGTTTTTATCCTCGGACTTAGTCTAATTTTTGGAACTCAAAGTTCTCCAGCAGGGCAAGATCCAATGCATAAGCTGGTGATAGTTCATTGCCATACTGCCACTGCAGCTGTTGGTTTTGGAGACAAAACTTAATTTTGCTGCACCCAAAGTTGCTTTGATGCTCTGATAAATTTGCTGCTTCACTGTGGTCCAAAGTTTTACCTCCAGTTTTCGTCACTTTTTTGGTTCTCAAAGTTCTTCAGCAGGGCAGGGCAAGGGTGGAAGCTGAACCTGGACAGGACAGGACAGGGGTGCATGGGGTCTTATAGGTGGGTGGTACAAATACACTAAAGAGCATACATATGACCTTTAATTCGGATACCATAGGGTCATTTTCTGTACTGCCGTATATGAATGCTATCTAAGTCAACTACGTAAATCAAGTGCACAGTGCATGTTGTGGGGAACAATACTGCTGTTTAGGAGTTTTACTGTGCTCAAAGTCTAAAAGCTAGATAAACAAGACAGGGAAAAATGGGTAGACCATGACAAAATAGATGATCCTACAGCGGGACATTAAATTATACACATGGATTTTTCAGCAAGAGAGCTGCTGGTCGGGTGGGGTGTCTCGGGGCATGGCGCAGGTGATATTTGTCCTGTCTGCTGCCAATGTCAACTTGTAAAAAGCAATGCAGTCTAATCCTTCATTAGTAACTGTAGCTGATGAGGTCTTGCACAACAGTTCTTAAGCTTTGATCAGTGGTGGCTGCTGGGGCATTAAAGTAGTGGGGCATTACAGGGGAGGCAGTGTAAGTGGGGGCAGTGCAGGTGGGGGCAATGCAGGGGAAAGAATAAAAAAAATCCTTACCTGCCATCTGCAGCATCGGTGCTCTTCTGGCCTCTGCTCCTTGACTCCCGGCATGCCACAGGCTCCCTATGCCAATTCACGTGTTGGTCTCATGTTGGTATCACCCAGCATGAGAGCAGCGCTGTGATTGGTGTGAGCACCCAGGTGAGGCGCTCATTAAGGGACTATAACCCTGTGCTTGCTCTCCACCCAGCTGTACAGCACAGCTCAGTGGAGAGATCGAAGTACGGGGGAACATCCTTTACGACGCAACTACTACCCCGCACTACCATTACAACGCGGGGATTACAACGAAAGTCGTTACAACGACTTTCGCTGGAGGGCGCTGTTGGATAGGGAATAGTTTAATTTTCTATCCAACACCTTCCCTACTATCCACGGGGACTGGAGTTGGAATAGAAAATTAAACTATTCCACTATCCAGCGCCCCCCAACGGAAGTCGTTGTAACGACTTGCGTTGTAATCCCCGCGTTGAAATGGCATGCAGGGTAAAAGCATGCGTTTTACTGACGTACAACCGAAGTGTGCATGACTGTTTGGCCGGCCTTAAATGGCCGGCCAAACTGTCATGCGCACCTGAATCAGCGGCACTACTCCTCCTCCTTCCTGCAGCTGTGTCCTGTCAGAATAGAGGGCCCCACCCTGCCTTCCGCTCAGCTTCAGGAAGTGAGAGAGGAAAAATAAAATGATAATGACCTTTCTTATTATCATCATTTTATTTTTCATTTTTCACTGCTGAAAAGCGGTGTGGCAACGCTCTTCCGCCTTAGCGGAGGAGCCGCCGCTGGCTTTGATATGCTGTGATTAGCTATGCTCTAGGGTCTGTCAGGCCTATTGCTGGGTACCGCACTTAACGTTCTCTTTTTATTAATGTGCAGGGCTTCTGGACGGAAGATGGAGAAATTTAAAGTTTCTGTGAGTATTGCCCCATCAGGCAAAGTTGCATTCCAGCTTACATACGAAGAGCTGCTGAAGAGAGTGTTTGGAAAATACGAGATGCTCATCAGAGTGAAACCGAAACAACTGGTTAATCAGTTCCAGGTAACTACCAGCGACGATGTCATAATTTCTAAATTTTGGAATCTGATCGTAATGTTTACGTAAAAGTAACATTCATTGGGGCATTATCGCATACCACCAATAAATGCCAAGTCATTCTCACACAAATGTTTTCTCTCTGGCCACATTAAACCCACGTGTATTTACTTATGCTTGCAGTAGCTGCAAAGAATAACCTGTACCCAGGGCGAGCAGGAACTGGTCTCAGTACTGTGGGGACATGGGGGCAGATTTACAAGCCCCTTGCACCACTTTTGCGTCACTTTTCCCATGTTAAATACTACGCAAAAGTGGCGCAAGAGGCTTGTAAATCTGCCCCATGATCTGAATCTTTGCCATGTTTTTGCTGGCTACTTTCCACATCCATCGCACATTAATCCTACCTCCAAATCCCACTGTCTTGGCTGAGTCCACATCCTGGATGTACCCTGCACAAACATGACCTTTTGCCATGCCCTCTAGGTAATTGCTCTTCTATTGTCGGTTCTATCAGGGCATATCCGTTGCTATTCCCCGCAAGTACTGAACATTTCGAACATAATATATGCACACAACACACTCTGGGCCTTATTTAAGAGGCTGTGCTTCACTTTTATGCCGCCGGTGCGTCACTTTTTGTGACGCACCAGCGGCGTAAAAAATGTGCCTTGTTGCACCATATTTACAAAGTGAGGCATCTAGGTAGGTGTGTCACTTTGTAAACCCCTGCGGCACATTATACCTGCACCAGGTATAATGTATGCAGGGGGGCGTTCTGACGCAAGAAAGGGTCATAGAAGTGACGCAGGGAAATCTATAAGATTTCACTGCGCCACTTCCAGGACGCAAATGCGTCAATATCTTACGCCTGCCTCACAGCAGGCATATGACTGACGCAGGCCCTTTCACACAGGGCTTGCCCCATGTGAAAGGACACCTTGCTGGAGTTGCGTCACTTTTGTGACACACTCCAGCAATGCGTCACTTTTGCGCCATACAGATAAGTCAGAAATACTGACGTATCTGTAACTCCTTGCGACATGATGCGTCATACAGTAAATATGACACATCCATCATGTCGCAAGGAGGGCGCACTGAGAAGTGACGCATCGCTGCTTTCACGCAGCGATGCGTCACTTCTCATAAATGAGGCCCTGTGTGTACTACACACGTGACATGATTTTCAGTGGTGTTCTCTGTTCAGTACGCATGGTCACCGTACACACAATCATATACTTTGCCATTGGCATGCTGGTAATGTCCACAAAAATGGCACCTGGCCCCGTCCTGTACACATTATCCTTACCTGCAGTACCCAACCCCACAGTTCCTAAAGAGTCAAAAGTCCACATTTGATTGGCGAAGCATTGTCATCCTGTCCGTCATTATATTCAGATATGGTCTGTGTTTTTCTATTTTGGGAGCCCATTATATTTGCTGACATTTGGCAGCAGGGTCCTTTGCGCAGCTGGCCAGATGTTTCATCCAAAGTGTACCCATAGCCATTGCCCAGGGACTGAATACTGATGTTGGCTGATTACAATTCAGAGGAACAGGCCATACCTTATGTAAAATCAGTGCTGGAATGCCCTTGTATTCAGCATTTATAATTGATTCCCACAACCCTTTGACAAAAGGTTGGCATCTTTCAAATAAGTAAATAAGTAATTGTTATATGAATATCTGGAGCTTTAATTTCAGGAATGAAACGTGTCTAATTCAAGAAAAAAGGCCTTATTTTATTTATTGGAAAGTGTACAGGTGACTAACTACCTCTGCAGCTATTTATAGAGCCAACACGCGGGAAAACGCAGGAGTGCACTGTATTCTTGTAAATACGGTGCATCCCTGCATTTCTTAAGTGACTTAGGAGCTTATTTACAAGCCCCTTGCACCTCCAGTGCGTAGCTTTTCCCAATTTTAAAAGTGATGGACTCGCAGCGCAAGGGGCTTGTAAATAAGCCCCTTAGAGTGGCACTGCAAAACTTGCCACTGCCTGCGCCATTTCCTTGTACATATGCCCCTTTGTTGGATGTTAAAGAGAAAGAACAATGGAGATGCAAGGGGAACAATGTCATGGTGCAGCTGTACCTGAGGTAGTGCCCTTCAGCTGAGCAGCCCTGCATGGGAATTAGGTCACCTGATCGCCTCAAGGAATGAAGCTGGAGGTGGGTGAGCAAGTTGTGCTTCACTTCCAATGGATAAACTAGAGTACCCATGATATCTGTAAGATGCATTTACTTGGTGCATGCCATCGTCATCATTGTTCCTTCTCCACTTGCTCTATGCCAAGCAAAGTGCCAGTGAAGTAGCAGTAACACAAAATCAGAGATGCGCCGCTTAGTAACAACATTCAAAGAGTCCTTTAAATAGTAATTATTTTTGCTGCCACCAAGTCGTTGGGCACTGGTCAAGTTTTTTTAATCTTTTTTCCTTTATTAGTTCTTTGTTTACAAGACAAACAGCCAACACGTTCCGTCCTAAAAGAACAGGACTTCTTCAGGGCAATGTACTGGCGCATATAGAAAAGCGGAATACAGGGGTTCAAATATCACCCCTGTCGTAATATACCATCTGACCAGACTAACTTTGTCCATATCTTCTGCGTATTTTCTACATTGCCCTGAAGAAGTCCTGTTCTGTTAGGACGAAACGCAGCGATAATTTTAACGCCATTCTTGATAATATGCCCCGTGATTTTTGAGCAAAAAGATTCATGTATACGGTATTTCTATAGCGTAAAGCTATGCAAACGGCAGTAGGGCTTTACAGGAGCTAAATATTCTAGAAAAGAAAATGATTCTGGATTACAAAAACATTTTTTTAAACGATTTAAATGAACTGTTTCTGAGAAAATATTCAAAAGTACTGATTTAAAACCACCCCTCATAGATTAATATATTACGTATAAATACATACTGGGAGTAATAAAGCAATCATCGTGCAGCACAGCTTTTATCAGGCACTTTCCAGCCAAGCATTTACCAAGGAATTTTCCTGCCAAACACAATTTACTTATCAGATAATGTGACACTGGGTGAACCTAGTTCTGACTGAGAGTACGAATCAATCGCATCATATTCATGTACTTACCTCTTTTGAGGTGGTTGTTTTATATCCTTCGTTTTGCTTCAGTCCTGCATTTTAAAACTGCTCCCCTGTGAAAAGATTGTCTTTAGGTTATGCTTTTTCTCCTTCCTGCGTTCTTTAGATTGAAGTTCACATTTCGGAGACACAGACCATCACATTCTTGGAAGCAGAGGCGTCGTTTTTGACTAATCAATTAAAAGAGACTGTGAAAAAGTCCGTCGCTGGTAAAGAGGTGAGAAAAAAAAACGTATTGCTCAGGACAGGAAGTGAGTTTTCACTTGTAAATAGTTATAGCCTTGCACAAAATAACTCCACAATGGTGTAATAGTAGTTATGGGTATTACTACAGTAGGCAAGAGCGACACACACACATACACACGAGCGCACACGCACACTCACCCCCCTCCTGTAAGTTATAAACATATAAGTGGGGTATTCTGAATTTAGTGATTGTAGTAGGTATACAACTGTCAAAGCCTGGAATAAATAACAGTCGAGGGTTTGGAATGCCTGGATCACTTGAGGTGATCCCCATTACTCTTAGTCCTACTCGTCCTCGACCCAGTCATAACACATGAGGTATTCCACCTGACAGGAAACAAAACAGGCAACGCTTTTTAGACTCCACCCACCCTCCTGTCAGGTGCTATAACACACCTCACCACCAGAAGCAAATCCTGATGTACCAAGCACCAAAGGCCCAGCAAGGGAGGGCGGGCGGGTTGTATGACTGGGTCGAGGACGAGTAGGACTAAGAGTAATGGGGATCACCTCAAGTGATCCAGGCATTACCTCTACGTCCCTCGTCCTCGACCCAGTCATAACACATGAGGCATACCAAAGCAACCCCAAAGGCCTTTGGCACACCACAACCAGAAATCAGAACAGACACAAAGGCGTGCAGCAAGACATAGTTTATTAAGAAACCAAATCAAACAAGTGGGGGAACCCCCACCGCACGCAGCACCCCAGAGCCAAAATTCAGGCGGCCCGAAAGAGCACAATTCAGGCGATAATGACGCACAAAAGTGGACTCGGACGCCCAGGTCCCCGCCCTACAAATTTCATCCAGGGGAACCCCATGGAAAGCTGCCCATGAAGCAGACACACCCCTGGTAGATCTAGCCTGAACACCAGAAGGGCAAGGCAAACCAGAGCCCTGGTAAGCCAAGGAAATCACCTCTTTGATCCAACGACCCAAAGTAAGCCGAGAGGCAGCTTTACCCCTACCAGCCAGACCAAAGGTAACAAAGAGGGAGTCAGAGGATCGAAAGTCAGCAGAACGAGCAACATAAATAGACAAAGCCCGTCTGACATCCAAAGAATGGAGCAAGACGTCAGAGGGCGAGGAGGGAGAAGGACAGAGAGAAGGAAGAATCAATTCCTGTGAGGAATGAAACCTGGAACGAATCTTAGGAACAAACCCGGGGTCCAAAGCAAGGACCACAGCGTCGTCCAGAAACCTCAAGAAGGGGGGAGAACAGCGCAACGCCGTAAGCTCGCCCAACCTCCGAGCAGACGTAACAGCGACCAAAAAGGCCACCTTGAAGGACAGGAACTTCAAGTCCACCGACTCCAGAGGCTCAAATGGGGGCGACTGCAAGGCACCCAAAACCAAAGAAAGATCCCAGGGAGGAACCGGGGAACGCACCGTAGGTGCAGAAAGAGAAAAGCTCCGAAACAAACAGGAAACCAACAAGCCATCCGAAGGCAAAAGAGAAGCAGGATCCCGAAATGCCCGGATAGCAGCCCACTGACCTTTCAAAGTGGACAAAGCAAAGTGTTTGTGAAACCCATCCAGAAAAAACTGAAGAATAGAGGAAACTGCACAAGAGGCAGGGGACAGGCCCACGGAAGCACACCAAGAAGAGAAGGAAACCCAGTGCTTAGAATATGAGGAAAGTGTGGACTTCCTACGGGAAGCCTGCATCACAGTGATGAGGTGATCGGGCAAACCCCGGACCCCAAGAGACAGCCGTTCAACCTCCAGACCGCCAAGGTGAGAGGCACCAACAGCGAGGACGACTGGCAACTCAGAGGAGACGGGAAGCGGGGCAGGATCCAGGGAGGGCCCACCGCCAGCCGCAGTAGAAGCGGGAACCAAGAGCGGCGAGGCCAATAAGGCAGAACAGCCACTACCTGAGCCCCCACCGCTAAACCTTCAGCAAGAAAGCAGGGATCAGAGGAAAGGGGGGGAATGCATAGAGTAACCAAGGAGGCCAGAGGACAGTCAAGGCATCCACTCCCCAAGCCCCCTCCTCCGGAGTCCTGGAGCAGAACAGGGGAAGCAGGGCGTCCGTCAGCGAGGCAAAGAGATCCAGCACCGGTGTCCCGAACCTCAGGCACAGCGACCTGAAAATCCGAGGGGACAGGCACAGGGAGATAGAGGACGGGAACCTCCGACTCAAGGAGTCTGCAACCACGTTGTCCACACCCTTGATGTGTTGAGCAGACAGGGCCACCAGATGACACTCGGCCCAACTCGCAATGGCACAGGCCACCAAGTTCAGGGAAAGGCAGCGGGTACTGCCCTGGTGGTTGATGTAGGCCACAGTCACAGTGTTGTCCGACCTCACCAACACGTTGCATCCCAGAAGACGATCCTTGAAAAGGCGAAGGGCCCTCTCCACCGCCGACAGCTCCCTCCAATTCGAAGATCGGTGCGACTCCGAAGGAAGCCAACGAGCCTGGATCGCCCAAGGACCCAGAGTCGCCCCCCAACCGGAGGCGCTGGCATCCGTCATCAACACCAAAGGGGGCGGAGGATGGAACCACATGCCCCTCGACAGATTGGAAGGATCCAGCCACCATTGGAGAGCAGACACCAACCCTGGGGTCACCGGAACAGGAATCGAGAAGTCCAGGACAGGAAAGGGCACCCAACGCTGAACATGCCACAGCAGAGGCTGAAGATGGACCCTGGCCCAGGGCACCGTGAACACAGTGGCAGACATGTGTCCCTGGACCACCAACCACTGCAAGAGAGGAGCAGACCTCCTGGAAAGCAACGTCCTCAGCAAAGACTGTAGACGCGAAGCCAGGACTCTGGGAGAAAAACCTTGCCCAGCAGAGTCGAACACAGCCCCAATGAAGGTCTGCCGAGTAGACGGGTCCAGGTGACTTTTCGGCAGATTGACCAGGAAGCCATGGTCCTCGAGCGTACGCATGGTCAAGGAAAGGTGGACAGACATGACCTCCGAAGACGGCGCCTGGAGCAGCCAATCGTCCAAGTAAGGAAACACGGACACCCCCAGGAGATGGAGATGGGCCACCAAGGGAGCCGCCACCTTGGTGAACACCCTGGGGGCGGACCGGAGACCGAAAGGAAGGACGCAGAACTGCCAATGACGACCATCCAGGCAGAAGCGTAGGAACTTCTGATCCTCCAACGCCATTGGGACATGCAGGTAGGCATCCTGGAGATGCAGCGACGTGAACACTCAACCCTCCTGGATCAGGGGAATCACCTTCTGCAGCGTCTCCATTTTGAAAGGAATCTTCTGAACAAACAATTTCAAGGCCCGAAGAGTGATGACAACACGGAACCCTCCTGTGATCTTCGGAACCACAAAGACAATTGAATAATTCCCCAGTCCCCGTTCCAGGCAGGGAACCGGGACAATCGCCCTCTATTCGAACAGTGACCCAACCCCCTCCAGCAACACCCGACGGCGAGCATGGTCCGCAGGTTAAGGGGTCCCCACCATCCCCGAGGGAGTAGGAGGGGACAGGAACTCCATCCGGTAGCCCAGTGAAAGAACATCCAGCACCCACTGGTCCGATGTCGTCACCAGCCAAGCCTGGAGGAACAGCCGCAGTCTCCCACCAACCGCGGGTTGACCCCCAGCGAGAACGGGCACTGGAACGGAATAGTCAGGAGCGAGCAGCCCCTGACCCTCCATCCGGCTGGGGCTTCTTCTGGAACCTCCGAGGAAAAGACCTGCGAGCCCCCCGCTGGCCTCTGAACGAGGACTGCTGGAACCTGGAAGGCTGGCGAAAGGACCTGGCATTCGAGAAGGATGACCCCTTCTGAGAAGAAGTCTGACGGAACGACAACGAATGCTTCCTCTCCTTGAAGACTTTATGCAGCTTTGCCTCCAGTGCGTCCCCAAAAAGATGAGTACCAGAGAACGGCAACCTCAAAGCCATAGAACGCTGCTCAGCATCCGTCTTCCATCCTCTCAGCAGCAAGTTCCGACGGGCAGCCACCGAGGAACCACAAGACAACACAGAAGCCCTGACAGAGTCAAAGGCGATGTCTGAAAGGAACTCAGATTGACGCTCCATCGACTCCAGTAAATCAGGACAACTGATCCCCTCCTGCATAGCAGAGAACAAAGTCTTGAAGTCAGCCAGCAAAGACTGCGCCACATAAGCCCCATAGACTCCCGACCGCAGAGCCAGGTGAGAGCCAGCACAGGACTTCTTAAGGGCAGAGTCAATCTTCTTATCAACTCCATCCTGCAGGATATTATCATCAGCCATGGAGGGACGACCAACCAGGGAAGCAACCACAGAATCTACCTGTACCGAATCAGGCAGGGCAACCTCCAGATCCTGCAAAGGATACAGTTTAGACATGAATCTGGGCACAGAAATATGGTCCGGGTCCTTCCATTCTTTAAGGAGGACATCCATGACAAACGGGTGTACGGGCATAGAAGATGACGCAGGCTTCCGAAACTGCGGCAACACAGTATCCTGGGACGTACTGGGCACAGGCTCCACAGGGAACCCCATATTCTCCCGCACATGGCAAAGCAGATCAGGCATCAACTCCCTCGAAATGTACTTGCCTTGCAGATCCATCGCACCCAAAGTAGACTCATCAGAGGAAGCGGCGGAAGAAATATCCGAATACAGGGGGGCAGCCTCCCCAGAGCGACCCCCAGCACCCTTCTTGGAAGCCTTGAGACTGGACAGAGTCTCCAACAGCAGGCGCTTCAGGCGTCCAGAGCCCCTCTGACCAGCACACCGACCAGCAGGCGCAGAATCCCTACTGTCGGAGGAGGAAGAGGAGGAGGAAGAGGACCGAACAGGAGAGACATGTTTCCTCTTCCTATGGTGCTTCCCCATCACAAGAAATGACAGCAAACGCAGGAAAACAGCCACACGCAAAACACAGCAACACCAAAGCGTCACAGCACGAACTGAACCGCAGGACACTTTATAGGTACGAAAACACTCACACCCGCAGCTGCAGCCACTTCGAAATCAAAACGGAGGGGCAGAAAGCAGCATCCAATCAGTGGCCAAAGAGTAAATGCAGAAACGACACACCCGCCGAAACGAGCCGATGACGTCATCAGGACGCGCCATCCCAGTACTCAGGTGAGCGTCAGGGAACCAGGAGCCCACCCGGGCTCCTGACCATGCCAGACGGAGGAAACGAAGAGACAACCGGAAGCGTCCCGCTTCCCCACTCGGGCTCCTCACCCGGCCGATGACTCCCGTCCTCCGGCATGTAGGAACCACCGCCTACCCGGCGCCCGCCAATCAGGGGCCGACAGGAACGAAGCGGAAGATAGCGCGTCCCGCCCACAACCACCGGCAAGTGAGGGACGCGCGGGCAGCCGCCTGCCCCTCCCAGCAGCGACCAGCCCAGGATCCTCGAAAGTGAAGGCGAAGAAAGGAAATCCACGGGGACCCGAGAAGCCCCGCAACCCAGGGTCCCCGTATGGAGGAAAGCACAGGAAGCCCAGCAGCCCGGCTTTGCAAAGGTCCCACGTCGGTCCATGAGCACCCCTAAGGCCCCGCCAAGGAAGACACCACAGGACTCCTGATGCAGGTAAGTGCCCAGCACTCACCCCAGCGTAACCCATCAGTATTCCGACCGACAGGAAACAAAACAGGATTTGCTTCTGGTGGTGAGGTGTGTTATAGCACCTGACAGGAGGGTGGGTGGAGTCTAAAAAGCGTTTCCTGTTTTGTTTCCTGTCGGGTGGAATACCTCATGTGTTATGACTGGGTCGAGGACGAGGGACGTAGAGGTAATGGGCTGGAACTACCTAAAATCGGCGGGGATGCAGGGGGAGTTACCTATTGTGGGAGAAAAAGAAGTGAAACCGCAGCAGTTTTTACACAGTCAAAAGCACACTATTTGAAATCAACCTTCAGAAGTGTTTTCGCATAACATGGCATAATTATGAATCCAAGAAAATATTTCCAGGAGAACTGTTTTAAATCTTTTGGTTATGAAAAGTTTGTCAACTTTGTAAAGTTCCCAAACATTGCAAACTACAATAAAAATCTTTTTGAAGTTGTGAAGTTAAATCCTTCCCAACTTCACTCACATATAACTTAAGCACGCGCATCTATTCCTGTTTCAATTTATAGTTGCAAACCCTACTCTCTGAAATGCAATAAATACCACGATCAGTATTCTGTGTCCATCACATTGCATGTATGAAGCATGGACGATGGTGACCAGGACATTCTTCTCGCCTTCCTCTGCAGGGCCATGTCTCTTTCAGCCCAACAGTTGATGAACAGAGAAGCTGTGCAGAATGTCTCACGTCCCTCCTGGATGGGGACTTCCTCATCAAATACGATGTTGACCGAACCAACTCTGCAGGCGAAATTCAGGTAAATTTCTAAGGTGGGTAACACATGGTAATATTCTTTTCACGTACCTTTTCTGGGTACCTCAATACACTTTTTTCTGTTTTATAGATTGTTAATGGGTATTTTGTGCATTTTTTTGCACCTGAAAATATTCCACCAATACCCAAGAACATCATATTTATAATTGATAGGAGTTCCTCAATGAGTGGGCGTAAGATGCAACAGGTGAGCTTTCTTCACTTTTCTTAACCTAATTGTATATTTATCTCTTCTTAATAAATATAATGGCGATGAACACTTAACAAAGTAATACTTCGTGAAGCACTTAGCATTAATCCGAGGCAACTGGGTTATAGGTTTTTTTCAATTAAGCTGCTGAAATGTTTGGTTTAAGGGCAGGAGAGTTTATGAGCAAACTTTATATTTAACATGCGTAGACACAGAAGCAGTCTTCTAGGCAAAATCTCTAAGGTCCATATCCTGGCACTAAAAGAGGATCCTGAAGGAAGCACAGGGATGATATTTAAAGAGCAAAGGAGCTTTAGACTCTGACACAACATCTGTGTTGGCGACAAAAGGCTGAGGAGTAGACTGCTCACACAGGACCATACATTAAAGGAGTAGAAATGAAAATGTTCTGCCAATAGTGAGTTAAGTTACACAAACTTGGAACTTGGGGGAGAGATTCAAATAAGAGCCGAGGAAGGAAATGCGAACCCTGGCACAAACAAGGAGACACCACACTACTAATTGTAATTGTTATTGCATTTATATAGCACTTACTACCCCTGACAAGGCGTCAAAGCACTTTTTTCACCAAATAGCACTCCACTCAGGAACCCAACGAGGATTAATGGTGAGTTTGTATAGGGAGATATGACATTAATTTGAGCGGTGGACAAGTGAGTTTGTCATTAGATTGAAAAGATGATAATGGAGGGGTAGAAGAGGGAAGGGTTTGCATTTATATGGCATTTGCTAGCCCTGATAAGGTGGTGAAGCGCTTTTCAGTGCGTAGCACACTATTCCGGAACCCAACAGGATTCGTGGAGAATTAGCATAGGGAAATAATTAATTATTTTGAGCAAAGGACATGTTAGTCTGTTAGTTGGATTGAAAAGGATGGTGAAGGGATAGAAGAGGGAAGGGTCTAGAAGGTGTTAATTTTGGAGCTCATAGCATGGGATTGGCTACTCTTTTTTGCATATTGGAGAGAAGATCTAGTACAAATGGGCCACGTGAAGACCCAGGCAAGACTGAATGGTAAATGCAGGCTTAGAAGGGATAAGAGATTTAAATATATTTGAATTTCAGATCACTCAATAGGATAGTCACAGTGTATTGTGCTACCAAAAAAATCCAGGTCGCAGATCAGAGGATTATTTTCTTTAAGATTCAGACTTACTTTTCAACTCCTTTACTAAGGCGCAAATTCCACCGGGGTGCTGGAGTTCTATTTGGTGATCGGGGCCGCGTCGGCCAACGAACGTGCGCAGCACTACCGAGGTAGTGCTCGCGACAGCCGTTGGCCGACGCGCGCACGCAAGAGGTTAACATTTCTATATGGAGCTTTTACTACAAATATTAGAAATCACAAAACAACTCTAACAACTTCTGGTCTCTGTGACAGCATTATTCAGCATATGCCCAGTTGGTCATAATAGGAGGAGCTTGTCTAGTCCACTAACTTGGTGGGCCCCAGCACATGAGTGCAGTTCTAATTTCAAACATACAGTTGAACACTGCCCCAACCACAGAGCTGCAAACAGTATTGGGCTTTTCACTCGTATCTGCTTCCTCCAGCCAAATTTCAACATTGTGTAATACTTCATCCCTTAGGTATGCTATTGGCTTCTGTCATAAGTCTCAGGCTTCTTCCCCGCTTAGTGTCACAATCTCAACTCCAGCCCACTTCACAACTTCACTCATCCATCTGGTACATGAGGTTCATCCCTCATTGCTTTCACACGCTTAGCCCGCACCAGCTCTAGATCTAAAAAACTGTTGCCTACCTTCTTAAGGCTTCAGATGCAGACAGAGATCTCGAGTTTACAAGTCCTTCCCTGTTTAAGGTACTTTTAAGATTAATGGTTATGTGCTCCCAGTATCTAGTGGTTAAGGGACAACTCCATACCATAAGGAAATATTCTTCCACTGGGGATTTTCATCAGGGCACCCCACCATTTTGAATCAATTATCCTATTTAGTTTCTGGGGTCTTAAGTACATCAGATGAAGATAATTGAACTTAGAGTACTTGAAAAGGGGGTTGCTAGAGACCTCCTGGGCCTGATTATGAGTCTGGCGGTTCAAGGACAGCCAGATTTGTGGTGGCGCAGCAGTGGCGGAACTAGCCACCGTCGCACTGGCGGTCCAACTGCCCCATCACGAGTTGGGCAGTCCGACCACCCTTGGACTGTCCGTTCCACCAGTACACCGACATTCCCTGGTGTTGGAGAGATGGCCAGAGGCCGAAATGTGTTTGGCAGAACCGCCCCGGTCCCGCCAAGCACATTACCGTTTTCTTTCCTCCAGGGTATACATGAAGATTCTTCCTCCTTGTGCCTTAACCGCATGTGGATTCACATAGGGGAGCATAACATGTGCACCCCTGTGTGCATGCACGCAGGTTCCTGCACGGCAAGGACCTTCGTATCCATGCTGCGCAGGAACCTTGTAGTGCGGTCCCATTGCGGTGCCTTTTTCATAGGCACCACAGGTTTTAAAAGAGGCACTGCCATTGGATCGCCATGCCACCCACCTGCCAGACTACTAAAAAGTCATAATCTGGTGGGCGGGCGAGCAGTGGCGACCTTCGGCAGAGCGGTGGTGCGGCGGTTTGAAATGCCTCGCCACCCCTCCCTCGAAAAATCATATTCTGGCCCTCTGTGTGTCATTAGAACCTCTTCTTGCTCTGCTCTTGGTTTTCTAGTTCTCTTCCTAAGATAGATTTACAATTTGCCCTAGGTTTGTTTTCATCATTTTATTTAAGACATAAAACTAAGTGCCAGTTTACGGTCAGCTCCCATTATGAATAGGAGTTGCAGTAGATCAAGTTGCAATGTTTTTTTTGTTGTAGTGCCCATTTCTATGTAATGTGTGTACTAATGCCCCATATGTTAACCAGTACTCTCAATGCCAATAGGTCTGGCTTTAGACCAATGTTGTATGGTACTGTGAAGTAGATAGCATGGGTATGAATATTATTTTGTGTTGAAGCAAAGGACTGTAGAATAATATTGTTGAGGGTTAAAAAGTCAGGTGACAGTTGCACAGTCAAGTCAGACCTAAAAGTCCTTGTAGATTAGAGACTGCCCTCCTTCCATTTGTGCTGTTGGCGGAGAAAAACATCGTAAATTATCTAGTCTAAAACACCTTAATAGTATTCAGTGCCATATGTGCCCGCCCTGAAAGTTCAAGCTCAGGCAACTGGATAAATAAATAAAATTATCACAGCTGTGTGGAGTGCAAGCACCTTTTTGTGAATAAAACAACTCCATTTACTCTTGGCTTCTAACATGTTGTCGGGGCTAAAACCCCTCTTCTGGTGATTCTCACATAACTTTCTGGCCAAAGCTACGCCGTCAAGCCACACCATAACAAGCTAAGAAGTGGTACCAATCGAATTAGGGCTGCTATAATTCAAGAAAATATTGCAATTATTTTGTTCACTGTGCAGCATATATTAACATGGTATTATAATTACGATTACGACTTTTCAGTAGTCTGGGAGGTGTGCGGGATTGCGATCCCAATGCAGTGCCTCACTAAATTGCCAGATCAACTCTGTGTCCTCCGCATGCTTCAACACCCTCCGCATACTATGCAAAACATCCAAATGGACACCCTCCGACTCCAGGAAAACAGTCACTCATGCTCTCATCACCAGCAGACTGGACTACGGCAATGCCCTCTATGCCGTAATCAACAAAAAACTCCTCACCAAACTCTAGACCATCCAGAACGCTGCAGCCAGACTAATCCTCGATATCCCCCGGCACAATCACATCACCCAACCCATCTGTGACCTGCAGTGGCTCTCCAACAAAAGAAGAATAATTTTCAAGCTGCTCACGCACGCCTACTAGGCCCTCCACAACATCAGACCTCAATACCTCAACAACTGCCTCTCCTTCCACATCCCCAAGAGAAACCTCAGCTCAGCACAAACACCTTAAAAAAAGATGCCTTGCAAGACGCGCAGCGGGCGCACGGCTGGCACGCGGAAGGCGAGCCAATGGCAAGCCCGTCTGCACCCGTCCGCGCCTGACCGGGCCCAGGGGCCACGAACCCTGGCAGTTCTTCAAGAGGTATCCTGTCATACAGTGCCCAGACACCTCGTGGCATAACAGGGCCCTCTAGCGCTAAATGCCTACATTCTCTTGATATGGCCAATAGCCCCCCTGGCTGCCCTCACTGTATCTTCAAATTCCAACCACATAGTGAGAAGGCTTCACTTATTGGCCCCCATAAAATGTTACTTATTGACCTGTCGCTCCCTTCCCAAACACTCAGTGGAACTTGCTCTTTTAATAGAAGATCTTAAACCTGATGCAATATTCCTCACAGAGACCTGGCTACAGGATGAAGTAGATGCAGCTGTCATTCAAACCCTACCACCTGGCTACCTGATTCAAAGAGTGGATCGTAAAACCGGCAGAGGGGGAGGGCTAGCGATAATCTTTAGGGATCAACTCTGTTGCCGGTTCTCTATTGAGGAGCTGCCAGACTGTAATAATATGAATTTTTCTTTAGAATTCTCGCCTACCAGCACATTTTCCGGCTTACTGCTCTGCCGCCCCCAGGACAATTTCTTAGCGCTCTTCCGACTCTGGAGCCATTCTAGCTCTTTCCTTAGCAAAGTATACCATCCTGGGGGATCTCAACATCCACTTGGATGACCCTTCTGACAATCTGGCTAATGAGCTCTCATCCAGTCTTTCAGCACTCCAAATCAATCAGAAAGGCTTCGCTCCGACACATGTAAAGGGTCACCTCCTGGATCCCGTGCTCAGTAATGCACGGAATCTCCGGGTCGATTCCCCCTTTCCCCTCCCTTGGACTGACCACTTCCTAATTCCTTTTACCTGGGAAACTGTAGCCAGCAACCCCCCAAGAGCACCACCCTTATCCTAGAAAGCAAATTGTCAAACCTCTCCTCTAGCCACTGGTCCAATCTCCTGGAGGAAACCATTCCACCCACTAGCTCAGACCCAGAGAGGGCAACTAACAACTTTAACCTGTGGATCCAAAGCTCATTAGACACGCTAGCTCCCATAAGATCTCTCCAAAAACAATCTAACCCAAAAACAGCACCCTGGTTTTCTGCTGAACTAAGGGAACTCAAACAAATCTGTAGGAAATTAGAGAGAAGTTGGAGACGGAACCCAACAGAAATGAGGAAAACTGTCTACAGAAAGGCAATTAGGAACCACAAGTCAGAAATGAAAACTGCTCAAACCTCCTTTTATGAGGAGAAAATCAGTGCAGCCTCCAACGCCCCAAAGGAGGTTTTTCGCATCGCCAAAACCCTGGTCACTGTACCCCCCCAAAAAAACAATCCAGAGGATGCACCCGCCCGATGCAACAATCTAGCAGAATTCTTTCACAAAAAAACGAACGGATAGTCCACTCTTTCCCCCCCTCCCAGATCGACTCCCTGGAGTCCAACACCAGGAGCTCTCTCCCCAACCCCGCATGCTCCCTAACAGAGTTCCCCCTACTAGACGAGGCTTCTCTTAAAGCACTCATCCCTAGAGTGACTTTGGTCTCTCCATTAGACCCCGCCCCCCGCAACACCTTTCCTCAGTCCTGGATGTTATATGCCCAGTCATCTTGGCTACCTTAAATGCCTCCATTTCAGCTGGCACGGTTCACCTTGCTTGGAAATGCGCCCAGGTGAGGGCCCTCTTGAAGAAACCTAGTCTGGACCCTTCTAATCTATCAAAGTACCGGCCCATTTCCCTCCTCCCCGGGCTAAGTAAGGTGACCGAGAGACATATAAACTCTACTCTAGTACAGTGTCTAGAGTCCAACAATCTGCTTCACGTCTCACAAACTGGCTTCCGCCCCCGTTTGGGGACAGAAACTGCCCTTCTGGCTGTAACCGAAGAAGCTCGGCGACTTTTGGACCAGGGCGGCTCTGCAGCCATTATTCTTTTAGATCTAACATCCTGCTGAGCCGACTAAAAAGTCTGGGAGTGACCCACTCGGCTTTCACTTGGCTACGGTCCTTCCTCAAAGACCGGGTCTTCCAGGTCTTCGAGGGCAACACTTCCTCTAACCGCTGGCCGCTTAGCTGTGGGGTCCCTCAGGGCTCCTCCCTGAGCCCCACACCCTTTAACACCTAAATGGCGCCGTTAGCTGAGGTAGTCAATCGATTCGGCATACAGATCATAACATACACAGACGACACCCAGCTGGTGGTGTCACTGAACCATCCAGATGGCTCATCCAGTTCTCTTGGCAGCTGCCTGGAGGCAGTGGCAGAGTGGATGGAAATGTCCCACCTCAAACTGAACGGCGACAAGACTGAGCTGATGTTCTTGGGAAGATTGCCATCTCCCCTATCGGCTCAGCTATGGCCAACCTGTCTTGCCCCAATGCCTGCTCCTAAGCAGCAGATAAAGAGCCTCGGCGTGTGGCTCGACAGTTCTTTGTGCTTTGGCCACCAGGCCACAAAGCTAGCCGCCGCTTGCTTTGCCCTGCTGAGGATGTTAAGGAAAATTCTTCCTCTGCTTCCCTTCAAGGTGAGATGGAGCATGGTACAGGCCTTAATACTCTCCCGCCTGGACTACGGGAATGCACTGAACCAGGTGCCCCGCAGGCAACCCTGCAAAAACCTCAGGTAATCCAGAACTGTGCAGCCCGCCTACTGCTCCAAATTTCCAGGAGACAATCGGCAAAACTCGCTCTGAGGACGCTGCACTGGCTTCCGATCCGGGACAGAGTTCAGTTTAAATTGATGTGCCTGGCTCATAGAGCCATGTGGAAATCTGGCCCGGCTATTTCACATTCCCTCCTCACCCCCTACCAACCCTCAAGAGATCTGCGTTCAAGCTCAGCCTTCCTCGCCACCACTAGGAAGATTCATCGAGCTAAGTGGGGCGGGCGCTCTTTCTCCCTGAATGCTGCAAACCTTTGGAACTCTCTGCCCCCCACCCTGCGCGGTGAACCAAACATACTGGCTTTCCGCAAACTTCTTAAAGCTCATCTCTTTTGCAATATGCCCTAAAGTGATTTGCTTTCTCCTTGCGGTCCACAAGCGCTACGAGGCCTCAGGGTAGAAACGCGCTATACAAGCACTATTTCATTAATTCGTTCAACAGTGAGGTAAGCGTTGGATAGTGTAGAGGTAAAATTACTATTCCCACTCCAGTGAGTGCAACAGTAGGGTAAGTGTTGGATAGTGTAGGGGTAAAAATTACTATTCCCACTCCAGTGAGTGCAACAGTAGGGTAAGTGTTGGATAGTGTAGGGGTAAAAATTACTATTCCCATTCCAGTGAGTGCAACAGTAGGGTAAGTGTTGGATAGTGTAGGGGTAAAATGACTATTCCCATGTACCCCCAAACCCATACCCACCCTAAAACTAAAAAAAACTCCATTACTTACCTTATAATGCTTTGTAATGGCATGCGTTGTAATGGTATGCGTTATAATGACATGCATTGTAATGGTATGCATTGTAATGGCATGCGTTGTAGTGACATGCGTTGTAGTGTATGCGTTGTAATGGCATGTGATGTAAATGCAGTCTTGTTGTAACACCCGCTTTGTAAAGGTAGTGCATTGTAATGACTGAATGACTGCGTTGTAATGGTTGTTTCCCATTGCCCAGGTCTCTTGCATAGTGACAAAGTCAAAATGTTCAATCAGGGTCACCCAGTCTTTCAGGACTAGCTTGCTGTGGATCCCTGCAATGTTCCTAGACAAAAAGCTAAAGTTTGAGAAATAATCCTTAGGTCTAACACTCAAAATATTTCTGTGTGCATCTGGGGCCAACTAGTTCTCAATTAATAAAAAGCTACTATTCTGTAAGTTATGAAAAACATTAACACCAGTTGTAGAACAAGAATATAACACACAAGTAGCCTCCATAGGACAAGTACTTTGTCTTTCACATCTATGCGTTAACTTGGCACCAAGTTTATCTGTGAGTCAATGGCAACCTGCCATATCCTCCAAGTCAGACCATATATCTGTTAGTAAGAGGCAACCCAGCATAGCCAGGTGTACAATTTACCAGATTTGACTTAAAAATAGGTGCAAAAGCTGGAGCAGAAGTATAAGGCAACACAACAGGAGGTGGTTAATAGAAATATACCAGTGGAAGGGGTAATATTTGTGAGAGTCCAGAGAGAGAGAGAAATTGGGACAGGTTAACAGACTGTATGCAATGTTTGGGTCTCTAAAGTTCACACCTATTCACAATCCACAAGATACTTTGGGAGATGACCAAATCCAGTCAACCCTCCTGGCCATAAGTATTTGAGTGTATAGAAGGGATTAAATCCTATATACTTGGTTAGCCAGTATAAATTCTTGTGAATCACCTGGTCGGTTGACTCTTTCTCTACCAATTTGAGTCTAGGGACGTTGGGCAACATTAAAACACAAGGACAGGCTGTAGGTGGCAAATTCATTACAACCTCACTTTGAGAATAACACTTGCCCAGTGGCACTATCTGTGGAGGAACAACCCGTTCACTGGAGGTTAATGGAACAAATTGATTAGGCATAGTTATCTGGGAGGGAGGAGGAATTAGAGAGCTTGGATTAGTAGACAGTGGCTGGCAGGATGGAAGCGAGGGGGAAAAACTAGCATTATTCTTCACTAGTAGATATAATAATAGGTACAATACCAATGACACCATTAGTAATGTTAGTAACAGAATGAATAACTAGAGATTCAACAGTAGGATTACTAATATCCTTATTCTGGATCAATTTAGCCAAAATTGATTCAATTGTATCTAATCAGTATAGCAGTGGCTTTGGAGTAGGGACCACTGTTTTATGGTATTTTGTTTTTAACATTTCCGTCTTTATTTATCCATATTTCGTTTTTTGGCCGTCCTATTGGTAGTTATCCTTTTTTATTTAGTGTTTTGAGACTAAAATGGTATATTTCCAATAAACATGCACTCAAACGTTGATGCCAGTTGCATTTTAGCAAATTAATCAGTCAAATATAACAAAACATTACACCCACAAATACATATTAGCCTAATACTAGAAAAATGGTAAACAGTCAAAATATCAAAGTTAAAATATCGAGATGGCAAAATATAGAGTGTTAAATATCAAGAGGACAGAATATAGACTTTAAAAAATATAGTGGTGCAGAATATCGATATGCAGGTAAGAAATATCGTTTTTTATGATATCGAAGTTAGTAATATTGCCAGTCCTAATATCGTTGTTAAAAATGACGATTTTTTTGTGTTTTAAATGTTAGTATATGTGTTAAAAGTATATATTATTTTTGTAATGTATGTTTGAATTTTTTTAAAGTAATGAATTTTATGTTAAATTATTTTTACGTATTTTTGTTCCGTAGCGGGTTGTGGGTTTATAGGTTAATAGGGTGGGAAGTAATTTAATCTAAATGAATATATTAATAAAAACATTAATTAATATTTTCTGAATGTAATAATTTATATTGTTAACTGTGCTAATTAATTACTTATTAATTAATTATCAATTGATTAATAGTAATTAATAATGTATTGGTCATTATGTTAATTGTGTTAAAACATTATTAATTAGTTATTAATTTGTTAATATGTTAATTGTGTACTTTTTGTAGCACTGGGTTGAGGGTTGATAGGGGAGTAGGGTGGGAAGTAATTTAATTGTTATTGCATTTTTTATATTTTTATACAGTGTTTATTTAAAGGTATTTTATAGTGTTAATTGTGTGAATTTATTTATATTTGATGGTTATTAATGTTATTGTTAAATGTTTTTAGTAATTAATTAATTGATAATTAATTATGTTAATTGATTAATATTTTAGAATATTGGTGGTGACGTTTATAGGGGAATAAGGTGGGCGGTAAATTATTTTTTAGTTGTTAATTAATGTTAATTATATTGCAGGAGTGGGAATAGTAAATGATTCCCACCCGCTATCCAACACTATCCCTACTCTTGCACTCGCTGGAGTGAGAATAGTAATTTTTACCCACCCACTATCCAACACTTTACCTACTGTTGCACTCAGTGGAGTGGGAATAGTAATTTTTATCCTCCTGCTATCCAACACTTGCACTACTGTTACACTTGGTAGAGTGGGAATCGTAAATTATTCCCACACGCTAACCAACACTTTCCCTACTGTTGCACTCTGTGGAGTGGGAATAGTGGGAATAGTAATTTTTACCCACCCACTATCCAACACTTTCCCTACTGTTGCACTCACTGGAGTGGGAATAGTAATTTTTACACTACTGCTATCCAACACTTTCCCTACTGTTACACTTGGTGGTGTGGGAATAGTGAATTATTCCCACTTGCTATCCAACTCTTTCCCTACTGCTGCACTCACTGGAATGGGAATAGTAATTTTTTCCCACCGCTATTCATTACACTCCCTACTGTTGCACTCACTGGAGTAGGAAAATAATTTTTTACACTCCCGCTATGCAACACTTTCCCTCCTGTTACACTTGGTGGTGTGGGAATAGTAATTTATTTCCACTCGCTATCCAACACTTTCCCTACTGTTGCACTCTCTGGAGTAGGAATAGTCATTTTTACCCACCCGCTATCCAACATTTTTTCTTACTGTTGCACTCACTGGAGTAGGAATAGTAATTTTTACCCTCCTGCTATGCAACACTTTCCCTACTGTTACACTTGTTGGAGTGGGAATTGTAATTGTATCCCCTAAGCAATGCAACGTTTTCCTTACTGTTATAATTAATGTAGTGTGAAATATTACTTAAAAAAGAAAAATAATCGTAGTAATTTAATTTATTATATATAAAAATAATGTTAATATATATATATTACAGGGTTATTTAGATATATATGAAATTATAATTTTAATTATGTTTCTAACATTTTATAATCACATGTAATAATTATTTATTAATATTACTGAGTTAATATATATATATATAAATAATTATGCATGTTTAATATTTTTTTATTACATTTATTTTTGATTAATTTTAACATTTTACAATAATTCTAACTATGATTTATTTAATTATATTTAGAATGTAATTAATGTTATATTATTTTTAAGACATTAAAAAAATTGTTATTTTATATAACTATATTTTTAACAAAGATATTTTGGTATCGATATTTTGGCACTTACCTTTATGGAGCTAGGAAGTCGATATTTTGTCCATCGATATTTTGACCACGATATTCTGGTACCTCGATATTCTTACTGACTATAATATGTCAGTGATCCTAGAAAAATAGGTTAACAGAGGCCTGTATTTAAGTAAATATCATCCTGTTTTTTAACTCCCCAATTTATCTATCTGCTCAGCTGTTGGCCTGGAATTTATAAAGGTCAGCATGAAAAGTCTCTCCCAAAAGAACACATTTCTGCATTTTTCCCCTTTAAAAAAAAAATACCGCCATTGGTTTGTGTCTGTGTGTATCAGTAAAAATGGAAATGTGGGAGTCTTTCTTAAGATGCACTTTTAAAATAGTCTCAAATCTAATACATATGTTTTGAGTCAATCCCGTCAGCCACAAAGTCCCATTTAGTTCTGACAGCTTAAGAACTCCCTGCCTCCCTCCTCCATACAGCACCTCCTTTTTTCTTTTTAACAGCTGGTTTGTTAGCCGAGGAACTGTCATTACGATCTACACAGTCACTATCCAGTCATAAGACCTTGACACTCCATCATATTATGTGCAAACAGGCAAATCACTTCCTTCAATCGATAGTCTTCTTTAAGTGAAGGACATTTTTTTTAATCACCCCTACTGCTTGCATCAAAAAAAGAGTCAATGGGGGTAACCCTGGCTACAGGGGCAGAACTACTCACAATATTTCTCGTAACCATGCCAGGAAAAGATTTTATAAAACATAAATAAGGAAGACAAAAGAGGGGTGGCCCAGGCTAGTCGCTTCCTGGTGATGACGGGCTGTGACAGGCCCGCTTTTAGCCAGGTCTTGGCCTGGCTGCGTCTTGAGCATGTTCTGCGGTGCAGGTAACATACGGGAGCTATATAGCGCCTAAGGAATGTGACCCCTCCTCCTGCACTCAAGGCTCCTGGAACATGCAATCCCCACAGACAACAGCAACAGCTGTGGCCTCACACTGTTAGTAATAAACAAAATTGGTCCCAATAGAAATGATTTATATAAGACAATAAAGAAAATCAAGTATGACTCCAATCTATATAGTCAATAACATCAGTAAGAAATTTGATGGTACAACATATACATGTACAATGAACTGAATGTACCCAAGAAGATCACAACCGACGAAATAACACACATTCGCTCGAAATAAATTCAAAAATTATAATGACTTTAGACAATATACATTTTGTATAAAACAGTTGCTCCAAGGTTGGTGGATAGTGAGTGCTTGAAGAAGTGCTCGTGAATAAGTGAGGAGATGGTAAAGGAATATACTATCAACCTATACAACCAAATAGTCTGAAGCCTTTCTGATTCACAAGTGCTTTACATATTTTTCATCCTCAATTTGAAGATACAGTGTGACGATTCTATGTTATCTTTCTATGGGCAACGATTTCAATACAGGCCAATAGAAATAGGATTGTCGACGTTTCGACTCCAGGATAGTGAAAAAGCCAATTAACCTCATCCCTGCTGATGGAATTTTCCTCCTGTGCTGGGCCCCTATGATAATGGGTGTGGTCGTGACAGAACCATTCCGTCATCAGCACAGCCCAACCGTGACTGATGACTGAATGGTTCCGTCACAAGCATCAAAGGGGTTAAACCTTAATGTAGGGTCTTCATCAGGACAGATGGGAGTAGCCTAGAAAATAGGTAGGAGAACACCAATCAAAAACCTTAGTTAAGGTGTAATGTGATATGGGTACTCTCATACATTATCTGAGAAAAAACTCAAGGGCCCCTTCTATGATCTGATCGGATCCAAAGCGTTGTAGTGCTGTATTTAAATTACAAATCAACCAATTAAATATGAAGTATCATATGGTAGCCATAGCCACTCACTGTTTTTCAATGTGAATACTCACCCTAGGGGTATCTTAGAGTGAGAAAATGATTGCTAAATTATATCTGTACATGTTTCATACTTTGTGAGTGTACATAGTAGCCCAGATTGAATCAAGGAACTAGCTCTGAAAAGAAAAGAAAGATCATCCAATTAAACAATTGCTCAACGTTAATTTATATTCAAAAATAAAACTGAGGCAGCAGCCCGGGGGCTCGGCTAGGATAAATACCTATGGCAACAGTGTATCCCTGGAAGCGGATGGCGTCTCTGCGAGCATTCCGAAACTGAAGTCTTGAAATAGACACAGGCGAGGTCAGCGTGCACGTGGCTTGCTTCACGCTGGGAATGCAGCCGCTAGCTGCTGCCTTTCTCGGCGTGTCTAAACGTGTGTCACATCATCGAGTGACAAGGCAGAGTTTGTGCAATTCAAGAGATTGAAACACAAAAATATTCAAGAACATTTTTTCTTGACAACGAGGGGCCCGATTCACAAGAGTAATCAGAGAAAAAATCCTAACGATACAACTTTTGGTATTCACAATAGGTATTTAGGAGTAATAAAGTTAGGAATCCTAACTTTACTACTCCTAAATGCCTTTTGTGAATACTGAAAGTCGTAAAGTTGGAATTTTGTCTCAGATTACTGTTGTGAATCGGGCCCGATATGAGTAAAAGAAACCAGGATATTCATGAGACAGTCTGTTATCTGGTAACATATCATTCATCATAAAAGTAACTACTGAATAGGAAAAAAAATCTTAATTACAAACAGCTACAATAAACGACATACAAAAATCATTTTACGTTGTGCCCAAGAGAATTAATGCGAAAGTCAGTTATACAATCAATTGCCATATATAATTTATATAAAGCAGCAGTAAACAACATTATACTGTTGTATGTAGAAATGCAAGAAATGGCAAACAAACACAGACATTTTTGTGTACCATTGTGTGGAGTAAGTAGAAAAGCTCTTATAATCCTATGTGAATAGTTCAACACCACATCAATAGCGTTTAAGGTCACAGTATTATGAAGTCACAAATAATAGAATTTCAATGGGAGAGAAGAGAGTAACACAATTTGTAAGTGAAAAAACAGGTGTGAAAATGTAAGTCTTGGTATATTTTACAAAAAGCACTTATTCTGTAGGAGATTTCATGATAATATATGGATAGTTTGACATCACACAGAGAGACCAACAAAACACAGTATAATCAAAATAGGTATGATATTAGAAACTATGCGGTCAGCCCCTGTCTAGGAGAGGCGCCTTTCTAAGTGGGGTGAAAAAACTGGGGGGGAGGGTCTCTCAAAGGGGCATGGCCAATGTAATTAAGGGTGTGGCTTAAAACACGTAAGCAAAAAATCTGTGCTTAGCATAGTGTGCCGCCGAGCTGGTATTTTGCTGTTTCTGTCATTGCATCCAGATATATAATACAAGTAACATTACACCTACATCAAAAAAAGCTCTAAGAGGCAACATAAACAAGCAATCAAAGTATGAACAGCACAAATGCCAAACACAAGCAAGCACAGAAGTGACGCAATGGCGGCGTAAATGAGGCGTACTGGGCTCATAAACCCACAGCATCCAGGATGTGCATCCATTTACTTTCACGCAGATTCAGGATATTCATCAAACTGTACAAAGGTCCTATGGTCTACTGGGTTTCCCCCTTACTGTTTTATGGCAAGTAAGAAACAGGCGCTATATAGTGCGTGAAGAATGTGGCCCCTCCTCCTGCACTCATGGCTCCTGGGACATGCAGGGCCCGATTCACAGTACTAACTTAAGACAAAATCCTAAACTTACTACTTTTGGTATTCACAGAAGTTAAGATTTTGTCTTAGTTTGTCTTAAGACAGACTTAAGACTGACTTAAGACAAAATCCTAACTTAGGGGCCAATTATGATCGCGGATAATCCGCATCCTCCGGGCCGGTGGAAGCCACCGCCGGCCCGGAGGATGCGGATTAACCGCTGCAGACTGGAAAAAGACCCCCGTCAGATTAGGATGGCAGGGGGATATTTTTTCCGTCCGCAGCTTTTCCGCCGCGGTCGCCTTCCGACCGCGGCGGAAAAGCTCTAACATGGCTGGCGGTGTCTATCAGACACCGCTAAGAATATTAGGATGGCGCCGGTCCTATTCCTTTCCACGGCGGCATTTCAGCCGTGGAAAGGCATACGGTCTATTCTTTGGGGGCCCGTTGCGGGCCCCCAGGGGTGAAGTGGGGGTGAGGGGTGCACATCGGGGGTACCTATGGTACCCCCTGCCTTTGCGTGCACGAAGCGGCAGGCAATACGCGGTGCCTGCCGCTTCATGCATGCAAAGGTAAACATGCACTTTTTAACCTTGCGGCGGGTGCTGCTTGAAGCAGCATCCGCCGCAATGTTAAATGTAGGGGATGTGACCGCCAGGGTGGCGGTCACATCCTAATTTGCATGGAGGGACCACCGCTGCCCATGCGGACGGTCCCTCTTCCTCGGGGGTGGCGGGCGGACGCAGGTCCGTCCGCCATCCTAATGACCCCCATTAGTCGGTCTTAAGTCTGTCTTAAGTCTGTCTTAAGACAAACTTAAGACAAAATCGTAACTTCTGTGAATACCAAAAGTAGTAAGTTTAGGATTTTGTCTTAAGTTAGTTCTGTTAATCGGGCCCATTGTCCCCACCAGCAACATCAACAGCGACTGTCTCCTTGGAATCATAAATCTACACAGCTCTTTGGATCAACTGCAAGCTCTAATGTTCTCATTATGTTTACGGGAGAACTGCTTACGGCGGGAATCTCCTGCTGAACAGGACGTTATTTTTAGCTCGTCATAATGTTAGAATGTAATTTTTTTAATAATAGCAGCTGTCTTTTTTATTTTAATAGAGATTGTAGCTACGGCCTTGGGACTAAGTGGCTGTGTAGAAGCTTATTTTTGCTGTTTAATGAGGAGATGTTCGTACTAATCCTGAGTTTGCCAGTTGTATTTAGTCAAAAGCAAAACACTGCAAATGTCAGTGCAAGACCATAACTCCCTGAACTATTAGAAATTAATAAATCTAAGTCTATAGAAAACTTTCTAAAAGTTGAATCAGCCATTTGTCCGAACTCCTTGTCCAAGTACCGCTTTGCAAGACAGACTGTGTATTTTGTTGAACTATTTTATTTCTGTCCAAAGTTATTTCTAGGTTACACACAATCTGTGCTTTACAAACACCCAAATGAATAAAGCCTATTTCTAATAGCTATTGCTGTATTTTTCGCGTTGTATTACTTGGGCACATTTGTTTTGGAAAACTGTATAACTTTGGATAGTAAATTAAAAGTATTCCCTATCCTTGAGCGCCCCCCAGAGTCATGCGTTGTAATAGAATGCGATTTAAAAACCGCGTTGTAATAGCACTGCGTGCTAAAAGTTGCGTCGTAAACGACGTTCCCCGATATATATCTATAAAATGTTGTTTTGGGCTAAAAAAGGCGATATTCAAATCCAGCAAACTAGTGGGCTCTGTCACAGTGGCACAACGGTAGTGATGCCTGTTGTTGTCGTGCTGTTCTCAGATTATTTTCTAAATAAAAGAAGTTTAACTGTGTTCTGTCCCAATAATGAATTCCGCCTGCAGTGTGTTGTGATTTCAAGGCAGCCAGTAAAGAATGCGTACTTTTCCTTCTTTACTGAATACATTATACCTCATGAATTAATGTTTTTCACAGCCAAGGTTTGTCATTTCTCGTTTCTTTACGCTACTGAAGCATCATCGCTGGCCATGTTGGTTTAGTTCATCTCCCTTCACCCTGGCGTGCACGTAGTCTTTCTTCCATGATTAATTGCATTTATATTGTGCTTACTTCCCCTGACGCCTCTTCATAGGTATTAAACGCTATATGAAGTATACGCTATGGTGAAGTATACCAAATGCAATCACAAAACAACCATTCTGCATCAAAACGCCATTAATGAATTTTGTGTAGGAAGGTGTGCCTTCCTGCACAATCATCACTGCGACACAGACACCGTTGCACTCTGGTATAAAAGTATTTCTCCTTGTTGCGCCACTCTAACCCCTCTTTTTTAAAAGCCTTAGATTTACAGGTCTTTCTAATTCTGGGGTAGTGTAAAAAAGAAATGGGTGTTTATGGGGGAAAGCCCAAAGCAAAACACCAATTGCAAACCCTTTTTGCTGCAGAAAACTGCAGCAAGGAGGGCCATATTTACACAGTGGCATTGTGAATATGGAGCAGGGCATTGCGCCACCAGAGATTCAGAAAAAGTGATGCTCCGGTAGCGAAATGCTTTTGTAAATATGCCCTAAAGTCAGGTGCAAGGCACCCAAGGCCCAGGATACTGAACACACTGCATTACTTGTTCATAGTGTACAATTGCACATGGGTAATTGCTTACTATAAGTGCATTTGGCAACGTTATGTTTATTTCCACATGAAATACTTTTTTTTCCTGTCCATTAACACCCCAGAAATCGGTTTACACTTACCCTTGAAAAGAATTAATCTAGGACAGTTTACATTTTGAAAATGGACTCACAAACTGGTGGGTATACACAACCTTCCAAAGGGAAGCAGATATACTCATTCATAATACCACATCATATTTTCAGGAGGAATTCAGAAAAATCACCAATCCCTAAAACTATCATTTTGCTGATTGTTATGAATGTACAACTTTGAATAAATCCTTTCACGCTTGAAAATTGTCCTCCTTTCAAGTCACTAAGAGCACTCCCTGGAGCTTCTAGAAAAAAGCACAATTATGATTTTTTTTGTAAATATGTTATCCCCTTCTAACACATGCTCATCAACTGACCACCTTCATAAAAAGTTCACGTAACCTAGAAAATAGGGGATTCGAGAATACCATACCATGGGGCATATTTACAACGGGATTGCGCCACCAGACCATCACTTTTTACTACACTCCAGTGGCGCAATGTCCTGCTCCTTATTTACAAAGCAGCGTTAAGCTACTTTGTGTGGCTCAAGACTGCTTTGTAAATATCGTACCCTTTCACTCAGGTTTCTGCATGAAAGGGACGTGCAATGGGTGTTGCTGTAGGCATTTCATAGCAGCACCCATTGGTTTTTGATGCTGCTCCAGATTTACAAGGATATGTAAATCTAAGACAGTGCCAAAAACTGAAGCCACTGAAAAGTAGGCGCAACAAGGAGAAATACTTTCATTTCTTCTCGTTTTTGCTCTTTCAATGTGTGCTGCATTTTGTAGCACACATGGAAGGAGCACATCTACATCCACCTTCCTACACATAAACAATCATCCCAGCAACATAGACACCCTTGCACCATGGTGCAAGGTTGTCTGAGTTGCAGGGAATAATCCAGAACCCACACCATGGTGCAAGGGTGTTTGAGATGCAAGGAATCATCCCTGCAATACAGGCACCCTCGCACCTTGGCGCAAGGGTTTCTGTGCTGGCGCTAGGCAGCTTCTTCTAGTGCCAGAGCAAGGCTAAACACAAAGGTGTGCTGTATCCTTGTGAGTAATATGACACATCCCTGCATTTTTTAAGTGACGCAGCGCTAATAAATTGCTTGCAGTGACGCACTGCACAATGTCTTTGTGATTATGCTGTGTTTGTCAGAAAAGGTTCAAAGTAGTCTTTAACCAATCCCATACGCCAAATATAACTTTGTCACATATTTGACACTCCTATGATAATTGTTTCAGGGTTACAGGGCAAATAAAAACTTTATCACTCAAAACACTTGGGGGCAGATGTATCAAGATTCCATTTTGCGATTTCTAAATAGCGATTTTTAAGGAATCGCTATTTAGAAATCGCAAAATGGAATGTATGTAGAAAATCGCTATTTTTTAGAGATTTCTTACCAGTCTTCCTTATTTGCGAATTCGCATTTTGCGAATTCGCAATTAAGGAATAATTTCCCATGCATTCCTATGGGCCAGGAGGCCCATAGGAATGATTGTGAAAATATTCTCAATTTGTGATTCGCAATTTGCTAATTGCAAATTGAGAACAATTTCAAGGGTGCAGGGGTGTCTCAAAGACACCCTGCTGCACCCCTGAAATCTACATGTGTGTGCATATGGTGTACATACATGTATGTGCGTCACATGCCACCTTCACAAATGCCAAATAGGGCATTTTTAAAAGAATTCGCAAATTACCACCAACTATAAGATTTCTAAAACCTACATACATCGCAATTAAGGAATTGCAAAATTTGCGATTCCTTAAATGCTTAAGCAAAATAAGGAATCGCAAACTTTTGCGATTCCTTACTTTGCGATTTTTTGATACGTGTCAAAAAATGCTAACACGCCTTTTGCAATTCACAAAGGCCGGAAAGTCTGTACTGGTGTGCACTGACAAGCTTTCAATACCACCACATAAATTAAAAGTGTCCAACATTGATAGGTTTCCAAAAGGCCCTGATCCTTACTATTGAAGCAGTTTGTGAAAGTGGCATTAAACTAATCTATTTACCATGAGCAGGAATCTTGGAGTATTTGTGCCTGGAATCGTGCAGTTGTATTATGCTAACTAGCAAGAACTTTTAAAGGTTCTTAATAGTGTGACACGGGTGATATACGTTAGTGGAATGATTTTGAAGCATACATCCTAAACCTAGCGGTGCTGGTTGAAAGGATTGACAACGCCTCTGTTGGACATGAAAAAGTAATAGATACCTTGATGGAAAATTCCACAAAAAGTAGTGCTAAAATGATGGAATTAGCTAGATTAATGCTATGGTGGGTAATTTGGGCCCAAAGGCGACAGAGTGCCCTCTCCTTCAAACTAAAGTCCCTCCGCCTCATTTAAAGGTGGGCAGACCTTCAGTATGCCAAGGGTGGACACTACTCTGTCTCTGTCCCTGACATACACATCCGATGGCCAGACAGAGTAATTGCCATTGTAGGTTTTACTATTTGTCTGACCGTCCTTTTTAACAAGCATTGGCAAAGCCAATAGGTTTCAGGTATGCGAGATTCTATCAGCTTTGTCAATGTGTATTTTTTGTATGTTGCACGGCACTGCAAACTGCTGGGCAACATGGCTTAAAGTAAACAAAAATATGCTATGACATGGTCATCATTGACTGCATCGTAGCACTTTTTTTTAAACTTGAAGCCATGTTGCACAGCAGCATTGTTGTGCAACATGTGGGAAAAAAACAATGACAAAGCCAATAGGTGTCACTTGGGTGAAACCTGTTGGCTTTGCCAATGATTGAATTAAAATGCTGTGAATTTAAGGCCGAGACAGTTCTGAGTATTCGCACTGATGATCGCCAGATCATCTAGATGGCTGCATACACCTCCCTCACAGAGCTAGCTTAACAGTGCTTTATTAGACGATGAAGCCTGTACATGTCAATGGGCTACATCCAGCTGTTTTAAGCTGGTTTCAGCACAGCATTGTTATGGTGGTACTGAGCCCTGGCCATGATTGTGTATTATGAACACCACCCAACAAAAATATTATGCACACCTCACAAGTGTTCATTTATTCTTCCAAATGGTATTTAAATAGCATCTCATGTACTCACTCTGGTGTTGGTGATCTTTTAAGTGCAGCGACAGAATGAACCAAGAAGGAGGCATACCATTGGCTGGGTGTGGGGAGGCATAATGTGACTTTGATATTTAAGAAAATAAATGAAATGTACGTGATTTACAAAGTGCAACCTCTTGCCCGAGGTCATCTTAGCTCTATAGAGACGGGTATAGTTACATAAACGATAGTCCTTGCAGGTACTCCAATATCTCCTAGTGCTGAGAGAAGAACCAGGGGGCATATTATCACGGGGGTTTATCTCTGCTTTTTTGGCTTTAAAAGCCAAGAAAGCGGAGATAAAATTATCTCCCTATTACCTAGCTATCGCTAACACCAGTTAGCGACAGCTAGTAGGAGATAGCGACCATCTTGGGCCCCACTTTGCATGTCAGTGATATTTAACACTAATGACATGCAAAGTGGGCGTGCCAAGATGTTAGAGACTGAAAACAGTCGCTAACATCGCTATCTCCTATTACCAACTTTTGGAGATATTCGCGCTAAGCGTGAATATCTCCAAAAGCTAACACCTGCCCTGAGCAGTTTTTATCCATGTTATCCAATGAGAGGTGGATAACATGGCTAAGAGCATTAGCTCGGTAATGCATAAATATAGCTGACTTTTCAGCGATATTCATGCATTGAGGACGATTTTTATCGCATTTGCGATAAACCTTGGTAATACCAAGGTTTATCTGCGATAAAAATCGCCGCAACTCAGCGGTAAATTTTTGTCTCTAACCAAGCAATAGCGATAATTATCGCTATTGCTTCGTAATATGCCCCCACGTTTTCAAGGCCTTTCTAAAGGTAAGTAGCAAGGGGGCAGCTGTTAGTTCCAACGGTGGGCTATTCCAGAGCAAGGCTGTGGTCCTGAAAAAGCTCTTCCCACCCCAGGTTGTCCTCCTGAAAGGGGGGACTACAAGGTTCATAGCTGAACCTGAACAAAGCGTCCTCCCTGGGTATACCATTTGAGCTTATCCTTAAACCAGGCTGCCCCTGGCCCTTGCAGTGATTCGTAGGCCAGGCACAAAGGAAGACAGGAGGAGATAATGGAAGTGGCTTCCCACATTTCCACTTTGTTGTTACCACCGTCCACCACCTGTCTTCAAGTCTGGCAGCCAGAGCAGAAAGACTGTAAACCTATCCCCTTGAATGAAATATGAATCAGGGGCAGAAATAAAAACACGTCCAAGCGGGAGGAAATACAGTTTGTGTAGCTATACAATACCAGTGCTGCTACACCAAGGAGCAATGATCCGGTGCTCTACTGCCCATAGTGCATCTGGATCTTGTTGATGTCAGCAGAAATGCTATGTCCTTAAGTCAGGGTTGAGCATGGACCTACTCTGAGAACTGTCATTTGTGGTGGGAAACCCTGGGAAGGTGTTGCATAGAAACATGTTTTTCCCTGCCTGTGGCTGGACTGCAACAGGGCTGCTATTGAAAAATCTGTCAATCTCCCAAAAGTAAGGCATTGACAGACCCAACATCTGTGGGTTGTGAAACACACAACACGCTTGCTTTACTTGACCCATGATCAAATCACGCATCATTGTGTTACTATGTGAGCAGCCTGCTGAGCGGAGCCTTTCGTCCCAGGGCAACAACACTGGGGCACAACGCAGTGCAGCTTCATGGCACCATAGCAGCTGTTTGTACAAGACAAGCAGGATATGTAAAAAAAAACACACACAAACAGCTTGAGGGGGCTGTGAAGGGAACGAGCAACCTGAGAGTGAGGGTGTGGGACAGCAGACAGTGGGATGAAGGCAGGGGGTGGGGAGATAGACAGCGGGAAGAGGGTGGGGGTTGGAGAAACAACAGACATCAGTGGTAGGGCAGGGGGGTGGTGAAGCAACAGGGAGGAATGCTGGAGTGAGGGAGAGGGACTGCATGCAGTGAATGTGCAAACGTCAAACGAACAGGCAACAATTTACTGTTTGGATTAAAGTAGAACAACTGCGAGGGGAAAGGTATCTTTGCTAGAGCGCGTGCTGTTGCTGGAGTCCATCAAGAGCTCGCGCCAAAGGTAGCGGGTGCTCAAATAGGCTTCTGTAAACTTTGCAGCGGTGGTTAAGTATAGTTGTGACCTGTTGGTTTACAGATACTGCAGTAAGGAGCTGTGAAAACTGCAAAATGACACACTTGCCCTGTGATCGAATTCTCATGGTGAGGGGAGGATTGATTTCTTTTTAAATTTTCATCCCCAAAATCCAATTTTTGGATTTTTTCTTAGAAATAAAAAGCAAAAGAGCCTTTGAAAGTTTACCATATGGCTCCGTCATTTTTGCGGAGACGTCTGTTAACCCCTTCCACACTCATGACGAGCCCAGCTTGTCATGGAGCAGGGCGCTCGCACGCTGATGCCGAGCTGGGCTCGTCATGGATAAAGGAAAATAGCAATTCCCAGCACAGCAGGGGAAAACGCCTAGCAGCCATGGTGTTAAACCTTCAATGCACAATCGCGGATCCTGCCAATGCAAGCGATGCCAGATACCAATAAAAGCTGCTCAGAACAGCTTAGCTTCTTCCTGTGACATTGTGGTGGTGGGGCAGTGCCCTAGTGTGCCACTGCATGTGCATTTGATCACTGAGCTTAGGCGTTCAAGGATAACATTCGGCACATGCTAGGTGAACTTGGGGAATTGATTGCTGAACTTGACATACCATGGCTATACCTGTGGTATATCATAGCTGCTTCACTGTTATAGATGGGTTGCACTGAATTAGGTTTTTATCTGCTTTACAGCCCTTATGGATTTCACAATTTAACTTTTATGATGTAAATACTTTTGATGATCATGTCAATGAGACGCTAATGACGTTACTTATCACGTTCCTATGTCATGTTAATTTGTTTTCTGTGATGTCGCCCAAGTAATTTGTCACATGTGGTCACTTTCTGGGTTTTCATCAATTGTGTCTTCCTCTACCCCTGACGTTTCGTTGAATTGACATCCAAATGCGAATTATTTTGGTTTTGTCCATTATAAAAGAAGAAAAGTTAAAAACATTATCATGTTTCAGGGTGTTGAAAATGTATGTATTTCTAAGATATCTCATCAGGGAGGTCAAACAGAAAGTACAGCACAGTGAAACATGGTCACTACAGATGCCAGGCCTAAATGTTCTTACAGATGATTTATAGGAAGGACCATGCATGCCTTCTTTCAAAGATGTTTCACCATTTTCTTTTACAGACTAAAGATGCCTTTCAGAAAATATCAGAAGAGCTTCATGAAGATGATTACTTCAATTTTGTAATATTCAGCAATGACATTACTCTTTGGAAGGAGTCCATGGTGAAGGCCACTCTCCGAAATGTGAAGGAAGCAAAATCCTACATTTCAAAGCTTACTGTCAATGGAGGTAACGATAAGTGGTATCTATGTAGCTCGGTGGTCTCAAGAAAATGTAAGCTATGTGTAAAGAAAAGTAGCAAACAGTCACTTTTTTAGAAGATGAAATTTACATTTGATTCAAAATCATCATGGTCCCTTCTTAAGGCCACGTAACAACTTGAAGGTGCATTGCAGATTGTAAATTTTAGTGGCCTGGGTCAAAAAAGTAAACTCACACTTTTGTGTAAGCTTATTATTTTCTTGGCATTCGCAAACTTTGATTTTAATTTAATTTGATTAATAGTAACTGTATGACTGCGGAGACTACGCACATACAAAGATAGGCCTGTCTTATTTTTTATGTGTCAAGTTCAATGCCACGACTAGAACCGTAAGTTGTACGATGGATCCAACGGTTACAGATTCCTAGAGATGAGACACAGGCAATTGATCCTGTTCAGGAATTTAGGGGAATATCCCCAAGCTCAGCAGGGAGCTTCATGCTCCCTGTGGTACACCATTGATTTGAAGGCCTGGGCAATAGCTACTAACCGTAGGGTTGGTGTACATGGAGCAGGCTGGAGAGAAGCTGAGGTTTATCAGTGATTACAGTCCCTTGTTTTCTCAAAGATGCCGTTAACTGTTTTGTATGGCAGTACATTTGTTGCTCTTTATTTAATCAACATGAGCTTAATAATACTAATTATGGATCCTGGGCTGGCTGCCCATTCGAGTCCGAGGGTGAGTTGTCGGAAGCGGTTAGTCATTGAAGGTAGGAGATGAAAGGAGCCAATATGTCTGGGGGCCTGCTGCCCGCAGGCATCAGATCCCAAAATTCACCCAGGAGTGCCTAACAGTGGGCTGCATCATCCAACCAATTCTTGACCGTGAGTGACGGTTTACGCCCCCAGTGTATGGCCACCCTACGTTTACCAAGCACTTGAAGCATCACAATAAGTTTGGGGTTGGCATCAGACTTGTGTTTGACGTAGCCAAGGAGGCACATCAGGGGATCAGGAGTGATACGTTCAAGTGTGATGTCACTAATGGCTGTGCATACCCCATGCCAGAACGAGGAAACCCTGGGGCACAACCAGTAACTCTATCTTGCGTACAAAATTTAGGCTGAATCACAGGCGAGGGAGAATGTAGAAGAGGAAGGGCCACTCCAGAGTGTCGAAGACTTTCGTAGTGAGCAATTAATGAAATAAGGGAGAGGAGGCGATTGGCCAGCAATTTGGCATCAATTTTATTGTCGGTGTCTATGAGGGACATTGGGCGATATGATTCCCAGTACTCAGGGGGTTTATCCGGTTTCAAGTGAAGGGTGAGCAGAGCCTTGCGAAGAGATGGAAGGAAACCACCGTGTTCGAGAGAATCGTTGTTATGTTATGTTATGTTAGTATGAATTTGTAGAGCGCACGTTCACCCCGGGGTTTCTTGGCGCTGTGTACTGCTGGGGAACCCGTCCTGGCTTTCCCTGTTAGATGGTCCCTATTGGGGATCCCCAAGGTGAAGCCAGGCATCCCCGGCAGCGAGGGGGCCGTTGTGGAGATTAAGCAAGCTATTGCCCAGAGTTGCAGCGTGGGACCCATGGTTAGAGAGGCCCCGAGGCGAGATTTATCGAGCCCGCTGACATTGGTTCCATACCCTGCCGCGTCGGGAATTGAACCCTGGTCCCGGGTGGACCTCTGCTTCTGGGTCTGCCACCTCTAACCGGTGAGCCACACTTCTACATTACGGCTAAGTGCGGGACAAGAAGAGGCGCATACTTTTTATGAAATGCACGGGTGAGGCCATCTGACCCAGGAGCCTTGTCACCTGGGAGTCCTGCAATGACAGTGGAGATCTCCTCCTGATCTGTTAAGGGAGTTGCCCAGACAGTCAAACCATTTTAGACTAGTGTTTTGGTATAGGGAAGTCTACATGTGAAGTTTTAGACTAGTATACAGATACTGTGTGTGAGAAATTATGTACAGATTGTTGGCTGAGGTGGGTGTGAGCCATTCTCAAGCAATAGCCTGAACCCGTGTCAGGGTAAAACACAAAAATCACAACATTAACTTGTGCTTAAACCCATGGTAGCTTGGTACAAAAGCAGTCGGGCTTAACATATAGACAATCTGTGAAGTATTTATGCAGCATTTAAACAGTAATAAAGTGAAAACAGAGCACAAGAAAAATCCTGCACCAATTTATAAATAGAGAGTTACATTTTATAAAGTATTTGACACCAAAAGGACAAAAATCCAATTTATAGAATGGAAGATCCGCAGTTTTAAAGAGTTTAGGTTAATAGAGTACCTAAAAACACAAAACACCAATTGCGGTTATCTGGTTTTGTGAGACCGAGTGTTCAGGTTAGTACAGCTGAAAAAGTTGCCTTCAAAATACATTTTTGCATAAAGAGTTCTGTTTGCTGTGGAGGAGGCTACAAGAAGCAGGGAGCGCATCACGAGTCATCGTCATTGTAGCTCAAAGAGCAGGCCGGGTATTGCGGATGGCCATCGCTGAAGTGCGAAGATCCTGTCAGGTTTCATGGACAATCATTGCTGAAGATTTGTCTCAATGGTTGTTGCTGACCTTCGTTGTAGTGTGATGAGTCGGGTTCACTGAAGCTTCGTATTGGTGGTAGATAAAGGTGGAAATTCTTGGCATGAACAGGCCCGTTTGCGGTTGTAAAAAGGCCAAAGCTTCAGGATTTCTTCTATTTGTGCAGGAGCTCCACTGATGCCACACCAAGGGTCCCAAAACCTGGGATTCACCACTTGGGGATCAGGAACTCACTCCAGCAGAGGCCATCAGGGCTCAGGCAGGTCCAGGTGAAGGTCCAGGTAGGTCGAGTTGCAGCAGGTCAGCTGGGCAGTTGCAGAGAGCCGTCTGGAGCTTGTTGTGTTCCTGTAGCCCAGAACAGGAGATCAGTCAGCTAACCCTTGAAGTCTATTCAGCCTGGGATGTAGAGTGCAGGGCCAGTCTTCCTTCTTAGCATGCACTCTGGCAGCAGGGCAGCAGAGTGTCCTTCTTCTGTAGTATCCACAGGGCCAGTAGTGTACAAAGAGTGGGTCTGAGGGTCCCATTTTAATGAATACACAAAAGTGGGCTGCCCCTTGAATCAATTTCTATGTGTATCTACAGAGTTCTGTAGAGATGCACTACCAGTGGGGGCATCTCATAAAAAGTTACGGACTGGCCTCACACACCGCCCGTGTCATGCTTCATCATCGGCTGTCCTCGCCCTTTAAAAACTTGGTTTGATAGAGGGTGGGCATATACCTGGAGACAGGGATGCACTTCTAAATGATGGCCGTGGGGGAGTGATAAGTGATTTAAAAACCATTACATTAGTCCATGTGCTATGTTTATTCAAATGGTAAATGTATGGTGGTTAAAAACTAAGTGGCTGTGGTATGTGATATTATTCTCCCTTCACCCTATTAAATGCGGTTGACATGTTTCTGCTGAGGTGTCCCAGAAGGGTATGTAGCATTCTTCAGGACCTAAAAAAGGGGGGTGGAAGGGGGTATATACCTTCTGTGTCCACCTCCTTTTAACTAGTGAAAATGGAAGGAAAATCCTGTCGCTAGATCAGGGGAGGGGTTTGTGGTTAAAAACACTATGTAAATGGATATTTCCCTCTTGGTGTAGTACCACTAAGAGTAACTCTGTCCCTTCCTGCACATAAACAATGCACATAAACAATCTTCAATGGCGATTTGTAGATCTGTGCAGCACACATAACAGTTGCAACTCGTCATTTTTAAAATGATTGTTTATGTGCAGCAAGGGACACTTTCCTGCACATAAACAGTCATGCATGGCGTTTTGCTGTTTGTATGTGTGCTGCACAATGCAGCACACATTGAAACAGCAAAGACGAGGAGAAATAAAGCATTTCTCCTTGTTGTGCCATGTTAAGACCAGGTTTTTTATGGTCTTAATTTTGGTGCTGCCCCATATTTACACCAGCCTTGTAAATATGAGGAAGCTTCAAAATCAATGGATGTTGCGGCAGAACGCCCATCGCAACACCCATTGCGCACCCCTTTCACACTACGTATAGCGTGAAAGTACTCCTTATTTACATGTCAGCTTTAAGATTCACTAAGTGGCTTAACACTGCTTTGTAAATAAGGCAAAGCTTATATAGCCACAAGAACTTCAAAAAAGTGTCACTACTGTAGTGATTATTGCTTGTAAATATGCTCCTTTGTGCCACAGAGTCATGTAGCAACAGATTTGCGAAACCTTTTCCAGCTTTGTGAAGAAAGGTGCATTTTATATATATATACACAATAACAGAGATAATTGTGTGAATTGCTGTTTAAAGTTTCAGATTTATGATATTTACGACTCCAACATGTTACAATGCCACCTATATGAAACACTGTTTGGAATTCACTGGTTCAGTGGTTGGAATTCATTTGACTTGGAGTAGGATCAGATTTTTCCTTCTTGTAAGCACGTACACATTTCAGCCTTTGCCTATTTGGAAGCAGAGGGAAAATGTTTGCTTGTTAGATATGTTTAGAGTTCAAATTCTTTATTTGTCAAAAATAAATAAGAATTCTGTGTGTTTGAAGAGAGAACTGTATACATGCATGCATGCACAGATTATATTTCTAAATACAAGCAGTTTAAACATAAGATAAAATAAGATAAGATAACATAACATAACATAACATAACACATCATATGTATTTCTAAAGCACATGTGCACCCAGAAGGGTATCTTGGTATTGAAATAACAGATGTTTACAGATAGGGAATTGGGCAAACAGCAATCAACTGTGATACCATAAAGTATCCAGGATAAGGACTGGTAAACCAAGCATCATAAAAGAGTACGCTGTCTGACTGCTGCTTCTTTATATTAGAGCTACAGCTGCACACTAAACAACAATCTAATTAAGTAATGTCGCAGAATGGGCACAAGCCCTTTACCTTTGAACTGTCAATTGTGTCAATTCAAAATATGAAAAGGTAAGAATGGTTGTGCACAGATTTATGGATTAACTACGCGGGCACCACATTTGTGCACACCACCAAAAGTGACTAAAGGTGGCCTCAACGGACCATAATATTTTTGCTACGTAGCTTATATTTTGTATTTGTATTTGTATGTGGATTTGTAGAGCGCGATTGCTGCCCGGGGGCGTCCAAGCGCTAGGAAACAACAGAGGAGATTGGCGGAAGCCGGAGGGCTAGCAGAGAATTACTGTGGGGAGTTGAAGAGGAATGTTTTGAGCTGTTTCCGGAATGAGGAGAGATTAGGGTTGGCTCTCAGATGAAGGGGTACGGCGTTCCACGTCCTGGAAGCATTATGGGTGAAGGTCCTACCGCCTGATCTGGCCTTTTTTATTCTGGGTGCTGTGGCCATAAAGGCCTGGTTTGAGCGGAGGTTTCTGCTTGGTTGGTAGTGGGAGACTAGGTTACGGGTGATCAGAGGACCTGTGTCCCAGAAAGCCTGGTGGGCGATACACATGGCTTTGAAGTGGATTCTTTGGCGTACTGGCAACCAGTGTAGGCTGATCAAGCCAGCTCTAACTGATTGTCGACGAGGGAGCTGAAGCAGTGTGCGAGCTGCACAGTTCTGCACTGTTTGAAGTCTCCGCAGTGTATAATCTGGAGCAGCAAGGTAGAGGGCGTTGTTAAAGTCCAGGCGGGACTGGATCAGACCCTGGATGGCTACCTGCTTAGCCTCCATGGGTAAAAGATGAAGAACTTTCTTTAGCATCCTAAGAAGGCCAAAGCAGGTAGCCGAGAGTTTGGTAGCTTGGATGCCAAATGAAAGGGATCTGTCCAGCCACACCCCAAGGCTCTTGATGTTATCCTTAGGTGCTGGGGGGGTGCCCAGACAGGGTGGCCATAGGGCACTGAAAGAACTAGGATCAGCGGGGCCCAGAAGCATCAGCTCTGTCTTGTCCCCGTTTAGTTTGAGTGATGAGGAGGACATGCAGCTCTTTACCTCCTCTAGACATTTTCTGAGCCCTCCTCCCATTGGCATGTTGGCCTCCTGCGCCAATGAGACCACCAGCTGGGTGTCGTCCGCGTAGGAAATGATCTTAACTCCAAACGGACGGACAACCTCAGCCAGTGCCCTCATATAAATGTTGAAGAGCGCAGGGCTTAATGAGGAGCTTTGTGGGACCCCGCATCTTAATGGTCTGCTAGTGGACACTGACTCGCCGTCGAATACCCGAAAGGATCTGTCCTTCAAGAAGGACTTGAACCATAGCCATGCCTTGTGTTTGATACCAATACTAGTCAGACGATTCAGCAAAATGTCATGGCTGACCGTGTCAAAGGCCGCACTGAGGTCGAGGAGGATCACTGCCACTGATCCTCCTTGGTCCAGGATGTTTCTGGATTCCTCAGTGACTATGAGAAGGGCGGTTTCAGTTCCATGCTTGGGTCTGAAGCCTGTCTGGGTGGGGTCTAACAGTTGGTTGTTTTCTAGGAAAGCGACCAGTTGGCCGTTGATGTTTCTCTCCAAGACTTTACTCAGCCAGGGGAGTAGAGGGATTGGCCGGTAGTTGCTAAGGTCTGAAGGGTCCAAGCTGGGTTTCTTTAGCAGGGATCAAATCATGTCCCGTTTCCATCCAGGCGGGACCGTGCCGGAGGTGATAGAAGAGTTCAGGAGGTCCATTATGATGGGCAAAGTGACCTGGGATGCTGACATAACAATGTCTGGCGGGGCTGGGTCCTCAGGGGAACCAGATTTAACTTTCAGAGCCACAGATTCCAGGGACGCAAGATTAAGAGGGGGAAAGTGGTCCAGTGTGGGAAGAGGCTGAGATGAAGGGTGTGCCAAAGTTGTGTTGGTCAGGGCTGGGAGGGGGGTGGCCAGGGGGGGAAGGATTCATAGATTTTATTGACTTTTTGGTGGAAGAAGTCTGCCATCTTGTTACAGTGTTCTGTGGATTTGGTTTCAAGCAGGCTAGGTGGCAACTTTGTAAGATTTTTCACAATCTGGAAAATTTCTCTGGGTTTTGATTTGGCTAAAATAATTTTATTAGAGAAGTGTGCAGCTTGGGTGACTTTGATTTCTTCTTTATACTCTTTGATTAAATCTCGGTATTGAGTTTTTTCCATGGTGAGAAATCCAGACGCCATTTCCTTTCAGCTTTCCTACACTGGCGTTTCTTTGCCCTAAGGGCCTCTGAGTACCAGGGAGCGGATTTATGGGAACGTTTCAATGTGGTTTTACTCTTGGAGAGAGAGTTAACAAGTGATTGAGTGATCCATTCTTCGTATGTCTGGTTCGCTAGGCAGGGGTCCTCATTGTAGAGAGGTAGGCTGCTAGCCAGTTTGGTGGTCCATTTTTCGACTGGAAGGCGACACCAGGCTCTGGCCATTCTTACTGTGGGTCTGATGGTTAAGGGCCTAGATGTGGTCCAGGTAAAGGGAACTAATAAATGGTCAGTCCACGGGAGGGGGATTGGTAGACTTGTTGCCAGATCTACACAGTTGCTGAATACTGGGTCCAGCAAATGACCCTTAACGTGGGTTGGAGAACTGACAAATTGGATTAGTTGCAGAGCTGCTAAGTCGTCTGTAAGTGTGGTTGCCGTGTGATCTGCTACGGAGTCAAAGTGAAAGTTAAGATCACCTAGCAGGGTGAAGTTAGAAGAGGTGCTAACCCGTTCAGCCACAATCGAAGCAAGATGGTTGTGGAATTGCTTGGGGGGACCTGGGGGCGGTAAATTAGAGTTCCTGAGAAGCAGTTGTTAGGGGAGAGTTCGAGACTGAAGGCTAAGCTCTCGCAATCAGGGATAGTTTCTGGGATAACTCGGCAGAGGAACTGATCTTTATAGATAATTGCTAAGCCCCCTCCTCTACCCTCAGGACGGTCCTGCTGAGTGATTTGGAAGCCGGGTGGAAGGGCTGTGACTAGGGCAGGGTCCGAATCTGTGGCAAGCCATGTTTCCGTCAGGAAGACAATGTCTGGCATACGTTCTTCCAGCAGCAGTGCAAACTCCGCCCTATGTTTAGGTAGGGATCTACAGTTTAGCATGAACATGCGGTACTCGTGTGACTGGTCTGGGGCCGTCTTGGGTTTAAGGGTAGATTTGCAGGTAGGGCAAGTTTGTGGGATGTTTTCTACGTGAAGCAGATGCTGGCTACACTTCTTTCAATGGGGTCTTAGTCCAAGGAGGGTTTCGGCACTGTAATGCCTGGGCTTTGCGGCCTGAGAGATAGGGGGGATGACCCTAGGCCCGGTCTCGGCGCGGACGAGCGCAGACGAGCTTGCATTAAGCGCGCCTTCGGTGCGCAATCGTCGCGCCCGCTGCGCTCGTCCGCTGCGCTTCCTCCACATACACAGGATTTATGGGTGGAGGGAAGGCGATATATATATATATATATATATATATATATATATATATATAATATACAAAGCAAATTGCATAAAAACTTGTTATCGCACCACACAAACGCCAAGCTTAGTTGTATGGTTCTGGCTCACCCACAGCAGAGGTGGCATGTTCCTCAGCACAGACAGTTGGTAAATTGACGTTCATGCCATATTGGCTGACGTACTCTGAAAGGGGAGCATCGTTTACAACGCGGTGTTTACACCGCAGTGCCTTTACAACAATGCCATTACAACGCAAGTCGTTACTACGACTTGCGCTGGATGGCGCTGTTGGACAAAGAATGTTGTAATTTTATATTCCAACACCTTCCCTACTGTTACATGGACTGGTGTTGGAATATAAAATTATAATATTACAAAATCCGCGCCCTCCAGTGCAAGTCGTTGTAACGACTTGCGTTGTAATGCCCGCGATGTCAAGTACAGCGATCTAAAAGATCGCGTTGTACTGACAGACATCCCTCTGAAACTGGGGGCCTCATTTACTATATTTTGATGCACAGCAGCAAGCCTTCCTGCCACGGGTCAAAATAAAAGGTTAGGAATTTTCCCTATCTACAAGATACGGTGCATTTCTGTCTTTCTCCCCTGCGCAGGCGCACAAACAGCAGCGGAGTGCCAGTGCACACTTCTTTGCGTCATGGGGATGATTGTTTTTGAGCTGGAAGGGCAACGTTCCTGCACAAAAAACAATAATTGATGGCATTTTCCTCTTTCTGTGCATTCAGCAGAATTCAGCACGCGTAGAAAGAGGAAAAAAAGGGGGAGAAATAAAAGTATTTTTCCTCGTTGCACCACTCCAACACCTCTCGTACAAGGCGTAAGATTCTGACGCATTCTAAGCTTTTCAAAATGTTGTAAATCTGAGAACGTGTCAGGTTTCATAGATGTTGCCTGTTAAAAGCCCACAAGAAGACCCATGAAACACCCCTTTCACAGAGAGTAATGCGTGAAAGGGGGCTATATTTACAAGGCCGTGAAAAGTCAAGCAGAGTGACTTTACAGGGCCTTGTAAATATGGGCAGACACACTGCGCTGCCGGTGCTTCAAAAACAGTGACTTGTAAATGAGACCCTAAAGATTTGGGATAGACTAAGAGCATACTTCTACTCCTCTCGCCAGAACTCATCACTATGTTAAGAGCACTATTAAGTAACATTTAAGTATCCAATCTACATGAGAAAGAAAAACAGTTTATCTACATTAGGGGCAAAGGCATCATCTATTTACATACATCAATAGTTGAAAGTCATTATGTTGCTCACAAATGATCAAAGTTCCTCCCTACATTTTACCATACTAATAAAACTTCTAAGACACGGACACATCCAGTTAAATCAATGAGCGAGATTCTTTATAGCTCAATGAAACATAGTCTGCAGCTAGATTTGGTAAACACCAGCAGTAATTGTCAGGTGTAAACTTTGAGAGTATCTGTATCCTGCTGGTTTCTACTTCCCATCAGGTGTTCATACTGTCAAATATATTACTATATTCCACTGATTTATTATAACATTATTTTTTTTTACTTTATTTCAGCAACAAATATCAATGAAGCACTGTTGACTGCAACAAAATTACTAAAAGACAATCTCTCTAATGAACAGCAGCTGGGAAGGCGTTTCTCCTTAATTGTATTCTTGACAGATGGTGACCCTACTGATGGTAAGCTCTTTCTGCTATTTTAGAGACAATTAATATTTAAGTACTGTTTTGCATACAACGCTTAAACTAGACCTACCTCTATTACTTCATATTTGTGTCCGGGATAATGCGAGACATCCTGACTTGACATATATTTGTTTATTAGCAACCATCAGTTGTGTTTAAATATGGTTAAAAGTGTGAAGAAAATTAACTCTACCTATAAAACTTTGGAATTGTGATATCCACAACAAGAGGCCAGACCCAGACGCCCTGCAGTGGAAGTGCAGAAAGCCAAATTGTAAAGCAAAATATCTCTCTATGCGAGTGACAGAAAAAAGCGTGTCATACAGCGTTCCCTGAAGTCTAACCTATTTCTAGCTAACAAATGTGTTTCGAATAGCTGTATTGTCACTTTGCTGACCTACTTCCAGGAGCCAGCCTAGTGCTAATGACGAGCACTGTATTACACAAAACCACCACCACCATAAGAAAACAGAATACAACATATTTTGCAGGACAATATCTAATATTCGCAGTTCTAACATGTCTACAACATCGACATGAAACTGTTATTTTTGCATTATAGTATTGGCCATTCATCATGATATGGTACCAATAAGCAACCATCATTGACTATCTTGAATTGTGATTGCTGATGTTTTTCCCTGTCTAGGATAAAGCTGCACTGACTTCGATAAATATTTAAGCTTGCTCTGGAACATGTCATTGGTGATTTTTTGACAAGCTGTCTAATTGTTTTTAAGGTGTTGTACATCTTTACTATACCATGCCTTATCTTTATTTCTCATACACACTTCTACATTATAAACAATGAAGCTAAAAACTATTCAGAGCCAATATTTCGGTTTTCATTGGCATTGATGGAAATTGTTTATCTATTATCCAATGTTCCCAATTTTGGATTTGAGTGATAAGAACCGCCACTCAGATCTGGGGCCGATTCACAGAACTAACTTAAGATAAAATTCTAAACTTACTACTTTTGGTATTCACAGAAGTTAGGAGTTTGTCTTAGGTTTGTCTTAAGACAGACTTAAGACAGACTTAAGACAGATTCCTAACTTAAGTCTGTCTTAATTCTGTCTTAAGACAAACTTAAGACAAAATCCTAACTTCTGTGAATACCAAAAGTAGTAAGTTTAGAATGTTATCTTAAGTTAGTTCTGTGAATCGGGCCCGCAGTGTTGAGCCCCTGGCTGCCTTCCGAGGAGGCCTATCTGGGGATTCAAGGACATGTTTGTTCAGATTCTGGACTGAGATCCCACCTATTATTCGTGATGATGGAAAGCATGTGGTGGGACTTTCTTGGAAGGAGGTCTCAGCATTGTATCACAATGTCTGAGAAAGAGGTCAAGGAGAATGCTTGATCTGTGAGTACATTCTTGACTTTTGTTCCCTATCATACTGCTGAACCCTCATGATGATGACATGGGTCTGTTCATCAAAGCCGTTTCCCTCAGTAAATTTGGGTGACCCACACAGATACAATGTTTTCATAATACAAATCCACTTTCAAACTTTTTCAAAGGTTGGGAATGTGCTAGTAAAACGAACAATTAAAGGGAGAGGGAGTAGTTAAGTCCGACTTTCCAAGGGCGGCATTCCTTGAAAATGAGTGCAGATGTTTTTGTTTATTGAACAAACTCCTTGACACTCACTTCCCATCTTGGAAAAAGTTGGAGACCCGAATTCACTCAAAACCTGCTGAGTGGAGAAGAGATTTCATCACAGGCTGAAATAATTTCCATTGAGAAAAAAGAAAAATGTTAACCAATGTGTTAGATCTGGCATCCTTGGTGTGGTTTCACCTAACCTTTTGCCTTCTGACCTCCTGTTTTTGACAGTTTTTACTGATTTTGTTTTTGCTGTATGTAGAAATCTGTCCACTTTTTCACTGCTAACCAGTGCTACAGCGAATGTACTCTATATTTAAAACATGGCAACAATGGGTTAACCACAATTGGCATATTTGTTTTACTTATTAGTCCCCAATAAAGTGCACTACATGTGCTTAGGATCCTAGAAATTAAATGCTACTAGTGGGCCTGCAGCACGTAAGTAATTTTTTAAACATGTCTCAGGCTTGTGCAAGGATGGGGTGGGGTCCGAACACATGGAAGACGAACTAGATCGCATACGTGGGTGTTTAATACCCTTCAGGGACCACTTACACCCCACAAAGGAGACCCACACTGCTACAGAGACACATGCTTATGCACATTTCCAGTACAGAACCACGCCTGAGGCATGCAATAATCCTTCACACACCCACGTTGGCTCTGCGTACAACGGCCCAGCCCACTCCCCTTACGAATGGAGTGGGTGACGACAAAGCCACATGTCCAAGCTCAAACCTGCCTTGCTTGGTCTCCGGCTGTTCCTTCGCAGTGTGGGGGGAGTATAGAGAGTGGAGTACCAAGCTGATGGTGTCATCCATGACCGTTGTGAGGGACTTGGATTGGACTGGCTGTGTGACTCCTCCGACTCAGGAGGTTGTTGGTTGGAGGGTGCCAGAGGTCAACAGGTGCAGCACAGCTGGCAGCTTTGTCTGTGGTGGGATGTTGGTTATCCACTGTGTTGGTACCGTCAGCCTTTGGGAAATGGTGATCGGGATGCAGAGGATGGCTGTCCCTTTGTGCCTGTAGTGGGCAATGACATTCTCTGGTGTTGGGTCTGTGAGGTTGGTGCATTTTCTGAGGGTTGCTGTCTTTGTCTGTGCTGCCTATTTTGTGGTCCGGGGGGGGTGGGCGGGAAGGTGGCGGTGGGTGTTGTGACCCTGTTGAGGCTCAGAGCTGCATGATCGTTGGCTCCATGGCATCTGTTCTTTTTCAGGTGTGGCCCTGGGCTGGGCTCCCTTTTGTGGTGCAGGCTGTCGTCCGACTTTGCACCAGGTCAGAGCAGGTGTTACTTTCCTGCTGCTAACTTGCCTTATCGCATTTATTGGAATCTTATCGCACATCTGGCTGGTTGTTGAGAATTTTTCGGAGTGGTGTTGTCGCGGCTTTTTCCACAGGAACGCCTACTCTGCATCTCATTAGAATTAGTTGCCGGTGTCATCTGTGGCAATGTTTTTTGCAGCTGCAAGCGCAGGTAAACTGGTGATATGGGCTGTTAACACCAGCTTGTGTATAAGGCGATAAATGTATCGCCACTTTTGCTGCAATAAAGTGGCGTTAACTTGGCGATAAGTCCTTGAGAATATGCCCCTAGTGGTACTATTGATTCATTACTAAACATACTACAAAATGCAGTTTGTGAATAGGGCCCTTGGTACTTTAAAACACATTATTGAGCGCAAATACATGCTTAGAGAACAATTCAAACTCAACTTTTTACCCAGTTTTTGCTGTAGGAAACTGTCAGAGCATGCTAAGATTATATACATAGAATTAGAGAACAAGACTATCAAGGTGACTGCCATGTCCTCACATCATGCTCCATGGTGCACAATGCTGAAACAGACTAGAATACAGGTACAGATATGTTTTAATTTTATGTTTTTATTTATTTTTGCCCTCTCATTGCCACCAATGGTCACCCCTGTGAACATGTATTTAAAACAGAGTCATTTTTGGATACTCTTCCAGGTTAATCAGTGGACATGAAGGAAACCATATGTCAGCTGGTCCACACCACTGTCAAACTGTTAGAAACAAACTGGATTATAGGTTGACTGGGTTATGAGCCCTAATCAAGCAGCAGCCACAATCCTAGTCAGAATAAGAAGCAGGCAAATCCTAAATTAACCCATGCTCATCCCGTGATAGCTTGACACAGAGCAGTCAGACTTGACTTACAGGCAATGTGTAAAGTATTTGTGCAACACTTGAAACAGTAAAACAGTGAAAACACCAAACAAAAAGATTCCACACCAGGTTAGCAAAAAATATAACTGTATTTATAAATGAAGCAAGACCAAATCTACAAAAATCCAATAGGTAGAACTTTACATTTTTAAAGAATAAAGTGAAAATAGCTCCAAAAATGACTAAGTGAGAACAAGGGACATCTGGTCACACTGGACCAGGACAAAATCAAAAGTTCAAAAGTTCAGGCCGACCGTGATGGCGTGTGGGCCGGCAACAATGACCAGATTAGGCCTGCTGAGCAAAATTACCTTGGTCCGAGCCGCAACAGAGAGGCTGCGGAGCACAGAGGGTGATGTGTCATTTTTGGTCCACGCGTTTGGTGGCAGCGTGATGGTCCTGGTCATGCAACAGCACTGATGTGTCAGCTCCTATGTATTGCAGAGCTTCAGCTTCGCCGTTGATATTGACAATGATGGAGATGCGAGGACTTAACATGCACTGGTTGTTCCAAAGGTAGAGTGGAGTCTCCAAGACACGCAAATACAATGATGGCTTCATTCTGGTCCTCACACCAGGGGTGATGCACCTGTTCCGATCCGCACTGTATCGCAGATGCTTTGGTGCTGCCCACTCAAAAGCAATGATGCCCCGGTTCCCTCTCTGCAGTTGTGATGTTGGTTCTTCTGAGCAAAACACATTGGTCTCACTTCCAAGGATCCAGGACTGGGGTGGCTCCACTTGGCAAGGTAGACTCACAGATGGCAGAGTCCAGGTGCAGCAGCAGAATGGTTGGAAGTCTTTTATGACACTGAGACTTCAGATCAGGATGCAGTAAGCCCTTAGAGTCACTCTTGGTTCAAGTGATGCCGGTTCTGTCATTCTCACCCAGGCAGGGGGAACAGCAGAAAGCACGGCAGCACAGCAAGGCAGCAGTCCAGGAAAGCATCAGTCCAGCAGAGTGGCAGCTCTTCATCAGCAGAGCAGTCCTTCTTCCTGGCAGAGTCTTCACAGGTCCAGAAGTGTACTGAAGTGGTGGTGTCAGAGTTTGAGTACTAATAACCAGTTGTGCCTTTGAACTGGGTGAGACTTCAAAGACAGGTCTTTGTAAGGAACAGAGGCCCTCCCTTCGTGCCCTGGCACTAAACCCACTACCGTGGGTATGCAGCCCTTTGTCTGAGGACAAGTCACAGCCTAATCAGGTGTATGTGAGGCTGGGTCCAACTCCTACTTCCCATCCTGCCAAGATGGTCCATCAAGTCACACCTGCATTCTTATTGTGTGTGACTGTCTAGGGGGAATACACAAAGCCCTGCTGTCACCCTTCCCAGATGTGTATCAGAGACAGGCACCAGGCAGTAAATGGCTAATGTAAGAAACTGTCAACGATCTGAAAGTGGCATTTTCAGAATTGCAATTTAAAATCCGCCTTCATCATCAGTTGCGGTAGTATTAAATTGTGATTTCAGAGACACCAAACTTGAAAAGTCCATCTCTTCATAATTGGAAACTACAATTAATAAAATCCCAATGTTATTTTATAGGAGATATATGCCTTGCAGTTGTAAAAAACGAATTTGAAAGTTGTCACTACGAGAGCATGTAAAACTTAAAGGTGCTTGTCCCACCTTTTAAATACATTGCACCTTGCCCTGTGGGTTGTACAGGGTCTACTTTAGGAGTCACTTATTTGTATATAAAGGAAAGGTTTTGGCCTGGCAAAAAAGTTTATCTTGCCAGGTCGAAACAGCAGTGTAAACTGTACACACAGGCTCTGCAATGGCAGTCCTGAGCCATGGCTAGAGGTCTACTTAAGTGGGTGGTACAATAAGGACTTCAGGCCCACTAGTAGCATTTATTTTACAGGCCCTGGGCACATGTATTGGACCTTACTAGGGACTTATAAGTAAATTAAATATGCCCAATGGAGGTGAGCCAATATTACCATGTTTAGGGGAGAGAGGACAAGCACTTTAGCACTGGTTAGCAGTTGTAAAGTACACAGAGTCCTAAAGCCAGCAAAACAAGGTCAGAAAAGTGGAGGAGGTAGGCAAAAGACCACCCTAAGGCTGTCAGGTCAAATACAGACAAATTAGGATTTAAAAAAACTTATTGCTGGCACCAAACTTCTATAGGTTCCCATATTGCCACTAGTGCCTTATTATCACCACCAATGTCTACTTTACGTGCAAAGTCCAGTTATACTTGGGGGGTAGATTCTCCACACATTGGAACTCAATCTAATAACATCAAATAAAAATAATTTCAGTGCAACATTATAGAATCATGTACTGCCAGGTAGGATACATATGGCTGTGATTATATTTAAAGGGATGCTCCAGGTATGCTTGGAAGAATTAAGAATGCACACTTTTTCACCGTCACTATGCTAATTCCTAGGTGGGGAAAATATTGCAGTGAGAGTTTGTGTTAGACAGTGTTAATTGTAATGTTTTTGACATAATCACTCAAGAATTGGGACATGAAAAGCAATAGAAATGTGTGGAAACTTTTCAGAGAGTACAGCAGGGCTGCTTTTTCAACAAAACTTGAAACGTCTAGAGTCTCTGGTGATATCTTGTGACTTATAACTAAAAAATTAACTGTTTACCCTTATTATGTCTAAGACTGACCGAGCCTTGCGTTCAAATCTAGGAAACATCAGCTTAGAGAGGAAAGTGTGATCTTTAAGACCTGCCTAGGTCTATTTGACCCTAGCAATGTGTTAATCTGCCCATGTGATGAGTTCTCGCCCCATAGGCTGCTTCATGTAAGCTTCTTCTGCAAGTACTGCTTGCCATAGTCTAAGAGGCTCCAAGTTCCACTAATTAGAGAATGTGGTATCAGAAGATGTGCTGATGTCCTGTCGTATCTGCAACAGGCACCCCACTAAACACCTACAATTGCTATATCTTACTACTATGCAGGCAGTCACAATTGTAGTTACCTTGCAGTTGAAAGGGGCTTGATTTAAATGGTTAAGCGTTGCAGTGGCACTGGGGCTAAAAGTTGCCATAACTCCACTAAATACCAAATATTGCTATATTTTACTATTAAACAGGCAGCCACAAGTGCACAGTGTCGGCTTGCACAGGTAAGAGTGGTGGGGTGAGGCGTGGGTGGGGCAGGGGTGTGGGTTTTGGAATATGAACGATGATGGGGTAAGTAGTATTACATAAATAAATAAATAAAACCACTTCCTTTGCGCTCGCCGCATCAGAGCGCAAAGTAAGCGGTTTTATTTATTTAATATTACTTATCTTGTCATCTGGCGTATTCCACCACCCCCACAGCGCCCTGACCCCGCCCCACTGCTCCTACATGTGCAAGCCACTACTCCAAGCGCAGTTATCTTGCAGGCAATAGGCCATTATTTGAATGGTGCAGCAGGTGCAGTGCACCAGGCCCAAAGGTGTTATTAGAACTCATCTAAACACCTAATATTGCCATATTTTACAATTAAACAAGCAGTCACAAGTGAAGTTATCTAGCACGCTTTAGGTTCATGATTTCAATAGTGCAGCAGGTGCAGTGGCATCACCAGGACAGAAAGCTCCAGACACCCACTAAACACCGATTATTGCTACATTTTACAACTTAACGAGCAGTCACAAGTGCAGTTATCTTTCATGCACTAGGGTTATGATTTGAATGGTGCAGCAAGTACAGTGGCACTGACCCAAAAAAGTTGCCAGAACTCCTCTTACTACCTAATATTGCTATATTTTACAACTAAACAGGCAGTCAGAATTGCAGTTACCTTGCACTTGAAAGGGGCTTGATGTAAATGGTGCAGTGGCACAAGGACCAACATTTATAGGCACCCCACTAAACACATAATAGTGCTATATTTTACTCCCAAACAGGCAGCCACAAGTGCAGGTAACATGTAGACAATAGTGTCATGATTGGAATGGTGCAGCAGGTGCAGTAGCACAGGGACCAAACGTTGTCAGAACTCCTTTAAACACATAATATTGCTATATTTGACTACCAAATAGGCAGTTGCAATTGCAGTTGAAATGGGCTTGATTTGAATGGTGGAGCAGGTGCAGTGGCTCCTTGGCCAAAAGCTCTAGGGACCCCACAAAACGCAGAATATTGCTAAACTTTACTACTAAACAGGAAGCCACAAGTGCAGTTATCTAGCCGGCACTAGGACCTTGACTTCAATGGTACTGCAGGTTCAGTGGCACCGGGGCTAAAAGTTGAACTCCTCTAAACACCAAATATTGCTATATGTAACCACAAAATAAGCAGTCACAGTTGTAGTTACCTTGCAGGCACTAGGGTCACGATTTCAATGGTGCAGCAGGTGCAGTAACATCAGAGCCCTAGCTCTAGGAATCCCTCTAAACACCAAATATTGCAATATTTTACTACTAAACAGGCAGTTACAAGGGCAGTTACGTTGCAGGCAATAGGGTCATGATTTGAATGATGCACGTTGCAGTGGCACCGGGGCAAAAAGTTATCAAAACTCCGCTAAACACCAAATATTGCTATATTTTACTACTAAACAGGCAGTCACAAATGCAGTTATCTTGCAGGCACTAGGGGCTTGATTTTAATGGTGCAGTAGGTGCAGTGTTAGAACTCCTCTAAACACATAGGGGCTCATTAGGATTGCGGTTTTTCCGCATCCTCTGGGCCGGCGGAAGCCACCGCCGGCCCAGAGGATGCGGAAAAACCGCAGCGGACTGACCAAAGACCCACCGCCACATTAGGGTGGCTGGTGGGTCCTGGTTTCCGTCCGCAGCTTTTCCGCCACAGCTGGCTTACAACCGCGGCGGAAAAGCTCTAATCTGGTGACGGTGTCTCTCAGACACCGTCAGGCAGATTAGGATGGGATGTAAAACATGCTTTTCCGCGGCGGCTTTTCCACCGTGGAAAAGCATGTGTAACTTCACTGCGGGCCGTTTGCGGGCCCCCTAGGTGAAGGGGGGTGGGGGGTGCACATGGGGGGTACCTATGGTACCCCCCTGCATTTGTATGCAGAAAGCGGCAGGCACCGCGAGGTGCCTGCCTCTTTCTGCATGCAAATGCAATGACTGCATTTTTAACATTGCCGCGGGTGCAGCTTGAAGCCGCACCCGCGGCAATGTTAAAAATAGAGGATGTGACCGCCAGGGTGGAGGTCACATCCTAATCGCACAGGAGGGGACTCCGCAGCCCATGCGGACGTCCCCTCCTCCTCATGATCGCTAACGGACGCGCGTCCGTCCGCGATCATAATCGGCCCCATAGTATGCTATTAAGTCAATAAATTATATTATTTCCCTCTTTCATTTCATTTTTCAAAAATGTGCTATTGCTTACCCGCACTGTGCCACTAGTAACAGCACAACATATTGCCTTTTTGTACATCCAAGTCATAACTTTTTAACAGACTTTCTGTAACTTATATTGTACATCTGTTCGGTAAGCTACACAAAAAAAATGTATTTTTAATCACACAGGCAAAACCTAACACATTTTCCAACGCTTGTTTAAAGCATGCAATTGCCAAAAGAAAACAGATAGCATTTTGACCTAAAGCACCCATAGTCATACTTGGTCACTTGATCAGATGCTAACATAGGGGCATCTGCCTAATGGGTTTGTTAAGGCTTTTGAATCCAATTGTGTGGGAATTTAACTCTGGTCACTCGCCTAAGGAGTTTTATTTATTTAATGTAGTTTAACGTATATGTTTATAATGTACTTCCAGAGATGGACCACGCTGTTTTTTATGCAGGGTGGCACTTCAGAATCTGAGTGAGTTCACAGCACATTTCCAGTGGCTCAGATCAGAGACGTGTAATTCTTGCACATGTAAAATGTAAAGCTCACTATTTTCTGATTCTTTCTGTCCCACTCGGACAGATCAGAGTTGAATTTTTACAACCCATCCATTATGATTTTTGGGTTAGGACAGGGGCGTTGTAATTACTATAGATACAACAGTTGAGAAAACATTCAAAAAATATGTGTGTATAAAATAGCCAATGCAAACAACACGTTTTGCTTGGGGAGATAGCAATCATGTGGTAGTGCATCATAAAACGTGGATAATAATACTGTGATATAATTATATATTCCATACATTCCATTTATATTGTGTTGGTACTAAGTTTAATCAGTGCCTTCGATTAAGCTAAAGAAAAACGAAGAAGTGTTTTATCAGTACGCTTTGGACCAGATCTTTTTGCTTGAACCAAAGGCCAGTGGTGTGCTAGGCTTTTTTTTTATTTTATCCGTTCCTCTGCACTTTGTTGCAGTGGTGCATGAACCAATGTGCAAGGCCTATCCTGAATTATAGTGTGCAAACACCTTCACTGGTCCAGAAAGCGAGCGAGGAAGAAGAGAGGAAGAACGCCACTTGAGGATGAGGGGCGAGCCACAAAAGAGGTGGGAGGGGAGGAAAAGCAGACAGAATCAACAGTGAAGAAGGTGGAGAGACAAGGGGAACCAACAGATAGACGGAAAAACGATTAAGGAGGAAAGTGCAGAAACTTGGGAAATCAGGTGAGAAAGGGCTACAGAAAGAGAGAAGCAAAAGGAAAATAAAGGGAGAAAAATAATGGGAAGGAGAACAAGACGGAGGGCATTGCTATGGGGAGGGGGGAGGAGAAATGCGACAGGGCCGCAGCAGGGGGCGGAGTGGGGAGAGCGGCGATGAGGGAGAGACACGGCCTGGCGGCCGTGAATAGTGTGAAGCAGTGATATAATGTGATATAATTATATATTCAATACATTCCATTTATATTGTGTTGGTACTAAGTTTGATCAGTGCCTTCGATTAAGCTAAAGAAAAACAAAGAAGTGTTTTATCAGTACGCTTTGGACCAGATCTTTTTGCTTGAACCAAAGGTCAGTGGTGTGCTAGGCTTTTTTTTATTTTATCCGTGCCTCTGCACTTTGTTGCAGTGGTGCATGAACCAATGTGCAAGGCCTATCCTGGATTATAGTGTGCAAACGCCTTCACTGGTCCAGAAAGCGAGCGAGGAAGAAGAGAGGAAGAACGCCACTTGAGGATGAGGGGCGAGCCACAAAAGAGGCGGGAGGGAAGGAAAAGCAGACAGAATCAACAGTGAAGAAGGTGGAGAGACAAGGGGAACCAACAGATAGACGGAAAAACGATTAAGGAGGAAAGTGCAGAAACTTGGGAAATCACGTGAGAAAGGGCTACAGAAAGAGAGAAGCAAAAGGAAAATAAAGGGAGAAAAATAATGGGAAGGAGAACAAGACGGAGGGCATTGCAGTGGGGAGGGGGGAGGAGAAATGCGACAGGGCCGCAGCAGGGGGCGGAGCGGGGAGAGTGGCGATGAGGGAGAGACACGGCCTGGCGGCCGTGAATAGTGTGAAGCAGCAGGGGCCTTTGAAGTGAAGCTATTTTTTTTTGGCTCAGCATCAAATCGCCAGTCTAGGTAAGTCTTGTTTAAGCCCCTATAGTCTTGCTCCGCTCAATGCGCATGCGCATTGAGAGACGAGGCCTAAAAATTATCTACTTCAGATCTGTCAGGCTCAATAATTGAAGGAGTGGCACCGATCAAAAAGTTTGTATGTCAGGTATTTTACTTTGTTGTTCTTTATCTTTATTCCATTCTTCATACTTGGTACCTTTTCTGTAATGTGGCGGGAGTGTTTTAAAGATATATGTGATCTGCTAATCACCCACCCGTTAGACTTTAGTCCAGCGGCCTTTAACCTTTTCAATAGTAAGCGCTACTTCTGATCTGTGAAAAATGCCCCAAAGTACTGCCTAATTGATGGATTAGCAAACCCCACAAACACAGATCAGGGCTTGTTGGCCCCCAAGGACCCTCAGCATCCAAGGAGAGTTCATCCCCCAGCCAGCAGTGCACCGGGTGGCACATTTGCAAAGTGGTGGCGAAAGGGGGCAGGGCCTCGGCGACTATAAAAAAGTTTTGAATTAGGGGAGATGGGCTGCATAGCCTCCCTTCCCTGGGCCAATTTGGGCCCCGTGACTCCATCCCTCAGGGCCAGGCCTTTTTTGAATGGGAAGGGGGGCCGCACGCGTCCCCTCCCCGGGCTGATTTCGGCCTCAGCCCGGCCTTTATTTATATATTTTCTGTTTAAAAAAAAACAGTGGGGGGCTGTGCGGTCCCCCTACCCGAGTCGATTTTGTTCTCGGGACCAATCCCCTGGAGCCTGGTTTTCTATTTAAAGAAAAAGGGGAGGAGTGCTGCGCTGATAGGTGATGGCTGGATATCGTCTGAGCACCCTTATGAACCCAATATGGAATTTCCAAATTTCTTTTATAGGCATCTATTGCTCAAATTATACAAACTCCGAACAGAAGCCAAACAAACTGAGCCAGGATACCTTTTGGGGAAGCACAGGCACTTTTAATCTTTAATTCTAAATCCACCAAAGCTGACCGGGCAAAATCCTGGGGAGACCACGCAGAAAAAGGTGTGTTTCCTAAAGCTGCTTTAAATTGATGTGTGTGAAATAATGAAAACTGGGAAACCACACTTGAGGAAACCAAATCAATGTAAACCAATTTTAAGGAAAGACAATTTTAAGGAATATTATATTCCTATTTATTTATGCCTAATGGCTGAGTGAAATATCTGCAGTTGAAGGTGCCATGCCCATGCTATTTGAGAAATCCCCACTTGGGATCGCACATTTGCAAATTGTTAATATTGAAGAAGGGGTCACTTCTGTAATATCAGAGTGCCATAGAGGGCACACAGAGTTGGTACCACTAACTATTGCTGCCAGCTGCCCCCAGGAAGCTATTTATAATATGGAGCCTGGTACACTGTGGTTGCCATAAGGAATTCACTATACGTTTTCTTCAACACTTTGACACGATGAATGATACTATGTCAGTGGAGAGCCTCGAGAGGGTATACCTCATTAAAGAAGTTCTTACATTTCATTATGTTTTTCCTGTATTTGGTCTTATGGAGAACTCCAAAACAACTTCAATTTCAGTCACTTGGAAGGGAAGACCTGAATGGATGCCCTCCCAGGTTATGTTTTCAAACTATGGGCCAGATGTAGGTAGCCCTTTACCGATCGGAATCGGCCGAAAATACCGATTTTCGGCCGTTTCCGATCGGTAAAGGGCTATGGAGATGTAGGGGCACATATTCGGTAATTTTACCGAATCGTTATTATTACCGAATCGGTAATAAGTACCGATTCGGTAATAATTACCAAATCGGTAATATTTACCGATTCGGTAAAATTACCGAAAATGCTATGTGGGTAGCCAATTTTCCATTGGCACATGGCTTACAGAATCGGTATTTTACCATGGAATACAAATCCATGGTAAAATACCGATTCCTGTGTACATGCACATCTGTGCATGTACACATGTGCCATGTGACAGACAGACGTGCCCTTAGGGCATGTCTGTGTGCCACATTGCACACATGCCCGTTTTGGGGGTGCTAGAGGGTGTCAAAGTGACACCCCCTGCACCCTTGACAAATTCGGTATTTACCGATTCGGTAAACACCGAATCGGTATTTGAATTGAATCCTATGGGCTTCAAGGCCCATAGGATTCTATAGCAAATACCGATTTGGTATTTACCGAATCGGTAAATACCGATATATCCAGATGTTGGGACCTACATCCCATTTACCAATTTTGAAATACCGAATCGGTAAAATTTGGTATTTCAAAATCGGTAAATGGGATTTACCTATATCTGGCCCTATATATATAGAGGTACATTTGAAGTCTTTTGTTGCTCCTGTTGAGGTATGCTACTCAACTTTCATGGTTACTGAAATGATAAAAATGTGAGCACTGTGTCCAGCCATTGCCTTAAAAAGAAACAGATTGACTTCTGCCACACGCAATATATTGTCATGGGTAATAGAGTGAATACCTTAAATGTACAACAGGGCCAAAAGTTCAATTGGAAAATATTATACTTTATACTTTTCATTCAGCAGGATAGAACAGAAAGTTAATATTGCTGCAGAGATCTAATAACATTAGCACCTGGGGTAATTACAGTCTCCTTAGTAATTCCGCATTTCAGAGGCTGCCCACAAGTTACACTTCCTAATCCCCCGCTTATTCCTATCTTTGGAGTTGCTGATGTTCCCCATACACATTTTTACTTATGTCTTTATTCTATTGTGCACAAGTATAGCACTTATACACTCTTTTACAAAGACCCCTTCCAACATTCAAACAACAAAATGTCATGGGTGGGAATAATTCCATAGGTCCCACCCACTGGCAATCGCAAACAGATACATTGCAATCCAAATCACAATACATCTTTATTGTATACTGCCGTATATGTTATTTTATATACAGTAATGTTATCTTTCAACTATTTTTTATTAATATGTGATAAAAATATATTACGGAACACAAATGGCTAAACAGTAGTAAATGATATTAACCTCTTTGGTGTGTCGGACACATGGGAGCCATCCAACGCAAAAGTGCTCATGTGCGTTGGACGCCCCCGCGCGTCCGACGCCATGGAACAGGAAATCGCTCTCGTGCGGGCACTAGAGGTATTTCTTTTCCCCAAAAACAGCCTCTGGAGCTGGGGGAAGAGCTTCCCCAACTCTTAAGTCTGTTTACTTTGTTCCACTGAAATGACGATTAGCGCACACGGCACGCTGACGTCATTTCAGTGAAACCAAAAATGAAATAAGCAAATAGGTTCATTTTAGTTTCACTTTCTACATGCTCATGGGGCTTTCTCAGCACCCGAGCACGTAGAAAGACAGGAGAAGTATCACTGGAAAGGGGAGAATCTCCCCTTCCTAATAGTACCCTAGTGGATCCCTGCTTAGGGATCACCTCAGGAGGGCGATCCCCAGCAGGGATCCACCAAAAGACACCAGGGAGTGGGGAGCGGCCCCTTGGGCAAGGGCCTTTCCCTTAGCCCAAAATGTTATGTTATGTTATGTTATTTTTACTTATACCGCGCACAGCTGCACCAGCAAAGGGGCGTCCTGGCGCCCCTTTGATGGAGAACATCAGTCTTTCTGGCCCCCTGGGGGGCATATGGGGGAATAGCCCCCAATTTGCCCCCCAGGGGTGGCAGAAAGCCCACTAGATGCCAGGGATTTTCTTTTTATTGTATTTAGGGGTAGATGCTGGCCCTAAATGGGCATGCCTACACCCTCCCAAACAACCTCCACAGACTTTATGCCCACTAGGGGGCAAATGAGGAGTATTACCCCCTGTATGCCCTCCAGGGGGGGGACAGAAAGCCCACTAGACATCAGGGATTTTTTAATTATTTTTTAATTGTGTTTTATGAAAGGGGTGAGGGCTGCACTACAAAGGGCAACCCAATGCACCCACCCAAAAATATTTCAGAACAGTCTTTCTGCCTTCCCTGAGGGGCAGATATGGGGCAGTAGCAGAAAGAAAGCACACTAGATACCAGGGATTTAAAAAAATATTATTTAGGGGTGGGGGCTGCCCTAAATTGGCATGCCAATGTCCCCATCCCAAAACAACCTCCACAGACTTTCTGACCCCCCTAGGGGGCAAATGAGTGGTATTATCCCCAATCTGCTGCCGGGGGCAGAAAGCCCATTAGACACCAGCGATTTATTTTTTATAAAAGTGGAGTGGGGTCTGCCCACAAAGACCATGCCTCAACCAAATATATTTGGGAACAGTGGGCCCGATTCACAGAATGAACTTAAGACCCAATCCTAAACTTACTATTGTTTTGGTATTCACAGATTGCACTTACTACTTTTGGTATTCACAGAATGAACTTACTACTTTTGGCATTCACAGAATGCACTTACTACTTTTGGTATTCACAGAATGTTAGGAGTCCTAACTTTAGGACTCCTAAATGCCTTCTGTGAATACCGAAAGTCTTAAAATTAGGATTTTTCTCAATTTAGTAGTAGTAAAGTTAGTAGTCCTAACTTTACTACTACTAAATTGAGAAAAATCCTAATTTTAAGACTTTTGGTATTCACAGAAGGCATTTAGGCGTCCTAAAGTTAGTAGTCCTAACTTTAATACTACTAAATTGAGAAAAATTGTAATTTTAGGACTTTCGGTATTCACAGAAGGCATTTAGGAGTCCTAAAGTTAGGAGTCCTAACTTTACTACTACTAAATTGCGAAAAATCCTAATTTTAAGACTTTTGGTATTCACAGAAGGCATTTAGGCGTCCTAAAGTTAGTAGTCCTAACTTTACTACTACTAAATTGAGAAAAATCGTAATTTTAGGACTTTCGGTATTCACAGAAGGCATTTAGAAGTCCTAAAGTTAGGAGTCCTAACTTCTGTGAATACCGAAATGAGTAAATTCACTCTGTGAATACCAAAAGTAGTAAGTGCATTCTGTGAATGCCAAAAGTAGTAAGTTCATTCTGTGAATACCAAAAGTAGTAAGTGCAATCTGTGAATACCAAAACAGTAGTAAGTTTACGATTGAGTCTTAAGTTCATTCTGTGAATCGGGCCCAGTATTTCTGCCCCTCCCCCCCCCCCGACGAGGGTAGAAAACACACTAGATACCAGAGATAATTTTTTGATGGTATTTAGGGGTGGGGCTGCCCTAAATGGGTTTGCCAATGCCCCACCCCCAAACAAGATTCAACTGTCTTTCTGCCCCCTCAGGAGGCAGATGGGGGCAATAGCCCCTGATCTGGCCCCAGGGGGGGACGGAAAGCCCACTAGGCACCAGGGATTTTTGTTATACATAGGGGTGGGGGCTGCCCAAAGTGGACCTGCTAATTCTCCCACCCCCAAACAAAACTGCCACAATCTTTCTGCCCCCCAAGGAGGCAGATGGGGCAATAGTCCCTGATGTGCCCCCAGGGGCAGAAAGCCCACTAGGCACCATGGATTATGTGTTTTTTATACATAGAGGTGGGGGCTGCCCTGAATGGGCATGCCAATGCCCCACTTACAATACAGAATCGCCTAAAAACTTATTTTAAAATTAATATAGCACTTAGAGTTTGCTGTGCTATCTCCTTAATCCTTTGTTTTTGGCCCTTCCCAGTCGCAGGCACTTGGCCCACCCACACAAGTGAGGTATCATTTTACCCCAAAGACTGAGGGGAACGCTGAATGGTAGAGCATTTCTGCCGGCACAGTGATCCCAGACAGAAATGTGAGGAAAATTAGATTTTTTTAAGCTAAGTTTGAGGTTTGCAGGGGATTCTGGGTAGGAAAACGTTGGGGGATCTACACACACCACACATCCCTGGACTCCCCCGAGTGTTTAGTTTTCAGAAATGTGTTAGGTTTCCCTAGATGGACGCCAAGCCCGGAGCCAAAAAACAGGTGACCCCCCTTGCAAAACTAGGTTGTTTTGTGATTGGTAATTTTGATGTCTCCACAATACGTTTTGGGGACTTCCCTGATGTGGGTATTTGGCCTACCCACACAAGTGAGGTACCATTTGTATCGTGAGACCTAGGGGAACACTGGGTGGTGGGAAAATTGTGTCAGCCCAGTGATCCCACAACTTTCACGCACAAAAAACATGAGAGAAATTTGATTTTTCCAGCTAAATTTGAGGTTTGCAGGCAATTCTGGGTATGAAAACGTTGGGGGATCCATGCAAGCCATACCTCCCTGGACTCTGCCGGGTGTCTCATTTTTAGAAATGTCTGAATTTGGTAGGTTCCCCTAGCTGGCCGTCGAGTCTGGGGACAAAAACACTGGTTACCCCCTAGCAAAACAAGGTCATTTTGAGATTGGTAATTTTGATGTCTCCCCAACATGTTTTGGGGCCTTCCCTGCCATGGGTATTTGGCCCACCCACACAAGTGAGGTACCATTTGTATTGTGAGACCTAGAGGAACACTGAGCGGTGGGAAAATTGTGTCAGCCCAGTGATCCCACAACTTTTCCGCACAGAAACATGAGACAAATTTGATTTTTCGGGCTAAATTTGAGGTGTGCAGGCGATTCTGGGTATGAAAACGTTGGGGGATCTATGCAAGCCAAACCTCCCTGGACTCTCCAGGGTGTATAGTTTTCAGAAGTGTCTATATTTGGTAGGTTTCCCTAGCTGACCGTCGAGCCTGGGGACAAAAACACAGGTTACCCCCTTGCAAAACCAGGTCGTTTTGAGATTGGTAATTTTGATGTCTCCCCAATATGTTTTGGGCCCTTCCCAGCTGCGTGCACTTGGCCCACCCTCACAAGTGAGGTGCCATTTTTATCAGTATCAGGAGACTTTGGGGGATGCTGTGTGGGTGGAAGTTTGTGGATCCACGCACATACCAGAACTTTCCATCACAGAAATGTGAGGAAAATTAGTTTTTATTTTACAAAGTTTGAGGTTTGCAAAGGATTCTGGGGAACAGAACCTGGTGAAAGCCTCATAAGTCACCCCTCCTGGATTCCCCTGGGTGTCTAGTTTTTAAAAATGTATAGGTTTGCTAGGTTTCCCTTGGTGCCGGCTGTGTTAGGTGTTAAAAATCCACAGCAAGGTTCTCTGCAAGCAGACGATACGATTTTATATGTCAAGATGCCCCAACTTAATCTTGAGCCTCTTATCTCAGAAAGAGCTTGTTTTGGCAAATTTTCAGTTCTCAACATCAACTGGCATAAGTCAGTTATCTTTCCACTCACCTCTTGCATGTCCGCTTGGGATTGCTCCTTCCCCCTTGAGTGGTGCCAGGATGCGGTTAAATACCTGGGTGTCCATATTCATCTTGATACCGCCACCATGATTAGATTAAACTATGGCAGTGCGATCAGTTCATTGGATACCCAGATTGAGAGATGGATACATCTTCCTTTATCCATGGCAGGGCGTATTGCCATAATCAAAATGATTGTTCTCCTGCGATTTCTATATCTTTTTCACAATATCCCGGTCCCGCTCACAAAAATCTTTTTCTCACAATTGCGTTCTTTATTATTGCGCTTAGTATGGGCTGATAAAATTCCAAGGGTCAAATGGCGGGTGCTGACTCTTCCCTATGACAGAGGGGGCTTTGGGGTGCCTGATTTTTATTTATATTTCCTAATAGCACAATGCTCCTTTTCTCACCCCTGGTTCCACCCAGATGCTCTCATTTTATATTTGAAACCGGAGGCTGATTTGGTATTCCCTAGACTCTTTTCCAATATCCTCCCCACTAGGTTCCCGCGCGACCCTCGGGACATACAGACAGTCTCGACCACATGCTGGGCCTGAGACAGATTGCGCAGTCTACTGGACCTTACCCAAATGTATTCTACGGCCCTTCCATTGCCCAATCCATCTTGGTTCCCGATCACCGGGGAAATGGCGGTCAAGCACACGCTGGAGAAATTTCGCATTCATACCATTGGCGACCTCTTCCCTGAGGGCCATGCTTTATCCATTTCAGAAGATTCCCGATTTTCTGAGCGCTCTTTCATGGACTCCTTTATCTTGACCCGGCTACGATCCATTCTCCGTGCCTCGTTTGTTACCTTCCCACTGGCTCCAGACCAAACGCCCCCACTGACGCTCCTTATTCAATACCCCACTGGGGCACATCTGATTTCTAGATTATACAAACTGTGTAATGACTCAATTCCCGTTTCTGACACCAGGGTGCGTACTGCATGGGAAGAGGATCTGGGCAAACCTATCACAGACGACCAATGGGAGCAATGTTGTTGAACTACCAAAGAGGTTTCCCTGAACCGTAGGCACAAACTCCTTCACTTTAAGTTTCTTCGCAGGCTTTACCATACTCCTGCACGCTCACACAGAATTGACTCTAGTCGTACCCACCACTGCCCTAACTGCAAAGCTTTCTTTGCAGACTTTGCTCACCTCTCTTGGACTTGCCCCAACCTCCAGGATTACTGGACTCAGTTACACGGGACCCTGGGCGACATCTTAGGCATGAAACTGGTTCCTACTCCCGAAATTGCTTTGCTGGGCTATGTCGCTAACTTCCCTTGTACTGTTAGGAAACTCGCTGCTTTGTGCTTCTTGTTAGCCAAGAGGGAAGTAGCTTTGCGGTGGGGTGGTAGGCGTCCACCAACGTTGAAATCATGGCTTAGCAGTATGGCTTTTTGCAGCATAAATTGTGAAGAATTCTCTGCTCAGATCCCTAGTGCGTCCAGACCAATTGACATCTGGGGCCCATACAGGGCCTACATTGCTAGAGTAAACGCTGACCACCAGTCACAACCAGATAATGGGATTGTCCCCGAGGGGGTTGGCTGATTTGATACGGAGTTATAAATAATATGCATATATGCTCTCCGATTGATGTTATTTCCTTAGTAATCTTAATATTTTTCTCAATGTCACCACTGTAATCCTGGTGTTGTCCCCGGCCACACATATGTCATGGTGTCAACGATGTTCTTTGTGATGCCTCCAACATGTTTACATAAATGCCGTCCTCTGATTGTCTGACGTTCCTGAACTGCAACTCGTTTTTGAGATATATTTTGTAATGCACGCCCTCCATATTTTTATTATTCATATAATATGCCTTGTAATGTACATTTTGTTACTGGAAAGTTCTGATAAAAGGGTAAATAAAGTCTTAAAAAACAAATCCACAGCAAGGCACATTGCAAAAAAACCAGGGTCAGTTTTCTCTTGAAAAATGTGATGTGTTCACGTTGTGGTTTGGGCCGTTTCCTGTCATTGGCAATAGGCCTATCCACACAAGTGAGGTACGTTTTAAAAAATGTGTAGGTTTGCCATGTTTCCCTAGGTGCCAGCTGAGCTAGGGTTCAAAATTAATAGCTAGGTGCATTGCAAAAAAAGGGCCAGTTTTCACTGGAAAAACGTAATGTGTGTTGGGTCGTTTCCTGTCGCAGGCACTAGCCCTATCCACACAAGTGAGGTAGCATTTTTATCAGGGGACTTAGGGGAACACAAAATAGTAGAACAACTGTTATTATCAAGTGCCAAAACTGTGTAGAAAATGTTGGTTTTGTGACGAACGTCTGCCTGTCCCTGAAAGCTGGGAACATGGTGATTTCAGCACCACAAACCCTTTGTTGATACCATTTGCAGGGAAAAATCCAGATGCTTTCATCTACAGCACTTTTTCCCCAAAAACCCACAATTTAGCTGTATTTTGGCTAATTTCTGGGTCTCCTTCAGGGGAATCCACAAACCCTGGGAACCTTTAAAATCCTCATTATGTTGGAAGAAAAGGACGCACATTTTAGGTAGATACCTTATAAGGTCAAAAAGTTACAGGGGCCTAAGTGCGAACTACCCCAAATTGCCAAAAAAAGGCTTAGCACGAGGGAAAAGGCCTATCAGCGAAAGGGTTAAACATAATATTTAGTGTCAGCATTGTTCGGTGATATAATTTGCAAAGTATTTCAAATGGGTTGAACATTTTATTTTACTCAAAATAATAGAAGTACACTGTTAAAAATATAATCGCATTGATTAATTATTACCCGAATTACCTCCAGTAACTGTAAGCAACTGTCTTTAAGCTGAGGAAGTACTTTTCCCTACACACTGGTGATGGAGCGGTAATTTCTTCTGGTAATTTCTCAATACAAAACCCTCATGCTACCTCTAATTTACCGCTCAAAAGGTGTTGGGCCCTTCACACCATGTATTACCTTCAGGAGACTTTAATAATCATGAACAGTCAAAAATGCAATTATTAATTTAAGCCAATAAAGAGAGTTGTTGAGTATTTAAAGGGTTTTATTTTCTAGTCAAAAGTTAATTTTTCTCTGACCCTTTATTCATTAGTAAAATATCAATCAGGTTACAGAATTTGGAAAACAGGAAAATTAGCATTAATACAGAACATATTACAGTCTGCATATAAGCATTACATACAGGAATGTGGTGCAAAATGTCATTCAAAATTCTTAAAGAGTTTCTAAGAAAAATAGTCTTTGCAAGGCTAATCAAAAATCAAATAGTTTGCAAAAATCTCCCATTAAGAGAAATAAATGCATAAGACAAATAAATCATTTCAGACCTAATTAATTAGTCAAAGCATAACTTGAAGTTTAGCATCTAATTCTATTTAATCAGCTGCACTCTCTGTATGTCTGTGTCTAAAGAGCAAGCAGGGAGTGAGATAGCCCCTCCTTCACCAGACCTCAAAGGAATGCGCCTGCAGTGCCAAGATATGACGTGGAAGCAAGAACCCTCCCCCTGACTCTCCTCGGACGCCCATGCACCCGTGACGATCTCGTACCTAACCCATAGGATGTCTGGCCTTATCTGTTCCTTTTCTCAAGAGCTCACACACCCCCTAATGAGCCTAGAAGCCAGCTGAGCTAAGAAAGCCACCCCCTCCTCCGGAGAGGTAGTATTTATACACAAAATTTTGGCAGACTACACAAAATGTTTCAACTTTCAGGAAAACCTGTACGTTGATTGGTCAATCATGATAGCATGAGTTTGCACTTTCCTGACGCATTAAAAAAAACCAGTTTTAACAAAAGAAGCATACATGAATAATACATTTATAAACATTTGCAACATTTACTAGGGAAAATGTTTCATTTTAATTCTTCCTTCCTTTTCTCAGCGCAGTAGGACGGATACTTTAGTTGGCTGGTACATTGGCACAATCACAAGAATGTACAGTTCAAGCTGTCCTTGACTCCTTTAGGAAGGCTGGTACAGTTTGCGCATGCTCTCTTCTCTTTCAAAGCAAGCCATAGCCTGGTTTCACAGGCAGCCATTTAATGGTAGGCCCCAAAATAAAACAAACAAAAAGATAATATTAATGTCATGTATAAATGTTTACCTAGCCAAGCTACTAATGTAAAGCAGCTTTTCTATTATTTATGACAACATGGCAATGTGCAACAAAGAAAAAGAGATGTTATTAATTGAAAATATTTATCAAAATATGCAACAAGTCAAAGTCTTTTACGACAGAAATAGTGGATTTAGGGATGAGCTGGGAAGAGAGAAACATATTCTATTAATCTTCAAAGCTAAAAAGGCCACTTTTCTCTACATTGCAAAAACACATGTTAATTCAGCAAAAGCATTTCAGACTAAATAGGCCTCACTTTCATATTTTTATGTGCCATGTTTTTAACTTGCACCAAAAGGTGCATGGCAATTTAAATGCAGTCTGTCTGAAGCACAAAAAGTAAAACAATGCCTGACTGCAGAGGAAATCTGCTCCATCACTGGGGTCATTAAAAATATGGTGTCATATGATAACAGACGACATTTTAGCACCTGTATTGTGATAGTAACAGTTTGTTTTATCTTTCACACAGGTGAAACTAACCGTGAGAAGATTCTGTCAAATGCTAAAGAGGCAATAGCAGGGCACTTTTCTTTGTATTCCTTGGGCTTTGGTAAAGATGTTGATTACAATTTTCTGGAAAAGCTTGCTTTACAAAATGGAGGAGTAGCTCGCCGCATTTATGATGACTCAGATGCTGCAGTCCAGTTACAGGTACGCAAACAAACAGCTACTTATCTTTAGATCTTATTCTGATGTTTCTGTTGCCAGCCAATATGTTTAGTAAACATGCATATTGAAAGATGTAGGGGGAGTTTGTACAAACACTAGAAATTCAAAATATCTAAGTTGATTGCTTCTGAATTACTGACTCATGAGTCACTGCTGTGACAAATGTGTACGTATGGCATTCTGTCTGTGTGTAGATGTAGGTGAAATAATTTTGAACTTAGGGGCCAATTACGATGCGGTTGGAAAAGGCTCCGACCCTCGGTCGAAGCCTTTCTGACCTCATCGTCATTTGCCAGTCGGATTCCTTTCCAACCGCCTTATTACCATGGATGCAGTTGGAAAGGAATCCAACCGGTCATTCAGGCTGGCTTCGTTGGCCAGTTGGGTGCAGCCAGTAATCCCAAGGGTGGCTCTTTCTGCCCTAGCGATGTTGGGTTCCTGCAGCCTTTTTGTGCTGGCCTTTCCAACACAGACAGGCTGTTGGAACTCGCATTTGGGGGCACCCAGCAGTGCCCCCTTTGAGGCATGACCTCCAATTGGAGGCCTCAGGGGTTCCTATGGTGCCCCTCTGTTGATTCATGCACCCCTGTGGCAGGCCCCTCAAGGGGCCTGCCATGGGGTGCAGGGATGAACTGCACCTCCCATTTTACAATGGGAGCATGCATTCCGGCCGGTTTATGACCTGAATGCATGCTACCATTGTAAAATGTAGGAATGTGACCGAACAATGTCGCATCCTAATGGACCGGTCAGGACCGCAAACTGTTTGTTGGTTGGTCCCTTGACGAGACGATGTTGGGCGGAGCCAACTCTTCCTGATATCGTAATCAGCCCCTAAATATTCTTCAATATTGTCTCCAGAAATGTGCTCGAATTCCGACTTCTATTCTTGTATCGAGACTCATGAGCCCTAACATGCAACTGTGTCAATGAATTCCCATGAAGGGTAATGAGGGGGAGAGACTGAGTTCTGTAAACAAATAGAGATTGTGCTTAACTATTTAATAAATGCCTGGAAGTACCGATTTAATCATACATACACCTGAAGGCCTTAGACTTTGGACTGTAGTGTTACCAAGCTATAAAATACCCGACATGGGGCGTTTGGCGGAGCTGAAGCCCCACCATAAATTTGCGGGGCTCCTACTCCTTTAAACAAGTGCTTTGTACGCCTCATTTAGAGGTGGATGACTCACAGGTTTCTGAAGGTAGAGACTCAGCTTTCTCCACTGTCGGAAACTTCTGACCTGGCAGGTACCCACCACAGGGCGGACAGACCGTAGTGAAGTTCACTCAGCTGGGTTTAGAAAGGGGACACCAGCAGATGACTCTGCTTTGGACTGCTATGTGAGGCATGGTAGTCCTGGACCAGGAAATTCATCAATTACAAACTATGTTCAAGGATAAAACTGTCTCTATCAGGACCATTGATTCTTTGAGCTTCAGAACAAATTCCTTCTGTGGAAGTTAGTCTTGAAAAGCTAACCACAGCTCGGAATACAATTTTCCCACCCCCTGAGAGGGATGTATGGCTACAGAGACAACCACGTACACTGAAGACATCTTTGCCATTATAAATGGGTTTACTCTTGCCAGGAACCACTTTGTGAATTACTTACAGGAATGAAAAAGGTACATTTGGTTATAGACTTACCTTTGTGAGTAAGACCATAGGGGCCCGATTCACAGAATGAACTTAAGACTCAATCCTAAACTTACTACTATTTTGGTATTCACAGAATTCACTTACTTCTTTTGGCATTCACAGAATGAACTTACTACTTTTGGTATTCACAGAAGTTAGGATTTTGTCTTAAGTCTGTCTTAAGTCTGTTTTAAGTTTGTCTTAAGACAAATTTAAGACAAACTCCTAACTTCTGTGAATACCAAAAGTAGTAAGTTCATTCTGTGAATGCCAAAAGTAGTAGGTGCATTCTGTTAATACCAAAATAGTAGTACGTTTAGGATTGAGTTTTAAGTTCATTCTGTGAATCGGGCCCTAGGTTTTTAAATAAATGGTAATAATGCCAATCACAGTAAAATAGAATACAAAAGTAATCAAACCTACTGAAATCTGAAAAATTCGGCCTGGCCAGAAACGTGTCCCCAAACTATTCAATACATGAAGTGGTAGTTTTTCAGGAAACTATTGAATTGTTTCAAAACTTTGTAGCCGTGTCTCAAAAGGATTGCCTCCAGTCCTCACTTCCTTAACTATTGGACCTCTTAGAAGAGAAGATTTTTGTCTTCATCCTTTGATTTCTGTGATAAGTTGGAAGTTAATATACAGGAATAGATTAACATTATAGGATGTCATTGTGTTACAGGTGTAGCGTCGTATTGGCAGTCACCACGGGCTGTTGCTGTCGCATAAAGTGTAGCTCTCACGTTGTCAGTCATTGCTGGTGGTTGCTGGCGGCTCAAATAGCTGGCCTCTCTGGAGCTTTGTGTTGCCAGCCACCATGGGTGGGAGGGCCTCGGCATGGACATTCCCATTCACAGTGGCGAAGAGCTTAACATTCAGGATTAGCAGGGTTAAAGTGCACAGAGACCATATGCCACCAAAATGGGTTAAACAACAGAAAGCAAACACAATCTGGGGGTGAACCTGCAAAAAGGGCCAGCGTGAACTCTCCATAACCACAAACCTCCTTCTCTTTCTCTGCTGTTGTCTGTGATTCAGTAACCAAAATCATAATTGGTTGATGATGTTTCGGTGTGTGTGTGTGTGTGTGTGCATTAATTGGCCTTATGCCCATATGTTAACTTTAATTTCCATTGATCTGTGATAAACCACAAATGATGTACAACTCTGGGTCTGATTTCGAATTTACACCAATTCAGATTCAAAACCTTTAATCTGAATAAAATATCAAATTGTGATTTTACTATATGTCTTGCCAGTGGTCAACTTTAAAGAGTTTTGGGGGAGCAGAATCTGATTTTTTCAGGCAATCTATGGAATTGCATATAAGACCTTTATTTTCTCATCGTGCTATTTTCCCAGGGCTTCTTCAGTGAAATTGCCAATCCTCTGCTTCTGGGAGTCCAGATGAAGTATCCAGGTGACTATGTAAATGATATTACCCAGAACACATTCATTCATTATTACGGTGGCTCAGAAATTGTGGTGGCTGGACGAGTTACAGATAATGAATTGACAATACTACCGGTGGAGATCAAAGCTGAAGGGGTAAGATAAAGCAGTGCATTCCATAATATGTTATAACATTGATGCCGACCCTTTGAACCTTTTTAGTAGGGTAAAGTCCTTGCAGTCAGCTGATCAAGGTAGTGTTTGTGTTGGGTCACCCCCTGGTATTTGTCGCTCAGGTCAGTTCACATTTCATGTAAAAAAAATAGTCTGCATTTGTATTCCACATTTTTTATTTCAACTGCATCCTTTTCTAGATTATTATCAGCAAAAGTGCCACATTGATATGTTTTAGGGAATGGTATGACCAGTATAAGTCTTTGCACCACATGTTTGAAGTTCAAACTCACATTTTGCTGGAATCGAAAATATTACAATTTTACTCTGAAGGCTCTCTATTTCTGAACTTCAGTTTATCATCTATGCCCTTGAGTCAAAAATACTATGGCTTCTTGTGATTTCGTGCTCATTTATTGTTCTCCGCAAGTGTTTTGCAGCGTTATTGCTGCTGGACGATTTCTAATGGTGAAAGAACATCTAAAAAAAAAGGTAAACAATAGTGTCTCTGTGTTGGTCTGTCAACAGTAAGAAGGGTCAGATTTTGTATCTACCCATTCTTGCAATAAATATGCTGTTTTGTAGCACCCTTACTACTGATCGACGGGATATGCAAGACAAAAATCTATAACTACTTAAATCTGCAACATTATTAATACAGGTAGAGTATTTCTTCCTATTAATGTGAATTGGAGGAAGTGAATTGACGTCAAGGTCACCGGATGTGGCTATGTGAGCTCCCATGGCTTTCTCCCCCAGGCACAATATTTGGCATTTGGCTCATACAAGTCACTGCATAAATGGTCTGGCCATAATTAGTCCTACATAGAACCTTGAAGGGCTCCAGTGGTATTGAAGATTTGTGGCTTGATATCCAAGCTCCCAAAATTCAATATGGCAGCCGCTGAGACAACCCTGGCATGAACAAAGGAGGCATGCCATCTGACATGCGTACTGGCGTCCTGCGGACACAGAGGGCCCGATTCACAGAATGAACTTAAGACTCAATCCTAAACTTACTACTCTTTTGGTATTCACAGAATGCGCTTACTCATTTCGGTATTCACAGAAGTCACTTACTCATTTCGGTATTCACAGAAGTTAGTAGTCCTAACTTTAGGACTCCTAAATGCCTTCTGTGAATAAAATTAGGATTTTTCTCAATTTAGTAGTAGTAAAGTTACGACTTAAGATTGAGTCTTAAGTTCATTCTGTGAATCGGGCCCAGAGTAAACAGTCACTTCTAGGGGCTGCTATAAAGATAAGGGGGTGACTGGCTGTTCTTGGCTGTGAATGATTTGTAAACATTGCCCGACCCATGGCATGCAGCAGGTAGTGGAGCCAATCATAGGGAGTACATAATCACGATGAGGAGCCACACTCGTGATGAGAGTGGGATCCCCTAGTGAGCAGTGGCACAACAATAGCACCCACAGCCCCTGAGGTGCGGGAAGGGCCACTCAGCTGCAAGGTTGCCAAAGCTGAGAGACTGATTCAATACAACTCAATTATAAAAAAGCATACATGAAAAAATGCATTAACGCTGGCTTTATAAATTGCACCTTTTTTGCTTTTAATTGTTCAAGGGTTATTTCAGTTTTTTGTTATTTTTCTTTTGTGCACGGAAATACAAAAACATGAAGAAATATATATACAATTATATACAAACATGTCACAAACAATTAGGTATGTACAGTGATTCAAACAACCTCACAAACAACACATTCATGGCCAACCATTCATCCTATACCGCATTCATACTGGTCCCAGTGTCAAAGAAAACTTTTTGATGTAAACGAAAATGATCTCAGTTTTAACAGTTTTTTCAGTTTGTTAATCAGGGTTTGGAAAGAAGTCAAAAAGATCGTAGTGCATTGACAAATCAATTCCAGTGTTAATTCACACAGAAGACACGGGACCGGGTCGGTCATTTTGGCTCAGCCTGCTGAGTTTAGGAGTCAAAACCCTCCTTTGTTTTTTGACTCAGCTGCAAGGGGCCCCTCTGGGACTGTGCATGTGCAGCTGGCCCCAGAGCTCCTGCCTGGGTCCGAGCATTGGAGGGCCTTCCCTCCTCCAAGATCTTTGCATGGGGTCCCTTCAAGTTTCGTTACATCACTGCTGTACCTATATCCATTAAACAATGTGCCTTGCTCCAAGGGGCATATGATTCTTTTCCAGGCTGGACTGCTTCTCCATTGTCCCCTTACCTCCAGACCTGTTCCAGACTGGGCAAGATTCACTTTTCGTCGCTGTAAACCTCTGGCTGCTGGGTACTGTGAATGCCAACAATATCATCTGCATTAACGTTGGTGAATTGCCAATATTATTATGCTTCCTGATTGGAGAACAGGATGACTTGTTCGTTAAAGCAAATCTGTCTGCTGTGTAGAGCTTTTACTGGCCCCAAGGTCCCGCATGGGGCACTGGAACAAGTGAGTATACGCCGAGGCCAGAGCTGCAGAGGTTTGGGCGGAAAAAAAGCAGCTTTACAATTGCAAATTCAATGTGAGAACTCTCATCTTTTGCCCTTCAGCGGGTCTCAAGGATTCAATATTTTTGTGGTTAATCACCATGGAGTGCCAGACACCAGTGAGGATTGACCCCTCATCAGTTGATGACAAGGCTGTTGGTGAGTCTTTATGGAGTGATGAATCCCACCAAGCAACCCTGGATCACTTCTAATAAGCTACACATGAGTCAAATGTAGCGTTTGAGCAAAAAACTCCCACCATGGCACCTGAATTAAATCTTTTCAGAGCGGAACAAAATAGGACGGCGGAGAGAGAGAGCATGACACAGCTAGAGCGTGATCTTGCTCGCATACAGCTGGTGATGGCTCCTCTGCTAAGGCGTCATCTCACTGCCTTGAAGCAGCAAAAGAAAGGAAAAAATAAAATAACAACATATTGTTATCATTTTATTAGGTCCTTCTGCTGCCGCAGCTTGTGTGAGGGGGGTGGCGGGATGCAGAGCAGGGGAGGAGTGGTAGAACACTCCTAAGTGCGCAATGACTGTTTGGCCGGCCTTCTTGGGCCGCCCAAAACAGTCATGCACACTTTCCCTGTTCTCCTTGCAGGCTGCATTACGAACCACGTTGAGAACATGCCATCCCTCCAGCCCCTGGCTGAGTTCTGTGTCACATCGCTTAGACCAATCATAACTCTGCATTGCAGCATTGTGATTGGCTGTAGTGAACGCGGGAGCCCTGGTGTTTCCTGCTTCCTGTTTCTCCCAAGAAGCCAGGAAGAGGACGCAGGAGAGGCGTCGGCGACCGGCCAGCCGCCCCACTGAAAAGTAAGTGTTTTTAAAAATTGCTTTAACACTACCACACACCCCACTGCTGCTTCCAGGTAGCGGTGGTTTGTGTGGGAGTGTTCCATAAGCAAAATCACCTTCAGGAAGACCCTCAAAACCTGGCTCTTCGACTAAACAAATCAGTGGACCCCAGCGCCTTGAGACCCTTACGGGTGAGTAGCGCTCTTACAATTCCACTGATTGAGTGATGAACACCTTAAGAGCTTGCAGCAAGATCCTGGGGAAGAGGGGGGATGTCTAAGGGGTATTCCTGCTGCAGGATCCTCAGAATAGTTGGGAATACATCAAATTTTGGAAGATTGGATATAGACAACGGTTGCACCAGGGAGACTATCTCCATTATTTATGTTGAAGTAGGCCCATAGAGTGCCTGTGGCGAGGCCGGCTCCAGGAGCCTTGCCCGAGCCCTATTGCGACAAAATTACTAAACTGTAGGGATTGATACTTGCTGCTGAAAAGCTGATGTTAATTTTTGTTTATTACCACTTATGGAAGAAATCATGTGCCTAGTTTCAAATTGAAAAAAAAAGCACAGCATGGATTTCCTTTTGTGCTCTCCACGGTTGATTATGACAGGAGTTTTTTTTAACTCCCATCAATATCCTCACTCTTTTCCAGTCTGAATTGTGGTCAGTATATAGGTTTTATGTTTTAGAGCGATTATAAAGTTGTCAGTCCTTTTTTTTTTATCATAACAGCAATATTAAATATTTCTTGTAGGTGGTCCAGTCAGTGGGATCCCATTTTGTGTTCTTCTGTGGTGGTGTGACTTCAGCCATTTCCAAATATATGCCCATGAAGTTTCCCTCCAATGAAGAGGAAAGTCTAATTTTAGTAAATGTCTCCTGTACAGTGGGAACCTCAGTGTGAGCCCTAAGATATTTACCAAGCCTGACTAAGTTTGCAATTTTTTGCAATTCATAAAGGAATATAACAAGTAGTATCTTTATGACCGTGGAATCTCTGCAGGTTTTGCAGAGATACTGCACATAAGAAGATAGGCAGTCATAAAGATACTACTCATAAAATTCCTTTCTGAATAAAAAAAATCGTAAACTTACACAAAAGTGTAAGTTTACCTTTCCGAGGCCCTAGATTTGAAAATAGACATTACATTTCTCAATATTCAGATCACTTCTAGTATTATGCAGTAAATTAGATGAATACCTCTCACAAATGTGACAATCATCAAAGAGAATGGACACTTGTAACTACTTAACCTTTGGTTAAGATGGAACACCCTCATAAACGCAGTGTCTAACGTGTGGTATATATCTTTCATCCGCCCCACACTCGCGTTAAGGCATTTATCATTGGATGTTCCAAGGACGTGCTATATGCCAGCCTCATCCAGAGGACTAAGCCAAAAGCTGAAAGCTAGAGACTACACTCCATCGACCATCGACCATTTCTAAATGTCGGAAAAGAGCAAAGAACCAGCCCAGAGAATGTCTTCTCCAAACCAACAGAAAAGAACCTAACACTGACCTTGTCACGTGTGTCACCACCTATTGTCCGGCGACATATCAAATTCAAAAACTGATCAATAAGAACTGGCGCATTTTAGGCACTGGACAATATGATTGGCCAAAACCGAGGTTTGCAATAAACGTACAAAAAATCTCAAAGATGTATTAGTACATACACGTCCGGTACAATTGAGACAGAGGCCCACGAATATGAGAAACATTGACATGACACCTGTCACTGGCCATCATCCTTGTGGCACTTGCCTAGTATGCAAACTGACAACCACAACAAAGACACTTCAACTCACGGATTCCCTCAGCTGGACCCAAAAACAACATACGAACTGTAACTCTACTCACGTAGTATATATGATATGGTGCCCATGCGAGAAGAAATATATAGGAATGACGTGTAGAAAAGTTAAAACACGCATTGGGGAACACAAAAGCAATATTAGACTTAAAAAAAACACCACCAAGTTGTGTTCCCATTTTGTCGAAACCGGCCATGATTTTGAAGAATTAAGGTGGACAGTACTTGAAACACTCACAGATAAGACCTGTAACGCAGAAAAAATTCTGTTTGAGAAGGAGCAAAGATGGGTGGACCGTTTAAAGAGCCATATCACGGGCTTAAATGACAATATTCCGTGGCACCAATTTACATGAGTCCCATGTGTTACACTACACTTGGTTAATCTCTGTACTTGGCACATACAGACATGTGGGATCTAATATTCAAATCATCTCGAAACACAACCTGAGCAATATTTCCCACTCTAATGTATGACCCAGTAAAACGAAGGTAACTATGTCAAAACACAGACATCAGGACACAATACCTTTTGGACATCGAAGAGAAAACACGAAGCCTTTGTCTCTTCCTCTTCCAATATTTATTTCTATTTTTATTTTTATTTATTTTGAACACGTTTATTTTTAAACCCATTTAGTTTAAAAAATATTATTTAAAAATATTGTTCACAGTATTGGTGACTGAATAACGTCCAATAAGTAAGGCTACTTTCCGTTTCTGATAAGACTACAACCTTTCAGCACTGAAAATTATTCATAGTCCTCTCTCTAGCTTAACTCACACTTTGCTTTACTTAGAAAAAGCAACAGGAAGTTAGCTCCCGGTACCCAGGGGCAGAGGCAGCACAAGATGCGGAAGCTCCCCACATGCTGGTAAGAAGGGCGTGTAAGCGCTAAACATAGCGCTCTACAAACAAGGTAAGACCGGGATTTGATAACCCCATTTTCTCACTCTTACCAGCTTAGGACCAGTGAGTCCCATTGCCACCTGTTGAAGCCTCAGCTTTTCTGATTTGAGGTAAGAGCCGAAGTATGCCAGCTGGTCGCATTTCCATGCCGACTCAGTACCTTTTACAACAATTCCTTAACGCGCTTCCCTGCTGACGCCCTTAATGAATCCTTAGTTGTAAAGGGTGCCTTTTCTCAAGATATGAATTCCATTATGCCTCTTATAACCGAGGATTCAGTCAGGCTGCATAACGCTACCGAAGACCCCCGAATAACAACTAACAGGGACCGCAGCTCTTGACTCCTACGTCCCATACTCCATAATAAGATATGCTTATTTATTGATTAGAGCCAACACGACTACCATACATACTATGATGAAAAGACAAGATTCACATATTTTTTCCATTGTGTAGCTTTATACTCAACTGTCCTCATGATTCTTTCACTGTTTATTTTATATGCACAATTTGCGCTAGCGATAAATCTCTTAATATGAGAAATCTTGAAAGTGCTATACACTCATCCTATTATGCAAATATCTTTTTCTGCTTTTTCCTCAGAAATCCTGTAAAAGCTTAAAACTGAAATAACAATAATTTCTTTGAATTACTACACAAGTCGTGTAAGTAAAAGTACTGTTGTGTGTGTTGTTTTGTCCTGACGAATGCTCCGTAGACCAGGCTGGGCAATATGGAGCAGAAACATGTTGACTCTGTTAAACCCAAGGTATAATGAGATCCAATAACTTGACCTCAAGCGATACTGACAACTTTTTAATAACATATAACCTCACCTTCTCCATTAAAATCTAACACTGGTGAAGTTATTGTTTTTTATAATTTTTTCCTGGGGTGCTTTTTTGAATTTGAATTTTTATCTCTGGACACTACTACTATAGCCAGAGGTTGCCTCTGGATGAGGCTGGCATATAGCACGTCCTTGGAACATCCAATGATAAATGCCTTAACGCGATTGTGGGGCGGATGAAAGATATATACCGCACGTTAGACACTGCGTTTATGAGGGTGTTCCATCTTAACCAAAGGTTAAGTAGTTACAAGTGTCCATTCTGTTTGATGATTGTGAGATTGTAACTGGGGAATTGAATGGACTACCTATCCTCCTCCCTACCTGTTGATTATTTACCTCTCACAAATGGCATCATGCAATTAAACATGATATAAGACCTGAATGCCCCCATTCTGGCACCTCTTGACTGAACTCTGACAATGTTATGATATCACTGATCTCAGTGGGAGAGGAAAAGAAGAACATCTCCACAGGTTTTCTACCAGTCTCATTAGAGCTGCTCAATCACTCTGAACTCCTGTGGCTCAGAATCAGCAAACAAAACTTGTTTAGGACGGTATCTAAAAAAATAAGTAATAGAATACCTGTGTGGTTGAGGTTATGATTTATCATAACATGTGTCTCTGCCTGTCTGAAAGATGACAGTAATAATACACTTGCTGATGAACTCCTCCTTCGAATAGCTCAGTTTCTGGGCATTGTGAAACTACTTTAAACATTCCCTAATTACCAATGTAAGTAAAAAATGCAATCACCATGCAGGTCGCCATTACACATTATGTGAGAAGATCACATTTGTAATTCTTCATCTTTTATTTTTGATACCAATAGGAATCCCATGTTTTACCATAAGGAATAGTCAATCTCATTGGTCTTTTCACACAGAATGCCACTCGTTTAACCCCTTGGCTGCAGGGCACATTCCCCCGCTGTGCTGGGGGAGGGGGGGCGCACATATTGCCCCGGTGCCTATGACGAGCTCAGCTCATCATGAGCCACGGTGGTCGTGTGCTCATGACGAGCTGAGCTCATCATGACCACACCCATTTCTTTAGAACGCTCGCACAGCAGGGGAATTTGCCCAGCGTGCGAGCATTCTAACAGTCATGACGAGCTGAGCTCGTCATGAGCACACTAGAACCATGGCTCATGACGAGCTGAGCTCGTCATGAGCATGGGAGGGGTTAAGATTCAAAGTCGGATAGTTTTTGGGCTCAGACTGGGAATTAAGTAAGCATGGAAATTCCTGTTTGATAGGATCCATGGAGAAGTATGCAATAACAACTCCTGTCTACTGATGGATTTATCTTCTGCATTTGAACTGCAGATCAAGTTATTCTACTATATTGCTTGCCCAACATGGGAGGAACCAAACCTCGCTAAAACTGCTGTGGCCCTACCACTTTTGCTCTGACACCCATCTAATGATATGTCGAATTTAATTTGGTTCTTTTAAAAGTCCTCGGACAGAATCACAGAACTAATCTGAGACAAAATCCTAAATTTACCACTTTTGGTATTCACAGAAGGCATTTAGTAGTCTTAAATTAGGATTTTTTCTTAAACTAGGATTTTGTCTTAAGTTAAACATGTCAAAGAAACAGGACCAACCAACCTCAGGTCGGCAGTCCCGACTGCCTAATTCCAATGTGACCCCACATGGTGCAGTCGTACACATTTCCCTATGGGAGCATCCCAATTCCCATTGGGAAATGGGAGGTTGTGTTCATCCCTGCACCACATAGCAGGCTCCTCAAGGTACCTTTCACACAGTGCAGGGATCAACAAGGGGGCACCATAGATGCCCCCTCAGCCCCAAACCGGAGGCGGCAAACAGAAAGAGGCCATGCGAAGAGCCCCAAACATGCTTTCTGATAGGTTTTCCATGTCAGAAATCCCACCATAAAAAGCCTGTTTGAAACCATGCATTGTAATCTGGATGGCGGAAATGCGATCCATTGGGATTACGGTCTGGCTTCTGACTGGCCGAAAGGCTCCTTGAGCTGATCAGAATGCTGTCGGAATGGCCACCTGGTTTCATTACCGACCGCCTAAATTGTAATTAGGTGGTCGGTAGTGAATCCAACAATCTCGGTCAGAAAACCTCTGAACGAGGAGTGCATGCAGTGGGGCACATGTTGTGCCCCATGGAATTGCATCCCCGTTCCTGCATGGTGTGGTATGCATGACATGGTACATGCCACACCGTGCATGAATGTGCTGCATATGCTGTCACATCAGAGGTCTGCTCTGCTATGAGCCTTAGACTGCCACCAGCACCCTCCACCGACCTGGATTAAACTCTGAATCCAGCGGATGGGCACACCATGACCTTGTACAGATGGAGTGGTGGCAGTTTCACAGGCCTAAATAAATACCCTGGAGCTAATTTACAATCCCGTGTGCCATCACTTTAAAAAACAACAACATTTTATTAAATTTTTATGGCACATTCTATGCCGTAGCACAGCATATACATAGTGAAGACAAAAATAATTTTTCAGGTGTACCAACCAAGCATGTATACGGTATTAATTGCAAAACATATATACATTTCAACAAAAACTATTTGGCACAGACTGATCTAAAACCCAAGCATCTTAGGAAGTACAGCGGGGTACGTGTATAAGCAGTGATGAGGTGCAGTGTACATGATGTTGTCTGAGGTGCGCGGACAGGATCTCCTATCAGGGGGTCTGAGAGGGAAGGGGGGGTAAGTCTATTCCCCGGTATATTGCCCATCAGGACCATATTTTCCTATGTTTCTGGGAGCAGCCACGTGCTTGGAATACCGCAATCTCTGCTCCCATGCAACTATCTAGGTCTTTCCTCCATTTCCCTGCTGTCGGGGATAGGCCACCTTCCATAACTGGGCTATATTACGCCTGGCAATAGTGAGGGCCAGAAATAGAAGGTGCTGTTTATACCGCTTCCCTCCTATACCATCAGTGCTGTGTAGTAGAAATAATTTTTTAATCGAACAGGAGATCCCAGGATAATACCCTGCCCAAGCAGGCTGAGACTTTGCACCAGAAGGGCTGTAATGCAGTGCAGCTCCACACTGTGTGTATGAATTACCCCTTTTCCCTACCGCAACGTAAGCACTGGGGAGAATTGAACGATGCCCATCTTCCAGAGACGAAGTCGTGTATAGTACACACAATGTATGTATTTAAATTAAATTAGTTGTTAGGCGCCTTGATACCTTCGGGTTATTGTCTGCGCAATATAAATGTTATTCAAATCAAATCAAATCAAATCAATGAGGTGATATCGACAAGACACAGCCGGTCCCGGGGGCTAGCTAAAGCTTCTGCCCAATCGTCATCTGTCAAGTCTGGTATATCGTCTTGCCACTCCTTTCTAGTCTTGTGTGACGTGGTTCAGGCGTGTGTCATTGGGGTCAGATAGATCTGATGGATTTTATGGGCACCCAGGTCTCCCATGAGAAGGCGGCCCTTGAGGGGATAGAATTCAGGCAGGATGTCCAAAGAGAGGATCAATGGGGTAAGAGCATGACGCAATTGAAGCTATTTATAGAATTGTGTCTTGTTCAGCTGAAATTCCACCTGTAGCTGGTGTAAGGACTTTAGAGTAGTGCCCTGCATAACATACCCCAATGTAGATATGCCCACTAGGTCCCACCTTCAGAATCCCGCTAGAGTCGTCACCTGGCGCAGGTAGGTACCGTGCCACAGGGGAGTTGCTTGGGTCAGGTGGCCGCGCCAGCCCATTCGCCCAACCGTTTATCTCCAGAGCTGTACCACTGTTCTGCTGGCATGAGGTAAGAAGTCTAGGTTTTGTGTACTATACAATAGCGGAAGAAGGGGGATACCCTCCATCGCCGCATGCTCCAGCGCAAAACCGGGCCGCTGGTGAGTTATACCACCATTCATTTATGATCAATAAATGTCAGGCTGCGTAATAGGAATATACATCGGCTGCTGCAATGCCACAATATGTTGTTTGGGCACAAGTTTGTAGTGCCACCCGGACCACCCCACCCTTCCATAGGAATTTATTATGGCGGTGTTTATTTGTGCAAACCAGGATTGTGGTATATGATATGGAAAATTCTGCAATCAGTATAGTACTCGAGGTAGCGAGACCATTTTGAAACTGGCTGAGCGCCCATGAAGTGAGAGCACAATATTGTTGTCTCATCCCGAAGACTGGCAAAGAGTGGGTTGATTTTGTGCGCCCATGAAGCCTTTGGGCCGGGTGACATGAAGATACCCAGGTATTTAAAGCCCTCAGTCGCATTTGTTAACTGGGCCGCCCAGGTGCATTGTCCCTGGTCTCTGCTTACTGGGAACAGCACAGATTTAGAAGGATTGGTATGAAGCCCAGTAGTCTGGCCGAACACTCAGAGAATCAGCAAAATTCTTGGGCCTGACATCCATGAGTCAGTCATGAAGAAGAGGACATCATCCGCATATAATGCAATACGGTCGGGTTGCGACTGTGGCAATTCAAAGCCATGAGTACCGGGTCGCTGCCTACCCACGCCGTAAAAGTTTCCACAGCCAGGGCAAATAGGAGTGGGGACAAGGTGAAGCCCTGTCACGTACGGCAGCAGATGGGGAAGGGGCTGAAAGATGTCTGGCAATGCGGACCAAGGCGGTGAGATTTGTGTACAATAGGCAGACATATGTTAGAATGCGCGGGCCAAAATTGACTGCTTCGAGAAGTTGGAAAAGGTACACTCAGCTGAGAGAGTTGGAAGATTTGTCAATATCAGGTAACAATATGGCTGCAGGGTGCCCCAACTCCGGGGCTCTAGCCATGGCATTGTGGACCCGACGAATATTGTGGCGGGTGGCCTGATGTGGCATGAAGAAAGATTGATCTGGATGGATCAGGTCCTGCATGCAAGCCCGCAGTCGATCCACCAGGACCTTACCCAAGAGATTGGGCTCGAAGTTGATGAGGGTGATGGTACGTATCAGGATGGATCTTCCGGTGGGTGACCTGGCCTAGGAAAGAGGACAATTTTGGCATGCTGCCAATCCTGGGGTAACAGGTGTTGTTCAAAGGTGTCATATATTGCCTCTAACTAATCCGGGCCTAATGCGGGCATGTGTGGCCAAAGAAATTCCATGGGGAATCTATTTGGGCCGGGGGCCAGCCCGGGACGCATTGCTACAATCGCCACGTTTAGTTCATCCATAGTGATAGGGGCATCTAGGTGATCACGCATCTGGTCCGTGAGTTTACGGGGGGATATCTCTAAGGCACTCCACAATGAGCGCTTCCGATAACTGTTCTTGTCGCGTGTAGATGTATGCAGACCCCAATCTGTGCCTCAAATAATTGGTATGGTGGCCGGGGACCTCCCCACCTGACATAATCTATTGAGCATTTTGCTGGATTTGTCCCCCCATTGAGAGATACGGTATTGCAAAGCCAGACAGATTTCTTTAGCCTCACCTATGAGGTGCTGTTCTTTCTGCTGTTGCGTTTGAAGCATGGCGCAATGGAGGGAGGGAGGGCCTGGGTTCTTGAATATATTGCACCTTGAGGGATGTATAGCGGGCTTCCAATTCGGCCCATTGGGCGGAATGTTTACGTTTCTCATTCGTGCGATAGCTGATGTAGATTCCTCGGACTGGGCTTCAGGGCCTCCCATAGGGTAGCCTTGGATGGGGCCGGTGCAACATTTATATCGAGATATTCTTGATGTGCCCTAGTGAGAGTTTCCTGATAATCAGGATCATGAAGGTGCCATGGGGACATACGCCACCTAAAAAGAGGTTTTTGGGAGCATATATGGAGTTTAGCAGAGACTGGGGAATGATCTGTCAGCCTCCTAGCAAGATTGGAGACTTGAGAGAATATATGGATATAGGTACATGGTGTGAACAGGTAATCTAACGGGATAGGGAACTATGAACTGTGGACATGTAAGTGTAGCTCAGCTCGATGGGGTGATACTCGCCCCACATGTCTGACCATCCCAGTGTGGTGGCAAGGAGGCTCAATTCCGAGGTATTGATTGCCGGGCCTGTGTTGGGCCCACGCTTTCTATCTAGCGATGACATGACATCATTCCGGTCTCCCCCTAAAAGGGTTAATCCATCCAGGAGTTCACCCCAGAGACAGGAGATTTTGTCAATGAATGCGTTCCCTAAGGGGGGAGAATAAATACTACCAATGTTAATATGTTCCCCATATAGTGTGCCTGATAATATGATGTATTGTCCCACTGTGCACAAAGGGGACAGATGATGAATGAGAATAGCAGTACCCCGGGAACCCCTGGTAAACTCTGCATCGCACATCGAGCGGTATCCCAACTGCACCAGGTAGGGACCTTTGGTGCCTAACAGGTGCATCTCCTGCAGTAGAAGGATGTCAGCTCTGTAACGCTTAGCCTGACAAAGAATGGCGGCCCTCTTAATTTTGTTGAGTAGCCCCCTGACCTTCCATGATATCACAGACAGATCCCCAAGTGGGGAAGTGTGAGCCTGTGCAGTCATCTAGTGCCTATAGTCAAGCTTTGAGGACCTAGAGTATCGGGATCAGTGTTGTGTGTCTGCGCTTGTGCCAAAACTATTCTAACAAAAATAATGTGAACACCCCTTCCTGCCGTGATACTGCAATGAACAAGGAGCATCTGTTGCGGTGAAGGAAACCCCAAGCCCCAACATTGGAGCCCAGAGTCTCTCCACCAATGGTTCCCAAATTTCCATAACACTTCAACATGGGGTACTAATGTCTGGGGTTGGGCAGCCGCGTGGCTTGTTGTCCATACCGCCTCAGTGCTGAGTAAGAACAGGATTTTACAAATATCGGACCATCAGTAGGAAACTGGAACCAAGGAGCCCTGTCTGCTGATTCCACTGTGAACCATGGGAAATCCGACTCCAGCGGCGGCGGAGAGTGAAGCTTCAGATGACTCCTTTCGTCCATCCAAGCAAAGACAGCCTCGGTGTGTCGAAAAAGAGGGACTTGGAATTAAAGATGACGCATAGTCAGGGAGGATAAAGGAGCATGTATTGGACATTAAGATCTCGTAGCATCCGCTTTGCCACCATGAAGGATTGGCGTTGTAGTTGTACTAGCCGGTTGTTGTCCAGAAAAATCATTATAGGCTGGGACTGTGCCATCACTTTTAATGACGTCCCGGTGGTGCAAACTGCAGAGCCATACCTACGAGGCCACGTTAAGTCTTCATGCATGGCTTTTTATGGTCACGTAGACATGGTGTGAGACAACGCAGCACAAGTTGTTGCGTTGTCTCACACTGTGAGGGATGCATGTCACTACAACGCATACTTTTACAACGCATGCCATTACAACAAAACCTTTATAACGCAACATCCATTACAACGCATTTCATTACAACGCATGCCATTACAACGCATTTTAGAAAACTACCATTACAACGCATTCCATTACAACGCATACTACCTTTACAATGCATACCGTTACATAGCATATATGGTAAGTATTGAATAGTGTAGGAGTAAAATTTACTATTCTATCTCCAGGGGGTGCAACAGTAGGTTAAGTGTTGGATAGTGTAGGGGTAAAAATTACTATTCTAATTTCAGGGGGTGCAACAGTAGGGTAAGTGTTGGATAGTGTAGGGGTAAAAATTACTATTCTAACTCCAGGGGGTGCAACAGTAGGGTAAGTGTTGGATAGTGTAAGGGTACTATGCATTGTAATGGTATGCATTGTAATGACTGCGTTGTAATGACATGCGTTGTAGTGGTATGCGGTGTAGTGCCATGCATTGTAATGGTTGCGTTGCAATGGCATGCGTTGTAATGGATGTTGCGTTGTTAAAGTTTCATTGTAATGGTAGTCCGTTGTAAAAGTTGCGTTGTAAAGGTTGTTTCCCCACTGTGATAGGGAGGTATGCCGTGGGTGTCACAGTGGGTGTTGCCCCATAACACCCAAGGCATTTGATACATTCCTAGATTACCTGGGAATGCGTCAAAAGCCTATGCCTCCCCAGGGGTGGCATAACAGTTGTTTTTATGAAGGAAGGTGTCCTTTCCTGCAAAATAAATATGGATTTCAGCGCAAGTGCCCTGGCACTGTGGTGCAAGGGGCCCTGCGTTGGTGCTAGGCAGCCATTTGTGTGCCAGTTCAGTCTAAGAGGCATGTGCTATATCTCATAGATACATCGCATTCCTGCGCTTTTTTTTTTTCATGCAGGGCAGTACAGCAAATTGACATGCAACGATGCCCTGCACCAAATTGTTTTTATAAGCCCCCTGGTTCTTATTGTAATATTGAATAACCCAGATGTGCGGATTGACAAACATCCCTCCTTAGGCCAGTGGATGGACCTCATTGCCAATTCTAGCACTTTTTATTTAAGCTAATTCTCCTTCTGCCACAATTGTCACTTTGCTTATAATATTATTTCGAGACTTAGATATTGCAATTCACCACATTCTCATGCTAATTTTATATGCAGTGTGTTATGGATGTGGCAGCCGGTCATGTAGTATGGGCAGGCTAGTGTAAAACAATACATCACTGTAATAATGATCGAACTGCACAGACTCCCTGAAGTAGACATCACTACTTTTGAAGTTCTCTTTATTGCTAATAAGCCATTTTTCGAATTTCCAAAACTGTGTCTGTTTCCTAGGCATATAGAGACACCTTTCATCAACACACATATATATTTCCATCATTACGCATGCCATTTGTTAAGCTCCAGGAAGGTATGTGTCAAGAAAGCATAGCATAAAATAATATAACTCTCATATCGGTAGAAGCCCAGTAGACTGTTTATTAATTTTCTTCTTCTTCTGATTATTATTATTATTATCATTATTAATACTAATACTATTATCGCTGTTGTTGATAAATAACACAAACGAATGACAACAAAATAAAAGTAATATTTTTAATAAAAATCGTAATATTAATAATTATTTGGTATTAACATGATTACGTTTTGTTGTTCCTTTTGTTATTAACATTATGTTTATGTTTAAAAAAAAATGAAATGTGGAAATTTGACAGGAGCTATTAGCCGAAGAAAATGATCTGTTTTATGGCAAACTTCCTCTAACATACCTATGTGAGAAACACTAGGAAAGCAAATTCTTCTGATTCATTTTTCAGTAGCACAGGCCAGCTCATTAATTACTCTTTTAGAGATGTAAGAATGTGATGCATCAACAACTAAAATGCCATTGTATTTAGGAAGAGATTAAATCAGCAAATAAATGTGCTTTATATATGCAAACAAGATACTGAAAGAATAACATAAATAATAGTGATAAATAGAGTGAAATGACAGAAAATCTACCAGTGGGATTTTCTGATCTACTCTCTTCCTACGGTTAAGCAAAGTACTACCAGTACCTTTGCCCTTGATATTGGCTTTTTCAGCACAAAATAGAGTACTTTTCATTAACATTCAGTTCAAAATCTTGACCTTTATTTTCGGCTTGGATACATCATTTTACTAGCTTTGTGATGTTTATTTAGAAATTGATACCCCTACCAACTAAGGGCCCGATTCAGATCAGGTTTGGGAAGCTTTCCGACCAAATGAGTTTGGGAATGGTTTCAAATCGGATCTATAGAATCCAACCGACCGAGTAAGATGCATCCGGATGCTTCCAGATACGATTTGGTTGGACTCCCATCAACATCAATGGGAGCCTTTGTTCCGACCGAAAGCATATGCTCCCATTGAAGAAAGGGGTGGCTGGGATTAATCGGGCACCTGTGGCGGGCTCCTCCTGGTGCTTGCTACACTGTGCATGGCTGGTAAGGGGGGACCATGGGTACCCCCACGGGCCCGATTGGGAAGGCTCTGGGTGCAGGGGGGCCCACTAAGGGTCCCCAAAGTCTGATTCTGACTGCCGACTCAAGTCAGACAGCACAATTCAGAAAGGTTGCCGGAATCCAGCGTCGTACTCGGTCGTTCAGAAACGCAGCCCTTAGAGATGTACGATTCTGCTCCATAACGGCTTAGTCATTTCAAACACCATCGGGTTCGGATTGGGATATTCCTAACGCTTAACTCGCATCGTACTCGGTCGGTCAGAAACCTTTCCGAGTTGGTCGGAAGGGCACGTTCCCTATCCGATTCGGACAGAGCAAATGCTGCTAGGAGGGCTTCCTAACGGCATCGGAATCAGGCCCTAAATAGTATTGCAACAACTTATTCTTATTATAAAATAGACTATGGGCTTTGACTACCTGGTTGTATGCACAGGGACTCATGTGCCTTGAGTCAAGCACAGAGAAAGAGGGCTGTGTTTAGGAACCATTTGCTGGGTATATAAATGTCCTACTGGGTATTCAAGATGCAGCCTGGTTCCAACTTTCTCCAAAGCTTTCTGCCATGTATATCCATCCAGCTCCCAGTTAGCACCTACATCAGAAAAGAAAGGCAGTGGAAGTATTTCAAGTGCAGTCAGTTTCCCCTTTTGAGCAACTAGTTTGACAGCCTTTTAGTTTGTACATTATTGACCAGATGTCAGGTTCTCAACCTGCAGCCCCCAACTCAACTATTGTAATTGCTTCATATACAGAAAAAAAACATTAAGACAATGAAAGAAATAAAGTAAATCAGAACATTGGAATGTTGGGAGCTCCATTGAAACAATGGAGTGTTCCGGGCTTATAATGGCCCGGTATAAGCCCGGAGCTCCAACATTCCACTGTGAAAAAAGTCTTCAGGGAGCTTGGGGGGATTTTTGAAGCCTTTGTTTTATTTGTTAGTACTTTCTGCCCTCTAGTGACATAAATTTCTAAAAGCCTTATATCCCTGCGTAGCTGGGCTATGCCGGCTATTAAAGTCCTGCTCCCTTGTTAAAGGCCCTCACCTTCGGCTCGGGCCTTTAACGCTGGAGCGGGCCTTCAGTAGCCAGTATAGCAGGCTATAATAAAAATACACTTTAACAATAGTATTGCCCCATGTATAATAATAGTAGGTGCTTATGTAGCACCCACACAAAATGAACTCTCTCATTGTATTATCAGTGTTTAGACAGAATATGAAAAAAATATTGTGATACAAAAATATAGGACCTTATTACGATCTCCGTTGGAAAGCCTCCAACCTAGATCATCGGTTTCGCTTCCGACCGCCAAATTTCAATTTAGGCGTTCGGATTTGAACCCGGCTGGTCATTCCGGATTGATTCCGACAGACTCAAGGAACCTGTCGGCCAGTCAGAAACCGCCCATAATCCCATTGGATGCCGTAAAACAACGTCCGATTATGATGCTCGGTTTCCTGCAGGCTTTCCATGCCAGACTTTCTGACATGGAAATTCTGTCAGATAACGAGTTTGGAGGCCCCTAGCAGCCTCCCCTTCAGCCAGTGGCCTCCAGTTGGCAGCCGAGGCCCCCTGTTCATCCCTGCAACACGTAGCAGGCACCATGAGGTGCCTGTCACACAGTCCGGGGATGAACACAAACTCCTTGTACTGTATGGGAGCTTGTGCTTCGGCAGGTTTCTGACTGCAGCACCAGCTCCCATGCAGAAAGAGAGCTTGCGACCGCACCATGTGTTGTCGCATCATAGTTCAGCAGTCGTGACCGCCGACCAGAGGTTGGTCGTACACGTATCCCCGACGGTGTCTGGAGGATGCACATTTCGCCCAACATCGTCAAGAATATAGGGACATAAAAAATATAATCCACAGGAATATCAGAGGTAAACATGTTGTTCTTAGTGTTGTTTTATTATATTTGTTAAAGAAAAATGAAAATATCATTGTATGTAATATTGTTTGTAGTGTTAATTTGTCGTTTAGTAAGTCTATTTTATTTATGAAAACATTGAAGTTTGCATTTCTAGTTGTAATAATGCATGTGATTAATTGTTGACTTTTTTTGCAGCAGAGTATTGGGTTTTTAGGGGATGAGGGTGGGGATATTTTTAAATATTTTATATTTACATTATTTAAATATAATGTTAATATTTTAAAGATATGCAAACTAATAATTTAGAATTTTTACAAGAATGTTAGTATATTATTATAATCTTAATATATTTTAATTTGAAATGAATTAAGATATATGTTAATGGTATGATTTAAAAAAAAAAGAAAAAAAAAAAATATATATATATATATATATATATATATATATATATATATATATATATATATATATATATATATATATATATATATATATATATTAAAGCTCACGTGTAGAAACACACTGCACTCACAGGGTTTTCAGTCCAAAAAGCTTTTATTATCACGAGGACGCGTTTCGGCGTGTCTGCCTTCTTCCTGCTCGTTTTGACAGTAGGGAAGCATTCCCATTGGTCAGTGCAATCACGGGGAAAAAGTCAATACCTTGATTGTTCCCAGGTGGTGCAGGAAATCCCCACGGTCTCGGGCAATTCAAATGGAAAATGAAAGTCTGGATGAAATAAACAGCCTTGCCAGAGACCTTTCCGATGTTCCCTTCGTTGCACAATTATTCCACAAAGCACCTTTCAATCCGTCGGCTTGTCTGCTGGACACCCCATCGTCAAACCACACAGCATCACGGTTCACGGAGCAGGGGACGGCATATATCCGTTGTTCCTTCAATCTAGATGATTGACGTTATCACGACTCCATATCCCATAATGCTGCACTGGTGGTGCAGGGCGTGTGTAGTTCTGTACTTCGCTCCTAGTTCCACCAAGGACGCATTCTGCACTCTTCTCGACGGGTGCCGTTAAAATGGTGATGGATCCATTTTAATATTAAAGCTCACGTGTAGAAACACACTGCACTCACGGGGTTTTCAGTCCAAAAAGCTTTTATTATCACAAGGACGCGTTTCGGCGTGTCTGCCTTCTTCCTGCTCGTTTTGATAGTGCAGGCAGGCCAGCGAGGAGGTGCTTTGGACAGTAGGGAAGCATTCCCATTGGTCAGTGCAATCACGGGGAAAAAGTCAATACCTTGATTGTTCCCAGGTGGTGCAGGAAATCCCCACGGTCTCGGGCAATTCAAATGGAAAATGAAAGTCTGGATGAAATAAACAGCCTTGCCAGAGACCTTTCCGATGTTCCCTTCGTTGCACAATTATTCCACAAAGCACCTTTCAATCCGTCGGCTTGTCTGCTGGACACCCCATCGTCAAACCACACAGCATCACGGTTCACGGAGCAGGGGACGGCATATATCCGTTGTTCCTTCAATCTAGATGATTGACGTTATCACGACTCCATATCCCAGAATGCTGCACTGGTGGTGCAGGTCGTGTGTAGTTCTGTACTTCGCTCCTAGTTCCACCAAGGACGCATTCTGCACTCTTCTCGACGGGTGCCGTTAAAATGGTGATGGATCCATTTTAATATTAAAGCTCACGTGTAGAAACACACTGCACTCACGGGGTTTTCAGTCCAAAAAGCTTTTATTATCACGAGGACGCGTTTCGGCGTGTCTGCCTTCTTCCTGCTCGTTTTGATAGTGCAGGCAGGCCAGCGAGGAGGTGCTTTGGACAGTAGGGAAGCATTCCCATTGGTCAGTGCAATCACAGGGAAAAAGTCAATACCTTGATTGTTCCCAGGTGGTGCAGGAAATCCCCACGGTCTCGGGCAATTCAAATGGAAAATGAAAGTCTGGATGAAATAAACAGCCTTGCCAGGGACCTTTCCGATGTTCCCTTCGTTGCACAATTATTCCACAAAGCACCTTTCAATCCGTCGGCTTGTCTGCTGGACACCCCATCGTCAAACCACACAGCATCACGGTTCACGGAGCAGGGGGCGGCATATATCCGTTGTTCCTTCAATCTAGATGATTGACGTTATCACGACTCCATATCTCAGAATGCTGCACTGGTGGTGCAGGGCGTGTGTAGTTCTGTACTTCGCTCCTAGTTCCACCAAGGACGCATTCTGCACTCTTCTCGACGGGTGCCGTTAAAATGGTGATGGATCCATTTTAATATTAAAGCTCACGTGTAGAAACACACTGCACTCACTGGGTTTTCAGTCCAATATATATATAATTAAACATAAAAAACATACTTTAAAAAAAATAAGTAGACCATTTAGAAACAGTTTTATTTTACAAAATAATTTATAAAAAAATTGTGTAACTTAAAAAAAAGTTATAAACATCATTTTTTTATTTAAGGGCCTGATTATGAGTTTGGCAAGAGGAGCACCAGCCTGCCTCAGTGCCAGCCGGGAACCCGCTGAAAAGCGCCCAAACGATGCACTACGACATAACCGTGGAGGCATCCCAACTGCTGCATTACAACATCACCATAGGGATAGTGGTGTTTCGTTGGCGCAGCCACGGCGACGCCATGCTTTGGCTCTAGGAGAGAGCTGAAGCTAATGCCAGCTGCACTGCTGTGCCTCCTGCAAGTTTGGCGCACTGTTTCCATGCAGCATGTCAATTATGGCAAACAGTGCGTGAACCAACAGTGCAGGCATAGGGGGCACAAATTGGGTCCCAGCCACAGTCCAAATGGGCTTATTCGCCTTGGGGCTTTTTTGTGGCCCATTACCTGCCTTTCTGTTAACCCTTTCATGGCAGTGTCCCCGCCATTATAAGGTGGTCGAAAAGGCAGGTCATAATTCCCATGGTGGTGCCCATACTGGCACCACATACATTGACCACCGCTGTCCCCACCACTGCCGCTGCGGGAGCTCTGATCTTGGCCGTGGCAGTCTGAAAGCGATCTTGGGGCGGTCTCCCCACCCGCATTGTAATCCAGTGGTCAGACCATCAGGTATCATGATGATAAGACAGCCAAAAAGTGACAGCAGTGCCTAGACCGCCAGGGTTGTAATCAGGAAATAAATCATTTTTTTCAATGTATTTAAAAAGGTGAATTGATAAAACATTTTTTACATTTATTATAGTTAATTTCATGTTTTGATTTTTTTTTAATTCATAAATGTTGATAAGTGTTTTAAAAAATATGTTATTGTTTAAAGTAATTATAATGGAAATTTTATATTTTAAAATATAAATATGAATATAAAGGTTTGCAGTTAAATTAGTGTGATTTTAATTAACATTTCACTAAATGCTGTACTACAGAAACAATTTGAGAATATGTTGTATTAATTGTCATTTTTATTTTGTAATATGTTATGAAAATTGTTTTATTTTGAAGCAGATATTGGAAATTCCAACCATTTAGGGTCCAATACCTTCTCCCAATATGTTTAGATAGAAGTGGGAATGATAAATGTCTCCCCTTCAGTGTCTAACACCTTCCTCAAATTGGTTTAGATTGGAATGGGAATAGTAAATGTCACCCCTTTAATGTCCAATACCTTGCCCACATTAATTTAGGTTGTGGTGGGAATAGTAAATGTTACCCCTTTAGTGTCTAACACTTTCCCCTAATTGGTTTACATTGGTGTGGGAATAGTAAATATTACCTGTTTAGTGTCCAACACTTTTCCCAAATTTTGAATAATAAGAACATGTCACACATTTTTCAGTTTGTATTTGTTTCCAATTTTTTATTAGTCTATAGTTTTACAATTTGTATCATATATACCTGATGTAGAACACATAAAAACTAAGTAAATGTAACATTTTTCAGTATTTTTTAGTAATAAAAATCAGGTAAATAATATTTATATACATTTGTATGTTGTACATGTTTCAACTTTTATTTGCCAGGGTTAACAGTTTTTTCATGTTTATTAACTTTTCTTCCATATATCTTTCCAACATTATATTCACATATGTTTTATTAGTATATAAACAATTTGTATATTATATTATATAATTGATACTTTACAATGTTTTCATAATTTTTTATATCATTGTTATGATATATATGTTTCATATTTTTTTAAACATTTCTATACTTTATATAGATATATTTATTTTCAACATTATTTACACGTTTTATCAGTGTGCATTAAACCATTGTATATAGTTTATACTATTAATGAACTCATACTTTACAACATTTTCATGAATTTTTATAACATTGTTTGATATGATTTACATGTTTAGTAACTTTCCACCATTTTTTTAACATTTATTTGACTTTTTTACAATATTTCCCATTTATTTCTATGGAGAGGTAACCTTGTTTTTAGTTCAATTTTTTTTACCACTACCTCCTATTGTGCAATCTATTTGTTATTTTTTGTCTATTTTGTCGGAACCAGTTCTCTGTAAGGTGCTGCTGTTTGAGGTGCTGCTGTTTGTTTGAATAGGTAAGTCCTTTATGAAGCATATCTAAGGGTTTTGAGAGTGGGAGGAATTAAGAGGGGGTTTTAAAAGTTAGTTAGTGTTGTTTGTGGATGTTTGGTTTATTAAGATATGTTGTTGTTAGTAGTTGTTTTTACCCTGTTTTAATAATGTATTACTAGGCCATGTTAAATTGTGTGGTGTTAGTTATATTTTGATGATTAACTGTTATGTACATGTACTTTTGGGAACATAATGTGTTTTGCGGGTGGGTGTTGTCAATTTCCTCTACAGGGTTTTGTCAACAGACGTGTTCTATGGGAATTTGGGGTTGTCGTTTTTGTTTTCTAAAGGAAACCTTTTTGGTTTATAACAAACCAATGCTTTTTACTTTGAGTTTCCTTTTTTGAGTTTCCTGGCATGGTTCTGTTTGTAAAACAAATTTTTTATACAACCTTGATAATCAGGAATACTGCGAGGAATTTCAATTGGATTTATTCTATTTCTTATTTTTGGAGCGATTTTTTAATTAATTTATCAAATTTTTTGTTGATAACTAATTTTTGTTATGTGGAGTCAGACAAAGATAAGCAGCTACAGAACAGTAAGTTTTAATGCTTTAATTTATTTTGGGTGGAAAATGTGATATTACATTGTATATATTAAATATATATGAGTGTTATGTGGAATTGTTTGTTTTATGTGTTGTTAATATTTATTTAGATGTATTGAATTTTGTTTGATCTATTTTGGTTGGTGATAGTTAACATTTAAAAATATTAATGTATATATCATTTTATTATGTCAGTTTTTATTAATATTGTTATTTTAAACAGTTTGACTGATCTAATAAAATATTATATGTATACATTTTAAAACACTAGAAAGTTTAACTGTAATTTGTGGCATGTCTTATACTCTTTTGGTTTGTTTGTTAAGTTTATTACCAATTTGACTAATAAATTGCTCCATTCTTAGTTCTGTGTAGCTTTGCTCTTTTTTAAATGATTCTATAAATTTGTATAGAGTAGGTTGCGTTCTGCCTAATTGGGATTGGAAGGCATGTGCTATTCTTTTAGCTTCCTGTGCCAAGATGCTGTCTTAGACATTCCACGTAGTATATGGAATTTGGTTTGGCATCTGGGTCCAGTGCAATGTAGTCTGTCAACCCAAATGTCTTCAAAAGAGTCAATTAGGGGACTTAGGGCCAGATGTAGGTAAATGTCATTTACCGATTTTTAAATACCGAATTTTACCGATTCGGTATTCAAAAATCGGTAAATGACATGTAGGGAAAAATTCGGTATTTTTTACCGAATCGGTAAGATTCGGAATTTACCGATTCGGTAAATACCGAATCGGTATTTGCTATTGAATCCTATGGGCCTTGAAGCCCATAGGATTCAATAGCAAATACCGATTCGGTATTTACCGAATCGGTAAAAATACCGAATTGCTAAGGGGGACAGGGTGTCACTTTGACACCCTGTTGCACCCCTGTAACTGGCTTTTGCGCCATGTGGCACAGAGACATGCCATTAGGGCATGTCTGTGTGCCACATTTCACAGGTGTACATGCACAGATGTGCATGTACACATGAATTCGTAATTTACCATGCAATTGTATTGCATGGTAAATACCGAATTCTTAATGCCCTGTAGCACTGTTAGACATGCTACCTACATCTCAAATTACATTTTCGGTATTTTTACCGAATGGTAAATTTCCGAATCGGTAAAATGTACAGAATCGTTAAATTTACCGATTCTGTAATTTTACAGAATCGGTAAAATTACCGATTCGGTAAAATTACCGAAAATGTATGTTTTTAAAGCCCCTACATCTCCATAGCCCTTTACCGGTCGGAAACGGCCGAAAATCGGTATTTTCGGCCGTTTCCGACCGGTAAAGGGCTACCTACATCTGGCCCTAAGTTTACCTTAATTTTGCTGGTGGAAAGGGCTATCTATTAGTAGATTGTAGTGGTTGGCTACTTCCGTGACAAGGATATAGGGCCTTATTGCAAATTTGGTGGTCCTCCTATTGGCCTGCCATCGCCATGCCAATAGGAGGACCGTCAAGCACATAGTGCGACCACCTGCCGGATTATGAGTGTAATTTATGACGGGCAGTGCTGCGGCAGTGAGTGAGCCGAGTGCACATTCATGCATGCACGGCGTGGAATGCCCCCTGTCACGTATTCCACACCATTCAGGAACAAGGGTGCTATTTCAGAGTGGCTCAACAGGTGCCTTCCTGTAAGCACCCCCAGGCCCGGGACCAGCAGGGGGCCCTATTAGGTCTCCCTTAGCTACCTCTCTGTCACCTTTTTCTTGGCAGGCTCAATGCCATAAAATGGGCTGTGGACAGGCAACTTGGAATATGCTCGGCGGTACTATAAATGCACCATCAGGATATTCCTGGCTACTACCAGATCGCCAGCACAGAGTGATCCTTGATCCCGGCAGACCTGATGGTCTTGTGATGGTTCGACTGGCACACTCATAATACGGCGGGCAGATGGCCAGTTTGGTGGTGGTTGGACCTCCACCATTAGTATGGGAATCCTATGGACCGCCGTACTCGTAATCAGCTCTATAGGCTGATGCTATCATATTTTTTATTGCAAAGGCAAACTGTCTGTTTGCAGAATATTCTACACTTAGGGCCCAATTACGAGTTTGGCGATCTGAGGACTGCCAGACACATGGTGGGGCACCGGTGCCACATTATGACCCTGGTGGTCGTACTTGCCTGGGACCGCCGACTCTGCCAGGAAACCGGTTACCTGGCAGTAGCGCGGCAGTCAAGAGGCATCTCCATTAAAAAAGGGCAGAGAGGAAAGAAAGGGGCCTCACACTTTGTGGATGCACACAACATGTGCCCCACCGTGTGCATGCACAGAAGTTCCAGCACAGCATGGACTTTGGGGTAGTAGGTATTAGTTGCATGATATAATAGTATGTAGTAAGTGCTGCTTTGTTTATTTGTTAGTGGGGCATATATAAAAGGTATACTTGTGTTTTGATATTCACCATGTATGGTGGATATATGAGTAACTGGTTTGGGACATATTTTAAAGGTCCCATCCATCATTCAAGTTTGACATTGGCTAAGGTTCATTAAATTGTTTGCTGTAGATACTATTAGAATTTGTTTCTCATTATTTTAATTGCCATTTAAAGGAAAAGGTTCCTCACTATGTGTAATTATTAATTGTTCAGGTATGTCTATGTCTTGGTAACTTCTATTGGCAGGTGGGGTATCGCTGTTGGATTATTTAGTTAATTCAATTATTTTTTTTTACGTGGGGATAGATGGTAGTTACCCTGTTATATGTTTGTGGACTTTAGGTAAGATATCCTCCAAGATTTTGCTTGTGTGTTCCTAGGAGCTAGTGCTTGTCTCCGTTACATCTTTCAATATTTCAAGTACTTCTATTTCTGTTATATTTGGGGGATGGTTGTGCTCTTACAGGAATTACAACATCCTCTTTTATAGTTGCCCTTCCATAGCATGCATTAGAGTATTATTTAGTGAATTATCAGTTTATAGTTTTTAATGATGCACTCTCTTGGCTTTAGGTGTAGCCCATGTGATTTAGTAACTGCTTTCTTTTTGTGAAGTGATACATTTGACGGTCTCTGTCATTGTATGTGTAAGTATTGCATAGAAAAAATATATTCAGCCTTATTACAAGTTTGATGGTTTCACTGCCACAGGACTGCGTCTGTGACAGCACGAAGACCGCTGCGCCGGTTGTCTCCCATCTGCCGTAATACGAATTGGCTGTGTGGCCAGCGTTGTGGCTGCAGTGCTTGGCAATGTATTTCCATATAGATGCATGTGTGTACATTTCGATTGCTTAAGCATTGAATGCACACATATGCATGATATATATGGAAATATACCACCTACTCATTATGGGGTCCTACCCATAGGTTGCCAGTCCTGGCAGTGAGGACTTACCTGTGTATCACCGCAGATGGGGTCCCTTTCCTCAGGGAGAAGCTGCTGTGTGGGGGTGACCAGGAGAAAGGGATCCACCTAGAATCTGGAAGAATAAACAGGACAATGGTGAGTATGCTCCTAAAATCCTTCCTTACTGCTGTCCATTGTGCAGCAGTACGACCATGGTGGTTGCCTCGTGGAGCAGCCAAATTGTAATATGGACTGTAGTCTTGTTCCTCTGTACCCCCCTATGGAAGATGCGGGAGAGAGGCCAGCGGTGTGCTTGCGGTGCCGGGTGGTCCAACTTTGGACCCTGCACAGGCAACACTCACAACTCATAATATGGCGGATGAACCACCACTGTGGGACCACCACCACCGGTACTGCAGAACACAGAATGCCAAACTTGTGATTAGTAATGTAAATATGAGCCCAAGGAAAACCCTGAGCTACTAGAGGCACAGCTGTAGGGCAATTAGCCTTTATGAGTTTAAACACACATTAGTCGTTTTTTCTATATATTCTAGTATTGCGAATATATTTATTCTCATAACATAAAATGTTTGTAAAGAGGAAATAAAACTGATAAGTACAAATTATGCACTGTAAATATTATCACACGCAAGTTTCTGTGTAAACAGAAGATGTTCATAAATCACATGATCAATTTTACATTTCATCATTAATTGAAAATAACATCAAAATAATCATAGTTCATATCCTAAATCCCAATGCATTTCGGGATATAAAAATTAAGGATTTGTAATATACAGTCTTGAGATGTCGACGTTCAATGGTGAAATCTTTTCAGGATCTATAAAACAGCAACAGAAAAAGTCTGTATTCAAGTCCATCATAGATTACATGTTAAAGAATAAATGGCTAGGGAGTGCCGCCGGGAAAATACCATCAAAAGGTGATGAGCTTAGTGTTTGGAGCGCAACGGCCCCTGTGCCGAGTAGACGTACGTGCACCCACAGAACAACGTGGTTAAGTGAAAAACAGGGTGGTATTGGTCAAACTAAAAAAAGAAGGTGAACGTCGACATCTCAAGACTGTATGTTACAAATCCTTAATATTTATATCCCCTGACGAAGGGTTACTCTTAAACCCGAAATGCATTGGGATTTTGGATATGAACTATGATTATTTTGATGTTATTTTCAATTAATGATGAAATGTAAAATTGATCATGTGATTTATGAACATCTTCTGTTTACATAGAAACTTTCGTGTGATAACTACAGTGCATAATTTGTACTTATCATTTTCATTTCCTCTTTACAAACATTTTATGTTATGAGAATAAATATATTCGCAATACTAGAATATATAAAAAAAATGAGTAATGTGTGTTTACACTCATAAAGGCTAATTGCCCTACAGCTGTGCCTCTAGTAGCTCAGGGTTTTCCTTGGGCTCATATTTACATAGTTGGTACGTCTAGGGAGCAGGGCACGCCCCCTTAAAACTAGAGAGCATGCAAAAATTGATTAGACTGTGAATACATTTTAAAAAACTTTTCGAAACTTGGTGTGCGGGTCCACCCTCTACATAAACTTGTGATTAGGCCATAAATATCTTTTAACTTTTGCATGTTTGCAAAAACATGTTAAAAAAAATATTTACTTCTTTTGTGTAAACTTACATGTTCTGGTGAGATGTTTTACCGGGTTTTGCAGCTTTTCCCTCGGAGGTGTTCCAAAGTGCAGCAAGTGCTTTCTTTTATTTTGGTTGTAATGAAAAAACATAAGTTGCATTTTACATTGTACTTTGTTGATAGTGTGTAGGGGCTGAGGTTGTTATGTTTGATTTTGTTTGGTATTTGAGTGAGTTTATAATTAGTTATTTATTTATGTATATTTACTTTCTTATTTATTTTTGGTTTGTAGTACTTGATGTTTTCATGTAGTTTATCTGTTTTCAAGTTGTAGTTTTTTTAGGAGGTCTGTGTAAAAAAGATGAAAGTTGGACAGTGTGTTAATATTTATTTCCTATTTTATATTTTTAAGTTTCCTAACAGTTACATTTTAGTTTAATTATGTTTACTTACTTGGTTATACAGTTGTTAAGATGTTGCTAAGATTTATATTTTTTTTCTTAAATGGTTTGTAGAAAGAATCGGTCAGAGGTTCCTTGTCTTGCAGTGTTTGTTTTTTTCGAAGTATTTTGTTGTTCCAATTAGTGTGCCATTTATATTGTTTATTTAATTGTTTCATTTTAGTGGTTGAAGTTGTTTATAGTTTGTTTTATTGGGTAGTTCATATATATATATATATATATATATATATATATATATATATATATATATATATATATATATATATATATATATATATATATATTGCCGCTCTCCACACACCGGTGCGTGGCACTCCCAGGCGGGTGCTGACAAGCGAGGGTGCACTCGCTAATCACTTGCCGCTCCCGACTCCAAAGTAGACAGTTATCCACAGGAATAAAGCACTCGCAGGGGCTGTTTGAATCAGTTTATTGAGACAAACACAGCAACCAGCAAACAGACACGTTTCGGTCGTAACCTTCTTCTATGTTTACCGAAACGTCACACAGAACATCATTATAACCAGTGTGCATGGAAATAAACAAAGGACAATTAAGGACTCAAATAGAGTGCAAAGCATGAGCGCCATCTTAACATGCCTGATCCATCACAATACTAAATGAAAGTAAATAGATGTGGGTAAGACTTGTGTGCTAAATAAATAAAAAGCAACACAAGTCAAAAGATGTCAATCATAACACGTAAAACAACTAATTGAGCCCACAGATGGGCATAACCACAAGAACCAAATGTTCCAAAATTCCAAATGCACGAACCTGGCAAAGAAAGAACATTCATTGAAGCAGTTCACGTTATACATGATGTATATAATCAATTGACATAATTCATTGTTCAATAGTCCATATTCATAATACATTATTCATATTCCTAGGGAAGGAAATAATCAAATGGGGTACTGTAAAGTAGTAAATCCAATCTTATAGTACTCATAGTTCAGTTCATATGCAGTTTAGAGTGACATTAAAACTAGTGGCAAGGGCACAACAGATGAGCAAAGGGAATCTCAAAATCCAGGGCATTCTATGCAGACAGACATTATTCACCTAAATGGACTGCAAGTTCTTCATGCATATTTAATCCCCCCGGCACCTTTGTTTGCAAGCCAATAATGTATCTTGACTCCAGTCTACGGAGGCTTGTGAGTCTGTCCCCCCCTCTAGGATTGTTGGGAACATGATCCAGGCCAAAATAACCCAGAAGATCCCTGTTGCGATGATGTACTTCGTCAAAATGACGTGCAACAGGGTATGTCTCATCAAATTTAGCGATGGCTCTCATGTGTTCCAATATCCTTATTTTCATGGGGTGAACAGTACTCCCTACATATCGAAGACCGCAGGGGCAGTAGAGACAATAGACACTATAGGGTGTGGTACACGTGAGAAACCTGTTAATTTTTCTCCGGAGACCCACCCCTGGGATGTCATATGTCAAAACCCTCTTACTTGATTTGCAGGCCTTACACTTCCCGCATGGGAAGAAACCTTGCATCGCGCCAAAAGGGGATTTAGGGATGTCTGTCAAATGACTCTGGACCAACTCATTTTTTATGGACCTTGCTTTTCTGAACGTTATCAGGGGGTTGGAAGGAAGATCGACAGCCAAACACTCATCTGTCTGTAGAATATGCCAACTTTTCCTCAAAGTTTTCTTAAGAAAGGAGGCATTTCTGGAATAGGTGGTGATGAATCGAAACCTGGTATTGGAGCTCTTATTGGTTGTCCTGTCTTTCTTTTTAAACAGGTTCTCGCGCTTTATGGCATTGGCTCTTTCATAAGCATTGGCAAGGATGTCGGAGCTGTATCCCCTGACCTTGAAGCATTCCATGCTCTGTTTGGCCGCAATTTGAAATTCATCATCATCAGTACAATTTCGCTTAATTCTAAGGAGCTCCCCATAGGGGATGCTTCGTACAAGATTGATGGGATGACTGCTGGTCGCTACCAATACAGAATTGCCAGCATTTGCCTTGCGGAATAACCTGCTTTTCAATTCTCCAGATTCAATGTAGATGTTGACATCAAGATAATTAACAGATGTCTCACTCACTTCTCCTGAGAATTCAAGGTTTACCTCATTCAGATTCAATACCCTGATGTATTCCCTGGCTGATTCAGGGGTGCCATTCCAAATGATGAATAAGTCATCGATAAAGCGATGCCAGCTTATCACTCTCTCAGACCAGGAGGCATTGATCGCCCCCCAGGCCACCTGCTCCTCCCACCAGCCAACGAACAAGTTTGCATAGCTGGGGGCGAAGCAGGTGCCCATAGCTGTGCCCGACATTTGTTTGTATAATTGGGACTGAAAGAGAAAGATGTTAAAGTGTTATGTCAATTGATTATATACATCATGTATAATGTGAACTGCTTCTATGAATGTTGTTTCTCTGCCAGGTTCGTGCATTTGGAATTTTGGAACATTTGGTTCTTGTGGTTATGCCCATCTGTGGGCTCAATTAGTTGTTTTACGTGCTGTGATTGGCACCGTTTGACTTGTGTTGCTTTTTATTTATTTAGCACACGAGTATTACCCACATCTATTTACTTTCATGTAGTATTGTGATGGATCAGGCATGTTGAGATGGCGCTCATGCTTTGCACTCTATTTGAGTCCTTAATTGTCCTTTGTTTATTTCCATGCACACTGGTTATAATGATGTTCTGTGTGACGTTTCGGTAAACATAGAAGAAGGTTACGACCGAAACGCGTCTGTTTGCTGGTTGCTGTGTTTGTCTCAATAAACTGATTCAAACGCCCCCCGCGAGTGCTTTATTCCTGTGGATAACTGTCTACTTTGGAGTCGGGAGTGGCAATATATATATATATATATATATATATATATATATATATATATATATATAATATATATATATATATATATATATATATATATATATATATATATATATATATATATATATATATATATATATATATATATATATATATATATATATATATATATATATATATATATATATATTGCCACTCCCGACTCCAAAGTAGACAGTTATCCACAGGAATAAAGCACTCGCGGGTGGATAACTGTCTACTTTGGAGTCGGGAGTGGCAATATATATATATATATATATGTATATATATAAATATATATATATATATATATATATATATATATATATATATATATATATATATATATATATACATATATATATATATATATATATATTGCCACTCCTGACTCCAAAGTAGACAGTTATCCACAGGAATAAAGCACTCGCGGGGGCCGTTTTGTATATATATACATATATATATACATATATATATATGTATATATATATGTATATATATATATATATATATATATATATATATATATATATATATATATATATATATATATATATATGGGCGATTAAGATTCAGCCGGTTGGAGCCTCTACAGCCACATCGTATTGGGCAGGTCGGATTCCTTTCTGACGGCCTCATTAGGATGTAGGCGGTCATTAAGGAATCAGACCGGTCATTCCGACTGGCTTCCGACGGGTTCAGAGAGCCTGTCCGGCAGTCAGAATGCTGCAAGTAATATCAGGGGTAGGCCATTCCGCCCTTGAGATGACAATGCCGCTTTCCGACATGGTTTTCATGTCGGTCTGGTTGACATTGAAACTATGTCGGGAAGCATCTTTGGGGGGCCCCAGCAGGGTCCTCTTTGGTGCACAGCATCTGGTTGGAGGCCGAGGGGGCACATTGAGGTGCCTGCCATTTGATGCAGGGATGAACCACACCTTCAATTTTACTATGGGAGCATGCATTCAGGCCAGTTTATGGCCGAAATGCATGCTCCTATAGTAAAATGTAGGAATGCCTGGCCCGGACCGCAGACCTGGTGTCGGTCGATACCATGACCAAGAAGGTGTTGGGCGGAGTTATTCCGCCCAAAATCGCAATGAGCCCCTCTGTATATATATTTAGTAATATTTAGGTTGGTGTTTAGTTGCTTGTAGTTAATGCTATGTTTGGGGGGGTATTATTGTATATATTTTAGATATATAAATTTTGGGGGTGAATGGTAAATATTTTGTTGATGTTATACATTTTTATTGAAATCAACCGCTTCACCGTGGCGGACATTCTGCCGTGGTGTGGCCAAATCTGACCTGTGCGGAGATCGGACGACCCCCGGCAGTCCTCTGCACATGCCCACCGTGATAGAAAAGGTTATAAATATGTGTATAACAAATTCTGGGTTTATTTAAAGTAAATATTTTATGTCACAAGTAGTTTTTGAATTGTTTTATTAATGAATATTTACTTATTTTGGTGTTAATATTGTACTCAATATTGTGTGGATCGATATTTTTTGCTTATTCTATTTTTATTTAAAGGTAACAATATTTGGTTTCTGATATTTTTGTTTTTGATATATGTAACAATCGCTGTTTGTAGCAACAATATTTGTGTTCCAATATGTGTGGTTTTTATAGCTAAGTATATGGAGTCAATATTTGTGTTATCAATATTTCATTTCCAATATTTTTGTGTTTCGATATTTGTTGGATCAATATTATGTCAGTGATCCACACCATAGACATATACATGCAAACAACTTAAATAAATCCATACAATTATTCAATCGTTACTCTAAATTGGTCTGCCAGCCCAAGTCAAAAACCCTAAGTGCATGCAACAACATCTAATGGTTCAAAGTATGTAGAAGGGATTACTGTCACTGAGAATAGTGATATTAATGACAATTAGCATCATTAACAAATATTATGTCCGTAATAACGATATATCATGAAATGATCATTGTACTGTTTTCATCAGGCAACCAACAACTTTACTTTCAACATGGAAGGAAAAGTAGGAGAAGCTTGGCAACCCCAGCAGTACATTTTTGGTGAATACACTGAGCGGCTGTGGGCCTATCTAACTATACAGCAGTTACTGGAACAACAGTAAGTTCTTATAAGGATCTTTGAGGTAATTTATGATGTATTAGATCTTATCATGTCACCAGAGTACACTTGCAGGCTGCACTGAATTTCTAGGTTATTACTCTCCAAAAACGTTATTGGTGCAACATGTTACCTTAGCTGGATTGCAAAGTACCTTATTCTGTATAGGTTTTGCATAAAATGAAGATTAAGAATACTAGACTTGGTTGCTGGAAATATTGCATTACAAGTAGGTCCTTGAGGATCTCCTTTGAAATTAGGATTTATCAAGGAGTTCTGCAATTTTGCTTCTCATTTCTCTGGGTGGTCCTCAGTTTTCTCTTAAAGTTTCAAGCAGAGATTTCAACTACTTTCATCAACGAAATGCTCCTGTTTTGAAACTAAACAGACTGGCTGCATTCTCATTGATTTTATAATTCCAGTAGGAATAGTAGTTACTATTACTGGTCCCGTTGGAAATGGCAGACCATATACACTTAGGGCTTTCAACTTTGGGAAGTGTTGAACATTGGCAATGCAAGTCAACATCTGATGATGAGTGTTAGACCTATCAGCTTTATAGAGGTGTTCCCCAAATATTTTTGCCTCACCTCTGTCATTTTCGCTGCACCTATTTTTGTTGGCCTTAGTACTCTGTGCACTTTGCCAGTGCTAACCAGGGCTAAAGTACTTGTTCGTCCATTATTTTTTATTTAAAAAGTTTTATATGGCGCAAACTTGACCCAAGAGGGTATCAGAGCGCTTTACATTTAGGATCGTTACAATAAAAGTTACATCAGTTACAAGAGCATAGAAAGGTACAGTACACAAAAATAATGTTGCAAGAATTCGTAGGAGGAAGGGAAGGTAGGAGTCATTAGCGTGCAGATGAGGAGGAACTGTGCCCATTGTCCGGCTGGGTAGGTGACGGTCAGGGGGAAACCAGGGCTCATCTCCTCAACAGCTGTCTAGCAGCTCCACCGGACATCAGCCATGTTGCTCAGGTCTCAGCGATAAGGGGAATCAGTTTTGAGTTTATTTGATTTGAAAGTTTAAATAGTGCTGGCTAGACCCAGAGGTATCAGAGCGCTTAACCAGAGGATTGTTGCATTACAAGGTAAATCTAGAAAGATTATATATAGCACTGGCTAGACCTGGAGGTATCAGAGCGCTTTACCAGAGGAACCTTGCGTTGCAAGTTACATCAGTTACCATAGTGTAGCAAAGTAGTAAGGTAAAATAAACAAACAACGAGGTTGACAGGATTCGTAGGAAAGGAGGGGAGGAAGGGGCCATAGCGGGGAGATGAGGAAGAACTGTGCCCAATGTCAGGCTGGGTAGGTGACGGTCGAGTGGGAAACCAGGGCCAATCTCCTCATTAGCAGCCTAACAGCTCCACCGGGACTCAGCCATGGTGCTCAGGTCTCAGCATTCAGGATTAAAATAGCTTAGACCCAAAGGTATCAAAGCTTTTTACATGATATCCTTATTGTTCCAAGATTACATCTGTTATAGGTTACATTGGTTGCAGGGAGAGCATATAGAGATCTTTGAGGACGAGGTCAGAGGAAACGTAGAGGAGTAAGGGGTGGGGTAACAGGGTAGGGGGGAGATACGACAGAAAGACGAAGGGAAAAATCAGCCCAAAGTACCTCTTACTTTTCAATTACCGACAAATTAGCCACGACAAAAATGATGACAGGTCTTGAGGAGCTGTTGGTTGAAAGGTAGGTGGGTGTTAGGGTTATGAGATTTATGTAGCGCTGGCTAGACCCGAAGGTATCAGAGCGCTGTACATGAGGTTCCAAAATCATTACAAAATTGACATCAATATTGTAATATTTAAAGAAAATAGATGAATCACATATTCATTGTCATGATGGGTGATCCGAGTGGGGGAGGATGGTGGGAGAGCAAACCTAGCCTCGCTGGTGTGAGCTCGCAGAGCTAGACCATATAGTCCGGTGTGGTTGAAGGGCTTCTCTCTTTGCTGCAGTCCTGTGGAGGGAGAAGGGGGGTGGGTTGGAGGGGCTTCTCTTTTTGCTGTAGTCCTGTGGAGGGAGTAGGGAGTGGGTGGAGGCCAATTTGGTGGTGGTCAATTGCAGGTAGGTCCGCTATGTTAAGGTCAGGCATCTGAAGGCAGGACTGAGGTTGGAGAGGTGAAAGGGCATTCCTAAAACTTGGTTTAATTGGTTTATACCCAATTGGCATATTTATTTTACTTGAAAGTCCCTTTTAGAGTGGTATACCATACACCCAAGGCAAGTAAATTAAATGCTACTTGTGGGCGTGTAGCACTTATTGTGTCACCCACTTAAGTAGCACCAAAAAAACATGCCCTAAGTTAAAAGCATGGGCATGTACTTTTAAGTGTTACCCGTCCTGGTAGTGAAAAAATCCCAAATTTGTTTTTTCACTACTATGAGGCCTACCCCTCCAATAGGATAACATTGGGGATTCCGTAGCACATTTAATAGGCTGTAATTCCAGATTGGGAGCTGGAAGCTAGTCATGTTTGGTGTCTTTGGAATTGTAATGATAAACCATATTTAATGGTAAAGTCAGGTTTTTGATTACAATTTTAAAGAGGCCACTTTTAGAAAGTTGGCATTTTTCTGCCCCCAGTCCTTTTGTGCCTACCATCAGGCCTTGGTCACATGACTGGGTGTAACTGACAGTTAGACTTTGCAAAATCCTCCCAGATAGTCACATAATAGAGGGATTAGGTGTGCTTTGCCTCTACACAAAGGGCCTAACGATCCCACAATGCCAGCTTGGTGCCAGGGCAGGCAGGAAATTCCATGTACTTCAAAGCCCCTATCTAGAAGCTTTTCCCACCTTCCTGAACCAGGGCACCTCAGTATAAATGTAGGCCTTCGGACACCAACTCTTCAGTACACATCTTGACCTATGGATACCTTACCAGGAAGAAGGACTACTGTGCGCCGGAAGGAATGACACTCTGCTGGACTGCTGCTCTCAAGGACTGATGCCCTGCTGCTCTGAGGACTGATACCCTGCTGGAGTGCTACCCTGTAGCCCTTCTGCTCTGTTGCTTGAGCCTGGGTTCAAGGACTGGAGCTTGATCTGTCCCTGGACCTCCAGAGTGACTCACAAGATCTAGTTTGCGGATCTCCTTTTCAGAGCCACAGGGACAAAAAAAAGGCTTCCTCAAGCTTTACCCTTTGCCTGGACCCTTGGAAGTGGTGCTGAAGGTGCCCAGATAGCCAAAATCCAAAAGTGGGGTAAACGTTTCGCTAAAAAGTGCTCTGAGAACCAAAAGGAGAGCAGAACCAACTGACGTGCTTGTCCACCTGAGATGCTTTGCTGGGCGGATTGACTTTGCGGCTCTCCCCACTATGTTCTTCTCTGCAGCAGCAAATCCATTTCGCAGTCCTTCACAGACCTCATGGAACTGTCTTTGGCTACTGCACTCTGCCTCGTCCTGATGGAGATTTTTGACTTCCATTTCAAAGACTCAGGGACTGATTAGGATCTTGGTCAGAAAGACTTTGATCTCAGGTTGGAGGCTTTCCTCCCGAGATCGTTGGTTTCACTTCTGACCACCTAATTAAAATTAAGGCGGTCGGAAGTGAAACTGGCTGGTCATTCCAGCTGGATTCCGAAGGGATCAAGGAGACTGTTTGTCAGCCGGAGACAGGCTCGTAATCCCTATTGACGGCGTTTTACACAGTGAGTATTACGATGCTCGGTTTCCGGCACGCTTTTCATGCCGGTCTTACCGACATGGAAAGCCTTTGGGAAAGCAAGTTTGTTGGCCCCTAGCAGGGCCCCTTTAACCAGCGGCCTCTGGTTGGCGGCTGAGGTTCATCCCTGCACCATGTGGCAGGCACCATGAGGTGCCTGCCACTCGGTGCAGGGATGAACACAAATTCCCTTTTCTTTATGGAAGCTTGTGCTGCATCCGGTTTCCGACTGCAGCACAAGCTCCCATACTGAACAGTAAGCTTGCGACACTACCATTTGCGGTCGATTGTAATTCAGAGGTCGGGACTGCTGATCAGAGGTCAGTCAGACCCCGTCCGCAGCGGTGTCTGGTGGACGCAAGTCTGACTGACATCATAATAAGGCCATAAGTCCGAAAGTAGAAATCTTCACTGTGGCTTCGATACAAGGCTATCGCTATCAGATGACTACGCTCCCTTCTCTGACATCCCCTGAAGACTTGCCCTGCTGAACTTTACCTTCTCAGAACACTTTCAGAGTCTGAAGGTAAGCGCTGACCAAGCACAATCCACTTTTTGCATCCAAACCGCACTCCATTATGGCCGACCGGAGTTGGCACTTTCATCTTTTAGGGGGCACAGTTTTACTAAAACCTTAAAAAATTTAAAACTCTCGTTCTCCTGATTGGATTTTTGTAGATTTGGTGTCCAATAATTTATAAAAATGCATTCAAATTCCAAAATTGGTTTGGGATTTTTCTTATGCTTTCACTTTGTCACTGTTTGTGTACTGCATTAATACTTTCCACATTGTCTCTAAGTTAATCCTGACTGCTTTTTGTGCCGAGCTATCTAGGGTTAAGCACACAATATTTTAGTGACTTTTTATGGTTTATCCTGCAAGGAATTGTGGCTCTTGCTTGACCAGGGCTCACACCCCAGTCTACAAGCAGCCCGATTTCTAACAATGAGTACACTGGAGAATGTTTCAAAAGATAAGATGAAAAGCAGAGAAAATCAGAGGTTATTTCATGCTTGACACATCAACATTTTAAGCAAGGGATTCCCTAGTTTGTATAATGCCTGGACCAACAATGAGCAACCCAAATTTCAAGGTTATCAAAGTTTGCCAACACCACAAAGCTTTTAAGTAGTTCAGGCTGTGAACTTTAAGTGAGCTAATTGGCTAATACTCAGCATTCTGGAGAGGAATGGGGGAGTGTTGTAAAGTTGTTTTTTCAAGATTCTAATGATAAAAGAGGCATATGGGTTGATTTTTTCTCAGTAGTAATTTTGCCAGTGAATTTAGAGGAACAAATATTTTCTAGAAGCAATCTAGAGAAAATAATTATTTGAATGTAACTTTTAACTGCGTTGATCAAAAGGACAGGTCACACTGTGGAGGGTCTTTATAACCCTGATGAAAGAGGTGATGAGACCTGAATTTTTGTTACTTTTAGATGTATATCTACTGGTCTAGGGTTGTTGATTGTTGTTTGACATAATACAGTTTGTTGGAGGATTTTCCACAATAATTTCACTTATTTTTACAGTACTGAGAATGAGAACAGAGTTTTGCGTACTTATGATAACTGAGGTGGGTGTTGTATTCCTTGACACACACTAGCCTTTAACAAAAAACAACAAACACCTGATTGAAACGGGCAAAACACTAATTTTCTTTGTAGTTCCAGTGCCGGGGGGGCTACTACCTCAACCCAACTGCTGGTTATAAACCTTTACCCGTCTTATTCAGTCCTAAATGCACAAATGTTTCTATTACAATAAAAAGTTTGTCAGGCATCTCCATATAAACATACCCCCTACTAAAAATGTGTATATAAACAAGCACAAACTCTCTGCAAGAAAAGGAAGGTGAGAAAGTGCCACACGTGCGCTTCCCCACTAGTCCATAGGCGCTTTAATTTACTATTAAGTCCCAGAAACCTTTAACTGGTTGACAGTGAGTAGTCACATGTGCAACTGCTGTGTGATATACATTTAAACCTGATGATTGTTTTGACATTTTGAGTACAAAAGGTCGTAAAATGGTACAGCTTTCGCATCAGGCAATTACATTGCCTTTTCAGCAATTGAATTTAGAGAATTGCACCAAATTTGTGGGTGAGTAGAAACAACCCTTACCCCCAAGTTGCTCTATGATTTATCGCAGCTTACAGATGCTCTTGTACCAAGCATTAGATATTAAATGACAGTATAATTTGTCAAATTATGTATTATTTTACCTATGATATACATATTTGTTTTAAATAAATAAGTTATTATTTACAATATGTTTGATCCAATTGTTATGTTTATTAACTATTTAACAGTTATATAAAATTGTATAACAACATATTAATACATTTTAAAATAACCTATATATATTTGATGTAATTTATTTGTTATGTTTGTGTTATTGCCTACCTCATTCCAGTGTCAGTAGTTGCTGCCTATGTCTGTTGCTTGACTTACTCTGGAGTGCAGCTGGAGCTGATTTGTACCTGGTGTGTCAGTCGTACTATATCACTAGACTGAAATGTGTATTTTGCATATTGGTATTGTCTTACTGGTATGCAGATTCGTGTTTCACACTAGCACGCTCCTTACTAAACTCCTCTTTCAATTTTCCTTAACCCCACTGTACCAAATGGGTTCCACCCATTTAATGCTCCTGGCTTTTTCGCTTATTGCCTACCTAGTTTTGGACTTTTACTGTGAGTGAGTCTTACTATTAGAGTCTTATTCATTGAAAAGTTTGTGTACATGGGCTGAGAGTGTTCACCGCCAGTGTCCACCTTTTAAGATAAGGTCTGCTGCTGTGCAGCTAGAGAAAGAAGCTCTGTGCTGGTTACATGAGAATTTGCAATGACGCGCATTGCAAATATCATCTTGCGCAGCATGGTATCTGTGCACAGGTAACCTATCGCAGAGGGGGCTTTTCAAGGATTGGTGCTGACCTGGGGTGAGTTCTTTAGTGCTTGTTGAAAGTCATGGTGTTTAACTGAACTACACATTATAGGCGAAATATGTACCAAAATGAACTGTTTCCCCCACATAGGCCTACAGCGTCCAGTAAGATATCAATATTATGGTAAACATGCATCTCGAATGAAAGTACACAAACCCTTTCATCTACCTATACTCCTTATGAAACTTTAAGAATTGCCATATTTCAGCTCATAATCACATTTCCGGCCTTTGCCCTCCCTACTGTGCTAAGTTAATTACTTTGCTGGCCCATTTCCTGAGATAGGAAGGATGGGGAAGGATATCTGCATCTGTTAATTAACTCCTCACAATCCACCTGAGAAGCCCCCAGAACCAAAGGAGGAAGCTCAGACCTCTTGAACCAAGCACAGGAAGGGCTCCTCTTTTACATTTTAGCAGGAAGGGATCAGGCAGCTGTGTCAGTTGGGGGCAGTGCTGAGGCTCCCAGAGGAGGTCTTTCCCGAGACTACTGAAGTCACCATCTTAAAATGCCACAGAATGCTGTGCAGCAGGGTTGGGGAAGGAGTGGCGTGATAATGTGACATTTTAGGATTGGACATGAAGCCTGGCTTCTAGAACTTTTCACCCCACTCAAAACCCATGCACAAAGGAGGAGCACTTGAGAAGACACAGACCTTGGGCGGCAATACTGAAATAAGGGACAAGTCAAAGAAAGAAGACCTCTAACCCTCTGCAAGGATAGACTATGGGACTCTGAAACGTCAGCTAACCCCATGACTAGGATGGGTCTTTATGCGGCCAGTGCCACTGACTCCCTAAGGAACATTTGAGGAATGGACCCTCTGGTGTTCACTGCATGGTTCCCTTGGGAATTCTGTGAACTGGCCCCTGTCTCCGCTGACAAACAGATGCTATGCAAGTAGGGATCTGTGGATTATGACCAGCAGGGTGTTTGACTTTTTGTTTGTGGAGGCAATGTGAAAGATGCCCCTGAAGCAGGAGAGAACATGAGAAGCCTATGCAGGAGACAGCTGCGATGAAGGGAGTCTTAAAAATGCAATGTGGAGGTCCAAGAGGTATGGCACATCTTCATGTTTTTCAATCACTATGGTGCGGTGCGTGCCTGGGTCTCCCACCCCAAGATCACCTACAACCCATCATAACTTGTCCCGGGGAGCCCTATACCACAGGGTCCGAATCTACCAGTCTATGCCCTCTTCCCATCCGTGCTTCTGTATTTGGAGACAGGTGCATTTTGCATCAGGGTGCATGCCCGCAGCTGGCAAAAAAACATGATGGCTCTGACACCAGCACAGTCTGTTCAGGTGCTGGCTGAAGAGACCAGCAGTGGGCTCTCCATGCTGCCCAGATGCATCAACTCACCAGTGCAGAGGCAAGGGCTTTCAGCATTAAAAATTGAACAGGGCGGCACCAAACTGTACTGGTGAAAAAATAGAAAAGGATCATGGTTGGGGTGCAAGGGATGGCACAATAAGCCCCAGGACCCAGATAGCTAAAATGGCTTATTCCACATGGCCTAAGGCAGTTGTAACAAAATTGCATATTGGACTTTTTGGTGCCCCAGGAAGAGCTCCACTAATGGTTTAAAAAGTGTTACTTTGGGAAGTTCTAATTTGAGTGTTGCAGGTCCTATCAATTCAGTGATAGTAATAATTGACCCACAAACCCAGGAGAACACTTTAGGTGAGAGCCTCCTATTGACAGATACTTGGTGAACAAAAGTATTATACTTCACATTGCAAGCAGATCCCAGTGTAAATAATCAATCAACTTTACTTTTGTAATGTGCCTTGGCTTTAACATGATTTTGGATAGTTTTTTTCTCTGTAACATGAAGATCTTGCTGGAAACTTGTGAATGGACATGACTTGTGAATGGATGTGACTAAAGCTGGAAACATGAGTAAATGGAACCCAAAAGGAGTAACACGAATATAAGCAACCAAAAGAACTATGCAGTGAGTTATTATATGCAAATTCATCAATAGGTAGTGTTGTGAATGGGTTCATCCCATTTATCTCACCAGATTGTTTCGCTTTTGTTCACCTGGTTTCTGGACATTTACTTTGGGTAAGTCTCACTACTGAGTCTCACTCCTGTTAAATTCTCTGCAATTGGATCAAGTGCATTTACCTCCAGTGTCCACCTTTTAACATAAGGCTGCAGCGGTGCAGCTAAGATAATGGGCACTGGGCTGGTTACACAGTGACACGTGCATATTCGTGTGAGCATATGCGTGGGCTATACACGTGAGAGTACAGTTGTGTTTAGCCTGGTAACTCCACACAGGTAACCTGGTCCAGAACAGACTCAGCAACGGTAGATGCTGGCTTGGGGTAGGCCTTATTATGTTCATGGGCATTCACAGATAGGTCAGGAGGATTTACTGGAAATGATGTTGTGTTTTCACTGTATTATGCATATGAGTAAAATCTGCCTTAAAATGCAGTTTCACTCCACTTTGGCTTACACAGTCCAGAAAAGTGTAAAACATGCATGTTGAGTCAAATAACACACACATACATCTTATGGGATGTCAATATTTGTCATATTTCTCAGGCTCAGCTTATAATCAGATTCCGGGTCTTTGTCTCACCTCTTGGGCCAAGTTAATTACTCTGCTTCCCAGCAGAGGAAACACAGGCCACCCAATGCAACAGGAGCAGTGAATGAACTAGTTCCTGGGATAGAACAGGGGTGTGGGAGAAATCTGCATCTGATAACTAATTATCACACTGCACCTGGGCTAGGTCAGCACAGGCCCACTTAACAAAGGAGGAAGCCCAAGCATCTAAAACCAAAACAGGAGGAGCTTGCCTGTGATGTTTTGTTGGGAAGCTGTCTGGAAGTGATGTCAGCTAGGGGTGGAGCTGAGATCCTCAGAGGAGCTCTTGAGAGAGAAAACTTGATGGCACCATATTGTTTTGCCCCAGAGTTCTGTGCAGGATGGTTAGGACAAGGGTGAGGGATGATGTGGCATCCTAGGATTGGCAAGATGGGCATGGCATCTAGAACTTTCCACCCCACTGATAAACCCTTGGACAAGAGAGAGACATTAAGGAAGATCCTGGACTCTGGAGGAGAAAACAGCAGGGGAATGGCCAGCTGGGAAGTGGTGCCACCTGATGCCCCACAAGATGGAGTAAGGACTTTGTTCCTAGCTGACCCTCAGAACTAGTTGGGTCTCTTGAGTGCTGGCAGAAGGGTATTCTACAGTCTGGTAGCGGAGAGGCTGTGCAAGATGCCCCTACTAGCAGGAGAGGAGCACCAGGAGCTAGGTTGAAGAGAAGACCTGTGCAGGGAGCCATACCAACCACCAAGCTGCTAGCAAAGTGAACCATTTTAGAGGCCAAGAGACCCTTGCCACCAGGACCAATAGGAGCCAAAGATCTTCAGAATGAGTCCAACGGGGCCTAAATTAGAACACCTTTAAGATTTGCTGTTTTTTAAATGGAAAAAATGAGCAGGCGAGCAGGTGGCGCTCCACCCAATCTCTCCTTCATACCCCTGGGAATGGCCATTGCCCTGTGGTCGACACAGTCAACATTTTAAGGGAGGGGGTGTTAATAGGACCCTCTCCCTAGAGGTGCAGAAATAGAAGTGTTGGCTCCACTGCAGCACAGAAGCTACAATCACGGAGCTGGCAACGTCGGTGGGGTCTTGTGTTACCAATGATGCTCCCCACCAAGTGTAGTTAGACTGGGGTGCTGAGAGATTAAAAACAAAAAGTAAAAGGATTACAACTTCCCTGTTTTGGGAAATTGCTTATAAATATTCAATTATCAGGCGAGGAGTGCCTTATTCTGACCCGGAAGGGAGCTGGCTGGAAATTTACATATTTTCTCTGTTGTGCTCCAAAGAGGTCCAGTTTCCCCACCACTATACCTTTTAAGTGTTGGGGGCTGCAAAGAGCTCTTCAACTCCCTAAGAAAGTTAGAAAAAAGTTAACCCTCTGTCTCCTGGGGCCTTATGAGCTTGTCCCCAAAAGAGGCTCATCTGATTTTTAAGCCCTCCCGTGGCTGGCGCTTGTGCTATTTGGCTCTGGAGTGCTGGGGCCCCTAGTGGTTGGCCCTATGACTACATTGTGGGGCCTGTAGTGGTAAAAGAAACTCACTGTTACATGTTGGTGAATGTTTTTAAAATGCCTGATTTTAAATTATTTTGTAGACAATGGCTATTGATGAACATTGCAATGCTTATAGTAACAATGAATGTATTTTAATAGGGGGTGACTGGAACTGGTGTAATTGCCTCTAGCATATTTCTGTGTAATTAACGCATAATTACATATAATCATTCTTAATTTCAGCATTTAGCACCCTTTTCTTAGCACAGAATGCACCCTTGAGTCCAAAATGGACCAGAGGATGCATTTTGCTCTGAGACAATAGTGCTAAATACAACCAGATATGAACAGAAACCTGCAGCCACTCGTGCTCTCTATCTATGTTGTTCCTGTCGTCCTCAGGTGAGATTTGTGCTCCAAATTACACTTACTTACTTGAGCAGGTGTAATCACATACTTTTATTACTTTTGCATCCAATTACTACGGCAATAATTAAAAAAATTCCCAGGCATAATTTTAATATGGTTATTGAGTCCATTAATTTTAATAGTGAACCCTAACATGTGCTTTCTATTTTTATAATGTAGAGACACCCTGAAAAAGCCAATAGTAATGTGGTATGCATTAATGTGATGACCCACTGCCAAAGCCAATAGGCAATCTTTATAAAATGACACCCCCTTATGGTATAATGTTACAACTGGTCTAGATGGGAACAATATAATAATGGGGTTCAGCACCAACTGGGGAGAAATGTGATATAAGGGTGTCACCAAAGGTTCTTCCAACCACCTGATGTCTATATTTGTGATTTATGCATACTTACAATTTGAAGGGTTGCCTTTAGCACACTCACAAAATGACCTCACACCAGCCTCTTGTTACACTACACCACTTGGAGCCTGGGCAGGTGAAGGACATTTCTAAAACTAGATGTGTGGGTGGTCTAAATGTTTCCCCCACTTCAAAGGCTTGCACCGGGTATACATATTTGACCCACAGACCAACTCTTCAGTATATTCCTGGACCTGTGGATGACCACACAAATGACTGGTGTGCACTTCAGAGGACTGTCCTGCTCCTTGAGGCCTGCTCTGTATTTCAGAGGACTGCCCTGCTGCCACCTGAGGACTTCCCTTCGTCATGAGGCCTGTCTTTTTTTAATAAATATTTTATTGATTTTTACAAACATTATGAAATATAATACGCTTGTTCCATCGTTACAGCTTAATACTTGAAGGTATTTACTTCTTAGCATACAGTATACATTAATTCTTTGTCGCATCTGTGTGAACCGAAACCCCTTTTCTTGAGGCCTGTCTTGCTGCTTGATCCCAGTATTGCCAGAGTGACTCCAAGTTGGCTGGTGTCCTGTATGAGCTACAGAGACATAAGAAGCTTTAGAGACCTTGAGCCCTGCACCTGGCCTCTGCCTTGAGTGAGTCCTCACACCCCCTCCCCCCAAGCCAAAACCTGAAACTTGGTACTTTGAAACATTTCCACCAAAAATGGCCTGTGAAGCAACAGGAGACCAGGACCTACCTGCTCACTGATTTGTCTGCCTGCCTTTGTGATAGCTTCTGCTATGTTCCTCTCTGCAGCCACAAACACCTGTTAGATGGCTCCTCTCAGAAGAGGGTATCCGGCCCCCTGGAGCTTGCATTGGCTACAGCCTGAAGCTATGTCCCGCTGCAGTTTTTAAACTTCGAAACAAGTGCAAACTTAAAAATCTTCACCCTGACTTCACACAGCTGCTCCCGAATAACCATGCCCCCTCAGACATCGCTGGCTGCCTTGCCCAACTGAAATGTACCATCTCAGGAACTTTCTTTCAACATGTCTTTTGTCCAATCCACTGCATGTAGCCAGCACATGCTTTGCACTGTCACTTTAGTGGTGGCACAATGGGCACTGTAGCCCACTAGTGACATTTAACTTACAGGCCCTGGGTTTACTTTGTCCCTTATTTTAGAGATTATAGGTAAAATAGGTAAGTTAAAGATTCCAATTAAGGGTTTAGCCAATTTGACATGTTTTAGGGCACAGGGCAGAACCACTGGCACTGGAAAGCAGTGTCCCTGTGTGCAGTTAAGAAAGCAACAAATCTAGCGCTGAGTGGGGATGACCCCACAAAAAGGAGTATTTTCCTACACCCATGTATACCATTCTTTTTCAAGCACTCTAACAGTGTTGTAGGAGCACAGTGTTTATAGCAGCAGGTCCAAAATAACTATGACCACCTCAGAGGCCTGGCTTAAATTGGCCTCTATGAATTTGGCATCCTCAAGTAAAGCAGTTTATGTGCTAAAACCTGAGCAAAAGCAGAATTGTGTCCTATGGAGTAGCTGATGCTCTTCTTAAAAGTGGGATATCTGTTTGTTTACCAACTTTTAGAAGATGAGTGAAATAGCTGACAGAAGAGAAATGGATGTCATTTTGCTTTGGATCAGGAATCAGCATTCAGTTTCTGTAGAACGGGTAGTGCCTATGCTCTCTTCCAGCTTAATGGAACAATCCTAAAAATGCTGATACTAGTTAAATATGTATATGTAAAAGTGGATTTATTAGGGGGAAACGGGCGAGAGCTGAACCTGACCTACAAGTCATGATTACCTGACAAGATTCCTCTAAGGAAAATATTTAAAAAGCTGCAAAGCTAGGGCCAGCCAACCTGCCCATCACTTGCTGAGAAAAAGGTTGGGTTGGCTGGGACCAAACTGGAATGGCATTGTGAGCAAAAAAAAACGATGGATTTAGGCCAGATCTCTGTACTGGGGTGAATACATGAAATTGTTCTGCATTCTGTCCATCAATTGTTCTTTCTGCATTTGTCACCCGAGTAGGACGGGTATGCCCAGACGTAGGTCCCGTGCTCTCCATGCCACTGGAGTCAAGCTATCCTGGCTGATGAGGGCTGAAAGCTCGAAACCAGTCCTAGGATGCTTGTTTCCAGTCCAGGGAGGACCTGGCCTGGCAGTTCGGGCTGGACTGTTCCTATTTGGCACAGGGTCAAGACTGATTTACATATGGCTGGGTCCAACCTGGAATGGCATGGTGAGCAAAAAACGATGGATTTAGGCCCAGATCTCTGTACTGGGGTGATTGCATGACATTGTTCTGCATTCTGTCCATCAAATGTTGTTTTTGCATTTGACACCCCGAGCGGGATGGGTATGCCCAGACGTGAGTCCTGTGCTCTCCATGCCCCTTGAGTCAAGCTACTGTGGCTGATGATGGCTGAAAGCCCGAAACCTGTCCTAGGATGCTTGTGTCCAGTCCAGGGAGGATCTGGTGTGGCAGTTCGGGCTGGACTGTTCCCATTGGACGCAGGATCAAGACTGATTTGCATATGTCTGAGTCCAAACTTGAATGGCCTGGTGTGCGAAAAAACAATGGATTTAGGCCCAGATCTCTGTTCTGGGGTGAATGCATGAAATTGTTCTGCATTCAGTCCATCAATTGTTCTTTTAGCATTTGTCACCCTGAGTGGTACGGGTATGGCCAGATGCGGGTCCCATGCTCTCCATGCCACTAGAGTCAAGATATTCTGGCTGAAAGTCCGCACCAGTCCTAGGATGCTTGTTTCCTGTCCAGGGAGGACCTTGCCTGACAGTTCGGGCTGGACTGTTCCCATTGGGCGCAGGGTCAAGACTGATTTACATATGGTTGGGTCCCCACTGGAATGGCATGGTGAGCAAAAAGATGATGGATCTAGGCCCAGATCTCTGTACTGGGGTGAATGCATGACATTGTTCTGCATTCTGTCTATCAATTGTTCTTTTTGCATCTACAAAAACAGTTGCATCATATACAAAGCCATCATGACGGGGACATCCACCTATCTAGTTGACATGCTCATCACCTTGTGTGGCTCCGTTCACCCCATCGTCAGAACCTACGGACTGAACATTGTGTCATATGCAGATGACACCCAACTCATCCTCTCCCTATCCAACGAACCAAACATCCGCAGACTAAGCATGGGCGAATTTTGCGAATTTGCGATCCGCGAATTTGCGGATTTGCGAATTTGCGATCCGCAAAATTCGCGAATTTGTGCAAATTTGCGGATTTTTGTTTTTTTGCGTGTTCGTGGGTTTTTTTGCGTGTTCGCAGGGTTTTTTGCGTGTTTGCGGGGCTTTTTGCGTCTTCGCGAGCCACTTGCATAGCGAAGATACCCATGCAGTCGTTTATGGGAGAGGGAGAGAGAGATAGATAGATAGATAGATAGATAGATAGATAGATAGATAGATAGATAGATAGATAGATAGATAGAAAGAGAGAGAAAGAGAGGGAAAGAGAGAGGGAGAGAGAGAACGAGAGAAAGAAAGAGAGGCCGGATCTCTGAAGGGCCAGATTCCTGAGTTGCCCCTACAGAACATACAGCTTTTTATTTTTAGCAAAATGCATATGAAAATTGTGCTGTAAAGGTCTCTTTTAGTTTAACCCCTCCTGACAACTCAAAATGGGTGTATTTGCCATCCTCTCCCTTCTTCCTGTTTTTTATATCTGTAAGGGCTTCCTGATGAGGTTTAATTCCTTGGACAGGTGCCTCGTTGCCTACTTGTAACTATTCTCTGACCCTGCTTCAAGGGTCAGAGCAGGGTCAGAGAATAGTTGCAAGTAGGCAACGAGGCGCCAGGAAGCAATTAGCAGCAGGTGTCCAGGTTGAAGTTAATTTGTTTGTAACCCTTTTGTAAAAGGTTACAAAGAAATTAGGTTCAACTTTTGCACCTGCTGCTGTAACCCTTGCCTGGCTGAAAATTCGTCCGCGCTGTTTCGCGGATTTTACCACGATTTCGCGAGATTCGCGGATCGCGAAATCGCGGAAAATCCGCAAATTCGCCCGCGAAACGGATTTTACGCCCACTCTTACGCCAGACACAACCTTCGAGAAGGCATGGAAGCCATCGCTAAATGGATGAAAAACAGCTGCCTACAACTAAACACAAAACAGAAGTACTCATAGACCCCTGGAACGACACCTGGTGGCTTCCCGCCCTCGGAAGCCCGCCCACCCCCACGGACCACGCACGCGCCCTAGGAATCATCCTCGACTCAGAGCTCAAAATGGACCGCCAGATAAACTACGCCTCTTCCTCCTGCTTCCACACCCTCCGCCTCCTACGTAAGACCTTCAAAAGGATCCCCCTTGAACACAGAAAGACCATCACTCACGCCCTGGTCACCAGCAGGCTCGACTACGGCAACACTCTCTATGCCGGAATAAACAAAACCTACCCGCAAGCTACAGAACATCCAAAACGCCACCGCAAGACTGGTCCTCAACCTGCCAAGCCACTGCCACATCTACCAGCACCTGCGCACACTCCAATGGCTCCCCATCGAAGCTAGAGTCACCTTCAAGATGCTAACCCACGCTCACAAGGCCCTCCACAACACCAGACCAGCATACCTGAACAGTCGACTCAAATTCCACGCACACCAAAGGACCCTACGATGAGCCCAGCTCTCCTATGCCGTGGTCCACCGCACCAGAAAGACCAGATTGAGAGGCCGCTCCTTCTCCTTCCGCGCAGCCAGTGCCTGGAACGACCTTCCGCTCCACCGCAGACAGATAACATCGCTCCCCATCTTCGCAAGAAACCTCAAAACCTGGCTCTTTGACAGACCCCCTTCTTGATGGACTGGAACCTGTGAACCCCCCCACACCCCCAGCGCCTTGAGACCCTTACGGTTGCGTGGTCGCGCTTATCAAACACCTGATTTGATTTGACTCTTGGCACCTCCACAGCAAGAACAAAATCAGGCTTTGGACAAAGAGGTAAAAAAAGCAATAGGCCTTCCCCAGGATCAGGTGGATCCTGCAACCTGACCTCACCCAAACATATACCTTTACATTCAGCTCACTGATCTTATATACCACCACACAGACAACACTACTTTAACCTTGATTTAGTGATGAATGGATGTTAGGATTAATGTTAGTTGTAGAGATAGAATGTAGGGTTATATTTATGTTTAAGGTTTTTGTAGGTGCATACACAATGTAGTTGTGATAATTTAGTGCCTAATTATTTTATAGACATATATAGTTCATATGATGACAAGTCAATCTACTGGCCTACTTGTAGGCTGGGTTAGTACTCTGCTCTTCTATATAGCAGAATACAGGAACCATTCAGTTGTAGAGTATTCTGGGTCACCTTCATGTGTTATTACAGCAGTAGAAAGATTTGCTGCAGTGTTTGCACACAAATTATCACCTTTTGTGCACATAATTGTTTGATGGTAAGAACATCAGGGCATCTGACCTACCAGTAAAAGTGGGGTATATGGCGACCTAGTCGCTAAGTCCTCGACAAATAGGCCCGGCTCAGTGGCAAAAGAGAAAGGCTCATATGTCATTGCTGGCCTAGGTCTTATAAACACTGCATCTTTCCCACTAACGGTATCCTCTGATTCAACATTTACTAGGTTAACCAAGCATGAAGACTCTTTCAACAGCAATGCACTGGAGAAAATAACATGCATAGGCCCAAACTAAGGGCCTCATTAGGATGGGGGACGGACCTGCATCCGTCCGCCACCCCTGAGGTAGAGGGACCGTCTGCAGGGGCAGCGGCAGTCCCTTCGGTGCAATTAGGATGTGACCGCCACCCTGGCGGTCACATCCTGGATCTTTAACCTTGCGGCGGGTGCTGCTTGAAGCAGCACCCGCCTCAAGGTTACAATAGCATGTTTTACATTTACATGCACAAAGCGGCAGGCACTGCGCGGTGCCTCCCTCTTTGTGCATGTAAATGCAGGCGGCACCATAGGTACCCCCCATGTTCACCACCCCCCCTTCACCCTGGGGGCCCGTAACGGGCCCCCAAAGCAAAGACTGTATGCCTTTTCACGGCTGCAATGCCGCTGTGGAAAGGCATAGGACCGCCTGCATCATAATATGGCTGGCGGTGTCTCGCAGATACCGCCACCATATGTATGCACTTTTTCCGCTGGTCGCGAAGACGACCGGCGGAAAAGCGGCGGACGGTCTTGCCATCCGCCGCGGACCCCCCAGCCATCCTAATGTGGCGGGGGGTCTTTTCTGTGAGGATGGCGGACGGATTGCCTCTGCCGGGCCGGCGGTGGCTACCGCCGGCCTGTCGGAGGCAATCCGTCCACCATCCTAATCGGCCCCTAAGTTAGCACATGGAATGTACACATAAAAATAGCAAATTTTAAATAACAATTTTCAAAATAATTTGAAGGAAAAGGTTTAAGATGTCATAAAATGACCAAAGGCTTCATTTAGAGGAGGATGGTAATGTGGTGTCCACCAACAACTGGGGTGTCGTCTCCCACCCTCATCTTGGTTTATCCACCTCACTTAGAGGCTTGTGGGCAGTAAAAATGACACTATCTTGTGTTATGTTATTTTCATTTCTAACGCACACAGATACTACAAGAGTGTCCCAGCGCGAACCTTGAGAGAATGAGGAGGAGATAGCCTTAGGGAAATAGGTAAGTTTTCAGGTTCATTCTGAAAAAACTGATGTCCTGAGTTCATCAGAGAGCGAAGGGCATAGCATTTCAACCTAGAGCGGCCTTCACAGCCAAAGAGCTGCCACCCGTCGTTTGCAAGAGAAAGCGTGTGACTTGATCCAGGGATTGGGAGGAGGAGCGCAGTTGTCTTGCGGGAAATAAAAGGAGAATCATTTCTGAAGACAGCCTGGCCCTGTGGCATATAGGGCGCGTTGGGTGATAACTAAGACCTTGAACCTGAAGATGTAGAGCTGAAGATGTTGTCTCACACTACATCTGGCAGGGATGTTCAAAAGAAGCCTTGCAGCCGTGTTCTGCACCACTTGCAGTTTGTGTAGTAAGTAACTCGGGACGCCAATATATAAAGCATCGGCGTAGTCTAACAGAGAATGAATAAGGGCTCTGGTAACTGTCTCCTTGGCCGCTTGAGGAAGAAGAGGAAGGAACTTCCTAAGAGTTTTTAGGAAGTCAAAGTAAGTCCCTGACAGCTTCATGATCTGAGTCGAGAACAAGAGATTCTCCTCAACCCAGACCCCCAAGTTTTTGACAGGATTCACTGAGGAGGCCAGAAGCACTGAATTGGAAGGCCTGTGTGTTTCCCTAAACTGAGAGGGAAACTTTACAAATAGGAGGATCTTTGATTTTTCCTTGTTACATTTCAATTTTGCTGCAGCCAACCATTGGAAAACTGCAGTCAGGCAATGTTTGACAGCAGAGATGGAGCACTTATTTTCCCCCACGTGAACAAGAGCTGGGTATCATTGGCGTAAGCGATTACCTTCGCTCCTAGGTCCCCAGCTAACTGAACCAAAGGAGTAATGCAAATATTAAAAAGAAGAGGGCTCAGCCCTGTGGGACCCGTGTCGCCACTTTCTTAGGTGAGGAGGAAAACGGTGGGAGCCAGACCTGCTGCATCCTATCCTTCAAAAAGGATTCAATCCAGGCCCAGCCACTTCCTGAAACACCGATCTCCACCAATCGGGTGAGCAGCAATGCGCGGGGAACCGTATCAAAAGCCACCGAGAGGTCCAGCAACACCAGGGCAGCCCTCCTGCCAGCATCCAAACAGTCTCTGATGGCCTCAGAGATTTTCACCAGAGCTGATTCTGTACTGAATGAGGCCCTAAAGCCCCACTGAGCGGGATGGAAGAGACCTGACCCTTCTATGAAGTCAGCCAGCTGCCTGGTGACTGCTTTCTCACATACCTTAGCCACACTGGGCAAAAGAGAGATCCTCCGGTAATTTGCCGGGCAAGTGATGTTTTTTCTTAAAAGAGGAAGGATCTTGGCCTGCTTCTGAGTGGCCAGGACAAGAGCTTCAGAGAGGGGCATGGCGATAAGTCTATTGACTTCAGGATTAACTGTATCTGCCACATCAGCCAAAAGTCTGGCAGCACAAAGGTCTTTAGGGGATCCTGATCTCAGACCCTTTAATATTTTAAGGGAGCTAGGTTAATCAATGGGGGGGTGAAAGCAGTCAATGAGTGAGAGGGAGGGGCCGATGAGGTCCTATCAGCCGGGAGGGCGCCTGCGTCCTTTTTTCACAAAGTAAAGGACGCCTCAATGGTGTGAATTTTCTCCATAAAAATAAATGGAGAGATCTTCACACCAAGAGGCAGAGGACTGTATCATACTTGATTGTGCTTTAGGAGCCAGAAAACTCTGAACTATTGAAAACATTTCCTATGAGTTATTCTTAGCTGCATCAATTCTAGATGGCTCATTGCTAAACTAAACAGGTTGTAAAGTTGTGACCCAGAGAGCATTGTTAAAGAGCATTGTTAAAGTTATCCTTCTCTACATTAGCTCACTTCTGATGCCTTCAAGTTGTGAGTCTTTGGGTGGTGAAAAGAAGAAAAGGGATATCAAAGGTAGTGATAGTGAAGTCTGCAATGCAAAACGAGACAACAAAGCGCAACCTCCCAATTCCAGGTATTTGCAAGTTTGTGTTTGACCATAGAAACTGTAGAATCTGAAAAGAAAGCTAAAGCCATGATGAGTCACATAATGACATGTGAACCACAGATAATATCTAATGACAATCACATTTTAGCCTGGTTTGATGGTATTTGATGCCTGATGATACCAGAGAATTCGGTATTTGGTGCTGAAGGATTTGGATGGCGTGTTATGTAGCACATTTGACTGTTTTTGTTTGACATGCCCATATGTTCATCATGACTACATTTGAGATCATGCGATAATATTAGAATGCTACACATATTTATGTCAATGTAACTTTCAAATATTATAAGTTGTGGTGTGTAGGAGCAGACCCTCGAACCTCAATTTGTAATGCACCCCAACATTTAGATCACCCCAAAATGTACCTCTGGAGGTTCTACTCCTGCACACTTTATCTTGTTATAAAGAACACCACCCACCTCAACATCAGCCCCAACATCAATTTAGCAGAATATACATAAGTAACTGGAACCCCTTAATAACTGAGCTGTAGATCAGGAAAAAGGGACAGGGTTGTATTACAAAAATCAAGAAGTACAGATTAAAAGTCAAACACCATGAAGACATAGATGCAGAGTAGATATCAGAAATCAGAATATGTCTAAGTCTGAAATGAACTGCAAAATCATAACAGAAATCAGCAGTATCTCTAGAGGAAAAGCCGCTAAGAAATCAGTCTGGTGGGAAAGAAAAGTCTGTGCCGCATCTCCAAAACCAGGGGGTTTTATACACATTTTATGAACAGGTAGTAAGCAAAGACTGGAAATTCAGCCTGGTATGACCAGTTATAACACATATTGGACAAATCAGAAGTCCTGGTACTCTCTTCCTGTATCCATTAGAGGTGTTCAGAATCATCTGGCCTTTCGAAAAGCCATAAAGACCTCGTTATTCCAGACTTAACCTCTTTCCTCCAGCTTGTCTTCTGCAACGTGTACCTGGGTAGCGTTGGGACGCCCCTTCACAAGGGCAGCCGTGCGCTGTACAAATCCTTAACATAACATAGAAGAGTCACAATATTGCACACAACACTAACCCACTTTTAAGAAAAACATTGAGCAGCTTTGGTGTCGCGTCATCATAGGAAGTTCAACTCATGTGCAATATTTCTAAACAATGGGCTATACACAGACAGTATTGTGCAACAGCTCTACAGCTGAAGAGGTCTTGAGTTGTTGCCATAGTATTAGAACTAGACAGGTTCATTCAAAATACATGGGGCCCTATTTATGAAGGCCTTGTGCCACCGGTGCGTCACTTTTTCCCATGTTAAAAGTGACGCACCGGCGGCGCAAGGCCTTCATAAATAGGGCCCATGCACTCTACCGAAAATAACCAATTACATCACAGTGTCCTGTGCTTTGCGAAGACTGTGTGGAGAGAAGACATGCACAAAGGCACTGAATGGTGTCTTCGTAACCATGAGGGACAACTAAATCACATCAATAACATACACTTCTAAATGTCTAATTAAAATAGTTTTAGGTGCAATGATATTAATGCAGCAGTTATGTCTAGAATCCATCATAAAAATCATTAGCAGTCAAAATTATTTATTCGACATTAACAGTAGCACTCTCTATTAGCATTTCAGCTCAAGGGGAAGAAAAAGATTCTTTAAAGAAGAAAGCCTTGGACCTTTCACTCAAGTATAGTTTTGTTACACCTCTGTCATCTATGGTTGTAACTAAACCAGACAAGGAAGCAAAGAACGAAACCCTTGTGGCTGACAAACTTACAGAAGGTAGTATGTAATATCTGTATATGTCATATATATAACTTTGTAGACTGTACATGTTTTGTGCTATTTTGGCTGCCTATCGAATCCATGACATGCCTACCTGAACATATGCACCCTCAGACAATCTGTTTCGTATCAGAGATCAGGATTGAAAGATAAAGTTTCAGTGGGTTGAATTTTGGTTTATAGTTAAATGAGCATTGGAGCAATAACATATCTAACAAATCCAATCTTAAATATCTTTCCATTTTTGGCATTAATTATTATTACATGGAAGAATATCTCCGAAAATAATTTTTTGTACCGATGCCATGTCATTGAATTCTAAGTTGGCCCACTAAACTATGTCATAACTTGACAAGGTGGATGAGGACATATGGATCCTTTTCATGCCCTTCGTATCTGTACATTTTCATTTGCAAATATTTTAAATATATGTATATGTTTGTATGTATATGTAATATAAATGCATGACTTTTGGTTTATCGATGAGCCATCATTTCCTGTGATGTGCATTCAAACTATAAAGTGTTTTTGTAACTCTTCCAAGTACACCTGGTTGATAGGACGCACCAACAATGTTCAACAAAAATAAGCAATAAAACTAAAAAGGGTTTCTATACCTGTTCTAAGTACATTTGTAATGTTGTATTCCAATTATAACAATTCTAAGTGACAATATATATTTATATATATATATATATATATATATATATATATATATATGTGTGTGTGTGTGTGTGTGTGTATGTGGGTGTGTGTATATATATATATATTCAGCTCACAGCATCCACAGGTTCTATCCCTGTTAAAGGATCGCAGCACTCATGGGGGTGGTTTACAACAAGATTTTATTAGTAAACCTCACAGCATAGCAAAGACGCGTTTCGACATCGACCTTCTTCAATTTGTCATACAAAGATGCGAGGCGTCCATTATTATTTTATAGCCACTGCATGTAAACTTTTCATGGTAATCGACAAGGGACACAAGCACAACCACTAAAGGTACCGCCATCTTGTAACGTGTAAATACCACAAGATATATATTGTGGAAGTTAAAAAACATTACATGTTTTTAAAGTTCATCCATCTATAAGTGAACCAAAATGATTAACTTAGATCTTGCCCTGGATGGACATTACCCACAGATGTGTCCAAATTGCCTATATATACATCTTGCCCTGAATGGGCTATGCAGTGGTAATGTTCAATTACTTATATTTGCATTATAATTCATAACTTAGAAACAATCAATTCAAAATTCATAACAAATTACATGACCATCCGGCCATGTGCTACTGGCTAAACATCTGGATATCGTAGCTCATAAATACAGTAAATTTCCATAGTGGTCAGCCGACCACACTAATTAATCAGGTATAATAAACATATCAAAAAGCATTGAATACACATATTAACCCAAATGCACTGCCAATTCCTCGTGCATATTAAGTCCCTTCGGTGTTTTGCTCTGAAGATCTATAATATAGCGCGATTCCAATCGCCTCAACTTCTGTAGTCGATCTCCTCCCTTATGTTAACAGGTACGCTGTCTAGACAGAAATACGTCAACAGATCCCTATTGCTTTTATGTTCTCTGTCAAAATGTCTGGCTACGGGGTAAGTCTCATCATTATTGTTAATGGCACGCATGTGCTCCAAAATACGCATTTTAACAGGATGAGTGGTGCTGCCAATATATCTAAGCCCGCAGGGACAGCTCAAACAATAGATAGCATAGGGGGTAGAGCATGTAAGGAATTTCTGTATGTGTCTCGGTGCAATTAATCCTGGTACTTTGTAAGTTAACGTCCGTTTGCTGTGCTTGCAGGCTTTACACCGTCCACAGGGATAAAAGCCATTTAGAGGTGGTAGTTTGGGTTGTACTACATGTGCTACATGGTGGCTTTTAACTAGAAGGTCCTTTAAGCCTTTGGCCTTCCTGATTGTAACTAGGGGATTAGTTGGCAACTCTTCCCTAATTATCGGGTCAGTAAGTAAGATATTCCAATTCTTACGTAATATTCTTTTTAGTTCACCTGCATTATCAGAGAATGTGGTGATCACTCTCAAAGTCCCGTTCTTTTTTCTCATCTTTATGGGACACCAATAGATCTTTCCTTTGGATTTTGCAAACACTGAAATTGCCATGACCTCGCCATTTGCGACGGCCATCCGTGGTGACGGGGCAAGCCTCGTAACACCGCAACTATCGCTGTCAGACTCCAAGGAAAACAGCAACCACGGACTCAGGCTGGCTTCTCAAAATGTAGGCAACTCGATGCGTTTCGGGACCTCGTCCCTTGATCAAGGGACAAGGTCCCGAAATGCGTTGAGTTGCCCAAATTTTGCTAAATAAAACCACTGCTTGAGAAGCCAGCCTGAGTCCATGGTTGCTGTTTTCCTTGGAGTGTGACAGCGATAGTTGTGATAAATGTATATATATATATATATATATATATATATATATATATATATATATATATATATATATATATATATATATATTCAGCTCGAGTCCCTGTTATATGTAACCTACTGTCGGTCGCCATTATGTAGTTATAGTTAGGACCTAGTTTCCTCAGGAAAATGGCAACATTCTATTCCTAATAACTTTGGCGGCGATTCACGAATCTTCTTGACATTTTCAAAACACATTTTTTGTTGAGATCAGCTTCTATGTTGAAAGTTTGGGGGTGATTCATCAAAGGGGGGCCGAAAAGAAAAGGAGGTCCCAAAACGTGTTTTCTCCATGTTAATTTCCATAGGAAACTTTAGACAAGCCTACCGGTCGAACGGGTGAACGGAATTACCTCAAATGTGGCAGGGAGAAGGGTCTTGGTCTAGAAAGCATGCTTTCGTTTATTTGGTGTAAATTAGTTCAGTAGTTTTTGAGAAATATCTAAATTTACAGATATCAATATCTGGGAATTCTGCCATCTGATTGGCTTAGACGTTACGAGCACAAGCTTGTTGATGATTGGCTGCGAGCGGTGCAAGCGGTTGCAACTAGGAAGTGTTGGATGCCATTTTGTGATTCAGTTGAAGCGAGTAAGGTGAAAAAAGGGGGAAAGAAGGGCAAAAAAAGTGGGAAATAGGAGGGTAGGAGCACTGTTACCTCTGTGGGGTGTTTAGGGTGTGCTATAGAGGGGGTGCGAAGCGAAGTATTTACCCCTACCGGTGTGTAAGTGGTGGGCTAAGGAAATTAAGTGAGGTATTGTATAGAGTCCAATGCGAGTAAGGTGAGCTGGTGCGGGACTCTGGGATTAAAGCGTGAGCCCAAATTGTGTGTCTTATGCTGTGAAGTCATGTGCCGTGGCCACTGCACTACAGTTGTGGAAGTAGTGTCCGGATGTGTTTATAACTACTAGGACGAACTACTGACCCGTACTGGTATGAAAGTCCTGGGGTACGGAATATATGTGAGGTATGGTCTAGAGTCTCATGCTGCTAAGCTGAGCTGCTTTCCGAGTCGGGGATTAAAGCGTGAGCCCAAACTGTGTGTCATATACTGTGAAGTCATGTGCTCTGGCCACTGCGCCACATCTGTGCAAGTATTGTCAATATGTAGTTATAGCTACTTGGATGAACTTTTGTTTGGAACATTGTAGCTTGTGTATGGTGCTTAGGTGGTGTTGTATAGAAAGTGTAAAGGTAAATCAATATGGTATTTGTAAAGCACAAACTAATCACCCCTATGGGTGAGTAGAGCTGGGGATCAAAGCGAGAGGTCTGTGCTGCAAAGTGAGATGGTCTGACCGCTGTGCCACAGCTGTGTGAAGAATACATTTTGCTGTGGGTGCAGGAGTTGGTGTTATATGGCCCTAAAATAGTGGGCCTAAGTTGTAGGTTATAGGGTGGCTCTAAAAAGAGCCCTTGAGTTCATTAGTTGGAACTACATATAAGTGCGGATGCACAGCTTCAAGTTATTCAGGAAAACGTGGTTTCCCTGATCTGTGAAGTGTACTCCATCACTTCTGTAGATATCCGCCATGTCAAAACGTATGTTGTTGTTGTTGTACATGGACCCCATTTTGTGGTCTCTGAGGTATGCAGAGACAGCTTTGTTGACTTTTATCCGAGATTTTTCAATCTGAGGACAAATTAGTTTGGACCATTTCCACTTCTGTCTTTAGCATACATTGGAATATACAAAGACAGTTTAAGGCAAAAGTAACATTAGTCGTCCAAAGGTGTCCCTCATAAGCATTTCCAAACCTATCCCAGTCAATGTGCCTAGGTCGTTTCCACCACAGTGCACAATCTCGAGGTCCTAGGATCTACACTAGCATTTTGAAGATATGGCTGGAAGGTATGGAAAGATGTCTGTAGGTCATGCAGTTCCTTCGTAAAATAAGAGATATGTTTAAAGATGGGGAACTAGTTTCTTTTCGCATACAAAACGGTACCTGATTGGGAGATGAAAAGTATTGTTTTTTAAAAGTAGGGTGCACATTCGTTTTGTGGAAAAGTATCTTTGTGATTGGTTAAGAAAAAGCAGTTTGCAAGTGGAGTACATATTATAGGATAAAATTTGCTCAACTCAACCACACCTGCTACTTGCATTTGGAAGGCACTGTTCGAACTTAAAACAATTGTGAACTTTTAACCTGCACGTGCCGTTAAATGTTCGAGAAAATGTTGCAAGAAAATATCATTAGGTTTAAAAAAAATTGATGAACTTTTAACCTTCATGTGTTGTAAATGTTTTAGAAAGTCTGTTGATAGAATACGTTGCATTTCTGACTTCGATGTGTATTTGAATATTAAAAAGCTATTTATATGGAAAAGTAGAAAGACAGTATTAGAGAGAATTTTTGAAAGCTAAAAGAATCAAGGAACTATTGCAATTTGCTCTTGATTACCTACTGGCAGTCGCCAGTAGGTAGTTCTCACTGTTAACGGTCTGAAATTGCGATGTTGCTCAGAGTGGCATGGTGGTGATATGATATGGTGCTACACTCGGGTATGAAACCGAGAGTCTAATCCGTGAGGTCATTGCTGTAAAGTGATGTGGTCTGGTGTTTGTAACATATGTGTGCAAGCAGTGTTAGTAGGTGTTTATACCATAGAGGGAGGGGGAAGCGAACTACTGACCGCTACCATGCGTTTATACTATACCGGAAGTGGGAAGCGAACTAGTTACGCCTACCGGTGTGAAGACTTGGGGATGAAACCAAGCTAATTGCTGTAAAATGATGGGCTCTGGGCATTGTAGGATACTAGCCGCTGTAGTATAAGTGTGTAAGTAGTGTTAGTATGCATTTATAGTATATAGGGATTGGGAAGCGAACTACTCATCCCTACTGGTGGGAAGAGTCTGGGATTAAACCGTGAGCCTAAATTGTGAACTCATTGCTGTAAAGTGATGTGGTCTGGGCGCTGTAGTATACCTGTGGAAGTAGTGTTAGTTTACGTTTATACAATATAGGGAGTGGAAAGCGAAAGTCTTACCTCTACCGGTCTCAAGACTTGTGGATGAAACCGTGAGCTCATTGCTGTAAAGTTATGTGCTCTGTGTAGTATTCCATTGTAAGTCATAGTATATTGTTAGTATTTAATTCTACTAGAATCTAAGGGGCCTATTATCAAAACGGCGATAAGGGCTTGATATTATGTCGTAGAGAATTCCAATAGAAGCCCATGTTAACACCAGAACATGGGCTTCTATTGGAATTCTCTACAGCATATTATCAAGCCCATTATCGCCGTTTTAGCGGCAGTTTCCTGCTGCTAAAGCAGCGATAATTTTAACGCTGTTCTTCGATAATATGGCCCTCAGTATGTAACGTTAGAATGTAGGGCTGTCATGAGGGGAACCTTGCGGAGTTTGTACACGGTGCTGGATTAGATGTTTGCTTTGCTGTCTGCTCCTGTTGGTGGTTGTTTCAGATGTCTTGTTTTCTTGTAATAAATCTACTTTTTGGAGCCACTGCTGTCTGCCTTTTCACTACATAAATTTGGCGACGCGCAGGAGAAGGCAAAAAGAAGGCACTACTCACCAATATTTAAAAATTGCTTGCGTTGTGCTGAAGACGCGTTTTGTTTGTGTAGCTGTTTCTAATCATGCCAGGGTCGTCGGCTCATTGAACTATGTCATCCGACTTCTGGTAGGATTTATATTTTTAGATTTTGCACTTCCTCTGCTTCTTCACTACACTCTGGTCGCTGTACTACACGCGTGTAAGTAGTGTCAGTATGCGTTTAGACTAACAAATGCATCATGGTCCTAGGGACGGCGACCTCTGAGGCGCAGCTCATACAATGTCCCGGGGTGTGCATTTGCTGGACATTTGTGTTTGCTATTAGAGGGTTGTGCATGCCTTCCACCCTGTGATAGCAAATACTTGTTCGGCTACTTGAAGCGAGAGGAGGAAAACCTTGTATCGCTGTATTAGAGGGGATGCGGATGGTAAAAATGGAGAGAAAAGAACAAAAAAAAACTATCGGGGTCTCACCCGTTCTTTTAAATGAGGCCCCTGGTGGGTGGGTAATGTTCCGTGGCCAATTCAATTATTATATTGCGGGGTGTCTTTAGGACTGGGGATCTTAATGACACATGTAAATTAGGCACGGAAGGGCACAGATAATTTTTGTAGCCTAGGGGAGCGCCACCTTCCAGGGTATTGTTTGCTAATTGTTCAGGGGGTTCGAGGCCAACTGAAGTCCAGGGGCCGCCACACTCGGGGTCTTTATTTAAATATGCAGGGTGGGCCTCGGCAGTCCCTGAAGCCTCGGTGGTCCTAGGCAGTAACCTTTATTAAAACATAAATAAATAGAAATGTAACTTTAATAGAACAGTATGATAAAAAAAACGTGGGTTGGACTCCAGTGGAAGCAGCGTAGGAAACCTGCAAGACAAAAATAAAACATAAGTACGTGTGCTATGTGGAAAAGGTAAAGAAAGGTAGTCCGAATGAAAGGACCATAGTGAGAATGGAAGGAAGGGGGAGTGGGTGGAAGGGAGAAGGGGAGGGAGAGTCAAAAGAAGAGAGGGAGGAGGAGATAGAGTGTTGGCCTATTGCACCCAGCCCTTAGTTAGAAAACAGACAATATATCCTGAGCTAAGAGTTCTTCAATATCAAGAAACAAATATCAAATCCAAGGGTTCTAAGAGTCTTCATTGATCTTCATTTATTTTCATTTTCAATTGAATCCAATTTTCACCAATAAAGAATTTAATAACCGCTGCCAAGACGTGTTTCGTCTTGGTGGAAAGACTTTGGTCATCAAAAGACCAGCCCTTAGTGTTTACCCCCCGTCACCTGTTTGTCTAGTAAGCTGGGGTCTGCGAGAAAGAGTGTGGTTCAGCAAGTCCTTAAAATTAAATACATGAGGCCAGAGATTAAGGCCATATTATGAAGGAAGGGCGATAACATTATCGCCACTTTAGCGGCATGAAACTCCAGCTAAAGCGGCGGTAAGGGGTTGATAATATGCTCTTGTGAATTCCCTTAGAAGCCCAGGTTCTGGTGTGAACCTGGGCTTCTATGGGAATTCACAAGGGCATATTATCAACCCCGTATCGTTGCTTTAACAGCTGTTTCCTGTGACTAAAGTGGTGATAATGTTCTCGCCGTTCTTTGATAATATAGTCCTACATTATTAGCTACGGGAAATTCGCTTGCATGCACCTGTGCACCCAGGGTGCTGCATCCCTACCCCTTCCCTTGCACTGTGCTCAATTGTAGGTCTTGCACACTGAGGCTTCACTGCTCACCTGCCAACACTGGTGTGTTCTACGACGTGTTGGTGGAAGCTCCTAGTCCGGGGTACGTTTGTATGTTGGACCAGGTCTCCAGTCAGGGACGGTGTCTTGATTCCACGATAGAAGGTGTCAGACTGCCAGGGCATCATTGTGGGGTCAGCTCCCACACCACCCTTTTTGTGGCAATCAAGGGAATGTCTGAAAAGGGAGAAATAATTTAATGGTGGAAACGTCTGGAGGTAAATGAAGGTTTATTTCAAGCTTGATAGAAAATAGGAGTTGAGTGCATCATTAGTTTTTAAAGTACGATCTACTGTTAGTCGTAATCTTGGTTCAAAGAGCAGTTAGAGTGAATACACAAGGTTAAATAATAATATGTTATCCCAACGTTCACATAGAAAGGAACAGAGCGCATGCTAGAAGCGGGAGCCTGTATGCATGTACACTTAGTAAGAAGCTCACTACAGTGTCCTAAAAGCCGACGCCACGTGTCTGTAGGGCAGCGCTTCCCGCTGGCTCAGGTCTACAGTACGGTCCAGGAGGTCCTTAAAATTAGACCAATGTGACTGAATGAGGTCAGAGATTACATCATTACCCACGGCAACATCGCTTTTTCGCACGTGCGCACTCAGGGTGATGCACCCCACCCCTCCCGCAGATCCACCCTCAACAGGTGTCTATAGGGCAGCGCTGCCCGTAGACTCAGGCCTACCTTATGGTGCAGCAGGTCTTTAAAATGAGACAGAGATGTGACTGAATGAGGTCAAAGATCACATCATAACACATGGCAGTATAACTTATTCTCACATGTGCAATCTGGCTGATGCATCCCACCTGTCCCACAGCACCACGCTCAATAGGTGTCTGTAGGGCAGCTCTGCCCGCTGGTTCAGGCCTACAGTACGGTCCAGCAGGTCTTTAAAATGAGACAGAGATGACACTGAATGAGGTCAGAGATCACATCATTACGCACAGCAATATCGTTTGTTTGCACGTGCACACTCAGGGTGATGCACCCCAACCCTCCTTCAGCACCGCGCTGAAGAGGTGTCCGTAGGGCAGCGCTGCCCGCTGGCTCAGGCCTACAGTACAGTCCAGCAGTGTGCAATTTAGATTAGTGTAGCATGTGCCGGGAGGGCGGAAACTATCATTAATGAGATGGCATGTGATCTAGGATGTGCAGTCTGCCCGTGGCTGATGATACTCCTTAGAGCCACCAATACCCAGGCCGAAAGGCAGCACAATAATGTGCACACACACACACACACCAGGGGCATTGTGTAACACATATTTGTTTTTTGATGGAACGTTTTAGATGCATGGCAATCACACATGGAAGGCTAATGTACAGAGCATGAATATTGATCAAGATGATTGTTGCATGTTGTGTGTAGTATAAGATATGTGTATACAGGAAAACACTTCTCAAAAAAGCTTTTTAAGCAGAAGAGGTGTCTCTCATCAAACACTGTGGAGAGAATGAGTAAAATGGGTGGGGTCGTACAAATGTTACAATGGGAAATGTTATGAACCAATCAAATGCTTTTTTTTAAGGTCACATGGTAATCGCGCACCGAGCGCGCAAGGAGGCCACACCCATCGCGATTTTGACAAAATATGTTTATCATAATATAAGTTTATTACAGTTAGAAATATATAAATGTTTACAATAATTTAGATTTTTGAGCGGTCTCATATACTGTTTAAAGTTCTTTAGATATTCTTTTGAGACAAAAAAAGAAAAAGGGACTGGCGTACCCGGCGCGATACTATATGTCTGTGACGTTACACAGGGCCTGGTAGCGTGTACTCATCGAATACACAACTCGCAGCAGGTACGACCCCATACGTACATGACGTAATGCATGGCTTGGTACTGCATACCCGTGGGATACCAAAGTAGTACCTGGGGTGACTTCATGCGTATATGATGTTATTCGGGACACAGTGTCACGAACTCATCGGATAGGAAATGGGCATCATTTACGAGTTTAGCAATATGGCGGAAAGGATTTGTTGTTGTTGTAAAAGCTTTTATTCGACACTTTGTCATAAAGCCAGCACACAGTATAATACATACAAACATAAACATGATTAAAAATTTGTTACATTTAGCAAACATTCATAATATACAAAAGTGCAATAAGAGTAGGTCCCGGACCATCATTCCAATTTGTTTGTAATTTTAAACTGGTTCATTTACTCATTTGCTAATAGAATACCTACGATCAAGCCATCTTACAAGACCAATATTAAAACGATTTGATACAATTATAAATAATTTAAAAAAATGCCAGCGATAAAAACACTTTAAATCCTATATTGTCATTCCTAGTCTCTTTCTAGTTAAACAGACACCAAGAAGATACCTGCTCACACCAAATGTTATCAACCTGATGGTTGAAGATCTAAGTAATCGCTCTGCCTCTTTATACGAATGTGCTCCCAAGTTTTTACAAAGAGGTATGATCCATTTCTTGCGTTGCAATTTGCATGACAGGCAGAAAAAGAGGATTTGTGTGGTGATGGAGCTTGGTACGGTACCGGTATGGGAGTACAGTTTTCTCCCCTCACAAAAAAATATATACATATTTTTTGGGGAAGATATAAAACATTACAATGCTGGCGCTGCGGGACCCGCGCCAGCGGGTCCGGCGAGGTGTTTTAAACACCGGAGGGCGGGTGGGCGTGCCTCCGCTCTGAGCTGGTCGCGCACGGGCTCCTGGACAGGAGGGGGTATAAAATGCTCATACACTCCGAATTTTCCACTGGCTCACGGGGCACAGGTATACTGATTAAAAAATCCTCCCATTTCATAACACTTAGCACTAAATCCGACAATCAGGGGTGCTTCGCAGCGGTGGTGGGTCAGTGGGACGGTCGCCCGTTAACGGTGGTCTCAGTTTATATCCCGCCTTCCTTACACTCGGTGCTGCTTCCAGCCCTGGGCGACTTCCTGCTGTCCCTCCCGGACGGTGACATGCTCCTGGGTGGAGACTTTAACGCAGCTGCAGACCCGCAGCTCGACAGGTTTCCGGTGGCTGCCTCGCCGGGGGGACCCTCCCGGTTTCGGCGGTTCTTGGAGGCACTGGGGCTGATAGATGTTTGGCGCCACGTCCACCCCCTGATCAAACAATACACGTTTCACTCCAAGTCCACAACAGCCTGTCCCGCATTGATTACTTCCTAGCGTTGGGGGACGGGTTGCAGCGCGTGGATGAGGTAGGCATACACCCCCGAGGCATCTCCGACCACTCGCCCTTGACCCTCACCATTACCTCCCGGACGCAGTCCCGTCGCCGCATATACCCCATTCAGGCCTCTTACCTTAAAGTCCCGAGCATCAGGAGGGCCCTTCGGAGGGCCACGAAGCGGTACTTCATTGAAAATGAACCTACCGCGGTTTCTGCTGAGATTCTCTGGGAGGCATATAAAACAGTATTGCGGGGACAGGCTATAGGCTCAATAGCGGCTCATAGGAAGGAACGAACAGCTGAACACTCTGCCCTTGGGCTCCAACTGCGCGAAACCACGGCCACCCACGAAGCTGACCCCACGGAGGACACGGCACACAACCTTGCACTTCACCAGCAATTATACACAGACCATGCGCGCCTCACGGTACAGGGGCACATCACTGAGACACAGAATCGAGTGTACGATGTGGGAGACAAGGCTGGGAAGATGTTGGCCTGGCTAGATAAGAGAGGGGGCAGCTCCAGGGGGATCCAGCAGGTGAGGGACGAACATGGCGTAATGCTAACTGACCCCGACCGATTAGTGGAGGCGCTGGCGTCCCACTTCGAGAAGGTGTACACTCCCGATAAGGAGGTAACTGTGATTGCGGCCCAGTGTGCACTGAGCAACATAGATATTCCATCGCTGCGACCGGAGGCCGTGGCCGACCTGGAGGCGGCGTTGACTGACGATGAGCTTCGGCTGGCCATAGGGGCGCTCAGACCTGGTAAGGCACTTGGACCGAACGGCATTCCGGTCGAATGGTTCCAGGCACGCACTGAAGACCTTTGTCCCCACCTACTTAAGATGTATGTGGAATGCCGAGAAAAGGGCCAGCTCCCACTGGATCAGCGGACGGCCACGATAGTGGCTATACCGAAGCCCGGCAAACCACCGGAAGAATGTGCATCCTACCGCCCCATCTCTCTGCTGAATGCAGAAAGCAAAATCCTTGCGAAGCTCCTGGCCAACCGCCTACTACCCCATCTGTCTGACCTAATTCACCCAGATCAATCGGGGTTCATGCCTCATAGAAATACTGCACTTAATCTCAGAAGGGTATACGGGGTGTTGGCAAGAGCGGACGAACTTAGCGATAGTGCAGTTATACTGGCCCTGGACGCAAAGATGGCTTTTGACCTGGTGGAATGGACCTACCTCTTTGAAGTCCTATCCCACATGGGCTTCGGCCCGAACTTCATATCATGGGTGAAGCTCCTTTATACGGCCCCAGTGGCACATGTGGTGGCGAATGGCCATATCTCACGCACATTCCCGCTTGGCCGTGGCACCCGGCAGGGCTTCCCTCTATCGCCCCTGCTCTTTGCGCTTACCCTGGAGCCTCTGGCTATTCGCATCAGACATACCCCCTTACTCAAGGGAATTCGGTGGAGGGAGGGGTGGGAGGACCGCTTGTCCCTGTATGCGGACGACATGCTGGTCTATCTGTCAGATCCCGAGCGTGGAGTCCCGGCCCTTCTGCGTCTGTGCGATGAACATGGTGAGGTCTCAGGCTACACCATAAACTGGAGCAAGTCGGAGTTATATGTATTGGCAGGGAGCACCCCGACACTTGGGCCAGACTGCCCTCTGCGACTGGCCGGCTCCTCCTTTAAATACTTAGGTATCCATATCACAAAGGACCCCGCTGAACACAAGAGACTGAACCTCATGCCACCACTGGAACGTCTCAAACAGGACGCAGGCTTCTGGGCAGGGTTGCCTTTAACAATGCTGGGGAAAGCTGCATTGTACAAGATGAAATCACTGCCCCGTCTTCTGTACATCTTGGATAATACACCATTCCCGGTGGCGGCGGGTTACTTCAGGAGGGTCGCAGCGGTGGTTTCCGGGCTGCTGTGGAGCAATCGCCCTGCGCGCATAGCCCAAGCTAAACTCTGCAGAGGCTGGTATGAGGGAGGCATTGCGCTTCCCAATTTGCACCTCTACTACTGGGCAGCGCAACTCAGGCCCATCAACCAATGGCTACATGCCCCGCAGTCGGACCCGGCATTTCAAGCAGACAGGGCACAGTTGGGCACCGATAACATACTTGCCCCGCTTTACGATCGTAGGAAATCGAGACGGCTCGTAGGCCCCACTAAACTCACTGTAGACACTTGGCACGCGGCGACTGCTGCGCTGGGATGGAAAGGTAAAATTACTAAGCTCACTCCGCTCTGGGACACGCGTGCTTTGGGTAATTTAAGGACCAGTAAGGGGTTCGCCCGCTGGGACTCCATCAGCATCTCCACAGTGGGAGACATGTGGGAACAGGGAGGTATTATCTCGTTCGCCCGCCTGAGAGAAATATATGACCTCGGACCGCACGAGTCATATCGATACGTGCAGATCCGCCATGCCCTGCTCACTGCCATCCCAGTTGGATCGGCTCTCCCTGAGTCCTCCCCACTGGAGGACCGCCTCCTGACCGACTTCATGGTAGAAAGAGCAACTTCCCTGACATACCGTAAGCTCCTAAATAATTCACTAGATCCTCTGACACCCCTCAAGGACCGATGGGAGCAGGAGGTGGGCGCTCTGGATGAATACGAGTGGAATGAGGCTTTAGCTTCCCCCAAAGAGGCGGGCATATCGGCCAGGATGAGGCTGGTACAACTAAAAGTCCTTCACAGGGTATACTACACAAGGACACTGCTACACCGCATCCACAGAACTCCACACCCTTTTTGCTTGCGTGGTTGCGGGGATGAGGGTACCTTCTTTCACACGTTCTGGGACTGCCCACGCATACAAAACTACTGGCGCCAAGTTTTGCGTACTATATCCCAGGTACTAGAGGTCTCGGTCCTTCCGGAGCCACGGCGGTGTCTCCTCAACGTTTGGGAACTGACGGACCTGTCACGGCAGGGCCGCCTCTGGGTGACACTGGGGATGATGGTGGCGAAGCAAGACATTGCGCAGCGCTGGGGGGTGGCAGACCTTCCGACGACATCACAGTGGTGCATGAACATGGATAGAACAATGGTGACTGAAAGGGCGGTGTACCTAAGTCGGGCCTGCCCGGGCAAGTGGAACAAGGTCTGGTCCCAATGGAATGCATACCGGGGCGATATCTGCGATCCTCTGCCGGAGGATGATTCACTAGATTCAGATGAGGAGGAGGGGTTAGATTGAGGGGGGATGATTGTGGGAGGGGGGGGTCATGCGGGAGGGTGATGAAAGAGTGGTAGTTTCTCCACACCCCATGTCGATTCCTAGATAACACGGCACTTTATCCTGTCCTTAGGCTACTCCTATCCCTATCCTGCAATGTACATTGTCAATGATCACACTGTGATTTCCCAATGTTCTTTTATTCCTTTTGTTGTTTTCAGAAAATAGAAAAGGAAAACCTCATCAATTCTTACTGACAAATGTGTTAACGTCCTTCATTTCTTCCTGTGGCATGCCTTCATTACAATGACTTTTTCAACGCAATGACCTTAATACCACGTGAATGGCATTACGAGTTTTCTCTTTTGTTTTGCGGCCAGCCCTTCGGGGTTGTAGGCGGCGTGCTGTGTAACTATATGAAGGTACAATAAAGGTTTTAAAAAAAAAACATAGGTTTCAGGGACGTTATAGTTAGTTGAACATTTGACTCATATAAAACCAGAGAAATTCGCCTGTTATAGTTAGTTGAGCTAACTATAACTCACGCGCCCGCAATGCACTACTGATGATGTCACATATTACATCACTCATGACATGGTCAGTGACATCACTGATGGCATCACTCATGACATCTCAAATGACATCACCCATGACATCACTCATGACATCATCCACGTGACAATCTGATGCACATACTGATGCTCTAATATAAACTTTGAGACACCCATTCTAAAATGCTGACTACTATTTTTGAAACAATACACAGACGATTGCCATATACTACATAGCACTCACTATTTCCTAGGTCTACACATACATCCAGTCACTTATACATGTAGTTACCCATCAATAAAGGACTATATTATGCAATCATACATCTATGCATGCAGTCACACGCTGCCACTCATCCATAGAGTTACTCACACGCCGAGTCAGTAATGCAAAGAATGAATCACATACACATTTGATCATGTATACAGTTATACACACCAACTTTGTCATTCTTAGACATACCACATGACTTATTTATACAGATACTAAAACATATTTACTGTCTTATACAATCACTAATAGAAGCAGACACTTATTTATACACCCACTCTTGAAATAACTTTGTCTCACGTATAGTCATTTATATACTCCAACACTCACATATAGTGGCTTAAAACATATGTAGTTAGTCACAGATATTTCTCTGGTTTTATATGAGTCAAATGTTCAACTAACTATAACGTTCCTGAAACCTATGTTTTTTTTGTGAATATATATATATATTTATTTATTATGACTGTGACATTACAATGTGCTGTTTATACATCTCCGCTGCAGCAATAGTATGTTTTCACTGTCATCACCCACGTGACACGGGAGGTTACCACCAGGGGGCGGTAACATACATTGTGTATTGCATTTAAAAAAGGCTTGTGATTGCTTTATTTTTTCACTGCAGCGTGAACAAGGGCACTCGTGCTCGAAACGTGTCGCTGAACTGGCTTTGTGAAACTAAATTAACAAACAAGAACTACTTTGCTGAATTGGTGGTCCGTATTTTCCTTTGTGGATGGCGTGGAGGTTTCTGACCGCGTGCGCAGATCTAGAGAGAGGGAACCTGTGCTCTCATATTTATTTATTTATATATCCTACTGGCAGCCGCCAGTAGGTAGTTATAGTTAGGGCCATGTTTCCATAAAGAAAGCGTTTTTTGACTTATCTATATCTTTTACGCCAATTAACAAATCTTAACGATTTTTTTTTAAAGGGTCTTAGTGAGTCTTGTGTATAGTAAGTTTTCTGGGTGATCCATGAAGTGGGGGCTGAGTCCCCAAAAAACACCCAAAAATATGGAAATGGGGTAGGGCAGGAATACCCTAACCCCCTAGCTCTGATGGTGGCATCAACATCAGGCCAAAAAAGCATTTGAAAAAACCCAAAATTGATGAATATCACAATTATTTGTGAAGTCATACTAAAATAAACAAAGAATCAAGCACAGGCCCCCATGCTTGTTTACACTTTAGCCCACGGGTGGGGGCGAACCCAGGGGCTTATTAATCTATATAATATTGCGAGAAGGGGGCATGCGCCATCCCTCCCCATGGCCATTTTTGGCCCCGGGGACCACCACCTCTGCAGGGCAGACCAATATCTATTTTGCTTGCAGGGGGACCACGCAGCGCCCTCTGAAGGATCTTAAGAGCCCCAGGGACCACCACCTCCCTGGGGCTTTATCCTCCAAAAGTAAAATCATCACCCGCCTGAGCTCACCTGAGGCCACGCCCCCTTTCGCCACCACTTTGTAAACACACCTCTTGGTGCACTACTCATTTGAGGATAAAGTCCCCTTTGATGCGGAGAGTCCTTGGGGTCCAAGAACCCCTCCTATTACCACTTCTAATTCCCACACAGCGGGATTGCGGAGATGTCATTGGAGAACCCCACCCACTTTCTCTTCCACTCTGTTGGGGGATAAAGTGCCCTTTGATGCTGATGGACCTTGGGGGCCAAGATTCCCTCCAGTTAACACCACTAAGCACCACACCTCGGGATCACTGAGAGCTTCAATGGAGACCACCCTCTTTCTCAACCACTCAGCAAACCCTCCTCTTGGTGCACTACTTGTTGGGAGATCAAGTCCTTGTGGGTGCTGAAGGTGCATGGGTGCCAAAAACCCCTCCAGCAACCACCAGTGGTATTGCCGAGAGCTCATAGAGGCCCCATCCCCTTTGTCAACCACTCTACCATGCATCTCCCGATGCGCTACTCACTGGGGGGTGAAGTCCCTTTGGATACGGAAGGATGCATGGGGGCTAAGAACACCTCCTGATACCACCAGTAAGTCCCACACAGAAGGATGACTGAGAGCTCATCGGGGACCCGACCTGCTTTGTCCAGAACCCTGCAAGCGTGCCTCCTGATGCACTGCTCATTGGGGGATGAAGTCCCCTTTGAAGCTGAGGGTCCTTGGGGCCAAGAACACCTCCTGTTACCACCACTAATTCCCACACAGCAGGATTGCTGAGAGCTTGTCAGAGGTCCTGCCCCCTTCCTCCATCCACTTTCCAGACCCATACAACCACTGACACACCCCTACACAGGTACTCACTTACCCACTCACACAGCCACATACCCATTCACACACCCAGTTAAAGACCCATACAGACACTCGCACACCCACTCTCAAAGGTTAGAGATTACAGTTAGGAAATTAAAATTAAAAAACCTTTGAAATTCCCTGAATAAACTAAAGATTACAGGTAATTTATAGTTAAGAAATAGAATTGTAAAAACCCTAGAAATTCACAGGAAAAAAAAGGTTACAGGGACGTTATAGTTAGGCTCACATTTCACTCGTACAAAACCTTAGAAATTCAGCAGTTATACGTACCTGAGCTAACTATAACTTACCCCCCACAATGCACTGCTTATGACCTCACATATTGCATCACTCATGACATGGTCAATGATATCACTCATGACACCTCAAATTATATCACTGATGACATTACTTTTAAGGGCATTGTGAAGGGTGCTCAAACACAACTACCATAACTTCAAGGTAATCCATGGAGAGTTCCATGATCTTACACTGGAGGGCTGTACAGAACTAATAATATAGGAAGTGAACCCACTCCTATTCAAGTGGAACAGGCATCATGTCTCTTGGAATACACAAATGCAATCCAAAAGCAATTTGGAAATTCCTGCTACATTCCACAACAATATTTTAAGCGATGGCAGATGGGTCAAAGTCCTGGTGAGAGGATCTCCAGTCATTGCCTCACTGCCTGGTTTATTATTTGCGTGCACACCCTGCCCTCTACTCACAAGGGCCACCCAGGAGACCTTGAATGGTTCATATAGGGGTTTACAGGATTCCGACCAGCTTCAGAATAAAAATTACATAGCAGGGGATCAAAAACCTGATTGGACCCACCATCACCAATGGGTTTCTCTACCGTTAGCCAACATTCCAGGGCATTAAATATCAGTCAGGAAAGACCTGTAGAGGACCCTCTATATGTGCCCCTAACAGTGTGGGCAACACCACCTATGTTCAGATGCTCTGGTTTGCCTCCTGGGGTCTTGGACTACAACTCCCACAATGCACCTGGTCAACTTATGGAGCATTTTACAAATGTTGCTTCAAAGTCTGGAACTTCTTCCTGAAGTTCCTTCTGGGATTGTCCATAACACAAAGCTAAGGGACGAGAGAAGCTCTTAGATGGCCCTTGGAATGTTGAGACTGCGTTTCCCAGAATGCACATTGCCAGCTCCTTGAAAGTCCCCTGGGCATCTTCCCGCTGGGACCTTATTGGTGGAGATGTTTTGCTGCAACGAAAAACACTGCTCTACTGCCTGAAGCCTGATTTGAGCCTCCAGAAGGTCTGCCCTGCTGCTTGAGCCCTGCTCTTCTATTTGAACCAAGGACTTTCAGAGTGCCTTTCAGGGTTAGTTGGCTGGCCTCCTGAGCACATCCTCTGGGACAGAAAAGGCTACAACCATTTTTCACCAGCACCTGGAAACTGCCTGAATGAGCACCCCAGTCCCGGAATCTGGGAAGTAGTGCTAAATATGCCCAGATAATCCAATTTCAAAACATGGGACTTGGAATTTTTTTGCCAAAGTAAGAGTAGGCCGGGTACTTACCTGCTTTTCAATCCTCCTAAGGTGCATAGCTGGTCAGCCTGTATTTGCTGCATCTCTTGCTCGGCAAATCCTGTCAAACATCTCCTCACAGAAGGGTCACAACTCGTGGAGCCGTCGTCAGCTGCAACCTGAAGCTTTGACCTGCTCGAGATTTAACACTTAAAAAAAAGAACTAAGGGGCATATTACCAAGCAATATCGATAATTATCGCTATTGCTTGGTTAGAGACAAAAATTTACCGCTGAGCTGCGGCGATTTTTATCGCAGATAAACCTTGGTATTACCAAGCTTTATCGCAAATGCGATAAAGTTCGGCCGCAATGCATGAATATCGCTGAAAATTCAGCGATATTTATGCATTACCGAGCTAATGCTCCTAGCCATGTTATCCACCTCCCATTGGATAACATGGCTAAGAACTGCTCAGGGCAGGTGTTAGCTTTTGGAGATATCTCCAAAAGTTGGTAATAGGAGATAGCGATGTTAGCGACTGTTTCCAGTCGCTAACATCTTGGCACGCCCACTTGGCATGTCATTAGTGATAAATATCACTGACATGCAAAGTGGGGCCCAAGATGGTCGCTATCTCCTACTAGCTGTCGCTAACTGGTGTTAGCGACAGCTAGGTAATAGGGAGATAATTTTATCTCCGCTTTCTTGGCTTTTAAAGCCCAAAAAGCAGAGATAAACCCCCTTGATAATATGTCCCTAAGTCTGCATGTAGGAATCTTTAGCGTGACTTCATCCAGTGGCTCCTTAACAATGATGCCTCTTCCTCTGACACCGCAACTGCTTTGCCCTGCTGAACTTTACCTTCTCTGACATTTTTATCATCAAATATCTTCTAAATCTGAAGGTAAGTGGAGACCGAGCCCTATCCACATTGTGTATTCTACCTTCTCACCATCATGTTTTTTTTTTTTTTTTTTAAACCTTTATTTGGAGACAAGCAGGGAAAAGGGAAGTGCATACACAATACATACAGTCACATATGGCCATCACAATGGTACGTCAGAACCAAAAAATGAGATACAAGCAAGGGCAGGACCGCATACCAGCCAATACACGGAGCAACATCGAAATGTACAGTGCAAATTAGAGAGCAATGATCCAGAATGTACAGGCAAGCTAATAAGACAATACAGTATGGACACATTCCGTTAGCGTATAGCATATAAAACAAAGGAGACTCAGACAAAAGGGACATATAAAATAAAGACACCTTACAGGGATACGATCTCATTTCCTAGCCACACACTTGTCGTAAAGGGAACCACAGCCCCCAAGAGCTCCCATGTAGAGGAGACAACCCAGCCTCTCCCCCGATACTAGGAGATCAGCAGGTGTAATATAAAATACCAGCCCACCATGTCGCCATTAACCAATCCCTTCACGGTCCCCAAGTTCAGAATCAGAGTCCTGCACAGCTCTGGTTAGGAGGTACACATGGAGCGGACTCCAAAAGTCCTTCGGTCTGCATCGGACAGGCATCAAGTCAGCGTAGATATTGTATTGATCCTGACAGTATATGAGGTCAGTCACCCAATCCTGAAAGCGCGGCACTCTGCCACGACCCCAGCAACAAGCAACCCTACGCTTAGCCAGCAGCAGGGCCACATCAACAAATCTACGGTGAGAGGCAGGCACGTCCCTAGAGTAGCCCAGCAACATCACTAAGGGGCCAAATGCCACCCCATCCTCCGCCATAATCTGCAGGGCTTCATGAACCTGAGTCCAATATTCCAGCACCCCCGCGCAGCTCCAAGCCAAGTGCAGGAAGTCAGCGCCTTCCGCACGACACCTAGCACACCTGTCATCCTCCGCTAAATGAAACCGTAGTTTCCTCGCCGGGGTATAATAGTACCTCTGAACAAACTTGTAGTGGATAATTTTAAGGCGACAACTAGAGGAAACATTGGCCGTGAGCCCACAGCAGTACTTCCATTGCTCATCGGTAATAGGGGCTCCCAACTCAGCAACCCATTGCTCGCGCACCCGATTGGCTGGGACCGAACGCTGTCTGCGAATAGCCCCGTATAATTTCGACACCAGGTGTCGCCCATCCGAAACCAAAAGCACGTGGAGGGGGAGGGTAACCCCAGGCTCCGAAGGGAAATCCGGTAGCAGAGCACGCATGCCCTGCCGTAAGCGGATAAAGTAGAACAGCTCCAGAGGGGAGCAAGCAGCCACTCCGAAGAAATGAGCCTGCGTACGGAAGGCACCTTCATGAAACAAGTCGCCCCACGTGAGGATACCGAGCCGACGACACATTTGCTGAAACCCCGTTTCCAGCAACAGCGACAAATCAGGATGATAAGACAGAGGCAAGGTCGGCCAATAGAGAAAGGAAACGCCCAGCAATTGAGCCACCCGTTTCCAAGCATCCACCGTGCACGTCACCGTCGTGCGAGGCGTTTCCACATCTGACACCCTGCCCAAAACCATCCCCTCCAGAGGGAGCGGGTGGGCAACCCAATGTTCAGCAGCAATTTGGGGCATAAACGGCGTGGGGCGCATCCAGTGATAAGCGTAATGCGCCTGAGCGCTAAGATAATAAAGCTCAAAGTCAGGGACGTCGAAACCGCCATCAGCATAGGGCAACGTTGCTGCAGGATTGCCTGGATTGCTTTCTGCCTGGAAAACGCTGCTGCTGGGTTTCCTATAACTGCGACCTTGCCCGCCCGCCTCCCGCTTTCTGAAACACTCACCGGCAGTGGAGCGCGGCGCTGAGGCAAGGAAACTACGTTTCCCATCAACCCCAGCGGCACTGGCCGCGTCAGTTTCGCGCCAGGAGGCGCAGAAATACGGAGACACCCCGGCCGAGGGGGTGTTGCTGCAGGATTGCCTGGATTGCTTTCTGCCTGGAAAACACTGCTGCTGGGTTTCCTATAACTGCGACCTTGCCCGCCCGCCTCCTGCTTTCTGAAACACTCACCGGCAGTGGAGCGCGGTGCTGAGGCAAGGAAACTACGTTTCCCATCAACCCCAGCGGCACCGGCCGCGTCAGTTTCGCGCCAGGAGGCGCAGAAATACGGAGACACCCCCGCCTCGCGGGACGCGAGCGGGACGCCGGGCTAAGCCCGGGCAAAGGGCGGGCCCTCTGTGGCCCTCAGAGGCCGAGGTAGGCCGGGCTGGGCCCCGTTATTTTCATTTTCATTTCAAATCCCATATGTCACTCTATTTGGTCCGGATGAAGTGATCACCAACTATAGTACATGAACGCTGGCTGTAATTATTTTATTCCACAAATTAACATTGTGCATATTTAACTTTTAATCACTCTCATATTGGAATATTCCATTTTTTCAAACGACGTAGGCGTGGGAAGCCTGCTGTAAAAGATGACTAAAAAACTTCGCTTTGGGAGAATGGTGGGAGGAAGAACCTGTGCCAAAACAAAATCAAATCCCTTGCGAAATAAATCAATGAATAACCAGCTGCTAAAGGGTCAATGCCAGCTTTTTGAATTATGGGAAAAACCGGTGGATAAACCATTATTGACAGGTGGAAATGATACCACCGTCCAAAACAACCAAGAGGTCTATACGCAAGCTGTGGATATCAACGCTCTTCCTGTAATCTCTGAACCATCACAGATGATACTCACTGACACTCCCTGTATTGTGCACTCTGAGGAGGGTGGGGTTGTAGATTCTTTCACTCTCTCTTAAAGACAATCCAGTTAATAACTCCGTCCCTCTTTTGGAGTCACCCCTGAACAGCATGGATGGTCAGGCTTCACTACCACTTTCTATTGACCTCGAACTCTGTGGCCGCTATGTGAAACCTGACAGCCCGGATGCTCCGAAAATTAATAAACCCCTAGGAGGGGCGACCCCATCTGGGCTCCAACTCTATAGTAGTACCCCCTCTGTAAATAAACAAGGTATGTCTGATTTATTAAGTACTTCTAGGAGTCCGATTCTCAATCGTTCGGGCAGTTGTCCTACAGTCGGGGCTGGAGACAAACCTTTATCGGAATCCCTTATAGCCTTGGAACACCTGTTAGCCTCTATTCTGTTTCTACTGGGGAAATTTGTAGGCAGCTCGGACTGCATCTTGGACTCTGTCACACAAATCCTGGAAAATTTAGTTCAAAAAGCACCGGAAAAGAAGAACATCCCAATCTTTTCGTATGTTACTAACTTGAACAAAGGGGAAACTGAGGTGTGTACAGAAAACTCCAAGTTAAAGGTCCCTGAACCAATACTAGTTGTAGCACACGATAATAGTGCTAAGGGCTCACCTATAACTGCTGCAACCAATTGTATTATGAATGTGGATCTAGAGATAGAGGAAGAAATTATGCCTAACCTTGGCTGCCAGGTACCTCAAGAACTTTTTCCCATCTTCTGTGCGGAAAATAAAAAAGCAATTGCCGAGGTTAACCAAGAAGTAAGGGAAAAAAATGGAAAACACAAAAAATACAAAGGAAATAAAAGGAAACCGGTGCGAAAGCATAAGAAGAAAAGACAGAGGCGGATTATTTTTCAAGACTCTTTACATCTAAGTGATGGGGAAAATAAAGCCACTGAACTTATTCCATCAACTGCAAGGGAGGCTTCGGAAGTCAGCCTTAGCTCCCATACTTCAGAGACCCTTGGAAACTCTCTACCCACGATTAGGGAGGTCCTAACACAAAAAGTTGGTGTGGGTTCAAAACCTTCCCTTGAATCGGATCTAAGGAATGTTAATCTAGTTAATTCCGGGGTACTTAACCCATTGGCCTCTCCTTTTACTATCACAGTGGGGGTAGAGGAGTCGCCAATTCCCACTCTTGAGCGAAAAGAGGCTATATCTTATGTGGACACTAATGTGTTGGCTTTTTTTCCGCTATTTGATAATGATCTACCATTAAATAGATCATGGCTACTCAAACGCTTTAGTGAAATGGATAAGTTACATCTTATTCAATCAAGTGATATTGAGTTAGTATCTTTGTTAGGGGGAAATAGTGTTTCGAGTATAAGGGTTACATTTTATTCAAAAATAATCGTAAATCTGGTTCTGCAACAGGCAGAGTGTTTCCAATGCACAGGCATTGATGTTTTACCAATACTGAACTTTGGTTATAAAGATGCGTCTTATAGGATGACCCAAAAAGATGATAAACAAACTGGGGTTGTTTCATCCTTCAAAGACTTAAAGATTTGGGTAGCAAAAGGGAAACGTTTAGTGTCCCAGATAAAACCACTCCCACTGACTCAGAATTCCTCTTTGATAGAGGACTCTAATCGGTGGAATTGGCTGCATAATGCTCTATCATCCAAATCTACAGATAATCCGAAATTATTTCAGCATCTTTAATAACCAATTGAAAATCATTTCATGGAACGCAGCCAGGATACACAGTAGCCCAGAGAAATTCGAGTTACTATTCACGTTGGGTGCAAACGTGATTTGTATTCAAGAAACTTGGTGCACCAATAAAATTGATGTTAGAAATGACTACTTTGTGTTGGAAGTTCCGGCTGCTGCATCCAAGAAAGGCCATGCTAAAGGGGGAATCGCGTGCCTGCTATCAAATAAAGTGAACTGGAAATTTACGCAGTATACTGACCCTAGTAACCTCTTTCAAGCCATATCCATAGCAAATCTTCCCACTCTTCCTAAGATGATGTCTGTTGTTATTATTAATGCTTATATCCCTCCAGAAGAGTGTTTTAATTCTGTGTTGAAGCAGGTTTTTCAATATATTGGCCTCATTAAAAACAGAACACCTTCTCCACAAGTCATATTAGTGGGCGATTTAAATTGTAAAATATCTAACTCCAGTATGAACCTGTTTAGAAACAAAGCTAAAGAAGAGGCGTACTGTATCCCACAATCCGTCTTCCCAGATAAAATAGCAACTAGCAAAAGAGGGAAGATTCTTCTCGAGGAATTATCGACAGTCGAGGGACTTATCTTAAATGGGAGATTTCCCTCTGACGTACCTGCGAAATTTACGCATAATTCTTATTGTAAGCCCTCCATAATTGATTATGCGATATCGGATTATGATATATTCCCGCGCATCCTGGACCTTATTATAGTTCCCACGACATTGAGTGATCACAATATAATCCTCCTGGCTATTTCCTTAAAACCACCTAGTACGGCATCATGGTCTATTAATAGTAAAGATACAGCCTTTCATGCTTCCTCTGGTAGATGCTTTTGGAACCCATCTGCAATTACTGGGGTGCATACTATTTTATGTAAAACTATAGCAGATCTGAATGCTTGGTGTGGTCTAGAAATCGCCAGTTTTGAAAACTTCATGCGGAACATTATCCTGGATGTTAAAAAAGCTAGTTGTCCCCCGAAGCGGGTATACATGCCCAGTGCTTTGAGTACACTAAATAAAGAAATAAATAAATTAGTACGAGCCCAATTTTTAAGTAGATCTGGGGAACGGGAAAAAGAAGTATCTAGGTTAAAAAGAAAGAGAGTTAGATTGAAGGCGAAAATAAAAAAGGAGAAGGAAGACTTAGTATGGATTAACCTAAGGGAAGCAGTAGTGCATGGCAAGATCCGTGAATTTTGGTCCATAATCGGGAAGGGATGTGGCAATAGATTAACCCCTTGTTCAATTCCTATTGCCGAAGATGTCTGGTCTTCCTACATTTGGGAGCTTTATGGGGGGAATGGCACTATAGTGGATACTAACTTCCCTGATGTAATCTCTGAAGGAGAAATTAACTATCCTACAGAGGAAATAATAGCAGCGGCCATAAAGAATATGCGCTCGTCCGGTGCAATGGGCCCGGACGAACTCCCCATGACAGTCCTGAAGCAGGAGCCTCTCCTTTGGAGTAAAATTCTTCATCCTCTATTCAAATCCTGTTTTGAGTCGAAAAAGGTACCAGCATCTTGGAGGGGTAGTATCTTGGTCCCCATCTTTAAGAAGGGTGCAAGGGATATCCCTAGTAACTATCGCCTGATTGCTCTCCTCGACTCAGTCGGCAAGATCTTTGCGAAATGTCTCTTGAATCTACTTTCCGACTGGGTTGACGAGAGCAATATTCTACCACTCGAACAAACGGGATTCCGTAGGGAACATGGCACTTTAGATAATTTAACCACCGTGCATGTGATATCGGACAAGTATACGAAAGTGAGAGGCGGATTTGTTTATGCAGCCTTCATTGATTTCTCCACGGCGTTCGATAGATTGGATCGTAGAACTCTGTGGAGAAAATTATCTTCTCTTGGAGTACCCCCATACTTGTTAGATCTGGTCCGTACATTACATACGGAAACATGGTGTAGGGTGCTGCAGGGGGGTGAAAGGGGTCTCTCTGACCGTATTCCTTCCCTAAACAGCCTAAAACAGGGCTGTCTTTTGGCGCCCCTTTTGTTCTCCTATATACGCAGGATTTACCTGCCGCTGTGTCTGTCTGTGAGGGTATTGCTCCAGTGATAGGGGGGGCCTCTATTTCTTGTTTGATGTACGCTGACGACATTCTCCTTCTAGATCTAACACCTAAAGGCCTGGCAAATAGGTTGCAAGCTCTTCATGCCTTTGCAGTTTCCCACTCTATGAAGATTAACATATCCAAAAGTAAAATCATGTGCATAGGGGGGAAAAAGAAGTGCCGCTCGGAAGATTTCGGGTGGCACATCGGCGGCCAAAAACTGGAGGTCGTTAAAACTTACACCTTTCTGGGAAAAATCATCGCGGCTAACCTGAGCGAGAGGCCTCACATTGAACACTGCTCCCGAAAGGCCCTAGCACATGGTAAAGGCTTAAATTCGCTCTACTCAGCAACTGGCAAAAGACACTTTGCCTGTTTGCTTGAAGTATATAGGGCTAAGATCCCCGCTACCCTTCTTTATGGTATTGAACTCATTGAACTAAAGCTCTGGGATTTCTGCAATAAAATTGAAGGGAAACTTTTGAGATCCCTGTCTTCCCTAAATACTAACTGCTCTTTAGCAGCGTGCAGACTCGAGTTTGGGCTAAGGGGCAGTTGGGTGCAGGGTCTATGTGCCCTGGTACGATGGGTGTCCTCTCTCGCCAGAGCAGAACCGGGGACAATGAGAGCCTTACTGAAA